>NC_088985.1:6259317-6880278 GCF_963932015.1 Anas acuta
TTTCCAAAGACAGGAAGGACAAGAACACAACTGTGAGTAGTCAGCATGGGTTTCCAAAGATGAAATCATGTTGGAAGAATATGATGACCTTCTACAATGAAGAACAGTGGCTCAGTAGATGAGGAAAAGCACATGTTGCTCATTTTTATGTTAGTAAGGTTTTCAACATTGTCTCCTGTAACATCCTCACTGACAAATTGCTAAAGTACAGACTACATTAAGTGGAGCACGAGGTGGACTGAGGCCTGGCTGAACAGCCAGGCTCAAAGGGTTGTGATCAGCAGCATGAAGTCCAGATGGAGGTAACACACTAGAGGAGTGCAGTTTAACATCTTCATCAGTGCTGTGGATGATGGGATAAAGGACACCCTCAACAAACCTGCAGATGATACAGAAGTGGGAGGAACAGCTGGTTGTGCTGCCTTGCATAAACACAGGCTGGAGAAGCGGGACAACAGGAATGTCAGTGAGTTCAAATGGAAAGGCCAAGCCCTGCATCTGGGAAGGAGTAATCCCCTACACCACTGCAGGCTGGGGCCTGAATGGCCAAAAAACAGCTCTATAGAAACATGGGCACACTAGGAGAGTCCAGCAAAGGACTGATGGGGAAAAAAGAAATTAGATTCTTCTCGGTGCGCAACAACAGGTCAAGAAGTAACGTCTATTTAGATTTTCATTTAAACATAGGAAAAAGCTGTTTAATCCAAGGTTGATTGAGTGTTACAATGGGTTTCCCAAAGAGGGCTGAAGATTCTCCATTCGTAGATATATTTAAAACAACAACAGCCTGAAGTACAGCTGATACTGATTTAAACAGGACGGGTGGACTAGATCTCCAGAGGTTCCTTCCAACCTCAATGTTCTGTGAAAAACACAACAATGGGGCAACCCATTCAGCTTTGTCCAGAGAATGGCTGGAGAGACAGCTCTGAGTACACTAAGAGGAAAGTGATGTACAAAACAACATTTGTTCTGGCTAGCATAACAAGGCTGGCATAACTACATTGCTGCCTGACAGTACAAACACCAGCCAAACCCTCCTCTGCTTCTGGCTGTTCTGTCAAAAGCAGAAAACTTTCCAACTAACTGAAAACGTATCAGTGAACTGAAATTCTTCCTTCCTTATAAGGAAGACTGCTGTACAGACTAGGAGGTGCCAATTCAGAATTTTATCAGAAGTTTCCACTAGATTATAGTGAAATCCCCAAACAGGAAGATTCAAAACAATTGCATTTATCTTGCCAGTCTTTTCTTTAGGGCATCTTAAACTACAAAACTCCAGCCCCTGACATGAATGTTCCAATGGTCAAGTCACCAGTATTCAGCCTCTGATACAGCTATTTAGTGGATGGATCATATTGAGTCTTCAACTTTTCCTTAATTCTTTGAATGTCCATTTAAAATAAATACAACCGCCAGAGGGTTGCCAGAAGCCATCTCCAGAGAAGTGGATAGATGCCTCTCAAGACACAGTAACAAGGCCAAAATCTGCAGCCCCAAACAAAGGTTGTGAACAGGGAAATGCTCAAAACAATATTTTTAAATCTATCAAATGTTAAAACTTTCTAAAATAAAAATTCTAAACATATGGCATAACAGCAAACATTTAAACGACCCTGCAGTACTACATAAAGAGAAAGGTTAAAAATGTTTTGTCAGCTTAGTCTGCATTTGAAGAAGTTGGGATTTTTCTTCTGTTTTACAGAACAGCGAAAAGGAAAGTTAGGAGAGAGAGCAAAACATGAAGCACAGAAATGGAAGAAATGACTGCACTTTGTCTCAAGACCTTTTCTTTAAAATGTCTATGAAACTTACCATTTATTATGTTTAGTGAGTTGTTTTTAAAATTCATAGCTTTTCAAACACTAGCATGTTTCTTCATGTGTTATTAACATCACAAAATCTCCAGGTTCATGTTTACACATTTTGCTAAAAATGTTACAGAGTATTAGATAACTACAATTACACTGAATTTGCCGTCTTGAAATTTGTAAATCTGCATGGTGGCTGTGGCAGGGTTAAAATGAGGAAACAACTACCTCTTTTTGCTAAGACCAGTATGTGTTTGACATGTCATTGTATGAATATTCTGGGAGATTTTTCTAAAACATCACGTAATTTAGCACCATCCCACAATGATCTTTATACTCCCACTGACGGTTTTCAATACCCTTTATTTTGTGTTATACAGACCATATTGCTTATCTTGCTCTCATGTACAGATCCAGTGAAATACATAAAACTAATGGTATATGAAAATACCTTAAAAACACGTTGCATCACCTGAAAGCAATTTACAATGCAAAATTGCATGTAGATACACTAAAAAATTATTACCTTGGATTATGGAAAAGGTTGAATTTCAGTTGGCTAATGCAGCTGGACTTAAGATTAAAAAGTAAAATACTCAACTGAGGACTTGAGAATCATAGAGAGAAGAAATTACTTCTTACCTATGACAGTTAATTCAGGCACTCTGGGAGAAGACAGGCAGTAATGACAGGTGCAAGGCAGGGCCTATCTTGTGCTGAAGTTTTCTCTCTCCCTCCCTGCCTGCTGCTGCATTTCTCTGCATCTCTCCAGAGGCACGTCTCTCATCCTAAGCATTCTTTCTCTACTTAGACACAAGTTTTCTACTCCCTGGAAACAAACAAATAAAACCAAAAACACTTAGCAACAAACATCAGTGTGATGAATCTATAAACATGCACTCATCCTGTAGATGATCTGGTTACTCTCCTTTCTCAGAAAAAAATGGTTTGGGTGAAGTGTCAACCTTCAATAAAATAGACATATTTTTACAAGTCATCATAGGAAACATTTACAGCCATGTTTTTTATCTTGACCAGTGTTTGAATGCATTAGTGGCCTATCACTAAAACGGTTAGGCCTATCTACACAAGGAGATTAATTCCAACAGGTGAATGTAAATTACAAAACTGATTACCATATGGCAATTGGCAGTACCTTGGGATGAATGTGATGATGTATTTGGATACAAGTGGACATAACCATATGTGATGGTTGACCACAGTGCAGCAACCCATCCAACACACGAATTTAGAGAGGTTTTCAGAGCTTGATGGAGGTACGCAGCATCGCAAACCAAAGGCTTGCTGGATGAGATACAGCATGTTCTCAGACCATATGTTTGTTCCATAGAGGACTCTGAAGTAGTGTTTCAGTTACTGTTTCATGCCCTACTCATCCTAGTTACTCCTGACTCTAGTGAGAAGAGGAACTGCTTGTCCACAGATGCTTGATTTCCATATACTGTCAGTGCTCCATTAATTGGCAGTATGGACAAGCACAGCTTAAACAGCAGAACCCTGGAGGTACAGATTACAGGGCATTCTGCAGAGCACAGGTCTGGATGGGGAGCGCCAATATCAGTAAGTACAAATATGATTCACTCCACAGTATTTAGAAACCCTGTACTACGTATGCGTTTTTATGTCAGGTTTACCATGAGGAACTGGTGTACCTTCACCCACCCACACAACACCTCCAGCACCCAGAGGACAAGGTGACCTAGTGCCAAGCAAGGCACATGCAACTCTGCAAAAATACCTAAACCTCCCATGGAAGCAATGCTAAGCTAGAGCTAACAAACCCACCTGGACTTTAGCTGAAATGGTAAACACAGTTAATTAATAAGGTATAGTTCTTTATGTTTCCAGTTCCTGACATGTGACACTGGCTAACTCTGCAGAAGTTCATTTAATTCTAACAGATTTGTAAGAGCAGGCTCTACGCTGCAATACATGCAAAGGTAAGTTAATTGGTTTTGTATTTGAGACAACCAGAGAGCAGGGTAGCTCTTTTTCTGTGGCAGCACATCTGACCTGCCACAAGTGCCTTAGCTCTGCATGGAGCTAGATGAATTCTGCACCTGTAGCATAGAAAGTGCAAAACCCAGATCATGTACACATAACTGAATGCTGATTGCAGCTTGTAAGTACACAGCATGTCACCATGGTGAATGTATGGAGACTTCTGTTGACTCAGCTGAATACTCACAAAGGAAATCTCCCATAAGATCAGTTCTTCTCAGAATGCAACTTTGCTGTCACTCCTGAATAGTGTAAAAGTGTCACAAGCTTCTACACACAACATAGACCTGTGTATAAGCTCTGCACTTTAAAACTACAAAAAAGCTCCCTTGCAAATAGAAAGATGGAAAAAATCTGCATGCTTCATTGTGCTTTCGTTTTTATTTTATTTTTTTACTTTTTCTGCCCACAATCCGTCTGTTCCTGTCCTCTTTGGGACACACAAAGTGTGAAGAGCAGTAAGTTAAAGTTTCATGCACAGTGCTGGGGAAGAGGCTTCTTTCGTAACTACTATTCGTGAACTTCAGCATGCCCCAGTAGAGCGATGTTACTATTACAAGGGCTGCTGTCTTCCTTTGGTTAGCTGTGATTTTAACAATGGAAAACTTGCTATACTTCTATTAAACAATTACATTTAGGAATTGTTAGTAAGTGTAAACAGGCACATGTTAGAGGCTATTTATTACATAAACATAAGAAATGTTAAAAAAAAATAAAAATAATAATACAAACAAAGCAGACACCTCCCATACCCGACCCCCCCAAAATAGATTTTTGGTATTTGACAGTTTTGTTTAATTTACAGAAGATGTTTCAGTAGAGAATTTTAGCAAGGGGTTTCTGCCTAGTAAAGCACAGAAGAATAGTTTCTGAACAGCTAGACAAAAGTTGGATGGTCTGAACTTGGGTAGACCTGTGCGGTGTCAAGAGTTGGACTTGATGATCCTTAAGGGTCCCTTCCAACTCAGGATATTCTATGATTCTATGATTCTATGATTCATTATTTACATTATGAGGCTTGTTACCTTATACTCCATTAAATTTGAGGACTGAATTACTGCTTGAATGATGCCAAGAAAGATTGCTAAGACTTTCCAGTAGATTAATAACTCTCTAGAAGTTTGTTAATTTTCCAGCACTATCAGAGGAAACAAACAAACAAACAAACAAACATCTAGCCAGTCAAAATCAAGACTAGAGAAGCAAATAATGACAGATGAAGAGGGGTGGGGAGAACAGGTCTGCAGAATTCAAATGTTATCACAAGATTCATTTGACTCCTCTCAACATATGTGATATAGCTATAGAAGTTTCAGAAATTCCCCATATAACATAGGTGCCTTAAAAAAGCTGTCAATCCTGGGCTTTGATTTCTGTGAACTGTTGGATAATACAATACAGTTTCAAACTCCTACTTACCTTCATGATTCTGCAGAGCTGTGCAAAAAATAAGTAAGAGTCTACCCATCACCAGCAAGCCAGACAATAAAACTGAGCTCAAATTTAATGGAGGAGTTCAAACATTATGTTGAACCCTACTCAAAGCAGAAAGCAACCCCACTCTGCTATACTATCGGTAGCAATGTCATCAGATCTATCAGGACTCTGGTTGTAGAGTCCATTGAACACAAGGAATTCAGGTGTGACATGCTTATCGTCTACATTACTTCTATTACAGTAAAACAAAAATTAACAAATAGGTAAAACAAAAATATAACAGGTAAAACAAAATTTAACAAATATTTTCAAGATAAATAAACCTGAGCCAGAAAATACTGACATGAAATTAAGAGATATGAAATAATACGTATCTCCGAAGGTTGGTAAAGCCGACCCTTTAATTCAGGGTCACATTTAGAAAACACCACAAAATGTTACATGTAGCATTAAAGCACAAATTATTTCCTGAAATAATGTGTTCTAGCATGTCAGATCTGAATTTATTTGCACTGTATTAAAGCTTAATTAGAGAACATTACTTGCAGTGGTAACTGTATGCTTCACATTATGCATATGCTTAAGTCCTAT
The DNA here is from genome assembly GCF_963932015.1 of Anas acuta. Classification (NCBI taxonomy): domain Eukaryota; kingdom Metazoa; phylum Chordata; class Aves; order Anseriformes; family Anatidae; genus Anas; species Anas acuta. Next base: position 6,265,179 of record NC_088985.1, read on the forward strand.
CATATTAAACAAGATACATTCTTCTTTCCCAGCACAGCATCAAAGAACAGGTTTCCATCTCTGCTAAATCCAAATTTGCTAAAGGCAAATTCTGACTTTGAATTAGGATTACAATCTGAATAGCAATTTGAAAACTACATTTATTTGCATTTTTTTTCACGTGGATTTTTTTTAATATTATTCTTTTTTCCTTACACAAAGTCTCAAGTGAAGAAAATGCAAACAGGTTGTTTTGAATTATCTATGCAAGTAATATCCTTCTGCCAACTTTTGGAATAAAAATCTGACCTGAAAAGGTTAGAATCATTTTCAACTCCACTGCAACAAATAAAGTGACTCTCAGACTGATTGGTACCTGTTACAGACAGCACTCATCCATGGCGGTATGAAATCTGAGCAAACACATCATCTTTGGGTAATCTGAAATAAATGTATTAGAGTATTAAAAAATATATATATATTTTATATTAAAGTGATTTACAGAATGGTTCTATGGTGATTTATTTTTGAATCTCTTTTATTTGAGAAAAATAGATTTTGAAAACACAATGACTTCAGAGTGTAAGTAGACAAATGGTACAAACAATGTACTTTCTCTCTGATTTTTCTGTGCCATTGTGATCGTTGTATCCTGTCAGATGGCTTATTGCTGGTGTGTTTACCTGACTATGTGAAGGCACAGTCAAAGCAGACTTCACTCTTAAAACCTTTGATGTTGGAATGGGACTAACAGAACAGTTTCGACTGGAAGAGACTGTGAAGTTCATCCAGTTCCAACCCCCCTACCATAGGCAGGGCCCCCTCCCACCAGCCCAGGCTGCCCAAAGCCCCATCCAGCCTGGCCTTGAACAACCCCAGGGATGGGGCAGCCACAGCTTCTCTGGGCAAACTGTACCAGTGCCTCACCACCCTCTGAGTGAAGAATTTCTTCCTAACATGTAATCTGAATCTACCCTATAATGGCATACCTTGAAATGACTGCAGGACGTAGCTGCTGACAGGGCCTGTAAGAACATACAAACAGGTCATGCTCTATAGCCTCTACAGTTTCATTATTCGGAGTTTATCTTAACTCCAGTGCCTATGCAACAAAACAGAAACCAAACGTCACAAATCATGCCTCTGCTCTGATCGAACACCTAGTTTTCCCATCAATCTCCCCATTTCTCTTCATTTTCTGTATTCTAAGAAACTTTCACATGTACCTCATGCTTATTTTCCTGGTTGAATGGTTTAGGAGACAGAGTAACAAATGGCTGCCAACCTTACCACAGGCATAGGGAGAAGAGGAAAAGGCTCAAACATTAAAGAACGGCCTCTCCAACAGAGCCTAAGGAAATTAGCTGATGTCTTGACTCAAGGCAGAATGGGCAGAAGGCAGAACAAGGCAGAAGAAAAGGTTTGTTCAAATTCCAAGAATAAACTTCATGCTTACCAGATACAGATTATTTTTTTCCTTGAACACCGTATTTGTTCCTCAAAGGGAAGTAAGTTTATTTTTGATGCAGTATGTAGTGAATAAAAGATAGCTTGGATGTCCTGAATAAGAGATAACAAGTAAGTTGGGTCTGACTGCATCAGAACAGTAATTCGAGACCTCAGAAAGCATTAAAATTGACCTCAGAACGCAGCAACCCACAGAAATCCCATTTCCTTGTTTTGTTTCACTTCCAGAGGGCTAGTATTGCCTTTATTCTAGAAATCAGTGCACAATGAAGTAAGTGGAAGAACTTTTTAAGTCAACAAGAACAGCCTGATAGGGCTGGCAGACATGGACATCTACCTTCTCTCCCTAGATGACATCAGTTTGTAGAATACACTCCTAAACTGCCAATTTCTAGACAGCTTCTATGTCTCCTGAAAGGCATACGTTAAAGAAGAAAGGTTTACTAGGATATTTACTGTCTATATCCCCATTATCACCAACTTCATTAGGTTTTTCTAGATAACCACTTATGGCCACTGGCAAGAAGGTAACCCAGTCCAGATTACTGCACTACTACTAGCTCTCTGTTAGGCCAACACAAAGTTCAAGAAAAAAAATATCACATTAGGAAGAAAATTGATATTGTGGGTGGGGGCCCTTTTATCATAAAAGTAGTAATAGATCTTAGGAAATTAAATTTATATAAAACTTTATTTCAGACTAAAAACCTGTCTTTTTTGTTATTGTAATTGTACATATGTTCATTACAAACATGAAAAATCAGTAAGTGCTCTGATTATAGCACTATTTTTATAAATCACCGTGCATCACCCAAATGGGGTTATTAATCTTTAAAGCCATTTCTAAGTCATTACTGTTTTTAAACACTGACCTAACAAAAGTTAGGATAAAAAGCTACAATATAGGTAACCAGCTAGAGAAAAGTAAGTGATGCAACAGCTACGAAACTAACTTTTAGGGCATTTTGAAACTCATAAGAATTATACAATATTATTTGCTATAGGAGATTAAAAATGCACTTTATTCAGAAAAGCTTTATTAAAAAGAAAGAAAGCCACTAAAGGTTTTTATTGCTTCTTTATTCTCTAAAAATGAAAATCAAGTCAACAACAACTGTAGTATTTAGTAGCTTCATATTATGAAAGGGTTATAAGTAAAGACCACACTTTGTTACAAATTTAATGCTAAGCTATCATTGTGAGCCTTTTATTCAAATATTCTATCATACTCCTGAAAAATTATACAGCCAACTATTGCTATAGCATTTTGGTTACTGGACCCCCTTTCTCCCTCCCTCCTAAACCCACAAAGGACACTCCCCTTCCCTAATTCAAAGGTAAGGCTAGCTGTGCAGCTAGGAGCTTCAAAATCAACACTCCTGATGGATTTTTATTTCCATTTCCTTCACTCTCCATTTTCCTATGATGCCTTCCCTGATTGCTAATGTGGACAATTAGACCAATCTTAACTCAATGTAGATAAAATACTTTCTGCCCTACCAGCTGCCCCTTCCAGGCACAAGGCATTTAACATACTTTCGATGTATGGAGAGTAATTTCAATTCAATACTGCAATCTTTGCAGGGAATCTTCAGTGCTAAGTACCTCAAGATTATAAAATGGCCTGGCTGTAGCTCTCTGGTCAAACTGGCTGGCCTCCAAGCACTGCAGATAACTGTAAAACTGAAATAAGAGTAGTGCTGTACTCAGGGAAAACACTGAAATGAAATGGAGGATTTTTTTTTTTTTCCAGAAACCTGAAAGGGTTTAAAACGGCCAAGTACAGTTTGCAATATTGGCTTTTGACGGCTGTAACCTGATTTTTTCAGATTGATTTATTAAATAACCTCTGCAGCACTACGATCCTTTCCAAATGTCTTTACATGAACACCAAACTAATCAGCAACCCACAGGTAAGTCAGATACAGCATCGTATTAACCAGCCTTACTGTAAATGCAAACGCTTGACGAGTCTTTGACAGCTAGAAAAAGGACTCCAGCCATCATCTGGGAGGATTTCTGCATGTTTTACAGCAGAGTGTGTCAGTTGCTAAGATAATATGGTTACATTTCCTGTGTAAATAATAGCCAGAGAGGTTGTAGTCCTTCTTATTATACATGGCAATCTCAAAACATATGTGCTCCTGAATGACATGTTATTCACATACACGACCTCTTTAAAAAATTAACTAGCTACGAATAAGCTATATTATCAAAGCTATATTATCAATAGCTACAAATAAGCTAATGAAAGACAGTCAACAGAAAGACTGTCAGGACTCAGATTTTCAAAGTAAAACCCAATGGAACATCTACTAGGTGAGACCTCTTTCCAATCCTTTACCCAAAAGAAACATTTAAGTGTTGGGAAATTCCCCTCAGCATACCGCACGTATGCTACTGCGATGCTCACTGTCATGTGAGACACGAGGATCTCTGTCAGCCAGAGCATTTCCAATGCCCACCCATGAGTGTACTTTCAAACTTCTTAGACGGGATGCCTAAAATGGCAAGTTAGCTGATTCTTCACAAATGTTTAGTGGAGTAAGTTCAAGTTTTCTTCAAAGCTGCAGGGAAACCTAGAGACAGCATATATACTACCACGCCATGCTGAAGGCTTAGCAAAGACAGGCTACTGTGTAATACTGAGGGCCATGTCCTCATTCAGATCATGAACAAAGGACAGCTTTATTTGATTTAAAACATTAAGCGTAAAAAAGAAAAAAGCACATTACTAGCTAAATTTTGCTGCTTTGCAAGTTCACTTAAAGGCAGAAGTAGGAGTTTGATTTTCCTACTATCACCATTCAAGTATTTGGTCAAAAGGTACCATCACATCGCTGGGAAAGCCCTGCTCCACTAGCAACACAGTGTGCCTTTTGTGGAGAACTGAAGTCCTAATTCACTGAATCACTTCAGTTTCTACTGAAGAGCTCTACTGAATCAAGTGTGTAAGTTTGACTGTTACAAGTTCTCATTTCCTAATTTATTAGTAATTTTCTCACAGAAGGCCATTGGGCTAAGTCTGCATGAGACAGTCCACACAAAATCAACATTTTCAGCACTCAGGCTGTCTTATTCTAAAGAACAATACAATACCTATGGTGTAAAAGCTTCTAATTATGGTGAATTACTATGCTACCCAGCTCAGGGAATTTGCCTTTTCTTTCCAACTGACCTGAGACACGCAGTAGTCTGAGAAAAAAAGAAAGCAGGGGCACAGTGCCTGTGCAGGAGACCAGGGAAGGTGCACTCCCCACTTGGATGCACCTCATCATGTAACTCCTTTAAATTTTCTTTGGTGAACCAGTTGTGCAGCAAAAAAGCTTTCAAATTTTGATTTGTTAACATGTATGGATTTTTACCAACAAGATTTCCCTTGGTCAACAAAGAAGTAATTACTTTAATGATTATTCTAGTAATTAGTCAAGTAGTCAATAGAGAGGGAAGTAATTACTAAATTAATTCAGCCATCACTAAAGAAATGAGGGACACACACAGACTGGAATAAAAATTATGCTTAGGTTACATAATTTCTAAGTACTTCAAGTTCCCCATCATTTAGTTCCATCTAGAAAGATTGGTCTAGAACACTTAGCACTAACTTCAGGAAAATTTATGTACAACTTACAGTGGGCTCAGACGCATTCTCATTGCAGAAAGTATTAAAACTTGCACAGCTAAATTAAATGTATTGACTGAAATTCATGAGTAAAGCACAGAACCAAGTCCCTCTGCAGACCATTATGTAACACCCAATCTAGAAAAACACAAATGGCCAAGAAAAAAATAATCAAGATTATAAAAACAAAAAAGAAAAACATACCATTTTCTTGGGTGTGATCTCAGAACTTCTTTAACCTCACTGAATACAAGTGGGCCTGAAAGAAAGAAAAACAGCATTAATTCATAATTCACAGTGATGTGCTATGGGGCACTACTGTAACAACTCACATCAGTTCATGGTTTGAGAGATTTTTGCCAAGTCGTATTAGTATTCTCTCAACATCGTATCGACATATTTTAGGTAAAATAGACAAATTTCAAGACATCAATAACTGGCCATCATCACATTGAGTTTCTGAATGACTGAATTAGTGAAATAGGTACAAGGCAGCTCTGTTGATCAGCATGCAGTTTTCTTTACGTTTACACTACTCTGATGAAACTGGCATACAATCAGCAAATAATTTTAGAACTATGGAAAGGATGTGCAATAATCCTTCAATCAGTAGGCAAATTAAGATATTAAAAACATCATATATTAGAGTAATTCCCTTCATAAATTGTTTGTGACCTAAAACAACAATTTTAGATTATAAAAACAAACCCCTTTGTTTTCAAGTCAAAATAGGACATTAGAACAGTACTGTTTTTTTTTGTTTTGTTTTGTTTTGTTTCTAAAAGCACATTAGAACTGACTAAAAATAGGAAAGTAAGACACTGGTGAGAGAAATGATAATTTATTTGTGCAGTTTTGAGGCTTCTTGGCCTCGTACTGATTTCTACTAAAAAGTATTTGCTGGCATCCTGGCGTCATTCTAAATAAGGTTTCTTTACCAGTAGCTACCACGTACTTCCTTGATAGATACCAAAATATCGAAAGAAAACCTCCCAAGTTGAAAAAGGAAATGCAATTAAAGCCCATACAGCCAAAGATATCAAAATGGAAAAGAATGAATCTAAGCATATACATATGGTCTAAAAATGCATGTAATACTTTATTCTCAATACCTGTTCTAAGGTTTACTCGTTCAAATCAAAAAATAAATAAATCCTTAAGCAGCCTACGTTCATTTAAGATGTAGCTTTACCATCTGTAAAGTCTTAAATCCTTTCTTCAGTGTAAGGTATCTGTGGATAAAAATCCTCAAAACAAAACATCTGTTTTGTCTCAAGTATATCTATCATTAGAACCAGGGTTGTATTTTCAGGGATTATATCTCTACATCTAATTGCCTAGTTAACACGCTTGCAACATTTGCCTTTTACTAGGCTTTCAGAGATCACTGTAAGACTAGAAGTTTCAGCCTCCGTGAAATGCAATTCAGTTCTCAAGCACGTCTGAGCATCTAGCAGATAATACGGTACAAACTCATCTGTTTATAAGGAATACTTGGGGGGGGGGAAGGAGGACACGCTTTCATTAAAACTGGGCAGATGATATCTGTGGCCCTTCTTTCTCAATACATTACACTGATTACAAAACTTTCAAAGTCCAGAATTAAAGCAACCTGGGAGTTTCAACCAAACTCCAACCAAATGGGGCTGTTGGGGCTCTTCTTTACAGCACAGACTCTTTCCTGTAACGATGCGATGGCGAATCAGGACAGGGAAATCTCATCTTGGCTATGCCTAAACAAAACAACTAAGAAAAATCAAAAAGTAATCGTGGTTTTCATAACCTGTGAAAATCCTAAGTTTTTCTGTCCTTGTCAGTTCAAGGTGGTAGCAAACATGCTAAGAGGCCTCTTCTGTGTTAAAGCACTCCATGCTTTCTTCCTGGACAAAGGACAATCCTTTCTTCCTCTATCATTTAATATAATCAAAACAAGGAATATTATATTTTCGTTTTACACCTTATTTACTCCTTTTTTGTCACTTGCTATGTACTTTGTTTCTGTTTGTTTGGGTGAAACTGTTTTTCTTAGTCCTTTGCTTTTAAAGGGAGCAGCTGCTAACTGTAATGATTTTGGACTTTCCATTTGGAAAGCAAAATAAGATGAGTAACTTTACCCAAGGCTCCCCCTATTAATGCTCAGCACAAAGATAACCAAACTATTTGTCTTCAAATAGCATTCCCCCATGTTCCTGGAGAGCTGCTTCAGGACAACAGTTCTAAAGATTTCCCCTCCTTCCCCTTGACTTTCTCTCTTCACTCCAAAAAGCTTAGATCAAATGTGGCATGCTCAGTAGAACAGCCTGCACCGTACATTTGCCCCTCTTTACTGTTAGGTCTTTGATGGATTTCTCTGCTCTAGAGAAACTTCTGAAGAGGCAACCAAGCCACCTGGGTAAGATTTCCATCTATGAGTTCCTCAAAAAGCACCGCCTCATTGATTTCCTCCTCTGTGATGTACTTAAGGGTGTCAGCATAGAAGTCTGAGATGCTTTCAAGGCATTAGTGTCTGTGAAGAGAGCACACTGACTAAAGGCCTAGTTCTACTTTATGATTACCTGCAAATTCTTGTCCTCTTCTTGACATTTTCTTGGAAAAAAAAGAAAAGCCGCTACATCTAGAGTTCCATCTAACCTTGAGGTGGTGAATTCTATCTTTGGTAACATGTCCAAATCAAGAAATCAAGATGGACTATGAAAGAGATGAGTAACTTTAACTAGTTCCTTATCATTGTTAATTTTTGGTAAGTTTTAACAGTACAAAAGGAGTAACACTTCTGTGTATCTTCTGACTGATAGGCAGAATACAACTGTTATGCAGGAGATTATCATTTTCTAGTCTCCACATCACAAATGGAGAAATAAATCAAGAACTGAATGATGAGATCAAATTTCCTATACTTAGGAATAGGATAATCTCAAATTTTCAATTCTCTCTTCCCAAATTCTCCTTCCTTAAATAGTTATTTAAAGACTGTTTCTCATTCCCCTTCCAGCCAGGCGCAGTCCTGTGCCCCTCCCTTACTACCTATCTCTAAAAACTCATTCAGCTGCAATATGTCTGGGAACAACTCATGCATCTGTCCTTCGTAGACCTCCAACCCTTATGATGAAGCTGAAGTTTCATAGTGTGTCCTTAATACCTGCTTGAGAACATCTGGATGCCACAGTTTTGCTCCAAGTGGGGAAACTGCAGCTCTTGATCTCCCTGTGCAAGCCTGTCCTACTGTTTCTTTAACATAGCTGAAAACATCATCAGCTTTTCTGTCATTCCATCCTGTAACTGCCAAAAGCTCTACTAAGGTACGTAACCACACGTACAGACACAATACCACAGAAGTGTCACTGTTATTCCCCAACAAACAAAGCTTTTGAACATTAACAACCACGGTTTTGTATTACATATATATAGCTGTGCTTCTTGAAGACAGACAAGTTTGGTTTTTTTAATCTTTTGTTTTCAAAGATGGCAATTTTAGACTATATGGCATTTCAGCAATCCTATCAGTTCACAGCAATGCACGATTCATTAATGGGCTCATCTCTATCTGTAAAATTCTAAGGCAATTAAATAGGAATTGGTGTTTCTCCAGAGAGGCTTCTCCATCTAAAAATAAAATAGAAGTTACAACAGTGACTGGCATTATTTATATCAACAGTTCTACTGGAATGATAATACAGCAGCTTTCACATGCAAATATATATACATTTAAATGACTTAGTAAGGATTAAAGTAAGGAGCTTAATACGTTTCTTTGCTTGTGCTCAATCTTTTCATTCACTTAAGAATCTTATCAAAATGCCTCTCAAAGCAATTCTTTTGGACTGTGAAGAAATGTTAGTATACCACTCTGAAAATATCCCTAGCTCTGAAAGAATAGATGCCACATGGGAAAGAAATAGTGAGTCATTATAAAGGTATGAAAATAGGTCATTATAAAAACAATGCTTAAAAATCACATTTCCTCAAGTCAGGATTCAACAATATGATTACTCAATCTAAAGACGTAACAAATAGGTATGTTTAAAAATGTTTATGTCACTGAGATACTAAAACTTTCAAGAGAGGACAGAATCATAATCACAGGGTTTATCATGGAAAAATTCACCTCAAAGCAGACTTGAATCTATGGTAACTATGCCTCTTAGCACCCTTGAAATACCAAAGCTCCAGTACCCAGGGCTGGATCCCACTGCTGCTTGTCTCACCAGAGGCAAAAATGGTTCCTTTCAAGGACCAAGCAAACAAAAGTAAGGTCATGTCTGGAAACATACATTTGTGCTTTCTGTCTAGTATTTATTCCAAGGATACTGAAAAAAATGAATTTACACTAAGCTTTTGCAAGCTAATTTTCTCACTGTCTTGAGCCTATATCCTGTAGTAACTGCAGTGTGAAGATGCACAGTAAATGTGAATTCAGATGTTGACATTTCATTGTAAGAAAAAGAACAATACTTTCTTTGCAAGATGCAACAATACAGAGATCAGGATCCTTTGATACCTCACTACAGGAATAACACATTTTGCAAAAGAGCAGCACATGCACCTGAGGTTCTCTCTTCTGTCTTGTGCATGTTAAATTCTTGATTTTCAGTTATCTCGGTACTGCCAATAACCATAAAATTGCACACTATTTCATTTTCTTTTCTTTTGAAATTCCCATTCCTCATTCCTGTGATCAATACTAGGAAGTAGCAGACGCTGTAGCAAAATTTCCACTCAACAAGGCTATAAAGTAAAACCTGATGAAGGAACTCTAAACGCTAACTAGAGATGGCAAACAAAACAGATGCTAGTTTAAAAAAGAAAACCCACATCACTTCAAGCCAGTAATGATTTTTAACACTTCAAACTAGCAACCGTGTGATCCAGAGTGTGATTTTTAGATGTTTCTGTAAAGCTTACATATTATTAATTCACATTCTTCAAGAGGTAAACATTTTGTCATTCTGTAGCATCCATATGTTTGGAATTTTATTTTTTTTTTCACAGAATGACAGTGTGTGAGCTGATGGGGTGATAGTATTTGTATGATTTTGAAAAAAGGGCTGGAAAGGACATGAGTATACCCAGAAAAATGTGTGAAACTCTCACTTCTGACGAAGTTTTTCAATCACCCTTTCTACTTGGAAAGGAAAAATTTAGATTAAGGAGCTGGTTGAACCTCAAAAACCCAAGATGTTCCTATTTTTCTAGCATGAATAAGAAATACTGCATACTAGTCCCTAATTCTGGATATTATAATCACTATACAGTGCTACACCTACACAGTCCTATATGTATTGGAGAGCATTAATTCTACTTTTGTTTTTCCAAGTAGTAAAAAAACAGACAACCATTCTAACAAATACTGAAATGGATTTTTTTTCAAGTTAAAATCTCCAATGTTAAGACTTGCATTTTAAGTTTATAAAAGAAAGCAAGAAAGCTCACACCAAACAATTATCCAACTGCAAAGAATATGGATGTCCTGCAAGATTTCTTAATTCTACTTCAAAATGCTTGCACGAGTGTAGGCTTCTCCTCTGGACATCTCGATAAACAAATCTTCGAAACTTCCACTTCTTTGTGACCTGCTTATTGACCTCATCCCACGTTCTTATGAAGGCTGCCTCTCCTTTCTATATTTAAGCTCTAATAAACATTACAAAATGCTGCTACAAATCTCTCATGCTGTTATTTGTGCTCCCTTACAAGCACTGTGCAGTAGTCCCAAACTGACCCTGATCTTAAAAGCTGGCTAGCCACCAAGTTTCACTCTGTCCCAATGTGGAGGGGCAGCAGCCTTCCTATGAAGAGAAAATGGAGTTTCCCTGCACGAAGTGTTAGCCAAGGAGTGGTTCTTCAAAACCTCACTCCCTTGTTTAACTGTCAGGGCTGCTTGTTGGCTGCCACAACACGTTTACTTCAAAACTGTGAGGCAGGTATAAGCCACCATTAAAAACAGAATTTCCAAGGTAGCAAGAAAAAGAGGTTCTTCAGATCCCTAAAAAAAGCTACAAAGGACAAGGGATGGAGCAGCTACTTCACTAGCATATATAGATAACCTTTCAGCTCTCACCAATCACGACACAGTAATCAATATTGCTCAACTAGCCACCCTATCTCCCCGTGTCTCTTTGGAAAAGTAAGTATCAAGGTACTTTAAAAATATTAAAACGTGGTGGCAAGGATTCACACTTTTCTTTGAAAGGAAATGCAAATCTTTTTATATGGAAAAAGATTTATATTTCCTCACTCAGATGGTGGTGAGGCACTGGAACAGGTTGCCCAGAGAAACTTGAGGAAATGTCCTCAAGTCGTGCCAGGGAAGGTTCAGACTGGATGTTAGGAAGAATTTCTTCATGGCAGGGGTGGTTAGGCATTGCAACAGGCTGCCAGGAGAAATGGTCGTGTCCCCACCCCAGAGCTATTTAAGGAATGACTGGAACGTGGCATTGAAGGATGTGGTTTAGTGGTGGGACTTGGTAAGTCACGTTGGTGGTTGGACTTCATGGTTCTGAAGGTCTTTTCCAGTTTATGGCGTCATTCTATGACTCTGTTCAAACATTAAAATATTATGCATATCAGAAGAAAAAAAGAATTTTGCAAATCAGTATTTAAACAAAGGTGCGCTTAAATGAAATTGTTCAGTTAAGAGCACTTTATTCTGGGTGCTGAGTAATAGGAAAAAACAATTTAACTAGGGTCTTCAGATTTTCATGTGTACAAGTGAAGACTTCATGCTATCTTACATCACAATTTTCACTGGGTGTAACTGAATTCTGCGTATACTATACCAGTTACAGTCACATGCACTAAGCCTCTATATTTAAGATTATACTTTTACAGCCATGCTCAGTATGATCCTGCCTTTACAACCAATACATCCTAGATACTTTCTAGTATGAAAAGTTCATGATGTCGGATAATTAAAAAAAAAAAAAAAGAACGTTACAATGGTTACAATGATCCATTACGACAGTCTGTCAGAACATAAAGACGCAATAGCGTTGCACAGTGATGCCAGGACCTGACACAAAGACCAATGTTTCCAAGCATCACAATTTGCCTGCTTTGCCTGAAGGACAAAAAGAGGAACCCCACTGCTGCCTGCTATACTGTGGTTTCTGCTTCAAGTCTGAAGATTCTTTCACAGATCTGAATGTATTTTTTTGAAGGTTACAAGACATTTTAGGTTTCAGGGGGAAGACTACTCAAGAGGGAGAATTCTGAGTACTTCTACCACGATCATTTCTGAACCATGAAGTATGCTAAGCTATATATAGACATGACTCCTGATCTGAATAGTTTATATAACTGCAGTAAGTTACTGATACTCTAAACGAGGATGCCAGTTGACTTTTTTTCCCCCTCAGCAACATATTTCTTAAAAAATCCACTTCCCCTACACATTGCAGCAAGCCACCTGACATAGGATTGTAGAAGCCTTGAGCCTGGAAACTGAGTGCTGCCATGCCTACACACTAGCTCTAAGGCATGTAGCCATATGCATGAAAGTGGAAAAATAGGTAACAAAATCCAGTTTTCTAATCATGAACATTAAATTCAAAACTTTTTTTTTTTTTTCTGACATCCATTTACTATGGCACCTTCTTCATTTAAAACTATCCATGAAAAATATAATACTGCTTTGTCTGGGGAGTCCTTAAGGATGATACTGAAGAGTCCATGTCAAATGGGACCGCACATACCATTTTAAGATTTATTTGAAAATCCTAAAGAATCTGTTATCATCTCCTCCCTAAGTAGGAGGATCTTTGCTTAGTCCACACTTACCACACAGCAATATTGAAATATGAACGTTTTCCTATGCAGTCCTTTTTTACAATTAATCTTTTTTTGTTTTCAGTAGTATTCCTTGTAATTTTTTAATTAGGAGTATAATATGTTCAATATCCAGTCTAAGTTGCTGGGATTTCTTAAATATTTTACTTACGAGTGGAAGTAAAGAAATAATCTCAAGTGATAAACTGAAGTGTTCTGGGGAGACCACTGGGTGTCTCTTCTACTCATGCACCTTTATTTAAATCACGTCATACTACTCACCATAAAGACAGGGACCTTGACCAGAAGAGTTTATAATATTCCCTGAAGGCATTTTGCTCCCTGTTGAAAAAAGAAAGAAAAAAAAATAGTCATGTTAACATGCCAGATCAAGCCTGTAGTTTATTTTACTCATCCATCTCTACCAATGTTGCATCTTCCACAGCACCTGCACCAGCAAGTCTGAACTTCACGCTACCCAGACAATCTTTCTTACTGATCCATTTCTTGTTGCGTCACTGCATAAAAAAGTGGTTATGCTTAGCTTGATCATACAACCCAAGAAACAATTTAGGCATGAGATCTCAGTTCTAATATGACAAACAAGGTCATTCTAAATGCCAGGTGCTAACACACCTATGGAGCCAGAAAGGAACCAGCAGCAGAGCTTGAGGCAGCAGAGCTAGTCTGGTGCCTTAGTGTACAAACACAGACAGGCTGTCTTCCCATCATGACCACCTTAGCAACTCGTGTCAGCTCTAGCAAAAGAAAGACTGTGCGCCATCCCCCTGCCCGCTCCAGATATAGCCAATTCATCACCTCATGTTCGAGTGCTATTATTTGTTATGTTAACCCAGATCTTCAGCACTAAATGTCTCTCTCAATTAAGAATCCTAAAATTACTTTCAGCAGTAGTGTGTTTTTCTTGAGATTTATGTACCTTTTTTTTTCCATGCAGCATTTCCTGAACTTTTCTTCAAGTATAACAACTTTCAGACTGTATATGAAACCTGCTCAAGTTCAACCTCTGAATCTCCCCCAACAAAACAGATTTTAAAGGGGATTCCCTTTTCTCGCTGAGGTAAAGACAAAACATTCCCTTTGTCTTTAAACAAAACAGACTTCCCCAGCCCAGTTTCACCTGACTTTCCAGGACAGCATCGCAAAATGCATGAATTTGTGATATAGAGGTTTGAATCTCTATACTAATACATGTTTGCATTTAGAAAAAAAATAAAAACATTAGAGTAACCAAGTACAAATGAAAAAAAAGCATATTCCAGGACTGTGTCCCATTTTAACCTCAAAAAGGGAAAGTTATTATCAAAGCTGCAGAGCATGCCAGCATTTCTTTGTCTCTCAGGCTACAATCTATCCTAAATCCGATAAACAGTTTGAGTTGTGTCATAAATAGTCAATTTTTGACAAAACGCATGTTTTCCAAGTCTGTATTTTAAAATAAAAAATACATTGCCAGAAAATAAGCAATCAGTTCTATGTAATGAAATAGATATTTTCACTGGAAAAGATCAAAGTGTTTCAAGTCCTTAAATATTTCATATTTCATGCTTGAATTGACTTAGAAATTTGGTTTCTTTTTTTCCTATTTCCACATGGCTATAAATATGGATAAAAACAAAGAAAGCATACTAAGATTTTATTACAAGAAAAATGTTTTTTCCCATTTGCTTTTCTAGGACCAGCAGAGGAAAATTGTTTGCATTTTAAAACCCTATGGTAATGTGAAGGGGAGCAAAAAAAATAAAGATACATTTTTTTTGTTTTTGTCACAAGAACAAACATCTTGGGAACTATTTTGGACACTACATCAATGCTTTTGTCGCCAATTTGTTAGATGAAAATTCCCAGTGGTGTTCCTGCATACATGGAGCCAAGCTTGTGTCTCTTCCACAGGCAGAAACAGCTGCAGTATTGGTATTTGAGAGGTCACTGGTTTCTTTCAGAGAACAAGAAAAAATACCCTCATCGAAGATTATTTGTACCATTTTATATGATTATTAGTGAGCTACTAATTGCATGATCAATCTGCTGAGCAAGTAGAAGCCAAAAGAGATGACATTTGTCACCCAAGTCAAACTGTTACAAAAAACAAGTATAGAAGTACATATATCTTAAAAATGACTTTTCAGGAAGATTCAGAATACTTGCAGATCATTTATTCATGATCAAGTTAACCTCTGCAAACAGTCTGTACCTTATTTGTATGACTGCAGTACAGAAAAGCCACTGGGTCAAGTCAAGACATTTATCCTAGGTGCTGTACACACTGAGAATTTGTTTTAGAGAAATAGAACAGAAGAAAGCGAGTCTGAAGCCAGGACACAAGCTGGGTATTAGTGCATGAGCTAACATGATTGTATCAGCCACTGTAAGATGATGGAAGATCAGAAGGAGGTTTTTGACATAGTTAAGAATGAATGGTCTCAAGAAATTAATGCTGCAACATTCATGTACAGGAAACCATTTCATATCTGTACAACCATTTACATTTCATAAATACGGGAAACATAAGTGGAAAAAGCTGGACCAGATGATTTCTACAGGTCCTTTTCAAACTAAATTCTTTGATTCTACATGAAAATGCTTCAGAACAGCCTACTCCATAGGCAATCTTCTCCATACTTTCTACCATTTATCTCACAATGTGATTTAAAAACTGAATACATCTTGGTTTAACAAACAAGAAAAAATCCCACACAAAACAGGTGTTTTTTGGAAAAAATAAAATATTTTAAAAAGAACAGTCCATATGGAGCTTTTCTACAACTCTCCCAACCAATAGGTGTAGCATTATAAAACTACTGACAAGACTGATTAATCAGAAACAAAGCTTTCGAATCAGAAGAGAGATTCAATTATCAAACATCAAAAATACAGTTCTCCAAGAGAACAGTCAAGGGACAACATATGCTGAAGAACTTAATTTTCACTTGGGTCATTAAAACAACTTTCACAGGCACTTGAATTAAATGGCTTAAACTTAGTTTTTAATATAAATATAACATTAAAATCCTGAGAAGTCAGTGAAGGGTTTTTTCTTTTTCCATTTTTTTTTTATTTTTTTTTTCTTCATTCACAGATCCTGACGGTTGTCAGGTGTACATGCATAACTATTCATTTGCTGCTTGGAGAAAAATACAATGCTGGGCTTGGTAGGATGATGAAACTGTTCACTGCTGTCTACATCAACTTTTAACTATTCCAGTTAACCCTGCTCCTGAGCTTCCAGTTGACAGATCTGTTATATGAAGAATGCAGTCAGCTGCAGCTGACTTTGAATAATGCTGCTGTTCTGTGCCCTCAAGAAATCACATGTGTAAGACTCAGGTGGCCAAATTTGTAACGTAAATTGAGCCAGGTATCAAGTTGTTCTTCTCAGTAAAGAGACACTCATTTGTCCTCAAAAGAACAGGAAAAATTGGATAGACATGAATCCACATTCAGTGCCGAGATTAGAGACTCCCTGCTGTTTGGAATTGAAAGTAGGGCTAGTATCTTCAAGACCTATACCAGTAGCATCTTGAGTTCTTCAATGAAAATTAACCTTTAAGATGTATTTCATATGGTGATAGGATAACCTCAGCCTAATGAAATAGGAAATTAAATGCTTACATATAAAATTATTATTAATAATTGATATTAATAATTCATTACTAATGATATTTTAAATAATTATATAACTGTTTAAATTAATTATAATAATTATAATTTAGTTATTTGTAATTTATATGATTTAATGATATAATATATATAATATGTAATTATATAATATATATTGTACGTTAATATCTAAATACATAATATATATAGTATAATATAATAATATAATACATAATATAATAATATTATATATAATATAGTATTGTAAATTATAATTATAATAAAATATAATTATTTGAATATGAAATATTTATTGATTTATTCTTATTCTTATTGATGAATTTAAATATTTAATTTTATTTAAATTTATTATTATTAAGGAAGTTAAATCCTTACATATAACCTTCCAGAGTTGTTGCAAGGCTTGTTACCTAATAGGGATTACATGCTTCGCACAGCTTAAATAACTTACCTGATGGAAAGACAAACTAGAAAATGAGATGTAAATTGTGCAGAACTAGAAACTACCTATTTGTACATCAAAGATGACCATTTCAAGTATTCTGCTTCATTTTTGACATAGAAGATAGGTATCTTTAACAAACATACTGGGGAAAAGAGTTAATTACTGCTCAACAGAAAAAACAAAAAACAACAACAACAACAAAAACACAACTGTGGGTATTTTGTGTGTTTGCTATAATATGCTGAAGGCCAAGAACTAACCCAGTCAAGACCTCTTTTCCTAGGGAAGGGAACAAAACCACAAACTAACACAAACCTGAGGCTGAAGTAGTTCTATACTGGAGGAAAACATAACAAAACAAAAAACCCACCACACTCCAGAAGTGTCTGGAACCCCCCATTGGTGCAACACTGAGGAAACACAAGAAGAAACTGAAGTAAAATCCCTGTGCTCAGAGGAAAGGCAGAACTTAACAAAAGACCACATTTAACACAAAGTGTGGTTCCAGTGCAGCCCTTCTGCAGCAGATTTTCTTTTGAAACCATCTGCCTGTTAAGCCATCCCAAGTTGAGGCAAAGCCTCTATATGGTTCTCTCTTCAGCTTTTCCTTCCTGACCCAGTAGCTCTGGTTCTTAGAAAGGACACTTCCCTTCTCCCTAGACTTGGAATTGGGTTCTGTTCTCAACTGCGCACAGCCTCATTGCTTGTTTCAGGCATCTGCCAGTCAAGCTGCAAGCTTCCTTTCAGCATGTATACTCCATCTTCCCAGACACACAAACAGACTTCAAAACCCAGCAAACAAAAGCCAAGAAAAGGTAAAAAGGTGCCTTTGATTTTGCTGCTCATCCACTTAATCTTTCTTAGAGGATACAAACTAAACCACTCGTATTAAACAGCAGTTTTATTCAGAACAGCAAATTTATTTGGAAGTGACAGGAAGAAACCCCATCAGGGCTCTGATGTATCCCATTTTGGTCAAATACACAGCCCTCAGGAAATGCCTCTTTTTAATCATTGATGAGGATTAGCTCAAAACTTAGATGTTTAATTCACATCCTGGCATTCATATTCTGCATGTCTAAAGGTAGGTCTAGACCAGTACTAGAAAGCACAGGTGTGTGTACAAGGAGTCTGGAAGCTGTACAGAACTCCCAAACTTCAAATGTTTAAAAGCAACATGAAAATCTGTTAGTATTTAATACTCTCCTGTAATGTAAAAGCATTTATAGGCAATTGATTATATTAGCTTTGTAATACTTCCTGAAGTGCAGTAATAAATACAATATCGTTAAAAGTTCTAATATAATAAACTGAGCACAGCACTAGCTCTGATATTTATTGCTGTTAATATAAAATTTTTATAGCCTGCCTAATCTACTTAAAACTTTCACCGTGTAAGACATTCTCTGCAAGAGGGAGCTGACTCGTTAGACAAGATTCAACACAAACATATGCAGTTAAGAACCTTTCCAACCAAAAAAATGGGTTAACCATATGGGATTCTCTTAACGTCAAACAGAAAGCAGTACATTTTCTATTGGGCTACTGAGTTGTTTTCTCATACTTGCTCAACCAATACATTTTTCCCTCAAAACAAACAGCTATTTCAAAGCTAAATTCCACTTCAATATTTGAAATACGAGAGAAGACTCCAAAGGAATTTCCGCAAAGCAGAAAAGTCTCTTCAAATTTGACTATAAAAAAAAAAAAAAAAAGAACTAACACATATGCAATTTCCATCACAACTGTCCAATATCACTGACCAGCAGAACAGCTGAACTGCTTCTATAGTAGACCTAAAGTGTCACTTCAAGCCTTGGAGATAATAAAGGAAACTGCCTGTCTCTACATAAAAATGTATTTTCTAGAAAATAGCATGTTAAACATTGGCTCAAAAATAGAAAGGTAGTATATAATTACAGCTTTAACAGATACTGAAATGATTCTTTGCTGAGCAGTCTGAATAATTTGGATCATATATGACAACAAATTCTATTTCTGAATTTGAAAATTACACAGAATTCATCTGGGAGACAGAAATGAGACAGGTTATTTTCTCTGCTGAATAATAATGAACTGTTGTATCTTGGATATTGAAAGCATTAATAAGCACTGAGAAACTAAGCATTTTTTTCAGCCAGCCAGCAGCAGTTTACAGTAGTTCTTTGATGGCCCTAAGACACAGATGTCGAACCACAAGGCTACATATAGAGCTATGCACTTTTCCCACTAAAGTTGTAGTTCAGCTCAGGACAGCCTAATGGGCAGGTTCCTGAGAACAAAGCTTTCTGCAGTCCTCCGACAACATGAGAGCTCTCTTTTGCCCTGCCAGAAGAAAAAAGCCTTAAATAATTACATTATAAATAAGCCACTCCCTTTTGAAACAACTTAAATGGGAAATCTAACAGCTGTTGTGTTTGCTTCTCCATTCCAAGGATCAATGAACACTGCATGTGTCAGTTAGGGAGATACAATCCATCAAAAACAATCAAGATGCTGCTGCTGAATACTGCAGCTTTTACAGTGCATCTGTAATACTGGCCACATCTATCATACTGAATTATGCTATTTAATTTAAACAGCTTCAATAATGTGCACAAAAATATTCCCAGCGGCAACTTAATTGTCAGAGTAACAATGAATATGTGTAGGAACCAATGGCGTTTTAAGGGCCAACACTCATATTGAAATACAGAACGTGTTAGAAAACTGTGGCTCCAGAAAAAGGTAAAAAGTATTTTGAAGCAATGATGCGTATATACTCAAGCACACATGTTGCATATACATATACAAATACCTGACAGCTCTGGATAATCCCTTCACTATCAAACATCCTCCTTGCAGGTTCTATCAAAAACACTCCTAGAGATAATCTTATCAAGTTCATTTATAATTGCATCTTTTTGGAAACACATTTATTCATTACATAATTAGTTTAAGCACTTTGAAAGGTGCAAGATCCATATACCGGTAGCTTCGAAGTGCCAGATACCCACATACTTGCTATCTGCCCTTTGTCACCTCGACAGTATGCCTCAGTAATTAATCAGGAAAAAATATATCTTAAAATGTACTCTACATTTTCATTCAGCTTTTAACTTCTCTGCTGAAAATTACTTTGGGAACTTGGAGAGTTTGATTTTCATAAGGGAACTGTTGCCAACTACACGCTAGAGCTAGGCAATAAACTCTGAGCCAGCTCCCTCTGGTCTGTCCAACTAGAGCTCGGCTGCAGAGAAAGTCCTCACAGAACTGGGGTCAACGCCTTAACTCTCTGCCCCAGACCTCAGACAGTTCATAGCTATTACATTCTTTGTTATTCAGCTCTAGGACTACTTAAAAACTGGAGATTTCAGGGCTTTATATATATGAAAGGTGACATCTCAAAAGGAATCAGCTTAGCCATTAACAGATGCAAAGTGAAAAGTCAGTGACAGCTGCTTCTGCTGATATCTCACATGAATTAATGTTTTATTTTATAGTTGATAAATGCCAACTGAGAGCCCTCAGCAGGCAGTGAGAGATCTTTCTATGATGGGAGTTTAATATTGAAACATTTAACCACTATTTCACACCAGTAGGGGAAATAACTACCACTTTACACAGACCAGGCAAGCCAAATAACAAAAGGCAGTTTAGGAAGTACTCCCAAATATTTTCCTTGAATGAAAGGAATGTACCAGCAGACAGACAGTAATCGTTTTTAATTTCCATGCTTAGGAAAACTTTTAGAAGAGCAGCAATAAGGTTTCACTGGGGGCCTACTCAGTTTTCAAAAAAGGATTTATCATTGCTTAGTCCAGTTAGAAAAATCCACTGAATTCCCCAGATAAATCCCGTTCTGTAAAGGCTACAGTGTTCAACCAGTGAACATTATCTACTGTTTTGTAAGTAGACTGTTTTTCAGCTACACAAATTTGGTTCTAAAGAGTCAAGGAATGTTAACGCAGAGCTACAATCAAACAAAACAAGTAATGGATAGGGAGAAGAGATAATGACATTAAAAGTTTTGTGTAGAGAAAGGTAACATTTAAGCAGATCAAGGCAATGTTCCAACATATATGATTGTGGCATGAGGTAGTCTGTATACTCACTTGACAAAATGTTTCATCAGGGACAATAAAATCTCCTTTCCCCATGTCAGCAACTTCAAATATATTTGATACGCAAGCCCCACTCAGCAATCTAGGGATCAAATGTCCTGAAGAGTCCACCACATACAGAAAAAGTTACAAAATAAATTAAATTGCAGTAGAGCCTGACAGCGTGTTTTCAAATATTTACGAAAAGAGCTGGACAAATATTTACAAATAATATCCAGTTATGCCATATTTCAAACGTCAATTCTGTAGATCCAGTTCTAATTCTAAATAAACTTCTTTTTTTTTTTTTTTTTTTGGGGGGGGGGGAGGAGGAGGGGAGTGCGAATTAGTGATAGGACTTACCTGCCTTCAAGAACAAAGGAAACAAGCACTTTAAAAAAAAAAAAAAATCCAAGGCTTGCAATATTCAAACATTGTCAGTATTCATACACAATAGAAAAAGAATGGCAATACAATATCCCCTTCCTAGTTTCTCATCTGTTTACCTTAATTTTAATCCCTTTAATTTGTATTTTTGTTAATTTTGTGTAATATAAAATCTTTTATCTTAGCTCCTTATAATGTATTAGTCACAATTCCATATTGCCACACACCCAGCATCATCATAATGCCTACTATTTTGTTAAGCTATGATGAAAAAAATCACGCCTGTGTATAAGAAATCATTCTTCTTTATCCCTAAAATTATATTTAGCTGTCATCTCAAAAAAAAAAATTCTGCGCAACATTAAAGATAATGCAATAGCACAGTAACAGGGAAATTACTTTTCTTCTTAATGCCTCATTACTGATATTGCTAGCATTGTCTATCTGCATCTGATACAAAAGGTATCTCAAGGGTAGTTTTAGGAACACATGATAAATACTGCTGCCCTCATTTATCTAACAAGAAACACACACATTTACGTATTTATAAGCCATTAGAAGTATTACCATATGCAATCTTTTTGATTGCCTTATGATAAGATAGAAGCTGGAATTTTACAAATGTCCAGAGACTTGCATTGTCAACAGCAGGTCAACAACTGCAAACAGTGGATGAAGTAACTTCATTTTCATTAAATGCACCAAATATTGCCTTATTTAACACATCCTAAAACATCAAGGGAAATAAACCCTTGGAAATCACATTGGACTAAGTGTGAATCAGAAGCAATACAGTGGTAATGGAAAGGCTGAGATTCAATCTTTATTTTCATACCACACTTCCCTGGTTTGAGAAAGAGAACCGATCTTCCCAATACACTACATATTATCTTGTCATGAAAAGCTGAGGGGTGGTAAGAAATCAGAACACTTATTCTGTTCTACTGCTTTCATATCCTATGCCACTAAATGCACAAAGATAACAAATGCAGTCTTCAGTCCGTTTGAACAGTCAAGCATTGAGTGTGTTACCCTACACACAGACACATACCAGCAGACTTACTTTCACAGCTGTGCTATGGAATGCTCTGGCAATATAAAGATGATGATCTACCCCCTATACTCCATCCTAAGGCTCCTGGCAGATCTCATGCAAAACAGCTTGATTTAGAACTCCTGTAACATCAGCAACACTTTCTGATGAAAAGTTCATTAAATAAAGGTTAAAAGACCAAAGATTTGGAATTAGTATTGTAGTCTCTTCTATTAAGATGCTACAAGATTATCTTCCTTATTAATGTATTCAATTTCATATACACTACAAAGCAGCATTATCTACTGAGGAGTCCCATGTTTGTTAGTTACTCTGCAATACAGTTAATCTGTGACAAATACAAAAGGCATATGGGTACGTAAACATGAGTGAGTCTACACTAATACATAACCATCATTTAAACTTGAGAGAGCAATCATTCCTTTTACTATAAAAAGTATCTTTATTCTACCAGAACATGGTATTTTAAGGGCACTTAAAATACTCCAACTTAATGTACCCAGAATTGCATTCCTTTCATAATTTCTACTGCATTTAATAAACACTATGTGAAATCAGCTGTATACACAACAGTACATTTTTCATTACAGAAAAGAAAGAACAGAGAAAGGCTGAATGGTTATGTCCAAGGACTTTAAAACCATCTGGATAATTTTTCGACTTATTTCTCCTATTGAAAAACTGCATTATTTATTCTCTTAGAGGGCATGGGCTTCCACTGTATAAATAAAAACGAGGGGCTTCTAAGTATTTGCTTAATCTGGTATATATTCAGTCTCATGGATTCATGTTTCTTGCTTACGAACCTCCTCAACAATTACACACAAGTAGTATAGCCAAATATTTCTGAAGTCAAACTGGAAAACACTCTGAACAGAAACAAATTTGATTCTTTCTTTCTCCTGGCATTAGTGAGAGACTGTGCAAATACTGTTCCTAAATTACTCAGCTCAGTAGGTTGACCAAAAACCACGTGGATTAATTTTGGACATCCTGGCTCTCATGACTTATGATCTCTGTCATTAGCGAAAAGGAGATAGAAACATTTCCAAAATAACATAACCATAACCGTATTTATACTAGACACTAGACTTTGTTCAGTGTTTTGGGGTCCACCTGGAATTCTCTACATTAAAAACTGCAACAACGCAGAACTTAATTACATCTGCATCTACTGGAAGACATGCTGTGCACGAAGTTGAAACATGGGTTTAAGCTCAGGAAATAAGGGAATAACTGCTCTATAACCTCTCATTCATCTTTTTATTTACAAATTTAATGTATTATACCAATAATAGCGTAATTAAAATTATTATATACAGACAACATTCTCATTTGAATTACTGTATATCACTTCATTCAGTTACTAAGAGGAAGAAGTTCTAGTATTCCCAGGTATGTTGTGAGAACCACATGGAAGTGCTGCCAAGTGTAGGGCTAAGAAGGTGCTAAAAGAACTTCTGTTCGAGCAGAACATAAAACACTCCTCAAAGGAAAGATATTTGGATTAATGTAAAATACATTCTTAGCAAGTGAAAACTAGAAAAATATTTTAGGAAAAATGTACTGTAGGTACACATTGCTTGTGCTCTATCTGTTCTTTTGACCTCTGTTAAAGTATGAGGTATCCAGTTGGCTCTCCAACCTGATTCACTCCAGTTAAGAGAGACAAAGCTGTGCAAATACCTGACAACAAGCATACCTTAACGAGTGAGCTACTTCATAATCTACCCTGCAAAATACCTAGTTTCAGCCAGAAAATTACAAAATGTTGTCTGAGGTGCAAATGGTGTCTTAGGTGATGCAGCCTTTAAAAAAAAAAAAAAAAAAGGTTTTAGTGGAATGTCAAATATTAAGGCTTATCATCTGAAGATGTTTCCCATTTTGTTTGTATTAATACCAAAAACATATTTTTGCCTCTGAAGGACACGGAAAACTGCAGAATGCCAGAAGCTCAAACAAAGAACCTACCAGAGACAGAACAATTTGATTCAAATCCTGAAAAAGGGATCAGTATTTGAGTCCTCATGGGGGTGGGTATGGAAAGCAATCACCAAATCTTTGAATTGATGATGAATGTGGAACAAGGCTAATAGAAGATAGAAAAAAGCACAAAATCAACAGGCTCATGAAAATCTGTTAGTAGCCCAAGCTACTTCTCTGTTCTGAGGTTCTGCTTTGCTCACATTTCTGCAATTATTTTATATTATGTCCTACATTAGAATCACACAGAAGAACTTCTAATTGACCATTCTTTTCACAGCTTGCAGTTTGTGTCCAGTAAATTAATGACCTATAGAATTCTAAATTCACACAGTAAAACTCTTATTAATTCAACACTGTTAAAAAATAAGTTACAATTGGAATTACACTAGTAAAGCCACAGCTAGCACTCAAATCAGGAAATACTCTTTCTAATTTGGAAAGACAGCCACTGGGCACAGTCAGTAGCAATCACTGCCTGCTAATTATTCCTCAAAACACCTAAGTGGAGTACCTAAAAAGGCTCCTAGAGATGGGCCTTACAGATTCTTTTTAAATTCTGTGCCTCCTCTCACTTCTACTTTATTTGCTTTACCACATAACTACTCTACAATTTGCATAGGTACGTTCTTCACTCATTCCATTCGAGTAGGAGTTTCGGGGCTTGTTATCTTTGTTATGTTTGAATTTTTACCTACAGCACAGAAGTTGGGAAAAAAGTTTATTTGGCCAGTTTATTTTTTAAACCTGTCTTCACATTTCTTTTTCTGCTTCCATATCAGAAGTCATTAGAAGACAATCAAAAAAAGGCCCAAACCCAAATATACTCCCAGTCCATGCTTCCAGTACAAAAAATGGCAATATAAGATCAGACTCAGAACATTTACAATGAGTATTTCTTAACAAGTATAAGGTATTTTATCTTTTCATTTAGAGTCATTATTCTGTCTGTATAGCTAAAAAGTCACAGTGTATTTGGAACTGCCTTTAGAGTTATACTGCAGTTTAAAAAAGGTATTCTATTATTATTGATTCACTGAGCTCTCAAGAGCACTATATTATTGAAGTACTGGTGCTTTTCATTCATTCATTCTGTAAGGAGGACTACAATTCATGGAAACATTTTCCTATTCCCTTTATGCTGAACAGGGTGGCAGGGTGAGGGAGGAAGCAGAATATTAGGTAAGCACAGTGAGGATATAAGCAAGATCTTTGCAGATGGCCATGACAAAATACTTGCTACATTTTAGCTTATCTACTTGCCTTTAGTACCAGATCGGTAAGGCCCCATCATGAGTTACAGGTGTATTTTTAATTAATTTGAACTTTACAGTTAAATGCCACACAATAGTAACAAAGAACTTTTTTCCACAGACTTAAAACAAATCCTTTAATTTTGCTAAATCAACTTTTGTTTTTGATGTATCTTACAAATGTTTTCCCCCTCATTTCTTAGGCAGATGGCTGCACAGGAACTCAGAGAAGCCAAGTTGCTAACATATTCCACACTTCAATAGCTGTTCCTCAATACATCCAAGCCATATCCATTTTATTTCTGGATGGTCTATTTATAACTGCCTCCAAAAGGGATTTGATGCACTCAAAATCTAAACTTTGCAATGGCAGGAAAGAAGTCTTTCACTGAAGAGGAGGGAAAAGAACTATTTTCATTAGGAAAAAATATTAATGCCATACCTCACATGAACTGTATTTCAGTGCCAAATGTTCCCACTATGCTCTCAGAGCTGAGTTCCTTGGAAAACCTCCAGTGAAAGACACTGTACGTGCTGGATATGTAACACTATAACCAGCCATGTACTTGCCAATACTTGCTCAATTACAGGCCCCCTTTTCCCATCTTTCTCACACCAAGCAGCGCTGGCTATGCCTAAAACCCCTGCAGTAAGACCATCTATCGTGAACCTTTACCCCGGGCTCACACCGTCATCCCTCTGAACATGTCTGTGTGCATCACAACAGTGTGCAGTTGGACACAGAGCACTACAATCTTCACAGCTAGAGCTCTGGGGAAATAGGGAATTTTCAAAAATTGGACTTTTGTTAAGAGAAAAGGTTAACTCACCTATTTCCTTATACAAAAAGAAGAAGCAAACTGCTTTACAACCTTATGTATATCCATCTACAAAGCCATAACCACTTTCATGAACCATGTTCTGTCCAACTGACTTCCTTTGAAGTAATCACAATTCTGACAACACTGCACTGGGATTCACCAGCATGAAACTGCAGAGTGCTACTCAAGTGAGTTTGATGCCTCAGTCGTGACATACATCATGGAACCATCTGGCTGTTTTGGAGAGTATGGCAAGAAACAGGTTAAGCTGTTGGACAGAAGCACCATTGCATTACGCTGGAACACTTCACTGCTAAAAACACTTGGCAACACAACCATTTGATATTCAAGAGACCGAGCTGACAAATAGAAGGAATGAAGATGAGCAAATGAATCAAGCTGTTAGCCTTGAATTTGCTTTCCTTTAAGGCCTAGAAGCACCAAATCTCTCCAGTAGCAAGCACAAGTGTTTATCCTAAGCTGTATTATTTAATATTTCAATTGCCTATTTTAAAAAGCATGTTGACAATTCACCATAGTGCTGCAATGCCAGTTTATCACTAGCTACAATCAGCTCATATGGCCAAGCACTACCACAGGCATGTGCTCAAAACCCAACATACAACCATCTAGAATGCCCTGGCTCTTGACTTTTTGCAACTGAAAGCATTTTTTTAAATTAGTTTAACTTCTTTGGCTATGTATTTAATTTTGTTGTTGTTAATGCGTAACTCCATTTTGGTTACAGTATTGGCTGCTAATGCAAATTATGGTTTTTGTTCACCTGTAAACAACACAATTATTAGAAGTGGGCTCTCAAAATCATGCATAAGAAAGGAAAGGCAGAAGGCTCATCAGCACAGTCTGAAAACTCTGTATGCACCAATATTTCCAATTATACGTGTTTTCTATATGCCCTAAGGACAGTCCTTATGCAAAAGAAACCAAGAAACAGTCTGGAGAGAAAAACACAATGGCAAATAAAAAATATTCTGCTTCACCTTGAAGTAAGTAAAAAAAAAGAACCTTTATTTTTTCACTGAGTGTTTTGATCTTATGGTTAAAATTGTGTGTTGCTTTGAAATGAACTGTCATTAACAGCATAAAGCTTTGGTCAAAGCAAGTATTAAAATCACTGAAAGAACCATTATTAAAATAAACCAACATTAATGAGAACAAGAGTGTCATAAGGTAGTATTTTCAGAACTAATGCACATTCACATGTTCAATGCTATATAATAATTGATTTTTATCATGATATTAAATGATTTCTAATAGACCTGTGGTATACTTTCACCGGATTATTTGAGGTATTTTAAAATCTTGAATAAATATTATCTACGATTACTCTAAAGATAAAATAATTTTCACCTGTTAAGACTGACTTACTGAGTCTGTTGGTTAATAACAAATAATATATTTATCAACTTAGCTGATGACCGGGAACAAAACAACTTTCACAGAAATACCACTGTAAAATTCATCGTTGAAAATGGTGTCTTACACAGAGAGGTTTAAAATGCTACAATATACAGAGGATGCACTCACCTTTTAATCTTGAAGGTTTTCTTGCCTCTTACTTACCTAGAACTTATCAAATAAATAAAAAATAATCCAACCAAAAAAACAAACCCATGAAGATAAGAACACAAACAAACAAAACTAAACATGACGTGAGACAATATGAAGAGCATATGAAAAGCTATTTCCTCGTGTTTTCCCTACTTCTAAGCCTTTCCTGCAATTTTTCTAACCAAAATCTCCAAAAACAGTTGAGGTAGAGTATCATGCAAGACGTTAATAAATTGTTTGGATGTGAAAAAGAAAATAATCATTCTGAAGGTATTTAACATAGTATTGTTACATCTGAATTTCTGATTGGTGTGTAATTTTCCATAGGTAGCTCCTTAAACTGTCACACGCACATTTCAGTGATCTAGCAAACTAGATATATACATGAAAATAGAAGTCAGTCTTTATTCTACAATTTTTAAACAAGAAGTTCTGAATTTAAGCAGAAAATCATCCATGACATTTATTGTTTGTACACACACTTGTCAATTCTGTCAGTTACTGTAATCTCAGTTACCTTCAGAACAATACTCTTGCATGAACAGCATCTCTCCCAAATCACACATGGAAAAGGAATAGCCTGAGCCCTACAATTCCTCCAGCACAAATGGCTGTTTCTGGAGGTCATTTCTTCTGGATACTATAGAAGGTGCTAGAACCATATTGTAAACTGCGTAAGAGATGGTTTAATAATCCAGGTTGGTAGGACAGATCTGTCACCATAATTTTAAGCATTCAGGCTCGTGCTTCAGGTTAACCTCTTCACACTCATTCACTTGAGGCTAAATCAAATGAACTGAAGGATGCTACAGCTACAGGGCTGTTATTCAGGCTACAAAATAAAGGTAGCTTCTGATTGCAGGGAGGTATGTCGGGTCTTCACAGTAAAAAATAATAATAAAAAAAAAAAAATCAATGAGCACTCAAAGTCACCACCACATGGAACATAGTCATACAGGAACACAATTCCATATCTCATGACTTTACATCTAGCTATTACTCCCTCCTTATTTTACATATTTTGAGGCTTTTTTTTTTTTTATACATTACATCGAAGTCCATCTTCTGATAACTGATCACTGTAATTAATGTACTGCTCCCTCCCACTCAACTCCCGGTGTTTTAATAGCAAGAAGGCAATAAAGCAAAGTAAGATTACCCCTTCAACAAGTTTCAGGTACTAGCTATCTCAGTTACACATCTGAAACTGATCATCTCCACATCTTTATATGTATCCATGCTTTATCTTGCACCACACAGGACTCTTAACTTGTGTCAGATTTTTGCATTCATCATCTTAGTTTATTCCCAATGTTCCTTTTTACTCTTCTTTCTACTAAATTAATAAAGATTATAACAATTCATTTTCATATTTTGCAACCTTTCCTAACCCAGACTGAACATTTTACATATGGCTATAAGCAGCTTTGTGTAGATTCTGATTAATATTATAGTTAGGGAATTGCATTTAAATCTAGTCCTTCCATCACTGAGGAAAAGCCTACTTTTCAAATTCAACTAAACTTATCACAAAGCAGCAAGCCATTCTCCACTAGGATCAGTGTAAGCTAAGTACTGACAGTGGAATGTATTAGCAGCTTCTCAAAGAATACTCCCGACTCTACACAAATTGCCTTTTTAGCTTCATTTTGGTTGCTTTCAGCACCAGAATACACAAAATGAACAAAGCAAAGTAAGCTGTGCTTTCATCTAATTCTCCCAAGTTGTACAACTCATGGGAGGAAAAAGTTTCTGTTAGGCTAAAGCTGTAATTAGACAAAAACAGTTCCTCCCCAGTCATACTGGCCTTTTTCTTTTTTTTTTTTCTTCCTCCAACAAAAACGGCTTTTATCAAGTCAATGATTTTACATAGCCCTTAAAGAAATTTGAGAGCTATATACTTAACATACTACGGGTATTTCCCAGGAAGCTCTGTCTGTTCTGTAAGACATAAAATAAAATCATACCTGGCCACAATAAAGGTCCAGATAGGACAGTATGCTGTCTCTGGCAGATTCTTGGTTAAGACCACAAGATCCAATGAAAATTTTACTTGCCATCTGCACTTCAAGGACAGCCTAAGCCAGAAGCAGCGTATTTAATAACTCTTCGTGAATTTTCTTCACGTTAATTTGTCCAATCACTTTTGAATCCACACAGGGTTTTATTATCACAACATTCTGTGCTAAGGAACTCCACAGCTCACTCAGCACTCAGCAATGAATTTTAAGAAACGGCATCTTAGCAGAAGTTGATCTAATGTATTTATCCAGAATGGATGTAGATGGTGTTAACAGACAACTACTGCCACCACCTCCTCAGAGTTGCCTAGGCAAAGACTCATTATATCATCTCAGAATTATAATGCATTATAAATGATTATAGTTGTAAGTCAGGTAACAAATTAAAAGATAATTGGCAGTCAGATCAATTTTTAAAACAGCCTGGGAAAGTAAAAGAAATGCCATTTTAAAGGTTAAACGTTAATAACAACTGAATGGAAAGGTTTGTCTGTTGAAATGTCTGGTAAACTCCTCTGATTTGGGACAGCAGTGTAATTCTTCGAAGGCCATCCTCACTGATGAACATTTGGCTACCACAGCTGAAGTTAATCCCCCAGTCTTTATTGAAAGACACAGCAGACAGAATCAGAAATTGCACTTACCCTTCTTAAACAGGTTTGGAGATGAGTAGATACAGAAATTCTACACATGCTTTCAGTGTTTTCACACACAATTTCCACAGCAACTATTACCTTAATCCACCAACTAAAATGGGGTGGAAGGATATATTATATGTCTGGGTGGAATGACAGTATTAAGCTAGCTTATTTTCTGACCTCTAGGTAACTACCTTAGGACTCTAGACTTGTCTTTGCCAGCAAAACGATGCAGTTATCCAAAATTCAGAACCAGCAGACTCCATTTGCTTTTATTCAGTAGATTCAGCTAAATCTTCTCCCCATAGCCCTGCGCACTGACATGCCATGACCAGACAATCTTTTCAAAATTAACATAACATGAATTTTTTAGTGGACGCAAAGCCTACTCAGGTAACCATAGACTGTTTTCTTTCGGGTAAAGGATTGACTGCAGATGTCTCATTTCCTCAGGATGACACAGACAAGTCAGATGACACCAGGAATCTGCTGCAACCTCCGCATCTAGGAGACTGTCCAAAAAGTTTCAGTTTGCTGTGTCTGCATGCCTTTTCTCATACTAACTAACTAGTAACAAGTACTTCCTAGACAGCATCTTACAGTGAACTACATTATTTCCTCCATCTCATATTGCACCTAACTGCCAACTAATAAAATTAATATTTATGCACTAAAGTAGGACAGTACAGAATTTTCTTAACTACAAAATAGCTTCCAATACTTCACTGTATTTTAAGACCTTCTACTGAGAGCAGGGCATACAATAAAAAACATTTATACACAGAGTTGATTGCAAAAAGGAAAATGTAAACAATTCAGTAACTGTTCACATACTCCAGTCAATAAATATGCATGCATAGGAAGCATTTAACACTATATTATTACCCTAAGATAACTGTATTGTATGAGAAGAGAAGTAAGAGTCTTAAGCATTCATGTAACAAATACACTAAGACATCTCTTATAACATACGTACTGTTCAATTTTAACATTGAACATGGTAAGGATTACAATCATCTGTTCTTGTGCATCAAAGTTGATTCTCTTTGGAAACTCAAGAGGAAAAGGAGACGATAAATTCAGAAAAATTACAAAAGCCAAGTGACAGGAATGCTGAATTCTTACCCCATCAAGGGCAGACAGACCTCCTGAACTAAGTCAATTAAACATGAAAAAATCTGAATTAATCAACACGCCTGTTGCAGATGCTCACAGGACAAACTAATGAACTTCAGTATTGAGAGGTGCATTTGCTTTGTGCTTTGCAGATATCAGCAAACCTTGTCAATGCTGGAGGATCAGAGAAAGCCATGCAAGACAAAACAAGGGTAAGAGTCTGGCCCAACCTAATACTTCCTGTCTCTTCTACTACTCCCTGTGCCGGGTTTCTTACTTGTTGCAGTTGCAATTATTTTAGGACTTGGAGTGAAGAGAGCATGAGCTTTTAGCTGTCCAGAGTGAACCATCTATACAGACGTCCATCATAGGACTGCGCAGGTAGTAATAGGTGGCATGTGTAAACTGCTTATTGACTCAACAGTCATTTTCTCTATATTGCTCATTGTTCTAAGTAAGTATCACACATTGAGAAAGGTGCTGGTAAACTTTGTCATTCTCCATGGGTGGTATCAGAGCTGAAGACACTGGGGGAAAAAAATAATGCAGCTGCCAAAAATATTAATGATTGATGCAAAAGAAAATGAGAAGACAGTCATGGCAAAAAAGTGGACGGATACAGGCTACTGCCCCAGAAGAAAACCCCTAAAACCTCCAAGCCAGTTCCTAACTATAGTGCCCTTGCAATGCTGTTCACAGCAGAAAAGACTGTTCAGCTTCACACTCCTATGCATCTCCACTGATCAATTTAAACACTGTTGGCACCTGAACAGTAGTGTTTCGCTTGCAGCAGGATCAGCTGTCTTTAAGCACGTAGTGCTTGACACAAGCATTCTGGACTGGCTGTTTTTCCACTTCACTGACCAACATTCTGACCTTCTTCTTTTACATATTTGCAATACACGCCGCCATAAAGTTTTTTAGCGATTCAAATCAGAAAGTAAACACTATCTCAAAAAAGGAAGAAAATCATATAATCTACTCAACAAAAAGGTAAAGCTGGAGTTCTGAGTAGTAAAAATTATGATTATACCTCCTGCTTTGCTTTTAAACGTTTCTGATAAAATGATAGAAATCAGACCGATTTTCAGATTAACAATATTCAAATTATATATTCTCAACACAACAGCATCTTTGCATTTTGCATTTACACTCATATGAGTCTTATTAATACTTAAGCCACATGCTGACATCATCATCCCAGTGCTATCTTCAAATATCCACAAAAAAGATCTGTTTGCTTAGATATGGATAGGACAGCAAATACCTGAGGATTCATCCAAATCTGAATGAGAAGCTAATCCTGGACAGCTCAGAAGAGAATCAGTCTGTAGGCAGCAAAACCTGGTTCAGGACAACAAAATGGATACTCCTGATGCTAACAGCCCCATTCTGCTGGAGATAACACTATAAACTCATAAGACACTAATCACATCCGTGTTTTTAAGTTTGGTTGTGCCTTTCAAGCAACATACAGCACATGGAATATGTCTCTAGAAAGCCTTTGAAGCAGGTTTCAGTTTTGCAACGTTTAGAAATATTTTGTCAACTCCACTCCTTGAACCATCAGGAGCCCTGGTCAGAGCCTGTACTGACTGGATCCTGCAGATTTACCCTGCCAATGGTAGCACCTCTCCACTCCCGTAGCCCAGTCCCTGACTGGCAGTGACCCTCACCTGCCTCTTCCTGTTCTGCCTAATGAACACCTTTGCTTTACGCAGCCAGAAAAGGAAAGAGAAAAGAGTGAGGAGACTCTCGAAAGGAAAGCAGGGACATTTACTGTGTGCATGCCTTCAGAGGTTCACAGCCATCTCAGCAAGAGCTTCAGGATATTTTTCCTCCTCCTGTTGCTGTGCTGACTGATAAGAGCATTCCAAGCTCTCTTCATTTCAATTCAGGCAGTTGCTCTCAGGCAAATTATTTTAAGACCGTACAGGTGAGTTTGCTGAGCTTCACTTGCAAGCAGAGCTGCTATGGGAACCCCAAGGACTACAAGGACAGGAAACAAGTTAAAAACACCACCACATGGAGGTGAACCATCCACTGATTTAGCGTCAGTCCTATCAGCTGTAAGTAAATAAATCCAAAGGTCACATTAATAACCTGCACTACAGAGTATATTTAATAAGCTATACTGGAGAGTATGTCTTGTGTATTGAGGGGGTGCTTTATTAATCCAGAACTGTAACAGCACTAATTTGCAAAGTCTCTATACTTTCAACTGATAGTGGTCATTACATTTCCAATTCACTCTGCCACATTTTAATTAAATTATCTTATGGTAAATATACTAAAGCCTCCATTACTTGATGGCATTTCATTTTCAGCTTTCAGCTTCTCAGGCTCGCTCATGAAAGGTAAGGTTGGAAAACAGTGCCATCTAATGCTAAAGAGCATAAAAATGGGAGGTTGAATCATTACAACATTACTGCAGTAAATTTATTTTACACCAATTTTCCACACAATTCTGCAATATTCAGTAATAGCTTAAATAAAAGCTTGAAATGCATCGTCAAATGACAGATTTGGAAAACCACATTGCTAGTTCAAAAATATTCTTTACGGAAGTAAAAACATTTAATTCACATGATTGAAAGTGCTTGTATTTGAACATCAAAGTCCCAAACTACTGGGTTCTCTCCATACTGTTAGCAAGCACTAGGACCTCTTCCCAATTAGACCTATTCCTCATCAGTAAATAAAAGATGACAAACAGCATGACCTGCAACTCATGACATTCAACAGTTCTATAGAAGATGCTAAATAATGTTCTCGTATACTACAGTTCACCAAAACAGACTACAGTAAAACATGAAGATAATTTCACAGTGATTCTTGGTCAGGTTTTTACAGTATGTGCTTTTAAGCGTTCTTTCACCAAGCTTCCTGATGCAAGAAAGGCAAAATGAGCAAGATCCTAATCTACACAGAAAAAAAAGAACATACATTTCCTAGGACAATGCTCTAGAAATCTATCAGTTTCACATCATCTGGCGGGAGCCCTTGCCTCTCAGCACTTTCTCTCCAAACAGCCTCCTGAAGTTGGTTGTTGCAGAGCAGTGACATATGGACAGAGTTTCTTTTCCACTATCTAAACTGTTGTTACCAGCTTCTATGCACATAAATCTTATACTGAATGACACAAAGACAGTACAGTAGTGATAAAACTGGAGAGGCTCTTTATAAGCTTTGTGAATATGAGAAACAAGAATATAAAGGAAAAGCTTCCATTTAAGTATTTCACAAACCAAAATCCAGCTCCAAGTATTAGTGAAATTCAGTGAACTGAATTAATGTAATTTAATTAACTTTGTGATGTATTAATTCCCGTTACATGGACAATGGAGTACTTGTATCAATTTTAAGCCATTGAACTTTTACCTCATCCCACTTCAGATGGTGGGAAAAGTCTGATTTAACTTAAAAACACAAGCACTTCAAAAACATTTTCAAATACTGGACCTGTACTCGATGACTTTCTTGTCAAGTCACTAAAACATTCAAAGCTTTCCATAGGTACCATGAACTTCTGCTTACAATCCTTTGCCTAGTTACTAGTTATACAACAACACTCTTCTCCAAGCTGATCTGCTGTGAGATATTTTTTCCAAAGACATCCTTCATTAATATCTCAAATGTTACTTCTACTTTTTCCAGTATTTACTACAGGACTAACCCAAACAAACAAACAAGCAAAAAAAAAAGATATCTTGCCATGACTACAGCCAGAGTTTCACAACCCTGTTGCACTCGATGTTTTTACACCAAAATGCTAACAATTTCATAGAACATTAACTCATTCTTACTTGAGACTTAATCCCATCACCTTCAGCAGGTCTGCTAGGGAGTTCAAGAATGGATGTGGACCAAGAAGTCTAGTGCTTTATTCAACAGCCACCTCATGCAAAGATACATTAATTAACAGCATCAGGTTTGAATAATGTACATTTCCTTTACTAAGGTAAATGCCAACCTGGATTTATTTTTTTTTATTTTCCTTCCTTTTTTAAGAATGCTCAAAGCATCACGTTGAATTAAGACTGTTACCGTAAAAACATTAAAGCTTTTGCTTTTGGCTCTAGCATTATTTTAATGAACTTCTCGCACACAAAAACTACAAAGTGGTTTGCCATCAAAAACCAAAAAGGTGTTAGAAAGATCAAACACAAAGCAGACATGCTTAAACAGTGGCTAAAAAAATGAGAAGACATTCTTCAGAAAGCTGAAGGTATGTACAAAGCAAATAGAAGGGATAGTAAGGTTCTAGCAGGCTACATACAAGAACAAAGGCCAATAAAAAAGGACAAAAAAAAGTTTTAGGAACAAATTGCAAGAGTCTTAACACGTAGTAATTCCATCCTTTTCTAGCATATCAGGGAGCAGAATACCCGCCTATGAATCTGTATGAGCAATTATAGTTCAAGGAGTAAAAGGGAGTGCTCTGGGAAGATAAAATTATTGCATCAAATATATACATACATACATACATACATATATATATATATTTAATTATTTTTCACTGTACAGCAGCTTCAAGATTCCACTACTGAATTCCCTAGTATGAGGGCTATCAGGGGATTTTTCTCTGGTGTTGCTAGAAGACACTATAAGAAGTAAATGAATAAACAAAAATAGACTCTGAAGAAGTCACCAGACTCAGGTGGCATTCAGCCATGAGGTCCAGATGAAATTAATGGTGAAACTGCTGAGCAGTTAACTGTGTTGTGTAATCTCTTGCTTTAAAGTGCTTGACTACAAGGAGTCTAAAAGGTCACATACATGGCATCAGTTTTGAAAAATCTGTTCCAGGAGAGGGAAGTACAGACCAGTAATATCAGTTAATCTAAGTGGTAGAAACCATAATAAACACATATGCATATGATATACTGGGAAAGGGTCAACATGGATTTTGTAAAGTCACTCCTCACTAACTTACACGAATTCTCCAAAGCAGACAGCAAACACACAGATAAGGAAGAGTCAGTTGACATAATATTCCCAGGAAGCTACAAGAGTAAGCTGCAATAGGAGTAAGGAAGGATGCAAGAAATTATTTACATTGCTAAATAACCAAGTCACCATTTATAAATGGCTCTTAGTAAATAACCACAGTAAGTTGCAATGAAAATAAAAGGAACTTGAGTGTTTCTTTCCTCTTCTTTTTTTCTTCCCAAGTTTTGTTCAATCCAGTACTTTATCAGTGATGCTACACAGAGAACTTCCCACCATTACAAACGCACCTGTCCTAGCAATGGTCTTTTTGCCAAAATCAGACTAATTCGAAGTGAACTTCCTCCACTGTCTTTCAGGTCCCCAACCTAACCGGTACCTCTTTTTTCTTTTTTTTTTTTCTTTTTACAATTTCCAAAGAATTAATCCTCAAAAATACATAATCCTAATGCTCAGAGAGATTTCCAAGCATTTGCACCAAAGTCAATCTATGTAGAAGAGCTTGATTTGTAAGAAAAGATCTACCTTTCCCCAAACAGTTCCAAACAAAGCTGTCCAAAACTAGGAGCAAGTGCACATACTCTTTTTCCAAAACACAACTCTTAACAGAAACAGTAACAAACAAAAATGCAATTCCCCTTCATGCTTCCATACCAGCCTGTTTGCCTGGATGGATACAGAAACACCTACCTCGGAGTCAGCAGAATGCACCCACCTTTTCCTTGTGAGTTAATGAAATGGTCACAGGACAGCGAACTTGAGCAAACAATGTCACCACAGCAAAATACTACATAAAAGATAGGAAAGAGGGAAAGCTTTCTGTTTCTCTCAAATATTCTGCAATGGCATGACTAGGCAAATTAATAATGGTGTTAATCAACGTCTATTTATTTTCCAATCACACAAGTTGGGTTTAGCTCCTGAGCAGCATTACCTAAGAGAGTAAGATGAATGAAGTGGTCTTAACAGGTCTGTAGCAAAGGCAGCTTTACGCTACTTGCTGCTGCACAGCTTGTATTTAACAATAAACTTTGCAGTATGAAAATATACATTAACACTGAACTTTCACGTAAGTTCTCTACACTACAAAATATATGCAGGTTTGCCCTCTCTCTATAGAAGGAACCTAGTGTACATTGCTCTGGCAGCTCGTGGCAATTTTAAAATGGATTACTTCTGATATACCATGTTCCATTACAAATCATTAAGAGGAAGAATGTTTTGGTAACGTTTGTGAGAATTTACAGGCGCTCTGATGAGGCAGATAAAACACTGATGTAATACACTGCAGCGATTAGGCAGAAAAGAACACTTTGTTCCCCTTAAATGAATGTACCTGGCCATATTCTATTGCTGACATCAGAATTTACAAAACCATATATCCATCACTATCACAGTATCAGTAAAGGGTAAGCACGATGTCCAGCAAATCCATAACCAGCATGATTACTTAACTTGTTGTTTTCCATAGCTTGATCCATATATTATCAAGAACAGCTTCAATCCTCATTATTCAGCTATGTTACGATTGTTCTAGCTCAATGTGCACACAATGGGATACACATGGTATATCCCCAAAAATTAATGAACCGCATATGCTACAGCCACTTTAAAAATATGCCAAGAGATTACATTATAATACTGCAGTCTGAACCTCAAAGACATCATAAGGCCTGTTTCCAACTTGCCCCTGTAACTATTTCTTTATGATCTACTCTGAAGAGATTATTTCAACTCCAGGACTAAGGAAGAGCTGGAAGGTTGAAGAGGACGGAATTTCAGCCTCTGCTCTGTTTCTTTTCCAGTTAAAAGGAAATAAAAGACTTCAATTTTAGTGCACCACAATTTTCTTTCAAGAAAGTATTTCGCCATCTGGTAAAAACTGGAATAAAAAGTGTTCTGAGTAAGTATAATTGATATCTCTGCAATCAAAAGCAAGACTGTGCTCAACAGAACACACAGAGCTCTGCAGATGACTTTCTAACAATTTCATGTGACACGGTCACTTCACGATATTCACTCATTTGTATTTAATTCTTTGCAGTATGAATCCCTTGCTGGTAACTAACGCTTTCCACATTTTCTCACCCCATTCTAGAATCTCCTCTGGGAGACCACAGTGCTCATTTTACCCAGCGATGGCTGTCCCACAGCTGCTCAGGTTTCAGAAGACTCACCGTGCTTTTGCTGTTACACACATCGCATTATCACTCTGATGATCAAAGAATACGCTTCACATCTTTAAAGCAGAAACCCTCAGCCATCCTGCTAATGCCAGTAGTGTGACCAAGCAAAATCAGATGTGGATTAGAAGTGCGAGGCAGAAAGGATTAGGATCATTAGCCCACATCTCCCACTGTCCCTCAGCACTAACTCACACATTCCCAAAGGCAGCTTTCCCTGAGTTTCATAACCCAATGGATAGGACACAGATGTTACACTTGCAAATCAGGTCCCACAGCAGAGAAGCTGAAGCACTGCCTGCTGCTGAGAAACCTACACCTCTCCTCAGTCCAGAGCTGGGGGTCTGCCCTTATCACATCAGCCTGCATGACTCTAGCATGTCCCATCCTGGGATGCAGCCAGCCTCCCCTCGTTTACATCACAGCATCCTCCAACTCCAACCTTTTCTCAAAGCCGTCATATTCATTTTGATAATTACATGTACATAAGCAGCAGCAAAGCCCTTCACAAATCACATTTTACTTCACAGTGAATCTGCTCATCCTCCTTACAAGTCCCTAGCTCTGAACAGCCAGCTAAGGCACAAATGACGCACCTGAAACCAGGTTTCCAGCATTAAAGAAAACGGCATAAATCAGAAAGCAGTATCCTTTTCCATGTGTCACACCTGTATTATTAACCAAGTGCAACACATGATTGACTTCTAATAGCTAAGTACATTGTTCTCACTATCTGAAGCAGTTATTAGTAAAAGCTAAAAATGGTCATTGCAAATTAGTCATGAGAAACCAGTCATAAAGAAATTCATGCACTGTACTGATTTCATGCTCATAGTATACTGCTTTGCTTTCTCAGAGGCTACTTCTCATTTCAGTCTTGACAAGACTGCGCTATCCTAAAGAACTGGAATGAAAAGCAGTTCTTGTGCTCTGTTCCTTGGAGTTCAGAAGTAGCAAGACAATA
Source organism: Anas acuta (assembly GCF_963932015.1). Lineage (NCBI taxonomy): Eukaryota > Metazoa > Chordata > Aves > Anseriformes > Anatidae > Anas > Anas acuta. The sequence continues at coordinate 6,305,122 of NC_088985.1, forward strand.
GGCACAACTCAAACAGCTAACTGAGAATTTTGACTCTCAACCTACAAAGAAAAATATTTATTAGTTCTTAGGATATTAGACAACTAAAGAGGAGAAACAAAAAAAGCAGTTAAGCAATGGGTAGATGATACTACACTATTCAGCCAAGACAACACTATGATTACAGTGCCTGTTAATTTACTCCAGTAAAACCATCTCTGTACCATCTTTTTCATTTCAGGTGAACTCAGAGAATATTGCATTGCAGAAATGCACATGGACTTGCAAAAAGCCCCTGTAGCAGCAGGTGCTGATACTAAATTGACAGCAAACTGTTTAACTTCCTCAGATTAATTATTGTCACTAATTCAGAACCCCAGTATCCAAGCTGCGCTGTAAGTGTTCAGCATCTCTTGTGTTGTAGGCTGGTCAGCTTCCTCTGGTCTCTTTTCCCTTTTTTGGAAGGAGATTTCTACTGCATTTAATAAGCTTCATATCCTCAACCAAAGCAGTTACTGCTTTATGCAAATTTCCATAGCAAATGATTTCTAGCACCAACGTATCATCTTAATATAACTACATGGCAAAAAGCAAAATGTATCCTTGCTAGTTTTACAGACTGTGGAAGTGATTAGGTCCTATCTCAGCTCATTATAACAGTGATGATTCAGTTCCAGTCAGAAAGGCAGCAAATTCTTTCAACAGGAATTCAGCTCAGTGGTTAACAGAAAGAGAAGTTTGAACCCGGTCTGAAACTTTTTGTCCTTTCAGCCTCATATTTGTGTCCCAGAATTTAAGCCTTGATAGATCTCATGCAGAAATACCAAGAATAGACAGACAGACAATTAACTCCATTTTGCAACACTATCTCCACCTTATTTGGTCCTCTTCCTCATTAAAATGTTCATCAGAACCCATATATGGGAGTTGAACAGTGAATTAAGTTTGTTCCATGACAGCAGGTAAATAAATACCTGCAAACAAAACTTTGGATTTGGTATCAGTGCTATCTCCACCACAACCTCAAGAGAACACGCTACTCATTTTGACCATTAAAACTACCAGTGCCAGTTCCCTTTTCAAAGGATGCATTTATTCCTCAGATGTACTGTGACCAACATTCATCAGGCAGCCTCTTTGCTATTCTAAAAGAATAGCACTCACAGTTTTATCATACTTCAGTGTTGTTGTTTTGTTTTGTTTTTTTAAGACTTCTTGCAGCTCTCCAGCCTGTTGTCAAGAGTTCCTTGTATCCCTTCACTGAGAGAAAAGCCCATTCAGAGTTCCTGGTCTCCACCCCAGCATCTTCATGCTGTTATCCACAGGAAAATCTCATCGTAGTGAAATACTTCCCTACTTTTGAACTGGATCAGTTTACTGCCATCATTCACCAGACACACTCGCAAGTTTATTTGATCTTAGACAAGGAAAGAGAGGACAGCAACTAGCAAGCATAACACCACTTGTTTCAACAGCCTTCTACTTCGTCACAGTAAGAACTAACTGTCTAATCAGTGCATAAAGGTCTACTTCTGCAGACTGGCCCTTGCCATTTTCAGGGCACATTCTGCAAGAAAGTATTGCTTATTCAGCTGAATAAAAACCTCTCCACATTCATTGATAGGGGACAGGGGACTCAAAAGCAATGGGACAATCAATCCTGAAGACACACCCTCAGTACATTTTTAGCAAATCCAGGAACTGTGGGTGAGACAAACAGTGGACACAACATAAGCCAAACCCTCATTTGGATACCAGCAAGAAAAGCTGTTAGCTTTAGATGCACCCGTCTGCTACTGGGTGTTCTGCAAGTGCAGCTGATCCCACTGCTTCACAATGTGAAGAAGCAAAAAGGAATCTATGTTTCTGGCAGGTATCAGTGGGGACACATCCTTGGCATCCAAAATCCTAAACAAGGAGTTTATGTAGTTGCTCTTGGGACAGAGGAATATGGGGGACACTAGCTGATGGTGCCTACTCCAGAGCTAAATGCAGACTGGGAACATCACCTTGCTCCTTATCAATCTCCCCTTAGTTCTATGATTGGGTTGAGGTATTCCTCACATCTGGATCAGACTTCGAAAGGAAAAACAATATAAAACAAACAAAAAAAAAGCACCCCAACAGATCCCTTCTGGAATTTGAGAGGTCAAGCCCAGGTATGTAGCTAACTCATGGATTCTGTACAGCAACTGTCTGAGGCTGTGACAACTCAGAAAGAAACATCCTTATATGATACTAACTGGAGACCCACTAACCTCTTCATTTCAACATTATCACCACCTAGAGTGATTTACTGTACCTCCAGATCCTCTTTAAAAATTCTGCTAAAGCCTCAGGCAAAAATCACTTTTGTTGTCTCTTCTGTTTTTGCTGCATTCAAGCCCACACAGCTGAGCTAGCTACGCAAGGCCTGATGGGTCAAGAAAAATATATATACATATCTCCAACCATGCTGTTATTTTGCAAATACGCACTTCAAAAATTGTTTCCTACATTTCTTTCAAAGATACAGTCTGCTTTGCTCCAGAGTCATAAGCAGTCACGGTGGTGGGCAGATACTCACAAGGAAAGACAGACCTGAAAGATGATGTCAGGAAACACATATGTCTCAAAACACTTTTAGTGTGGCTCAAAAATCTTTCATCAATAGAGCCCCTAAAACTAACACAGATGCATTCAGTATCCCGATACAGGATTCAGGTAATCACACTGCAGATCGTTTTAGCAAAACAAAGATTTACTGAAAACCCCCTCACCAATTATGCGGTCAGTTTGTAAATTGATTCGAGTAGCAACAGCATCAAAAATTTTGCTGCAACATGTTTTATTGTAGCTGTAATAGTGTAAGTGCATAGGCAAAAAACAAAGTGTCTTCTGTAGAATTCCTTTCACTAGGACAACTGCTATTATTGGAAAAGACAGCATTTTAGACAGAGGCCCTTTTTCACGTCAGAAGTAGAAGCAGCAGTTTCAAAACAAACATAAGTATAAAAGAACTGGTCGGACATTAGGTACCTATCTAGTAGATCACCTTAAAAAAAAAAAAAAGATTTTTAAAAAATTATTATTTAGGAGAACAGAAAATCTAACTCTGATCATGCAGGATTGGTATTTCTTAAAGAGAAATATAAAACTAAAACGTGAGTTCAAGTACAACAACCAACTACATTACCTCAGTTTTGAGCACAGGACAGAAAAATGAAAATGTGTTCTCGGTTGCAACCACATTTCTTTCCACCTGGGAAATTTGATATGAGCAGTAATTTTAAAACCATTCCAAAATTCTGCATAAATGATACCCTTGCACAACACTGTAGCTACAAGTAAACAACTTACCTATTCTAACTCGGAGCAAAACACCATTTACATTTTCATCTACTTTAAACAGGTAAATTTACCCACTTAGCAGTCTGCTGCGAGTCTGCTGCGAGTAAGTTCTATTTGAGAGGATATACTGGGCCTTCAATTCTTTGTCCTTTTCTTCTCCTCTACATCAACTGTAAGCAAACCTCTAGCTTTTCACAAACAAATACCCTTTTTCTAAGGAATCACTGACTTTTATATAGTAAGAAACCTACCTACTGTCAGCTACTAGTCACTGCTGTATTTGAGAACATGTATTTACAAAATGAAGTAAGGTGTATGTGGATTTTACTTCCACTCTAACAATGAGGGTGACTTCCTGTACAACAACTTGGCCACATTAGGGAAGTATCAATATCTCTTTATCTTTTTATTCTATCACTTTAATGGTATTGAAGAATCAGTTGAGGTTAACAAAGGTGCACCATGCACTTAATTCAAACCAATTAAGGCAGCAAATCAATTAAGTCTTTTCACTCTTGCAAACACAAAAAAAAACCTTTGTGGAAGTTTAACTGCTCTCTGCTCCAGCTCTCTGCCAGCATGCAGAACCCTACGGTGTGTGTCTCTGTATGTAACATATTATAAAGAGCCACACAACACAACAGTCATAGTTCTGCAGTGACTGCTCTACTTAGACACACGCTGATGGGAAGTGTCACCACCTCTGCGTGAGCACAAGCCAACAATCTGGACACCACAATATGCAGAGCAAATTCTATATGCATGTACCTTTTGTCTGGTTTATATTATCTTGTATTTTATCAAGAGACAGCTGAGGTGATCAGAGAGACAAAGGCGCAGCAGGGTAAATTCACAATGTCAAAACGAGCAGAACTTGAGGAGACCAACTTTGAGACATTGCACCATACTGTACATGATGACTGCTTTGAACTGAAACATTTCGTATGAATTTTCAGTGAATTCTAATTTACATTACCAAATGCCTATGATCCAGGAAGTTCTGTGACTAGGTGTGTTTTCCACTATCACCCCCATTTTTTTCCCTGACATGCACTGCAGTGAAATGCATTCTTCCTTCTCTTGGTAATAAGATATATACTTGATTTTAAATTAACAAAAGCAGTACTTTTTTTTTGCCATTGTTACTTTTAGTAACGCAAATCAGGCCAGCTGGAAATGTTATTTCTACCCTGGAGAGTCTTGCACAATGTTTTAAATTGTAAAGGGAAATAAGTGATTCTAGCTTTATGATAACACAATTCACAGTGACTTCTCCTGGTATTATTTGTCTGGGAATTGCTGCACATTGCAGACTAACGTAAACGTCTATGAGCATCTTGAGAAAAATATGCATTTAGAAGTTTATTTAGGCAAGGTAAAAGATTACATTGAGAAGAAGATATTAGCATATGCTAAGGAGAATAGAGCCAAGTCTCCACCATGGCTTCACTTTTCTCAGGTACACATGGAAGAATGACTGTAAAATTCCTACTTCCAAATGAATGCAGTCTAAGACTTCACATTCCCGTCAGGTCGAATACACTGCAACATATGCCATGCCAAAACAAATTCAGAAGCTTCTTCATTAACACAGGTTTAATTTGGTAGGTCCTCCTCATCAAAGCACTTCTCACAGAATTTTGAAAATGTTAGTAAATTTATATGAATATTCACCTCATTGATCCATTTTTAGACACTTCTGAACTTTAGCTTCCTGAACAACTTATGTGACCAAGATGAAAAAATATGAATTCCAAGAAAGCACCTTGGTCACAACGTTTCATCCAAGTGACTGGTATGCAGTTCTCCCAAGTTGTACAGAGAGATCATGAAAAAGTATAGCACCACAGTACTCAACGCACTGAAAATACCACACTAGCACAATACACCTCATCTTCAGGAGCATTCTCAGTTGCTTCTCTTATGCCACACCATCTGCAAGGCACACTGAAGATTTCTCAGAACCTGATACACTCCAACAAACCCCTACAAGAAAGCAAAACCTCATGAGTTTTCACATATCAGAAATGCAAGTAGCCTCCCACCTTGTATGGACCACTCCATGCCAAATTCCCACTTTTTCCTGCATGAAAATTGTATTTAACCTAGCCCATCAGAGCACAAAGCATACACTAATGTCACTGGGACTTCAGCACACAGATAGACAAACTGAGCAGAATAAAGTGTGTTGCTGAATATACTGAAGCCTACAGAACTTGCTGAAACAGTGCTGGAATTTGTCAGTTGAAACGATGAATGGGAATGACCAAAGTATGTTGACAGTAGCTAGCTCTTCTAGCACTATAAAATTTATTTGTAAGAGTTTCTATATATTGCACACAAAGTTTACTTATTCTAAATCTGTGACCTTTTTTCAGAAAGTTACGAGTTGGCACAAATCTTTGTCAGAATAACTAATTTACCAATAAATGAAGACAGTTCTTCTTGGACAACATGACTGACAAATAACTTTACTTCAACTATTACTTACAAGAAAAATTCTGAACTCAGTTCAACAATATTCAGTCTGAAAAAAAAATGAACTTCATGGGACAAGGAGTATGTGTCATGAGGACTTCTGTGTCTGTGTTCGTTGTTAGTTCAGATTAATTCTTAAAACAGATGCTACAAATTTAGGATAAGCAACTCTAGGGAAGTTTGGTAAGTCTAAAGGAGTAATGCAGAATTCTTGTGCTTGATTTTTTTCATGAATGATTTTTTCATTCTAGCAGTGAACAGTTTTTAAAACAGCCAAGTTTCCCTTCCTGTTGTTACACTTCAGAAACAGTTCTGTATGTTACTATACAGAAATAGGGTTATTCCATCATCAGAAAGAGTGAAACTTAAGCTGAAAGAAGGTTTTTAACACTACATCATATTACTAACAGGTTCTACTTACACTTCTTTCTTCCCACATGAAATAAAGATACATATGTGAACAGCTTAATTTGAATAATCACTCTTAAAGAGAAGAATTTACATTTAGTTGAATCTTGTAATAGACATTATACATATCATATTTCTATTAGCTCTTTTCCTTAGTTATAATTCCCAAATAGTGAAAATAATGCATAAGTAGTATGGACAAACGATTAGGATAAGTCTATCTTCCAACAAAGCTTGCAAGAAGCAATCGAAGAGTGTGTAGTAAGAGTTCATCTTGCAGTAGGAACTGGTATGCAGTGCATATGAAGGCATTACATTGATGACATTTCTTCACACAACAGTGTTGACCTACTAGTTCTGCAGAAACAGCAGTAAACTGCTGTACAAGAAACGTTCTTCTCTGAAGGATACATAAAGAAGTGGACCAGTACATTGTAAAATCTTAAATTTATTCCTGTATTCAATTTGAACTTTATGTATTTGAGTATCAGCTGTTTATATAAAATTTAGTCTTTTTATTTTGTATGTTGCTTCCTCCACCAAAACATGAATTACTGCCCTCTTGAAAGAGTTCAGCTAACCGCTCTGACTGAAAGTGAAGATATTTCTCATAAAATTGCAGATCTCTCCCTCCTCCCCCAAACATACAAATTAGATTTCCAGTTTGTTTTTGTTACCAAGTCCAGCTCTAAGAAAATTATGCTCTCATCCACAGTGCCTCCGTGCTTAAGTAATAATTATTTATTCCATCTGTCACCTTGAGTAAAATTTAGAATAAGCAATTCTTAGTTTGTGTATTTGCAGAAAATACAGTACCAGTAGAAACATCTGAGTAAAGGACTACAAGACAGAAGTGCCAAGTGTGCTTTGTCACTGTTCAAATAGAAAAGGATAAAGAGCCCACACCCTAAATTGCTTATAGTTTATAAAATAAAGAGTAGAGATTAAAGTACCACACAGCAGGCAGACGCAGTCAGGGCAGCTGTATTTGTGCTTTTTAAGAAAATATGTTACAAGGACTGTAATTAATTGTTTCTTAAGGGATCTAGATTTAAAATAAGTCCATATTCTGAATGAATGTAACAGATTTTAGTAGTTTTCCACGAGCGGAAGCCTAGTAAATATAAAACAGTTCATTTCCACATGTTTAACAGCCATGTTCTTGTGGAACACTGGAATATGAAAAAAGCCAACAGGAATCAGTTTAGGAAAGCTATTCTATGTAATGGATTCTATGGGGAAGAAGGAAGGAGTTCTGTGAGGGAGCTGGGCAAGTGGGCAGGTAGGAGTTTAAATTTTTACTATGGCAAAGATGACAGAGAAACAAGATAGGAAAGAAAAGAAGATGGCAGAGACAGTGGTAGAAACTCTTGAAGTCAGTAAGAAGCTTGAAAACCGTATCCTCTTATCACTCTGTTCTGTTTCTCTGCAGCTCAGTTCCTTAATTTATTCTAGTCTGACACTTTGCAACTTCACAGTCTTCTAGAACTGATCAACAAGTCTATGGCTCAGGATTAGAGCTAAATGGTGGTTTGTCAGATTGCCAGAATGACTCCTTAAAAGAAATATATTATTATAATTTTACCAAGTCCATTAATGTCACAGTCTAAAGCAAGTACAATGGGCATTAATTTTCCTGTGTCATTCTTAGGTATATGCACTCCCAGGATGAATGATGAACTACTGCTGTAACCATTTTATTTCACTTTTTTCACCTTAGAAACTTCCTCCCACAGATGCACACAAATTGTTCTAGTTCTTCCTTGCTTTGTAGTAATATGCAGAAGCTTCAACTGAGATTAGGGTGCCAGTGTGCTGTGCTTGAGTACCAAGATACAAACCTTACCTCCAAGAGCTCACAGGTTAAAGAGCCAAGACAAGCATCTGATAGGAGAAATAATTGCGAAAGCTGAAGATTAAGTTACTTGCCTCCAGTCACAGAGCCCCCTATCTCTTCCTCCCTGCTTAATAGGTCACATTTCCTCTCCCCTTTGGCTGAACTTTTGTCTCTACCTTTTCTCCTCAGTTAGTCAAGAATAAATCATTCTCTAGCTCTCAGGTGAAGATTGCTGTTCCCATGTGATAACATTAAACAGATAAAATCTTACATACACTACCATCTTAAAAATACTATGAAGTTTGGCAAGATGCAAATATTTCTACTAAGAATGTTGCTACTGTGATTTTTCTCCTCATGTATTTTGAATAGGTTTACCTTCTCCTGATACTGCTATAATTTATTTTGTCTCTCTCTCTCAGCATGCCCATTGTAAGGACTTGATTTTCAGATGTTAAGAAATTCTGTTTTCAGATTAGTTGCAACATCAGCTCCTATGTCCCAAAAGTATTTTGAATTTGTGGAGTTTACTGAGAACGGGTAACAAATTTAGTAGCATAATGGAGAACTGTGAATTCACGCTGTTAGCTAATGAATTTTGTACTTGTTCAGCACTTCTGTGCTGATACACAAGACTGTATCTCACAAACCCATCCAAATTACTTGAAGCCTGAAAAGTTCTAGCTGAACAAGTGACTTGTCCTAGATTTAAAAAACAAAAACAACAACAACAAAAGAACACTGTGGTCTTGATATTAACTAGTCTAAGTTACTGCACTGAATAAAGTTCAGTGACCTGATTTCTGGAAGCAACAGATACTGCTCCTATTGACCAAAAACAGATTTGTAAATTGACATCTTTTAGCAAAGGCTGTCCACCACTCAATTACCTCAAATCAGTTTGTCAAAGAGTGTTCTTTGGCTATCTTCTGTCAATTACAGTATAACCTCCAAAGTAGTAAATAGCATACCTTTACTAAATAAGCCTTTACTAAAAACCCTTGGTTACTCTTTGAACTCCAAGTCTAAAATCTACATTCTTCTGGTTACATTTCCTTTGTTTAAAGGGCACAATGCACAGACTGCATAACTGTCTGCTGTATATTTGTAAACCATTCATGAAACAACAACAAAAGTAAATCATACAATGATTACTAAGGAAATGAAAAGGGTACATAACCATTGCAAATGAAGAAGTATCAGCAGTGGATTTCTTTCAATTGTCCAAACTGTTGGCGCTCATCTCCCACAACAGAATTGTATCCCTTGAACTTATGTGAAGAGGGCCCCCTTTTTCCCTGTCATCAGTCTGCTTTTCATCTTTTTCTCACACCGAAATCCAGTAGCAGTGCAAGCAGACATTAAGTTAGTCCATAGCCATTAGAAAATGGGCTGAAACATGGACAAGCAATACAACCGAAACACAGCACCATATTACAGTAACAGAAGCATTTGAGCTGTCTAAAACTACACATAACTGAACCCCTACTACCAGTTTAAGCTTATATGGTCTCAAGTGCCTCATGTTAACGCATCAGGAATTAGAAAATATAGAACAAGCACTACATGTGACTTGTAAGCTCCTGGAAGATAAAGGTAGCATAAAAACATTCCCACAAGTAGAAACTGAGTGCTGCACACCATATTGTAGTTTTTAGCACTTTTAGCACCATGTTTCTATAGGTTATGTGGGAGGATGTGCAGCAGTCCTTTGCTGCAAGGTGTTTTTCAGTCCTCAGTGTAACTTAACAGAAATACCCCAAATGAAACAGATCCTCTCCATTGAGAGAGAAGGAGAATATGCTCTACCTGTATTGGATGTTAGCATAAGTAGACAAACATTTAAGAAAAATTTATGACTTTTCTTCCATGTGTTGGGAAAAAAAAAAAAAAAGAAAAAAAAAGAAACATGAAGAAAAACCACCACACACAGCAAGGACTGAAGTACAACCAGCCACAAATTCCCTTTACAAGCCAAAGGGTCAAGTCGTTTTTCTGGCAAAGTAATATTCATGCAACTACAACGAAGACGATTCATCTTCCATTTTAATTAACCCGCATGTCCAGTAATGTTGTAACTCAGCAACTTACCTTTTAGGTGGAAACTACAGTGAAATGCATCTACTGTGTGACCTAGGAGCCTCCAAAACACGAAGTGTTTCCTGAAGGCACGTTAAAAAGCAGTAAGACTCTTTCCACTAATTTCAATTCTGCCAGACAAGAAAATTCAAGACTTCTGCTTGCCTAAGTATTTTCAAAATCTGCACATTGCTTTAGATATTCAATTAACTTACTTTCTCCAACTTTCGAATTAGATTTTGACCCAGGTACTGGTTACACTCAAAAATTCATTATGGTGAAAAGTTACATTGCTATACCACAGACATACACAAAACAATTTCTTACCTGTTTTAAGGCACACAAACCAAAGTCTCAAACAGACTTTTTTTTTTTTTTTTTGGGGGGGGGGAAGATTTTGGATAATCGGAAGCTATCCATAAATTTGCATTTGAATTTATTCAATGCTATACGTGTCTAACATTTATCCACCTCAAAGTTTCTGTCAAGAATTCAGTAAAACAAGTAGACAATCTCTCAGCTTAGTACTGCCATAACAAAACCATGCATCAATTTTTATCTAAACAAATGTTTCACATCTAGAGTAACAGAGGGAAAGACAAGCCTCTTACCCTCAGAGCAGGTGCTAGTTCTGATAAAGGCCTGAAACTCCTGCAAACATTTTTCTACCACCTGTAAGAAATACAAAAATATCTGATGAGGCAGGATGAGACATACTTTCCACTGTTTATTTAGAAAGGGCATACACACTTATCACCAGTCCTATTTAAGACCAAGTACTCCATTCACACTGTAACAGTACTACTAGCCTTTAAAAAATTAAAGCACCTTTTGTCACTGAATCAAATGTCCAAAAAAATGAAAAATTACAAAAAACACATAATGTGAGTCATTCTGAAAACAGATTGAAAAACTAATTTATTTCCACAGACCTCTATTTTTAATTATTTTTTTAATTATTTTTCCTGACTATGTAATAATTTAAACAAACTAAAATCCAGTTATATTTTCATAAACAAAGAATTAAGGGATGGTAATGTAATTAATGACAAGCAGGGTATGTTTATAGAAAATGCATCTTGACTAACTTGATGAGATTAAAAGTTTGTCTCGAAAAGATAATAGCTTGATGAAGTTGGAATTTTATGTGGATACATTAGACTTGGTACTTCCTGAAATGTTGACTGAGAACCTAGAATGCAACAAAGTCAATATGTCATGTGTTAAACAAATTAAAAGCTGATTAACTGACAAATCTCAGTTGAAAGTCTACGCAGAAAATCCTCATCAGGGGAGCAGAATTTTTAATAGATTTCTACAGGCTCTACAGGCTTTAATTTATTTTTTATGATTAACCACCTGAAGGGAAAAAATAACAAGTAAAATCTGAAGATGAAGAGACATGGAAAATGTTAAGAAGCAGGGCATGGCACAGATGCACAAGAACAAGTATCAGTGGAACCCAGTGCAAGGAGCACTTTAAAAACAGGCAAACATATTGGCACACAGAACACAGAGAAAATGATGCTTCCTGAATCACTGCTTCCTGGGAGGACAGTGGGAGCTCTGAGGTGTGTAGCTTCTTTGCTGTACTTTTTTTTCTCATAGAAATTCAACATCAGTTCTTTAATATGCATCCATTTAAATGGTTACCACATGCGTGTCTGAAGATATATCTATGTAAAAATAATATTCTTCCTCTGGCTAACAAATACACAATGAGAAAGCAGAACATTTACACAGTAGGATTAACACGGCCACGAAGATTTGTGGTTTTATTTGTTTGTGTTTTTTTCCTTAACCCATCCATGTTCCTCCCCTTAATGAGGAAACAAATGAAATGCTGATGTTGTGAAACGTCAACCAGCACAACTGGATCAGCAACGCCCAGCAACTCCTTCTCTTCAACTGTATTCTTGAGGGCTAGAAAATCCTATTTATAAAAAGATACAACATCTGTGAAGTTAACCTCTTAAGTTAGAATCAGTTACTTTATTCTCAAGATACTGATGTAATTCCAGTATTAATATTCTGTCCTGCTATTACACTTTTCTGTGAAATACCTAGTTTGAACAGAACCACAGTCAACATTTTACATGTCTCTAATATGAAGTTCATATGAAAATAATGGTTCACAACACAGACAAAAAAAAAAAAAAAAAAGTAAAAACACCACTTTGGTGCAACACAGACTAACTTCAAGTGGAACGGTTAGACTAAATAGGAAACCACATGAACGTACACTGCTTTGCCTCATCAGGCTCAAAAACAGTGTAGACATTGTTCTTCGCATACTTTGTTTTCAGCATCACAGCCATTTTTTAAACTGAAGTCGTATCATGATAGGATAGATAACATTTACTAGTAGAGAAAGTACTATAATTCTAAAAGCAAATATTATTTTTGCTGATGATAGCCAATAATCTGGACTAAAAACTGTTCTGAAAGTTAATGATGGTAATTTCTTGCGCCATGACAGTTTCAAATAATGAATCCCATCATCATACTAGTCTCAGAGTACAACCCACCACTTGCTTCACAAGCACAGTTCCTAAGAATGAGTTTCATCAGCAATATACATACAAAAATATATATATTAAAAATACTTCTCTGTCTCCATTTAGGGAGAGATTGATATTTTTGAGAAAAGTTGTGAGAAATACCTTTTGATATAGTACCATGTCTTCCATTAAATGCTTTAAGAACCCCAAGCCAGCACTTCTTTTACTTTAGAACTATCAGCTGGTGCATGTGAAAGCTGCAGTGAAATGATCATCACAGAGAAACTGCAAGCTTGCTTAAATAACGTATCAAAGACAGCATCTACTCCTAGATGTCATGAATTAAGATAAACACTTCTGACAGAATCAAATAATCCAAATAAAAAAATGCTTCTTCTATCCATTGATCAGGTTTTCCTTCCTTAATTATTAGGTATTCGTGAAGCTATTTGTCTTTCAGGTGTCAATAAACATACATCATTAAGAGCAGGCTAGACCAAAACTCTTCATTTAACAAACAAGGTAAAAAGGTGTAGGTGGAGAAATACATCTAGCTTTTATTACATATCCCAAGACATCAAGAGAAAGTAAATTTGTTTTGCCTCATTTGCCAGTCACATTTAAATTACTTTTCAGCAAAATCCAAGAATATGATCTTCAGTGAAAAAAAAACAACAGAGGTTAGATAAACAACACTTTCATGAACTCACTCTAAGTTTATAGGCATAGACAGCCATCAGGGTTAAGATTATTTTCTTTCTCCAGCAGCTTGCTTCCACCTTGTGTACCACGCTGGGGGGGAGCAGCAGATCTCAGATGTGAAACGGTCCTGTGAGATAATTTTCAGAAATGAAAACCAGTACAGCTTCATGTTGGATATAACCCTCCCCAACTGCTGTCAAAACATGGCCTCCCCTTCTGTCCTCTGTCTTAAAACATGTGTTTACAGCCCTCCTCGTGCCTCGAGTGAGCACACTGATCTGACACAAAAAGCAAACCCAAATATCAGAAACATTTCCCCATCACCTTTCTGCTATAAGGGCACGTTACAGTCCTATTTCAAAATTTATTGAGGGACCCACAGACACTTCCATTTCTGTAACTACCTTTCCTAACCCAGCCCTTGCACATGGATAATCCATGAAGTTCAAATGAATGACAACATTCAAACTTGTTATTAAATAGCACATGGTAAAAACACAGCTGCAGTGGTGATGTCTAATATTTCGCCATCTCCTGTGGTAAATTATTCCCTGTAAGTAACTGAGAAGTAATTATCATAAAGTTATTGGGTTATCAGACTTCTAACAATGTTATAATCGCTTTCATTATACAATTGATTTATCACAAATGCTCATTTTACAAATATTATTGACCTCCTGCCTCTGCTGTAATATAATTAAAGTTTCAGTTCTGTTTAACAGATTGCCCTCCTGTGCTGCTGAAGACTGATAGAAGCCACAAAGTATCTGCAGCGTGACATTTTGGTTCAGCAACAGTATGAGACAATTATTTAGGGCAATTATTTTGCTGCCAGTTCTCTGAAATTCTTCTTTCTCTATACTTTATTTCAATACCCTACTCTGTTTATTTAGCCAAGTTTCATTCACCCCAATCACATTCTATGTCTCTTCAAGCACAAAACTTTTATTTGCTGCTCTGCAGTTTCCCTTTGTATGCTTGCTACATTCATACAAAACAAAAATAATTTTCTCATTTACTTCGCCTGATATTTTTCTTCTTGATAAAATAATGGTGCAATTAATTCATTCCAAATTTTTCTGATTGTTCAATCTGTGCTCCTCTATACAATTATTTTCCCCATTCATTTCTCTGGATATTTTGCCAAATCTGGTAGTTCAGAAGAACAGTCAGAAGGAAGAGCAAGTAGGCCCTCAGTCCTAACTCAGCAGCCCTCCCAACCAAACGTAAACTAGGTAGATTTACTACTGCATTATCTTCAACAAGCTGTTGCTTTCAAACGATGCAAGAGCTTCGTAAGTAACTTTCAGAAAATGAGCGCCATAAAATCTAGTATTCTTAATATGCTTACTCATCAAAGTTGGTACTTGCATAAAAATCTACCCAAGACCCAACTTTTTTCTTTGTCTTCCCTCATGTTGAATTGCTTTCAAATTTAATTGCTGGGAGCTGAAGTGCCTGCTAGCAACAGGAGGCTACCAGTTTGTTTTGGGAGTAGTCTCTGTGAGCAGAGCCCAGCAGCTGCCCCATATCAGATCAGAACCAGTTCCAGCCGACTACAACAGGGACCCGCTGCTGTCTAGAGCCAACCTGCATGTGATGATGGTTGGGCCTCTTGGAGAGCAGATTTAAGGAAGGGGGGAGAAAAAATAAAAAAGCAGCTGGGAGAGAGATGTGAGAATATAAAGCAACCCCCACAGACCCCAAGGGCACTGCAGCAGAAGGGCAGGAGGTGCTCCAGGCATGGAGCAAAGTTCCCCTGAAGCCTGTGGAGAGGCCCCTGGCGGAGCAGGCTGTCCCCCTGCAGCCCATAGGTCCCACATGGAGCAGATCTCCACTCTGCAGCCCATGGAGGAGGGACCCTGCTGGAGCAGCTGGATGTGGCCTGGAGGAGGCTGCAGCCCATGGAGAGCCCCCGCAGGACAGGCCCCAGACTGGAGCTGCAGCCCGTGGAGAGGAGCCCACGCAGGAGCAGGGGGTCTGGGGGGAGCTGCTGCCCACCCATGGGGGACCCGGACTGGAGCAGTTTGCTCCTGGGGGACGGACCCCATGGTACAGACCCTTGCTGGAGCAGCTCCTGAAAATCTGCAGTCTGTGCAGCCCATGCAGGATCAGTATGGGAAGCACCCCACATGGAGCAGGGGCAGAGAGTGACCTTGAAGGAGAGGCGGAGACAAAGCATCAGGGACTGACCTCAGCCCCCATTCCCTGTTCCCCTGTGCCCCTCAGGCGGAGGGAGGGAGTGGATACATTACTGTATGAGGAGGAAGGGAAAAAAAAAACAGATTTATATAACATAAGCATATACTGAAGGAGGAATAAATTGTCAACGTGATATATAAGAAACAAATGCCCAAGAAGCCTTTTATGTTGCCTTTGTATTTAAACATAATTCTTGCCCATGCAGGCATCCAAAATGCCATGTCACAAGCAGAGTACATCCGATAAGGAAAAAGGATTTCCAGGAGTGGCCTAACGGGACCTGACTCGCATCACTGTTACACTGGTGTAGATCAGGAGCAACTTCAGTGAAGTCAAGGGAACAAGAAAAAATTTAGCTCACCATTCAGCAGTGAAGTTTACTCATAATCCATAGGCAACAAGAACATGAAGTTGTAAATAGGTAGATAAATTTTAAAAGGCAGACTTCAGAATCCATATTGCTCTCTTATGCCCTGCAACATTTACATTCTTCCAAAGACCACCATAAATTACAGATTTTACGTTCAGATCAAACTGCTAGCTGTGTGAGTTTAAATCATTAGATGAGATGTGAAAACAGGTGAATCAGCTGCCTCACGTATCCTGCAGACCACTGTCACTTAGATGAAAATGACAAAAGTGATAGATGAAACAGAGAAAATAGACTCTAATGTGAAGAAAGAGTTACAGTTTTAATCTTAAAACTCAACTAGTTAGGACTATTATCTCCCCCAAAAGTAGCGATCTGCATACAAGAACACGTGCTAGAACATATACAGTAGCCCCACCATCTTGGAGAGAACAATGTACTTCATGTAGCACAAGGCTTTTGTAGAACACTTATACAACAGAGCTAACTGCTGTGCAACTTCCGTTGTGAAATTTTTGAGCAAATAACAGATTTGGGGGGGTTAAGAGAAGCTGGTTAGAAAACGCATACATTGCACTTAAATAACAAAGCTTATGTCACACAAAATCTAAGTACTGCTTTGCTACCACATGCTTAGCAAGGTTCTCTCCAAAAAATAAATAAATAAATAAAAATTAAGTAAAATAAAATCATAAAAGTAAATACATAAAATCTTTTGTTTGTGACAAGTTTCCTTAGCAAAGGTAATGCTGCTTGTCCTCAGACTCAGACACTCAGCAGGACTGCTAAACTGAAGCTCACCGCACCCCACATTGTCTGTCCTGTTCCTTTCCTCCCTTCATCTTGCTCCCCCGCCTGGCTGTTATGCCGTGCTGTCTCCCCCCATACACCTGGATCATCTCTCACATGACCGCGCCATATACTGCTTCAACTCAGGGAGACACAATAAAACTCACACCTTCTACTGTGCTAGCTCCCTGCAGGCTCAGTAACCAGAGCCAATTCCTCATGGGATCAGATGAACACAACTGAAGCCACTCAGGCAGAAGTGTGGAAAGAGTGAGACGATCTTTTAGGAGCCAAAAGATCTTAGATCATTTCAGACCATCTAACCTAACTTCAATTGTAAGTAAGAGTGACCAGAAGTTCAATTCTGTTTTCTATTTAAAGAAAAATATGTTTATTACAATAACATAGCAGAAAGACAATGCTCCTAATCTCTCAGTGTTGAAGAGCTCTCCACTGGATGTTCAGTCTTCAGAAGAATGTTCTCACCCTCCACAACAAGTGATCTTTAGCAGGATGATGTTGCTGTCAGGGAGGTGGAAGAGTTGACTCAGAGCCAAAGAAACCGATCAAGCATTTTTTTTCCCCATTCAGAAGCAGAATTTTAACAAAAGAATCTCCTTCTTTCCACATGCTCCCTGGCATATCATTGTTCTGCCCATGACTGCACAAATAAATTTAAATATCATTTCTGAAGCATTAGATCTCTCTCCAGTGTGCTTCATTTGGAAGCAGTTTAGGAACACTGGGTTGAAATAAGATGCAAAAAGAAAATTCAAACAGCAGGACTGACGATAATCAGAACTAGTTTAAAAATATCCAGGGAAAGTTTCTTTTAAGGGCCTTATCTTACAGCAAGTCACAGTCTGACAGTGCAAATGTGCATGGCTATTACCCTGAGAAAATACAAAGCACAACACTTAATAAAATTTTATTATTTTCTTTATCCTTCCTAGATGCCTGAAATAATGTCTCTTGCTACAGGACAGCTGTAAAATCTATAAGCATATCTAAAACTCAGGCATGGTCAGAAGAAATCTATTTTTTTTCCCCAAAATCCATCTTTATTGAAGTAACTGCATTCAGCACAACAGTAATTCTAGATGCCAAGCTCTGAAACTAATTATCATTAAAAGATACATTCCTCTGTCAGTTATTAGTCAAAAATCAGTTAGATATTTAATTATCTGTTCTATTTCAAGGAAGAGCAAAAATATAGATGATTATGCTACTGCTGTTATTTTCTTGTTAATTTGAGTTTAAACTTACCGAATTTCTTCTGGGAATACACCTCTTCATTCTGTGGTGAATGTTACATTTAACTTTCAACAGCATGATTAAGTAGTTTTTAGTTATATGATCCTATCACTTCATGAAGTTTTTAAATCACATCCACGTATATACATACCCTTTCCTATTTCCACACATACCAGTGAACGCTAAAATACTGTGGACTCTGTAAATTAATCATTTCAAGGAAAATGTATAGAGAAGCCGGTAGGGGATTATTGATTCTTATCAGATGTAATTAATCACTCTGCCAAGTACATTTCCTTATTCCTGTGCTAAATTCAAACTCAATTGGCAATGCTCAGTCTCAACGAGACTGCCATCAAACTCTTTGTATGTGCCATTTGGTCATCCATCACAGTGACAGGTACCATATGTAATATATGGATATATGAGAAATTTTGTGTTTAAGTATGTCTCAGACAAAAAATTCTCCTGAAATATCTAAAGAACAAAGCAGCAAACTGCAAAAATGACAGCAGAAAATGCCATCTACTGAGCTTGCATGTGATTTCCCATGACATCTTATGACACATTGCATTAAGTTCAACAAAGGATCACAACCATTATTAGCTGCCTACTGATGCTACATGTGGAGATACTAATGGCTGCTATCAACAGAATCTGGGATCCAAAGACAAGCTTAAACTTCAGTAAAGCCTGCAGTCACACAGTTACAGTTCTTTTGCCAACAGAGTTCCCGTATGCCACAGCAGCAGATAGCATGAGACATTTGTAGAAGAAGCCATGCTAATTGTTAATGTTAAGAAAATAGTTTTGATAGGAATCAAGGACAATCCATTTTTCATGGCACACAGCTGAGAGGTCTAGAAGTTTGAGCAAGAAAACTATTAGCGTCTGTTTTAGAAAAACATCATCCTATTTTCCCTCTTTTTCCCTTTAATATGAATGAATTACATTAAGACAGATCAAAGCTTCTATCATCATGGAAAAAATAAAATGCAGGAAACCAGTCACCTGCACCTCTTTACAGAGCAATAACATCCTGGCAAAGACAGCACAGTCTCTAAGGTTTATAATACTAAATATCATTGTATCCAGATACTAGCTCTAAGTCCTCACATCTGGCAGGGTGGTTTTTATTTTTGAATTTGTATTAGGGAAGTCTCTCCTTGATCACCAGGAAAGCATAACACATTAGCAGCACTGTAATGCACAATGAAAAGGCACAGCAAGAAGTTTAAAGACAGGATATAATCAAGTCTGTGGATTTGAAAGGTGAAACGTGGAAGAAGGGCGCGATTACCTTTGCCACAGTTAAACTGCTCTTAGACAGAATTTGTACCTGAGAAATCTGAGAAAGTTCTCACTGAAACCAGCTCAGCCAAGGTGACCCCAAACAATGAGTTTCTCTGGGAACATTTATATGCACAACCCATCCAAGTGCTTCACAAAAGTATTTGGCTCTATGTAAAGGAACTCTTCAAGGCCCACATAGGGCCTTTGAAATTCTCATAAACTTGCTAAAAACACATGTAGCTGAGTGTTCTGTTCGGAAGGATTTTCGTGTAGTGGTTTGCTAGTGTATGTGACAGTGAAAGTGAAACAGCAGGATTTCTAAGGCAACTTCTTCAAATTTGAAGTTTAAAAGTGCTGAGGTGCTAGCAAGTTCACAGGCTTGGATTTTATATGTTTCAAGTGGAATGGGAAATTATTTTGTTTAGTTTTTAAAAGAAAGTAAAAACAGTTTGTCTTTGAAAGACTGTTGACCTGTAGAACGGGTACTTCATACTCCCCCCATCCCAAAATGTGCTGTCTTTGGGCGACATCTCCTCCATGCCCTCCCCCCAGGCAATACACTGTGAGAAGACCCTCACTTTAGCACATGCAAGTACCCAGGAAGCCCTAACCTTCCAGCTAAAGGATAGGAGGGAATGGAAACTACAGTTTCAATGAAGCAATGCAAGAAGCTACTATCCTGAAATATTTTGTTTCATTTCAAGTACCGGAAACATAGAATTTTCTGTATACAAAAGGCTGTTTACCTTTCAACTGATGTTCCAGATGCTTTCTTTACTCTCAGATTAATTTACAAAGTATCTACTTGGTTCATGATTGATAAAACATTTATGAATAAACATTTATTTATGAATCACACCAAAGGCACGTTGCCTGATAAGGCTTTCACTTGTAATTCTAAATGCTTCCAAAGGTGAAAGCATGAAGTTATTGGTTCACTTTAAAACACTTTAGATTTCCACTCCTATTTTCCTGCTTTATACAAGCACTTCTCTGTGAGCACCCAACAAATTATTAAGCAGAGCTCTCGTGCAACTTCCACTGTGTTCACACTCAATCCAGAATTAAGAAGCCTCCCAAAATACTTCAAAGAAACATGCAGAGCTGGATTCCTCCACCGTAACACTCACTTTGCCCAGACTAACGCATTGCTTTATGATCACTTTAAATTCTAACTCATGTGTTTCCAAATACTCGGTCTGCGCTAACCAAAGAAAAACGTACTTCTTCCTGGTAAAGTAACCTCTGTCTCCGGAAATCAGAACTGTCAAACAGATGAAACCCACACGAGCCCAGGGCCAGAGCAGCGTGGCTGAGTCACCTGAAACACGCTGAACTTGGCTGTCAACAGACACTCACAAGGGCCACAAATCTCCCACCACTTAAAGCACAAAATATATTACTACTTTAGAGCTTCTTCAAAACTGCAGTAACATGAAGGAACACTAAGTTGAAAGAAATAAAAATAAATTCTAAAACCACCTCTGGAAAGAAAATAAAGGATGCCAGAATACATACCTTTTCACCTGGATGCACTTACTTTCAATGTAGCTAAGTCTTCACACACTTTTTGTGCTTTGGCTTTAGAGAGGAATTTCCAAAATCACAAGCAGGAATTAAACCAACTCTCTTTTTTCAAAATACGTGTTTTAACTCCACAGATTTCCTGTTTTATATTTTTTTAAATTGCATTTCATGCACAGCTATGGCATACATCTTGCCTGAAAAAGGATGATGAACCTCATCTGTTCCTAAATAAGACTGGCTTTTTTTAGATTTCTATTGACTTCTGAATTTGTAGAATTACTTTTCTTCTTTTATTTTGTGATTAGCACTGTTGCAGGAGACTGTCATTTTACTTTCTTTGTATTCAGCAATTAAATCCTGCATGCATTAATAACTATTCTTTAACTCTAGTTTTCTTAGTAATTAGCTGCTTTAGAACAATGCTGACAGCCCCAGCGCAGACATCAGACCTGGAATTCACAGTTCACCATAACCATTCCAGCATGAAGTCACCTCTCAGCTCTTTTTGATTTTATGGTTTGCTACTCAAGATGTAATTGGATGTGTTTTTTTTTAATAGTACTATTACCACACAATGAAGAACCTTCTGCTGGGCTCCCCACTCCCACTATTAAATGTGCATGGTAGCTGTGCTTCATGATACGCATACTGGAGTTTCCGTACAGCTTTAAAATTGAATTTTTATAAAAATATACATATATGATGAATATTTTATGTGTCTTTAAAAGAATATGTGCGAGCAATTAACAGGAGTATGTACTTCTTCCACTACTGAACAAATGAGTATAGAAGATAAGGTGCCTCAAGAATGCTTACAAGAGTGAAAGATTTCCTACTTGGACCCTGCTTTTTCCCTCGTCTTCCTCCCTGCTGACTATGCCCAGCTCCTGTTAGGAGTGAACTGCTGAAGTGAACTTGTGGCTTTCTTGAGCAAATTTTTGGTGACATCAGAAATAAACTCAGCAAAAGACAAAGATAATTGGGTTTTCTGGTCTTTGTCTAATCTGGGTAGTGGAGCCACTGTTATATGCAGTCAATTGCAGATTTAAAAAATCAGGGCTCATCTGACTGCCTCCTCTGATGCTGGAATTGTGCACTGTCTCTCCAGACTGACTGCTAAACCCTTTCACAGGATCCACTATCAACAAACCCTTAATTCATTTCATTTACAATGGATATTGCTGAGCTGAAGGCAATGAAGAGGGACGAAGAAGTGAAATATTTATGACAGAAAGCAGTTCTAAGTGGAAGACAAAGATTTAAAACTAACACTTCCAAATAACACTTCAAACTGAAGTTTGAGCTGTAAACTGATGGCAGGATGAAGCTTAAAATGCTGGACCAAAGGAGAATTTAGTGCTGTTCAGTATGTAATTCAACACGATGCAATGCAGTACTGGAAATGCTCAGTAATGAAGACAGGCTGTTTAGTCCCTGAAAGAGTTTTCCAAGAGGCATTACCACCGTGAAAGCATGGTTAGAACTCTGTGTAGCACTCATAGTCTTCCCATTCCACACACAGTAACTTGCTCTAAGTGGAAAGCAGCAGTTATATTTAGTGTGTTAAAAACAGTTAAAATATTGCTGGCTCACAGAAGATGGCACTCTATATTTACAGATGCAGGTTGGTTAACAGGCATCTTACAAGTACTGGGTTAATGACATCATTAATGAGAAAGCATAGTATGCTGATTTCATGCTTTGGCCTCTTATGAAGAGCCTGGTCACCTACCCAAGCCAAGCTGAGCAAACAATGATTTTCCAGTGCTGGCATTATGTTGAGCCCCACCTTCAAAAGCATTCAATATGGCTTTTCATCTCAAGAAAGTTAAATATGTTTTTAAGTAAGCATTTTGTGCACAAACACGCAGTAAGCAGAGCTTACAATTCTAGCTTTTTCTTTTGCAAAGAAATAGCATTAGCATCGTAAGTGAACAGGAGTATTTGACCAGTTGCCATTTATATGATGTCTGCTTGACTCAGTGCTATAGCTCCTACACTCTTACCAAACTATTTAGAGATGTACTATGTCATTAATGAGAAAAGCAATTGGACATTTCCTGAGTTTTAATAAATTAACCATGTCATTTTATTTGGTCCTTTCTTTCCCTACCACATGCTTTTTGTGTCATGTATTCCATCAGTTATTGCTTCTACAAATGCTACATCTGTTGAATGGAAAAGTAAAGCATGAAACATTGCTTATTACAAGATATTTTATTTTATAATAAAAAATATTTTTGCATGCCAATGTCTAAAATGAACAATTACTTAATTCAATTCATTGAAATCTAAGTGCATGAACAGAATAATGCACCTTTAAAAATCAGTATTTAAAGCTCTCATGCAAATCTTGCAATAATCAAAGCTCTTAATTCATCAGTGATTAAAGAGGAAATACTTGCTCTTCTTGATCAATACTAGAAAGCTGGGTGCTTATGACCTAAAGCTAACTGAAGTCAACAGGAAGCTTTCTTCTAATTTCTTTCATTCTCAAACTAATCAGATTATTTTCCACATAGATAACTAAATTCAACATACACAAAAATTTGATGCTGAAGGCAACCAAGAATGGACCATTTGAATAGCTTCAAGAGCACATGGAGCAGGTCCTTCACAGACAAGATTTCTCCTCCATCTATATGGAAGTAGGGTATCTTGGCACCAAATGCTGGAAGATGAAGGCTACTCCACTTCAAGCCCAGGTGAAAAGGAGGAGCTCGTGAACATCAACATGTATGCAGAGACTCCCAAGGTTCTACCTTGTCTTTTACTCTGCTCCTTCCACTGATCCTATTACTCAGTTACACATTATGACAGATGATGTCCATTTACTACCCTTAACTGAACTTCACGTCAATAAAGACACAGCATTCACACGCGCTGTGGTTATGTTCTGACTCTGACCTGCATGGGGGAGCAGGCAGAGGTGTTCTGTGTACTTCATGGTGCAGTTCCGATGTACATGCAAGAGAATTAGTTAAAGCAAACTGTATAAGACTGCATGAACTGCACTCTAACTAATGGTATTACTAAATTAAGTGCAACTGCAACACAACATTTTGCGTAGGAATGGAAAGAACTTAAAACTGCTGAATCATTTTACTGATACCACTGTTACAGGTGCCAAGTTCAATGCACAGGAAATACTCTACTTCTAAGTGAATGCATCCATTGCAAAACTATTTGGAAACAAACAAGACCCATCTCATTTTTTTTTAACAGTTCCTTGTAACAGATTAATGTGTTAAACCTCAAAATATAGATACACAAAGCATTCCCTCAATTCTGTAGATTGTGAAGGGCATCACTCTGACCAAAGCCACACTGTGCAAAACGTGAAAAGGGACAAGGGCTCAAAGATTTGGACTTAACAGAAGCTTGTTGAGAAATCACAGGTTAGTTGCTTGCATGCACAGATTTTGTGCCTATTTCTCAAATCCTTCCTTCAAAACAGTGGCAGAATGCTGAGAATAGGATTCTGCAGATTTGTTGCTGGTAAGATAGGCTGCATCTAATATTGCATAACAGTTTACTCACTGCTGGGAAAACAAAGAAAAAACACTTTCTCTACTGACTGCTCAAAACAAACCATCTCAGCATGATATTCAGCCATGCTTGCTCCGAAGTCGTTTCTACAGACATCAGTTGCAGAAATTTAAAGCTAAAATAGATGATGTCTGACATCATGGTCTGTCATAAATAAAAGAGGCAATAAGAACTTTAATCCATCTATTTTCTCAAACACAATTAAAGCAACACCATTTTTCAATGTAAAAAGTACTAAGTTGTTAAGGTACGCTACTAGTAACAATACAGAGTTGATGAGTATGTCCTCCAAATTAAAGCTTGAAAAGTAATGCGGGATGTATATATATCACACACACAAAAAAAAATAAATCCTGTGATGCCAGATGGAAGAAAAAACGCAAAAGAAGTCAGTCTGCCCAGTAACTTTAAGCCTCACCAGGCAAACAGATCCCAGTAGCATGCCAGACAGAAATGAAGTACAGCTGAATTGTAAGCCAATCTTATCCATTCACTTAGGAAGTTTTTGCCTTCCCTAATGCATCAGCCATTACCAGCACAAAGGATGCTGCACAGAGGTAGACACTCCATCTCCATCTTGAGAACTGGGATCTGATCTATCAGACACAGCAGCACAAAACCAAGTGTCTCCCTGGCACCTGCACCATCTCTAGCAGAGGAGGTAGAAAAATCTAGGGGAGGGAAAAAGATACAATGGGATGTCAGCTTCTTGAAAGGAAAACATGCAAACATTCTACACTGCAACAGAAGCTATAGAAGGGCCCCTGAGTTTTCTAATGAATCACTTCCTTGTTCTCCCAGGTAAATAGAAGGGACTCAGCGTTTAACTGTTAAAGAGCACCAATAACAGCATAGGAGATTGTCTCTGAAAGATAGCACCCAAATTCCAGTCCCCACCACCAGCTACAACCCACTGACAACAGGCCTCAGATTTGCTGTTCCTTTGGCTATGCAGACGTGCACCAACTCGAAGGATGGCATACCCTCTACAATTCTGCAGCAAGTGATGAGTAGCGCAAAAAGGCTGCTCAAGAGACTGCTGCACAAGAGAGTGCAGTGCCAGTACGGAATAGTGCTTTTTGTTTCTGCTGCTAGAATATTAGTGGTGGAGAAGCCCATTTGTGAGGATGAATGGCTAAAGAAGCGTAACAGCAGGGACTGGTGCCAGAGCCAGCAATGGAAAGCAGCCAGTGCTGTCCTTGATGCCTGTAAATGGGTCCAGCAACGGTGACAAAAGCCAGCTGATGCTGCTCAGCCGCATGGAAAACCAAATTTGCAGTGTTTGCTGACAGCACTGCACAGCCATCGATGACTGGTTTGGCAGTAAGAATGTCAACTTACCCGACAATACCCCTTGGTGACCCCAGATACGATGAGATCTTAATCACAAAGTACAGCACTGTTAACAGAGAGCTAAGGGAACATTGGTCTCATCACCTGATGCCAAAATATTTGTGCTAGAAGTTTCTGACAATTCTGAAAATGAGAC
This sequence comes from Anas acuta, assembly GCF_963932015.1. Classification (NCBI taxonomy): domain Eukaryota; kingdom Metazoa; phylum Chordata; class Aves; order Anseriformes; family Anatidae; genus Anas; species Anas acuta. The sequence continues at coordinate 6,330,909 of NC_088985.1, forward strand.
TGACCAGTCAAAACCAGACACATAGCACAACCTCAAAGGGACAGCTTTGTAGTCTGAGCTTTATTCACACACACTGTGTCTGAGACTTGAATGATTTGCACACATCCCTGGCCCTAAGACGGCCAGAGCATTACAGACTTCTGACAGTGCAAGCACCCCAAGCACAATGAAAATGAAGCCTCAGGTCAAGGTAGGCAGATAGCAAAGATCACAAGACTTTGTAAACAGCTGGAAAAGTTTCCAAAGCCAGCCGCTCCATTTCAGATGGGCATGAAGTGAAATGGCACAGTGCAAATCTTAGACACAAGCGCATCAATCGGAAAGAAGGAACAAAAACATGTGAGGGGAAAAAAAAAAAAAAAAAAAAGAAAACTCTTTCTAGTCAGAAGTAATTAGCCACAAATATACTCATCATTAGAACAAACACATGGACGTGATGAAAAATTACACTCCTTAAAACAACATGAAGTCACCATAAAATGGATTCACCACAAAAAAGAAGTATTGCTACAGCCCCCCGGTTAACGAATGAGGACTGCTGCTGGGATGCATCATTCAGATATCCCTGGGAGCTGTGCTACCTTGGGTGGTTAATTGGATGGTGCCATGGCGTAACTGCACACAACTGTTCTCTTTAAATCCTCAGTTACTGGAATGAAAAAAGTTTAGAAAAATAAAGAAAAACTCCAATAATTGTTTTGAAATATGTTGACAAGATGCTTCTGCTTCCACTCCACTGAGCAGACTCCTGCATTTCTTGCCTGCTGTAAACTTGTGCTACCCAGCATGTCAGTTTTAGGCATGTGACAGCCAGTCTTTTCTCTGAAAAAAAGACAACCTTCACATTGCAAGGAGACGAGATTAGGTTTTAGTTGCTTAAGTTTCAAAGAATTTTGGCAGCTTCAAATCAGTAAGTTTCCCACATTTATTTTAAAAGCCTACAGTTGCCTAGCCAGTTCCAATTGGTGAACTACTTGAACTTTAAATGAGTCTAGCAGTGCTCCATGTTTGTGAGGAATAGTACCAGTGTAATGACACCTCAAACAAACAACACATACTAAACACACATGCACCAGTAATTACTTGTGGAAGCAGAATTAACCCTACAGGAAGCTTCATGTTGTTAGACTGTAAAGAACAGACAGAATTCCTCACACAGGGACCACATGTAAACAATTGTTCTTTTTTAGCCAATAGCAAGGGTTGCAGTCCCAGACAACCGCACTGTAACCTGACCACCTCCCCTACTGCCTGGATCTGGGCACACTCCTGAATTTGAACAGTTTCAGTAATTCAGATGCACAGAAAGGTATGGAATTTGACAAAACCTGGAGCACCTGTTCACTGTGCTAGCTATGTGGTACACTATCTCTTAGCTACCTGAGCGTGCCACTAGTTCACCTCCAACTATTAAAGTGTTTTGCTGCTGACATTTACATCTCTGGACCATCAGATGCTCCTTAATTGAACCACCGCATCTGTTAGCTGGAGTCAACCCCGCCCCACTTATCTGTTCTAGCATTTTCAAATCATAAAAGACTACCAAATCAAAACTACCATTTGTGATGTGTGTATGAATTATTCAAAACAGAGAGCAAACTGGCTCTTTCTATGACAATACACTCACTCTTCTGTGCCTGTTCAGTAGAGACAAAGTTGGTATCTCACTCTGTTAGATACTCCTCAGAGCTTTCAACCTCAATGGCACATTGCTGCTTTTTTTTTTTAAACACTTCTACTGAATTATGCAACTACTCTAACCCCTTCTAATTGTGCAAATTGTAAATGACACCAGACCATCATTTCTGATACTGCAACGTTAAGTTTCCCAAAGACCCAGTACCTTCAAAAACCAGTTTACCTTTAAAGGCAAGAGATGAGCATATGCACAAGAATATGTAACAAGAAAAAAATAAAAGCAGATAAATTTTACAGATTATGAGGTAATTTCAAGAATTACTGATGTTAGAACTGTGTTGTCACTAATTTTGAACTGTATTTTGGCTTTCTTACTTGTTGGGAATTGCAGTCCGGGGTCGGGGGGGGGAGGGGGCATACTGCACTACAAATAAGGTAAATCCCTATAAGGTTTTCTGCTGCAACACTGGTACGTAACCAGAAAGCATTAAAGCCTATGTACCTCTTTATTTTTATTACACTCCTCATAGTTGATTACCAGTGTCTAGAATTAAGTGCAAAGATATATTCATGGGTTTTGGTGTAAAACTATTTTTTCTCTTCCTAAAAAAAAAAAAAAAAACACTACATCACCTACATATATATATATCAGAATAGTCTGAAGCTACTTCTGCAATTAAAGAAGAAAGTTACTTTTAAGATATGAATACTGCTATACCTAATTTAAAAATTCCGTATGCAGTTTTTCATCTTAAATTAAATTATGCCTAGTTTGGAACTGGTTTATTCCACTCTTCGTACTTCATATATGTAAAGACATGATTGATCTGAAACAAGAAAATTTCCAGTCAAAAGCAGTAAGAATACACACCTGATTAACTTCAAGTTAATTAACTGGCAAAAAAATAAAAATAAAAATAAAAAAATAATGTCAAGATTATTAGCTTACCTGAGTTTAGATTTTACTACTAATTATACACAAAGTCTGTAACACGGCCATCCCCGCCCCGCCATCCCCGCCGCAAGCGCCGCCTCAGCGCCGCCGCCTCGCGCTTCCCGCTCACGGCCTCCAGGCGGCAGCCTCCCTGTCACGACAGGTCGAGGGCGGGCCTGAGGTAAAAAACGGCGTTTTGGGAGAAATTGTTCCAGAGCAAGCACCTCACGAACCCGCACCGACGTCAGCACCAACCTGAAGGCAAAGACGCGGCTGGCCCCTGCGCCTCCGTAGAGCGGCTCCCTCAGGGGACGCCCGGCGTTCTGGAACCTTCCAGAAGCTTCCAGGCTGCCCTCGCCCGGGGGCCTGCCTATCCCAGCACACACAAGACCTATGCAAACACATTGCGCTCCCTTTAAGTTTTCCCTCTGTGCCGTACCATTAGTAATGGCTGCTAAAAAATATACAGGAGTGAAATTCAGTGAAATTTCTCACCCTGATTATTTGAACTGGTCAATCACATGCCAACAAAATCAGGAGATAGGATGCTAGTTCTTCCTATATAACATTACTGGCAATTAAAAATATCATTTTATGAATAGAATTTCTCTCTAGTTTGCTGCCCTACTGAATTAAATATGCCATTTTTCAGAAACTAAGGAAAAATATTTGTTTGATATGTGAGAAAGGAGGGAAGTAAAGCAAAGCAGTGCAAATCAGTCCCATCCATCAACTGCTATCTGGAACCTAAGCTAAATATCACTTTGTTAGCCTGCTTCTTTGGAAACTCATGAAAGCTGAACAGTAAAGATTAAATAAAGAATAATAGCAAAAATAAGTAAGGTCATAAGAGGAAACAGCTCTTCTCTTTGCTAGTGATTAGATCTCCTGGAATTCCTTTATGCTTTACCTTGGTAAATTGCAGGGCATCTCCATCCTTTCAGTTTGCCTTTATTTGCTAGAGAAAATATTTCTTTCTGCCTCTTTGCAAACACAGTAATTCCTACAGTTACAGTTTTCTGTAGACATAATGGCTAAAAATCAATACTCACTACAATTCTTTGGACATTTATTATAAATTTCAGTGCAACTAAAACTAGTAAAGATTCCCCAGCTGCACAAACTCAAACATATGAATAAATCTACACAAATGAATAATTATTTTGGGGTCAATGCAATTTTTCATGTGAAGAAAGTTTAAAATAACTTTTTACATAGTAAAGATTATGGATGAAACAAACTTTTTCCCTAAGAGAATTAACACTTAAAAATATTCACTACTGTAGGTATTTCTCTGCCCTCCCTCCCATCTTTTTGTAAAAGACATTTTCACAATCTTCTGTGCTCCTGTTATCCATACCCATTTCCATCCTCACAAATGCCTCATAAAATACACAATGCTTTTTAGTTTGAAACCCTAACACTGGAGTATCACCTCTCCAGATTCACTAAGCAGCTTCAGGAATCCCACTACATTGCAGGAATGCAATGCATTTGTGTTGCCTGAAAACAAAATACTAAACTACATGAAATTATTTTCCTTGCCTCTAAATTTGTATTTTCAAGCTGAGAAAGAATCACCTTCCTGCCTACCACCACAGCAAATGGGAAGCAGAATATACTAACTTCTGCAGCTCAAATTCCAAAGGTTTTCTAAGCTCATACCATTCTTTTTAGCTCTGAATAAAATCTTCCCAAAATGCACCACACAATCTCTGGCAAAAGCAAGCATCCAGCATATACTAACAAATGGCTCATGTCTGTTACAGATTTGCTGAGCAGCAGCAGAATGGAATTGGCAGCACTAATCAGGTCTTGCTCCGGAGCCCAGGAGGCAGCAGGGAAACTGCAGAATTGTGTCAGCATGCTCTCCAGAAAACACCGGATAGTTCTACTCAATGAGTCTGTGCACACCATCCTTTTTTCCTGGCAACAGCTTCCATTTGCCTGAGTCTGCCAATTAAATTAAGATTTTATGGGAGATGTGAAAATGACGAGGCAATTTTCATAGCCAAGCTACAGGTTTTTGAAATCAGTGGTTGCCTTACACGTGCTGTTGTCTTCCAAAACTCTGTACATCCTACACCTGGTTGGAAACTAAGTTCCTGAAGCAGTCAAGTTGTTGTAACCAGTTTTGTAAAACATCCTTTTTCATAGTTTTCATCTCACTGGCAGGTGTCAAGGTGTACTTTTTATGCTCTATAAAATAAATTGATTTTAAACACCTTCTCAAACCCTGAGTTTATAGCTACTGCATTTAATCTCAATATTTTACTACCTATTTCTTTTCTTTCATGATTCACTAGGACAAATGAAGTAGGAAACATTACACATTACTCCTACTAAGAATATGGCATATTTACACACCCTTGTTTGCCTTTATTGTTCATTAAATTTAGACACCAAGTTATCACTTAAAGGACCAGTTCAAAGTTCAGTTGGCTGACTCAATTTATCAGACCTCTGTAAGACTGCACAAAACAGATCTTTCATCTGGAAGAGGAAAACATCCACAGTTACAGCAGGAAGTATTTTTTATATTATCTACTTGTGGAAAAGATATAAATTCTCACATTCTAGGTTGTAAGGCAGCCTCAGTTTAATAGAAGTAAAGATGAAAGCTCTCCTTTGCTAAGGTTTTCCATCATTCTCCACTTCACAACTGTTCGTTTCCCTTTGAAGGTGAAATCCCCCCCCACAGAACAAATCAAACCTCCTATACCTCTGGTCCAAGTTATGTCAGCCTGCCTAGTCACATACTACTCAACTCCTAGCAAACAAGAAAAGAATAAATAGACCAACTGTCAGATGGGATTGTTGTTCTTCCCCCTCCAACACAGCAGCACTGATTAAGTTTTCCCTAAATAGACTGGCTTGATGTGAAGCCAGCTTACATAACCTAATGGAAATTATGTGCACAGGAAAGCCACATAAATGACTGAATAGGGCTCTTGAGTAAAGGGAGTATTTTATGAAGGCAGCATAAACAAAGTACTTCACAGAATCTTGATCCTTTCTTACTGCTTTGTAGTTGTATATAATCAATATACCACTATCACAAAGACTAAAAATGTGACTGTAAATGTTTTACTGCTGTCATACCATTCTGCAAGTGCCATTACACACCTAAATTTTTACATTGCTTCAGTATATCGTTATAAAATTATTCCCCAATAAGTATATTAAAGAATGTAATATACAAAGAGCTGTAAAAACTAAAATATTTGATTTCTCAACTAATAATGAAGGCTTTTTTAAGGTTGGGTAGAGAAAAAAATAGGAAAAGTGATTATAGGGCCCAAGTTTGTTTCAAAAAAATACATGTGTAATAATCATAACCCTGTTTCTTTCAAAAACAAAAAACTAGGACATCAATTCTGAGAAGGGAATTCTGGATTTTAATTGCCAAAATAGTAGTTACCTAACTGACAAACATCCTTATTTTCTACTGCCAGGAATAACTTCATACTATTCCACTTGACAGCATTTGCAGGTCTGAAGACTCTCTGAATTTCACCAAAAGGCAGGTATTTCTTCTTTACCATGGTGAAGATCAGGCCAATTTTTTTTCTTCCCCCCTCTCCTCCCCTCCCACAGTATTTCATGAAGTCTACTACAACTGTTACAGAAACATCAACAAATAAATTCCAGAAATTAACAAAAAAGCACATAGCTTAAAACTCAGTTTAACGCTGACTACTGCTATAATATCTTACATATTTATATCTCAGAAGGCAGCAAAAATATGAAAAAGCTCACTTATTATCATGACCAAAGAAGTCTGTTCTTACGAATGACTGAAAGGAGTACTGGAGAGAAAGAATGAACTTAAGACAAAACCCAAGATAACCTTATAGCATGATATATAGGTATTGTCACTGGCTATGACTCATCTCTTGTTTTATGCTGTGACATTTTATCTTATATCCATTTGAAAGTACTCAAAGTCAGCCTTTGACATATTTTTGTTTGCAAACTATTTCTTAGAGTAATCTAGTTTAGTTCTCATTTTCCTGCACGCAATCCAAAGCGATTTAGAAATTTAACAGAAGCTATCATTTGTAGTAAAGTGATTTCCTTATGATTAACTTTGCTATATATTTTGACGTGCAGTCAATGACCAAATTTTTACAATTTTTACATTACCCTTACTCTTATAAAAAATAGCTCCCTACTGCACATCTGTCAGTTTTCACCCTGTCAAAAAATACATTTCTTCTGTTGTCTTCTGTCAGAAGCCTATCCTACAGCCTAGCAGCACTCTTCAGTGTTTCTCCTGGTAAATAACATTTATTTTATATCAAATTCTAAAATTCTTTATATTACCCAAACGACTTCAAATTTTCAACACACTGAAACAGGGGAAAGCCCTCATTTCTGTGCTTATAAGGCTTTACTTTTACCACTGTGCTATTTCAACAAACTTAGGGTTAGTGATGGCTAAAGACGCACAGACGAGCTGGAAGGAGGCCCTGAGTCACCCTTGAATCATCCTCCTCCCCCCCCAAAAAAAAGAGTTTCTGAGCAATGGAAGTCTAAATTGCTCTAGCTTGTCTTGGCTGCTTGCAGGACACAGCCTGACCAGACTCATCGGTTGTGTGCGTGCCTGGGACAACATCCCCACATCAGAGCTCTCCCCATGGCTGTGAGGAAGCCTGAAGAGAGCAGATTAACAGGCAACCTTAAGAGCAGGGCAGAGATATCTCCACAGTAAATGAGAGCACTTTGGCTTCCACACAGCTCCTCAGGCACTTTACTCTGTGGGCTGGGAGAGATTACAGGAGTGAGGAGCAAGCCAACATCGGCTTCCTTTTGTGCAAAATACGGCACATGAAAGCAGAGCATTTAAGTGAGCTGCCCAAACTCGAATGCACATTCAGCTTCAGGAAGTTGAAGTGCTTTTGGCTGTAGAGCTGTAATTGGATGATGATGTCTCCGTTACTTCTCACACCTCCACATGAAAATGAAGTATTAGTTACTTCAGAAATCTTAAATTCTGTCTGATAATTCTCAGCTTTCATCTCCATCAAAGCTACCATGTCAGAGATACCAAAAATAGAACAGTGACAAGTTCAAAAGATTTATTAAGGAATATTTTAATCCAATGATTTAAAGACAGCCACAAAATAATCTTGTTTTTTTTGCTATCAGCTTTGTGAAGGAGTTAAGGATATATTCTTTAATAACACCACGATGCCCTGTCATGCCTAGAACAACAGCTACAGTTCTTACAAAGCAGTACTTTGTGCAAGTGTACTCAGGTACCGAAGCCAGAAGCAATATCCAGCTGTGTGCAAGGCAAGACACATCAGGAGGTGAGCTTTCGTACCCTCCAGAGTTCCACCTACACACTTACACACAACCCTCTATTTATAGTTGTTCAGGTGACACTGCAAGCCATTTTTCATGTGGGTGGAATGACCAAAAGATTATCCAAAAGCTAAAGGTAAGCAGGCTTAATTATACTTAATGATGTTCAAAGCAACTCAGTGAATACAATATCAGCCTCAGATACACCAGAGAGATGTCAGACTGACTCAAGTTGCTACAAACCAGAAGAGCAAAGATAACACTATTTGAAATACTAAAAATAAATTTTGTATCCTGGACTAAAATTTAAGTAATTGGGAAGAGCATCCTTCTCCATATGCTGACGCAACACTTGGCTTTAAAGAAATAAAGAACCTTCCTGAAGTTCCAGATATCTTTCCCGAAATATGATGATTTTCTTTAATTAGACTTTCCTCAGCAAAGTTGCCTCAACTTTGTAGATTTGAAGTAATTGTTGTTGTTTGTGGTTTTTTTTTGTTTTTTTTTTTTTTTTTTCCATTCTTTGTTGAATTGTATATATATGTATATTGTATAGTGGCTTTGCTTACAAAACTATTCGTAGCAACATGTGCTCCCTGGAACCAAGGAACAGCAGTTTATTATGCACTAAATCATTTCAATAGCTTTGTGACTACCTGTATTTTGATAAATTAGCAATCTTTTACCCCTTAAACCTAGAATTTACAGCTACAGCTCACACTGCTGTAGGCTACAAGGCTTTGGTTTTACTTCCATCTCATCAGAAGAAACCCCAACCATTTTCCCTGAAGAAGCAGAACATAACAAAGCAGAATCTCCATGCTACAGAGTAGCTGAGAATGCTACTAAGCAAAAAGAATTTAACACTCAATACTTCTGGGCAATCCAGTTGTCTCAACAGCAACAATTCATTTTGAACACAATCCTACTTTGAAATCTCTGGGCTACATTAACCAATATGTGAAAAAGCTATGATACATCAAGGTTTACATGCCACTCACAACTAAGTACCCTCTTTAGTGAATCTCTTCTGTTAAATCATTTTACTCTTATACAACTTCCATCAAGTCTAAATCTAGCTGAGCTGCTTTTGAAAGCAGTTTTCTCTATAGCTATCAGTAGGAATTAATACAGGTATTTTCATAAAGATATTTTACTTGATTTTCAAAATAAGAGATGTCATAACAAGAAAACAATGAAGTATGAAAAAAGCAAGCTGCAGTATTTGCTTACACTTGCAAACTAGGCTAGATGATAAATAAAACATCTAGTCCTCAGTATAAACAAACATTTCATATATTTTAATAAAGCCACAAGATCATCCAAGGAATTGACCCTAGGTAACATGGCAAAAATTATAAAGTAAAATGCACGACATTTCAAATACACAAAAAAAATGCATTGACATTTTATTCAAAGCTCTGGGAAGAAAAAAAAAAAAAAAAAAAAGGAAAGAAAGAAAGAAAAAAAAACTGTTAATTACTTTGGGTATTAAAAAAATGCAAGCCTTTGGTTTAGACTAGATCAGTTTTACATATAGAAGGCTCCATATGGGAGCTTTTATACTGAGTCTGGTTTAACATCCATTTGAAAACATAATGAGGGTGCAGTTGCACAGTGTTATACCAAGGTCCTGGCCTGTTTGCCTTTCTTCTTGCCAATCTTCTCTAATAATGTCATGTTTTTTTTTTTTTTGTTTGTTTGTTTTGTGGTGGTTTTTTTTTTGGAGTAAAACAAATTTCGCCTACCAGTTTCATGATTTGCAAGGTGCCTCACTCCAGTGGTAGTGGTCACTAGATAGAGCTAACTATTTCTTCACGCCACACTCTTGTTCTTCCGATACAAGTCATTAATTTTCTTCTGAAAACATTCACTTTTTTGTAGGTGCCCCATCCCTGGAGGTGTTCAAGGTCAGGCAGGATGGCGCCTTGGGGAACTGGATGAGCTTTTAAGTCCTTCCCAACCCAAACCATTCTGTGATTCTATGATGATTCTGTGATTTTTAGTAATACTGACTATATTGAAGTACCTATTATTACCATTGGAATTCCTGGTAAACAGGCAATATTGCTGTTTTGTTTAATGTATTTTAAGGAGAAGTATTCAAGGCTGTAATCAGGCTACACTGCAATTTCATAATTCTGCTTCAAAATATTCACATGTTCAGATATACCGATGCAATGCAAATGTAACAAGGTAATGTCACAGGTTGTAAACTATAGCAGTATCCTCAGATAAGTGCTATGCAGACAGGAGTCAGTTAACATTTCTGGTTCTGGAATGGTATTCCAGGCTCGGTAAATAGTCACAAAACCAGAGAGACTCACACTGCTTTATATAAGACATTTCTTAGAAATCTCTCTTTCACTCACTGTTAAAACAAAAAATGATTTTCCCTGTGATAGCTGAAGTGCCTTTGATATCCACACCAAAGATCCACTACTACTAATTTCCAAACTGTTTTTTTTTAAACAGGAAACAATTAAACATTCATATCACTGCCCCGCCCCCCCCCCCCCCCCCCCCATTCATTATTAGAAGGCTGTCTGTAAATGTATTTTCTCTCCAACAAGCACCTCTTTTCTCCAGCTGTTTCTGACAGACTCGATCTCTATCTATTACAGCTGGTAACTCACATCTTGCTGAACTCCCCCCTAAGCCATAACATCAAGCGCTTGATGTTAGCTCCCCCAAACACCAGGGGTTTCTTTTCAGTCTGCTGCTGTTACTTGCAGCTGTTGAAGTAACAGTGGATTACTGGATTAAAACATTTCAAAAATCATGCTATTTGTGGAGAACAAGATCTCTGCTGATTGGAACAGGCAAATTATCTGTGTGCCATGAACTTCTGTTCAGGAATTCGTCTTTCCAATTGGCCCAGATCTTCTTAGAAACTGAAGAGCACCTGTTGCTGTATTTCCACCCTCCTTGTGGCTACCATATGAGTATCTGTATTTGATTCAGAAAAAAAGTTTGGAAAATTCACTTCCTTAAAGCCTGTTTGCATTTTTACCCATAAGCAATCTGACAGCTGTGAATATCAACTGCCTCACAAATTCTCATTACGAAAGCATGCAGATCTGGTTTGCCCCAAATCAGCCAAGCTAAGGACTGACCTGTCTCACACAGCTGATGAACCTTACTGGAAACCAGTTTCTGCACAGCTTCAAGACCCCTCAGTTAATAACCCCAGCAGCAGAGAACCAGGACACAACCCTCCTTGACGATGACCTTTTACCAAAGACCAGCCGGTTGCCCATCTCACTGTCAACTTCCAAAACCAGATTCTTCTTGGGATCATGAGAGTCACAAGCAGAACTCCATACCAGAAACACATAAGCCTCTTTGTCCAAGAAAATGAGTAGAGAACAAGCACGTTGTCTTTGGCACCAAAATGAACTGTCCTTTTGTCCATTTTGTTTAGTCTCTTATCCTAACCATCCTACGAGACAGGAATAAGGTGGACTTTCAAGGGTCTAAAACTGAAATGTATTCCGTGTCCACTGCTGATCCCTCCTTGGAAGATGGTGACCTGCACCCAGCACCCAATTTTTGGCCTGATAAAAACCATCACCCAGCACTCAATGGGTTAACAGCCTTCATGCTACTCAGTAGGTGTCCTTGCTGTTCCTTCAATATCATAAGCACTCCGTGACAATGCAGGAAACAGTGGGAAGCAAGAAGAGCATTAAGAACAGAAGGTGTTTGCAACAGCAATGTGAGGCATCATCAAAGCCCCAGGGCTTTAGTTTAACAAGGCTATCATAGCACTCAAAAATATAATCCAATCCTAAAAATCTCAAATCTGCAAATACTTAGTTACTAATCATTCACTTTATCTAGTGCATCAGTGATGCCTGATTTCATTGTAATATTTCACTTTTTGTCTAAAAGAGTAAGCCCTAAATTCTCCAGAAAACTAAAACAATGAAAAATTTAAGAGAACACTAAATCAACAATTTGGCAATACAATCATACATTTTCCATTAGATATTTGCAGTCTGCAAGTTAATTTATTTAAGCCAATATATCAGCACCATCAAGAAAAATATTCATCATCATTATCACTTTCATCTGGCAGAAATTAATAAAAGATGTTATGGAACTTTTCCATGTTTAGATTCATAGATGCTTGACATTGTCTCATAGATTTCAAAATACGAAAACACAATGAATAATAATCCCACATTCACAGAACAATGTTTTGAATCATGATCTGTGCCTAGTTTCAAATCACATCTCAGACTCAGACTGCAGCAGCCATTCTTTCCAGACTCAGACTTCAGCAAGACAGCTTGCTCTGTATAAGGGATGTGAAACACTCAACTGGAATATTGGCTTGCAATTCAATTCCTGCCCAGTCACTATCATTATTCCTTGAAAACTCTATTTGCATAAGCACTATACACTCACTCCACACCACAGCAGTACACATCAATCCTTCTCTGTAGTCCGCTGGTAGCCAGCAGCATAAGATTTACTTGTATATTAGAGGTGATCTATAAATTATGTGAAATAGTAAAACCTCTTTTAAAGCGATTGTTTTCTTAGCCCAACCACACCTCTAACTATAAACATTTATAGAGAAATGGTAAAAAATATAAGATGAGCAAAAAACAGCAAGACAAATCCAAAAGCACAAAAAATCCTAATACACAAAAATCATGACCCCAGTGGCTCTCCAAGTCAGGTTCCTTCTGCTAGTTCCAAATCCCACAGCACATACTAGTAACAAAGTCTGGGAAGAACAGGTAGGCAATTTCTCATATATACATGGGAAATAAGGAAATACAGTGCTTTCAAGGATGAGAGTCAGGTATGAAACCTAATTCACCAAAAATTCACATCACACTAATCTTTTTTTTTTTTTTTTTTTTTTGAGGGGGGGGAGGAGACAGGTTGTTAAAACACAGGTATGAAGAAGCAACGTTAGCATTTTCAACTTCGAATAATTTTAAATGTAGACTGCTTAATATACATCCAGTCTCCTTTTGCTTTCCCACAATCGCAGTGTTGCCCAGGAACTAAGCCTACTGAAAAGAGACCTTTTTTTTACTTTTTTTTTCACTGAGTTTTTGAATAAATCAATTTCCTGCATGGGAACAGGAACATAAGTGCCAAGACAAAGGGAACAGCAGGCACCCACAGCAAAGAGCACAGGAAGAAAGAAACAGCTGCCTTACCTGGAGATGACATGCATTTACTGGGCTAAAGGAACCACTGCCCTGCCTCCTGGGATACAACAACATGGGTTTAAAATGCAAAGGACCAGAGAGACATAACAGGAAAGGACAGATTTATTTCCACACTCCTAATACACCGTGCTTTTCCAGAGGATCTGAGTTCTCCAAGTTTGCATTCTGTTTTCCTAGTTAACTATCTGGCAGTCTGCTCACAGGCAAGCTGCACAGACAGGGCCTGCAAGACCCTCTGGCACAACCACAGAAGGGGCAAGGAAAAGTTCTTGTGGGAAGGTCAAGGTGGAGAGGAGGAAAGCCAACCCCAAACCTTAATTCTGGTTTTCTTTCCAATCTTGCAGGTACACAGCTACCAGGCTCCCTACACAAAATCATACTCCATAGAAAACTGAAGAAGCTGTCAGAGAGGACAACAGGAACTACAAGATCAACAACATCTCTCTAGAAATGAAGTAAAAGTGAAGCCATGCTGCCTTAGATAAAATACTACCAACTCTAGCCTCTATCTAGCAAGGTACTGAAGAACTCCTGATATGCCCTTAACTCCTATTTACAGTACACAATACAAGCAGAGAATCAGATCAGAAGACAGCACTGCACAAGAGAGATACAGACAATATAAACGGGTAATAAAACTGAAATATTCATGCAGTGTCAGCCTGTCAAAGCATCTATATGGTCTACCAGCTGAAACACTAGGATGAAAAAAACACAGCATTTCAGTATTCCTTCCATTTCTGACTTTAACAGTACATCTATTTTTATGTCTCAGAAATCCTTGAAATTACAAATTATTATACTTCTAATTAAATAAAATAGCTGTACTATTTGAATTTAGGCATGATTATGATTATGATTAATTATAAATCCCTCCTTCATTGGACCTAGGTCTTTCTGCAAACAGATGTAAAATTTCACATCTACTGAACTGGATGAAGAACAAATAATCTGATGGAACAGTACCTTGACAGATATTAAGCAAATATCAAACTATCATATAGATGCATTTCAGTATATTAAATTGTTTAAAACTTAGTTTCACTTATAATTATGAATAAATGGTGAATAAGAACACCTTTTAGGTTAATATAAATTGTTACATACACACAGTTATTCAACCACTCTTCAAATCTAACAGAGCAGTCAGAGGAGTGACTGCAGTGTGGTTTACAGATCCTGTATTAGCTTTAAATGCACCAGTTATTGCTGACAGTGACAACTGCAACAGCACCGAACTTAACTTGAGTTACCTTCCCAGCCATCCCTTTTATGACTGCACCATGGAATATTCTAATTCTCTTTATTCTGTGCAAGAAACTAGCTAGTACCCACGCCATAGTTGAGAGAAAAACCCCATTCCAGTGTTTTCTTGTACAAAACTTTATTTTTGAAAGACAGCTTCATAAAAATAAGGCAGTTCTCTGCAACAGAAAACTGAGAAAAAGCAAGGAGAAACAGAAGCGATCAGCTGCTGTAAGGATCTGAAACATTACCAGAATGTTAGCAGGTAAATTCTTTGAAACATGGATGCTTAATGCAGTGATAGAATCTCATCAGCACTCATCTGTTTGGTTTGTTGTTGTTGAGTGAGGTTTTGTTTGGCTGGTTTTGTTTCTTTGTTTAAAGATAGGTTGGAAAATTGTCTGCCAAGGAAGGTAGAGCAATAGTAGGAAGTGTGCTGCATTACCAGTGTGTTGCAGCAGTTACAGGTCATCAACATCCATAAACGCTACTGCTGTGACGTTTGCCTTTCAGGAGTGCTTTATGTATAAGGTCTTCAGCTGCTCTGCAAGCAAGCTCACATGCATCAATACTTACATTAAGAAATGTGAGCAAGAAAAGGTACCCCTCATTGACAAACTCTGGCAAAACTTGAATTTAACCTAGTTCTCCCCATCACCTCCAGAAGCAATACTTTGCACATACCTTCATAGCGCTTTGCTCTCAGTGGAGGCAGTCTAACCCACAACACACCGCTGTTACTGGACATGCTGCAACAAGGCTGCTGAAAAGCAGTAGGTGCAGGGCTTCTCCAACCTGATCGTGCATGCCAGGCACAGCCCTCCTGGGCACATACCATCAGTTCTGCACAAAGCCTGCACATGCAGCACTGCAAGCTCATGACTCCATGGGCACCTGCACAAGGGCAGTAAACCTGTGATGCTTGGCAAGCACCAGCCACTGCTGTGAAGGAAGCAGGATCACATGGAACTTTGTGCATGGGGTATTTTTGTTTCTTAAAATAATATTATTGACATGGCCATCCTTGCAAACATTACTTGACTTACTTCTAAGTAGGTGAAGAGACTGCTCCCACCCCATGTTTGGGAGCAAGCCACTCTGCAGGGAAGAGTGGCTAGTGAGGAGAGCAGCAGAAAGAAGTACCTGCTGCCACTGTTTAGAGTTGCTCTGACACCAATCACATTGCTTCCCAGACTGATGGTCAGCTCTCTTACATTAACTGAAAACATTTACATACTGTGAAATTTGCATGTCATTCTGTAAACAAAATAAACACCACAACCACAGACCAAAGTGAAGGCAGTATTCCCCAGCTAGAATGACCAACTTCCACTAATGTAAAGTTAGAGATGCAACAAAAGAAATGCATGACTGTAGGCTTTTGTTTTGTTGTTTTTTTTTTAGGTTTCCCATTTAATGGAATACCGACGGAATGGTAGATGATTATAAACAGAAGCCCAGATGAGGAACCAGTTGTACTGTTCCCAAAGCCAGCTCAGACATTTAACAAATTTGACAGACTGAGAGATGCAATGTTAGCTATTAATGTTCTCTCACCAGTATTTTCTGTATTAGGCTGGCAAACTGCAGTTTAACAGGGGAAGGTAGCACTACATACACACACTTGCTGAGCTCTGAACTTCACTATTTGTACAGTATTCCTGAGTGTTTCTCTACAAACAGGATTTATTTTTCCCCCATACAGAAGTAAAAGCTTTTCATGTCTAGCAGCAGCAGTATCCATAAGATACCTCTGCTCTTCTTGAGCTCATTCCTGATTCACAAGGCAAGAATCTCTTCATTCCTCAGCTATGTGATATTTCTCCTTTACTCTTCTTGACATTTTCAAACCCTTTAAGCTGCCGACAGATAAACATACCCAAGAAGAACACAGGAAGAGCCACAAGTCTTTAACTCACTTCTCTGATAATCCCATTTTCAATTTTTCTGTCTTGGTTTTCTGTTGTTTGTTTTATAGCTGAAATTTAACTTTCTGCCCAGAGAAATTTTGGCTAAGTTTTCTGCTAAGAAAGTTTGATGCAAAAGAGATGTGAATTGTCTGGCCTTTCTAAATAGAGAAGGAATACTACTTCATAACATACATACTGGTAATATAAGAGTGATTCAAAGTATTTCGTGAACATTAAAGAAGAAAGTACCACATATACTGAGACTTGGCTTACCAGATAGATGGAGAGTGGATATTTCACTTGCTGACCACTCTACTGGGTCAGGGAAAGCATAACTCATCCACTGTGAAAGTGAAACCTAGGAGGCAGAGATGTATCTCAGGGTCTCTCCCACTACAGGACATAAAGAATTCCAGTTCACATTCTATTAATTTTTTTAAGAAACACATGCACAAATACACCATACAATACTCCACTTTTGTGAAACCCAAATAAGGTTCCCACACTTGCTCAAGGTGCTCAGTGCAACACAAAGGAAGTAGACTGAGTTCTGACTTCTGTGAGTGGGCATATTCATTTCTGATGTTAATAAAATAACAAAGACCTGTTTGCCTTCACCTCCCTGCTCAGAGCTCTACATAATCCCTCAGAGGAATTTTCTCTGCCTTTGCCCTCCATACCAAGTCTTTTCATATCTGAGTTTTTCCCTCCGCTACTTACAGACTGATGTTGTTTAATATCATTGAAGCAGAGAACGTTAAAACCAAAGTAAATATAGATCTAGTGAGCAACAGCAAGTCTGCTTATGTTGCTTTAGAAACAGTGCTGAAGAAACAAAACTACCTGTGAAAACAATACATATTACAACACTAATTAAATGTCTCTTCAGTCTCTCCAGAGTATTTCACATTTTCTCTATCTGCAGCTCATTCCAACTTCAGAAAGGCATACAATTTCAGAAAAATCAGACAACACATCAGATAACCAAGCCTAGATTTAGTCACCTGATTTGAAATTTTTGGAAAAGGAAGCTTCTCAACCACAAATGCTGGGTCCAGGTTGAAACAAAGGCACAATTCAGGAGCAAAACTCAATTTACTTAATGCCTCCCACTTCAGACTTACACTGTCAGCCACACATCCTCACACGTTTAAAAAGAGATTCAATGGTGATAGAGTATGAAACGTAAAGTTAGATGAAGCCTGTCAAACATCGTATTTTGGAGACCTTTTCCCCACACAAGAATAGAGTGATTGTAAGGCTGGGTTTTTGAAATACTAGTAGAAGGCACATTGAATCCCACTGATAAGTTATCCTTAATTAAGCAGCACAAACCTATCTGTGATGGCCTGGTTGATAAATCATAGAGTAAGCGATGACTACATCAGCAGCAGAACATCTTAGATTGCTGCATGTGATCAGCATGTGGAGGCAGACAAGAACATCTTGCACATGGAAGATGAGAGAGAGTTACTCAGCATCTCTGCTCTTTAGGAGCAGTGGCTCCACACAGAGCACAGATGATCAGAAAGACCCAACAATGCCAAAAGTAAATGTTAAAAACAATTCATGCAATGTATTACATGTTAATGAATACTAAAAGCCAACACTGTAATACATAACTATCCTGGAGACAATTATGACAAACTATGCATGGCCTGAGGCCAGAAAAGACTGAATTACAAAGGAAATTCCCATTGTCCAAGAAAACATAAATGCAACAAGCTACGGAGAGCTCTGATAAGTGAAGCACATTTATTTCCACTAATAAAACAAACCAATATTTATTTTTTAAAGCAAAGTTCATTCATTTTTGGCAGTATATATGTTGCTAATACATCTTCACTAGTCTAACTGCCGATTTCCTGAAGAATTTGACAACTGAGCAGAATATAAGATCAAACCTCTGAGGAAAAATCCAGAGCCAACAGGCTCGTAAACTAGCTTTTATGTTTGGACATGCAAATTAAAGTTCTCACTCCAAATCACTGAATGTGCCACTGAACACGAACTAGGCTGAATATTCACACAGCAGATGAGACCAGTAAAACTTCAGTTGTTTATAAAAACAAACTACAAACATTCAGCAGAACTAGGAAGAGTCATTTATATGGCCTTAGTAAACAACATTCCATTTTGAAAGGTTTCATGTTTTAAAAATAATAGTAGTATATTTTGAAGCTCTAAAGATGTGTAGGAATTTCAAACTGAAGATCAGGTGCTTCAAACATTTTTCTTATTTTCAAGAAGAACAACTATGCACCTACAGAAGTTTGGTTAAAGATGCAACTTTAATTATGGTCATAATTCATACCCACAGTGAAAAGCTATCAGTTTCTGACTCCACAGATCGGAGGTGGACATCTAAGGCTTTTACCTATAATAAATGGCAGGAGCTGAATTCAAAAACAAGAGGTTTTAAGCCTGACTTTAAGATGAACTGAACTTGTGATATATAATGTGATTCAAACTATTTTGTAGGGTTCACAGCAATACAAAGGGCAGACAATTTATTTTTGCAGCGGACCTCTTCCTCCCATCCCAATCACATCCCTGTGAGTAATAAATGTGAAAATAGACTGGGGCAGATTGAGAATCTACAACCAGTGCCTGTAACCACAACACACAGCAGCAAAACATAAGAGGATGGTCTCATGGTCAAAACAGATGGGTAGAGAATATTGAGAAACTGTTTTTCAGTTGAGAAACTGAAATTCCTTTCTTCCGAAAAAAGAAGATGAGAAGTTCACACTACTTTTAACGTAGGCCAGGAATCTGATGTCAACACAGAGCTAGTATCAGTCCTGTTCCTAATGATTAGCTACTTGTTTAAATCAATGAAAAGATGTTGATTTACAGGAGCTGATGACCTGGTATTGACCTTGTAATGGAAAAGCACAAACAAGACAGGACCTATTGTGATCCCCACACCAGGTTTATAATTACTCAATTTCACTAAGACGCTGACATGAATACACAGACAGTATATTCAAGCTAATGTTAGAATAAGAAGAACACTCTCACTTGATGCTTTTTACTTTGCCAGAAGTTAAATATATCTTTGTGATTGCAGACATAAGCACACTTGCTCCAGACCTGATAAATGGTATGGTGGTTTTCCAAATCAACTGGGACAAGTCAGGTGACAAATGATTTCCATTAGCTTTAGCAGAATGGAAACAAAACAGATCAATACAAATGATTTGCAGCAAGTTCAGATCATAAATTTCCTTCTCCCCACTTCCATCATTTTAAAATAGAAGCTTTTTCCCTCCTACAGTATGAAAAAAGGCAGTAACGATCCGGAGATTTGATCATTTCAGTTACAACAAGCTGCTCATGGTTTCAGCTTGGACTGCTTTTTAATCAAGTGGTAATTTTATTTGGGGATACATATTATTTTAAAAGATAGCAAACAATAAAAATTATAATGACCAGAGATTTGGAAAACAAATTGGATCCTACTATATAAATGCCCACACTGTCCCAAATTCTTCCTTTATGGTAGTAAAATTACCTGCTAGTTTGCTTATGCCTTTCCTCATTTGTCTATGAGGGTTTCCAAACCCTGCGTAAAGTTTTTTTGGGGCTCACCAATTCTTAAATCTTTGAGATCAATAAAAAAAAAAAAGCAACAGCTTTTAAGCATGCACAGCATGAACTAGCTTGCTCATTCTTCCCCATTCTTTGTAGCTAGCTAAATTAATTCTGATTTAAAAAAAATAGCTCCTGTTTAACAAATTGTAGTCCAAAATATGCCCATCTACTGCATATTGAGGAGGGATACACAATGATTTATGAGTCTGCTACTATGACAATGTCATCTATACTAATCCAAAAAGATGTTCATAAACAAGTGAAAGGGGAAAAACATGAATTCCTTCCGAGCAGGCTCAGGGCACCCTCCTTCAGAGATATACAGTACACTTCTACATGTTTTGGGAAAATTCCTTTGTAATATTATTTAATGTAGAGTTTAATGCGTTAAACTAATATGTTGAGATAGTAAAATATAGATGTTCGACAACTGCAGTTGCATTCTCTCTAAATAAGTGTACGCAGCTATAAATTTATACTTAGCAGCATAAATGATGCCTACTTAACCAGCACTGGTGCTGGGCTCACCATTCTGTAATACCTAATTGCACTGGTTCTCTCTTAATATTAAAGGAAAAAAGGAAAATAAGCTTCCCAAACAATTAAGTAGTCTTTCCTTGCAGTTTAAGTCTTTAGCTCTTATCACTAAAAATGGAAAAGAGGATAAAACAGAACAAGACAGTCATCTCTCTTCCATACTGATACATTAATAATACCTTATCGAAACACCTCTCCTCAAGACAGAGGAGAAGGTGCAGGCTGGGACTGCCTCCTGAGAGTGCTACAGGGCACCCCCCACCTCTCACACAACAGGCTGCTGGAAGAACACAGACCTCACCCCAGTCCACAACAACCCCAGTTTCAGTTTTGTACTTGACAATGTAAGATAACTGCTACACATCACAAAAGGATTCAGTCCTGAGTTGGGACCCTGTTTCCAGAAACAGAAAGAATAATGGTGCACTAAATCAAAACAGCATCGTGGATTACAAGATAAAGCAAGCACCACAGTCTATTTGTATATATTACATTTTCTCTAGAGAAATAAGTAACTTCATTTATGAAGAAGAAAATACCACCAGAGCATGATTTTAGTGTTTGTTTAAACAAAACAGAGCTGTCTGGGAGCTAATTAGGATAAAATAGCCTCTCTTAGAAAGCTGGAATAAAAATCCTTAAGGAAAGACGTTATTTTCTTTACTTGAGAGAGGACAGAATTTTAACAACAGTGCAAGACGGCCTGTGCTGCAAATTACTTGAAGTACTGAGTAGCATTTCTCCATAAACACACAAAAAAAACAAAGTTCACAGATACATCACATGATAAATATTAAGCAGCTGTTGCTCTTAATAATAATATGAAATACATTACTATGATTTAATTTGAAGAAGGTAGAATGAGAACATTTTTTAGCACAAGTTCCTGGTGAAATTATGAGATTTACCATTAAAGTTGGATTTCAGCTCTCTCCCTCTCTCTAGCACATGTATATATACACATAGACACACCTGATTTCCCAAGGTTTCTCACGAGTTTTGTACTTTTTTGCATATACAATTTTTCCAATGTAAGACTGAAGACAGAAGTACAAGCTCCGTAACCCATATGCTCAGGAGCAAACTTAAGTGAATACGTATGTACACAGCAAACTAGTTTGGGAAATTTTAGACGACATTTCAAAATGGGTTATACACACACCTCTGCCATAGGCTGCCAAACTATCACAGTCATGTCACTGACTCTCTGTGGCTCCATCCTCTGAGAGGTTCCATGTAACAGTCCCAGTGCAGGCATCCCCCATCCAAAATCTGCAAACACAACGCAGCCAGGCAGATTACGGTCAGTTTTTCAATCTGTCATGAAGTATGGACTGCAATGGAGGGTGGGAAGCCATTAGTAGTTGTCCATCAGTATTATTTTGGTTCTTCGCTTCCCACGCACATTCATCCCGCAAGCCCTACTTTGCTCAATCCAATTCATTTTGTACTACTTGAAATCAAAGGCTCAGATTTCTTATTCATAAAGACATCCAGGTAACAGAAATTTAATGTTTTTCTCCCTCCTCAGCAGGTACATATTGAAAAAGCAAATTAACCCAAATAATTTTACAGCTTATTTCATCAGTTGGTTTAACATCTAGAAACACGGGCGTTAAATCAGTTGTGCAAATGTCAGTTCACTGTAACACACCAAGCCAGGAAGACTGAGTAAAATCCAGCCAGAATTAGTGTTTCAGAGGTAGGGACTGCATTTGCTCAAAACTTAACAGGTCAGGAATAAGATAACGAATTATATCGTGTATATTTATACGTAAATAAATGCAGTGCCTATACCAGCAGGGAGTTAGTTATGAAGCCTCACAATGGAACCGTAGTATTTTTCTGCTACAAAAAAAAAAAAAAAAAAAAAAAACTTTCAATGACAAAACTCAGTAGAAAGGACTGCAAGATGCTGTCTGTCAGCTTTTCTAAAAGCCTCCATTAGGTTTCCAATGTCTCAGGCGGAAAGTAAGAGAAAAATCGCAGGAAGAGATGCAGCCTCTAAAATGGTGAGCAAATGACACTTCAGGGCTACAGCTGCTTCCCTCTGCAGGGGGCAAGGACAAGAAACAAGAAGAATATTTGGCAAAGATGTTCAAAGCGGAGACAAATACATAATGTGTGATCTATGGTGCTGTGTTCTTCCCTTGAACAAATTCCATTCCCAGATGGCCTGTAAGATATTAAACTATTGCTTATGTTTGCCATTCCAGCTGGAGACTGTATATAAACAAAACCACTTCTGTAAGCCTCTTTACAGTTCAGTGGAATATTTACTCTCACTTTTAAACAAATCCTTTTTAAAATACATAGATAGGTATTAGATAAATATGAAATACATGGAAATTCAAGGTTTGTCTCTCTCTACACCGGAGAGTTATTAAAAAGCAAGAACTTCTCTTGATCCAGCCTGCTAAAAAGAAAAATTAAGTTTATTTTAAATGGGTACTAACTACCCCCTGAGCCTTACAACCTCTTCTAAACACTAATGCAAGAACGAAAGTAGGAACAAAGATCCAATGAACCCAGGAAGCTTCTCAATTTGGAGCAATTTATGAAATACTTTTTTGTTGCTGTTGCTTAATGTTTGCTCAAGTGGTTGCACCTAAAAGGAGAAAAAAAAAAAAAAAACAGATTGAGAAAAATATGTCCTGCAAAAGGAATTCCCTGGATACAATACATGCATTTGTAATTCTTGGGCTTCCAATTAAGCTTCTATGCAAAAAATTACAGAGAGAAGTGATGCTGGAAGACAATGCTGAGAGAATTGAATAGATGCAGACACAGCCAAATACTTTTAAGGGTTATAAAAGAATGCTAATAACGTACTTTGAATACCAAACCCTAAGGCTAAGTGAATTAAAAGAAGCAAAAATACAAATTTAGCTCTCCGTGCTGATACTGATTTCCTGCTGGCAGCAGACCACCGGCCAGTGACAGAAGGTGGCCGGCCAAGCATCCAGCAGCTGCCCACTTTGTGGGGAGAGTGGGAGTGCAAAAGCAGCACAGACTGTGGGAACAAAGATCCTTGCAAAAATTATCAAGTGTACATCAGCTCATTTATGATGTCATATTTAAAACAAGTTAACATTAGAGTTGATCTGATTTACTTAATTTTGCTTATTCCTACAAACTTTATGGTGAGTAAAAATAGTTACATACTGATATGTAAAAATGTCTATACTTCAGGATGAACTTGCCCAAGGTTTTATTAACTCTACCTCCTTTTTCTCCAAGTAAGGCTAAATCTAAACTGAAGACAAACCAAAGTCAACAGAAATCATCTCCAACGGCTTTGTGTAGGGTTGAGACCTGTTTAAAAATAGGAAGATTCTTCCAACTGTAATGGAAAGTCCGTCCTATTAAGTGTGGTCCTGGTCCCTATCACCTGGATAGTTATAAGGTATTAACCGTACAAACTAGGCCTTCTAGAGAACATGATTAACATTTCTGTGCTGTAACCTTTGAGGCTCTTTTCCTTCTGTAAGCCTCTGCTCCTGCCTTTCTGCTCTCAGGTGACCTGTCTGTTCCCTGCTGCTTTCCTTCCTCTCTCCTCTGAGCCCTCCTCCCTATAAAGTAATTCAAGGTGGGACATTTCAAGCATACTTCTATGCTCACTTACTTGTCGACAAAAGTTCAAAGACTATCCCCAGAATTTCTGTCCTCTTTAATAATAAATATGTGCTCAAATGAGATGGTGCACAGGGAAAGCCATGCAGCTGTGGGAGACATCCTCTTCTACCAATGTGATGTCAGGCACACAGACAGGTAATTCCTTGGCAGGGGAAGAAATCTACTGCTATGCTAAATTGTTCCTCTATTTCCTTTTTTTTTTTTTTCCTCTTCAGTGTTATCATGCAACAAAGTAGTTTTACAGCCGATGCAACATCTACAGCTACCTTTACCTTTACAGCTGGGCACTTTTTTTTTTTTTGTGGATGGATGAAGGGCCTCTTTTACTGATTTTATTTATGCTGCTGTAAGATGGGAATAACTGCTCCTCAGCATGCTTGTAAAACAAATCACTATACCAGGGTAAATGGATAGCAAAGCTTAGAAAAATATAGAAACTATTCTACAGGTATTTTTCTTAAAGAAGCAAATCAAATAAAGGCTCCAATCAACAGAAAAATCTGAACATTATGAACTGCATTTAACAGTACAGGTAGCGCCCATCTTTTCTTTTTTTTTTTTTGACACAAGTTTGATTTTTACTTACTTTTATACAAAGCATTGACATAGTTCATGCTTCCATTTGTCTAAAACCAGTTCTACCCAATCTCTACTGCCTGCTGGATATAAATACAACTCCAGGCCAATGACTGCCTTCATTTTACTTATACCTATAATCTGGAAGTCTTTCAGCTTCTGTTGTATTGCTAAGATGATTGAGATCAAGTACCCTGAAAGCTAAGACTGATTTTACAAGAGCACGTTTATTCACTCTAAAATATTCTCATAACTTCATTGCACTCAACAAATTCCTGGTTCACTTTTTTATCCAGACTTCAGCATCAGTTGCTTCTTCATCTGGACCTGTACACGTCCTGTCAGGCAGGTTTTGAGCTACGTACAGCCTAGGGACATCAGGAATCAGAGAACGTGGAGCTTTGTGCTTAGGTCTTTCTTGTAGTTCTAGCACAAGACACGCAGTTTCAAACTAACTTTACACACCAAAAAGGGAAAAAAAAAAAAAAATCCTGCTTACGCCTGAAAGCATTCAAATTCTTGTTGAGTATTTATGTCAAACACTGAAACGTCGTTTCCCTGTTCCAGGTTTCATTCAGACAAGGCAGGTTTCAGTGGCTATGTTGCCAAGTGTTTCACTACTGCAGCTATACAAATAACCCGAAGGAAGCAGCACAGGAGGAGTTGCTGAAGCAGCCAGATCCCCTACAGGTCAGTGCCAAATTGCTGCCACTGCAGTCACCCACCTCCCGGGACTCTAGCACCTGCCATTCCTGCCCCCACCTTACGGTCTCTTGGCAGGATCAGAGAACAGAAGCCCTGACCCTATTTGCAGCTCCGGGCAAAGCCATCGCAGGAGCCCAATGCAAGTTTAACGGGGGTAAGGACCCCTCTGAAGCAAGGAGCTGCAGCAGGCACATGCCAGCAGCTAAGAGAAAGGAAGCACCCCCTGCCCTATCCTGCAGACCCCTAAGCTACAGGGAAGACACAAAGCCCCGAACTACTAAAACAATACAGAAAGGCAACAGAACAAAAAAAGGCAGAAAACCCCTCCATTTTATGCCAAGCCCCAAACAGTCCCATACCCAGCGGCACAGGCAGCCCTCTCTTAAATGAGCCCCGGAGGTGAGACTCCCATAAAGATCAGGGTGGGGGCTGTAGGCATGCAGCTCCTCTGCTTCCACCTGCAGACAGGGGGCCAACACCCCCACAGGTCCCTCTCTGCCCCCAGCAGCTGGGTTTCAGATGCCACCCAAAGCCCAGGCCACTGGCGTTCACCTACTTAGTCCTCAGTGATCAGAGCATTTTGCAGCTGCTGTTCCTCTGTGTTCTCCCCCCTAACTTCACTGAATAAACACTTGGGGCTTTGGTTCCTTCAGCTGTGCTGCTGCCTTCTATATCCTGGTAAGCCATTGCTTTTTGACTATGTCTTAAAGCACACACAAACAAAAACAAAGTGTCCCAATCTCCCTCTAAAACAAGGATGTGCTACATTCAGCTGAAACAACAGCACTTTGTTTTATTAACTATACATTTTAGCTTAAGCTGTCTAGGGCTTCTGGAAGGAACCCATATTAGTGCAATTACACCACAAATCACTCCCACTGATTAACCCAACAACTGAATTGGGCAGCTCTATTTCAAGGCTGAATGTAACAGAATCTGTGGTTGATGATTTGCCAAAATCAAAACATCCCAGGCAACATCCTTCTGATCACGACTAGAGATGAAAAAGCCAGGTAGCTCTACTGATCCACGTGAGATCTTACTGCCAGGACAGTACTGAAGTCCCTCGACACCCAATTCTTACATGCACCGTGTGTAGATACTGCTTTGCTTAGTGTCAGCAGGCTCAGCATCACAGGCCAAAATTAGTTCCCAAGACACATATACTAAGATCCAGGAATAACAGCAGCTGTCATACTGCTTTCATTTCCCAATGAATCCAAGTTTTTGTTAACAGTACTTCTGATTAAGACTAAATACTATGTCTGCTTTGATAGTAATATCTAGTTATAACTAACAAAGTGCCTTAATATGGAAGTGAGAGAAGGGAATGGGACAAACTCCTTCTGTTTTGGCAATGCTGGCAATTTAATGCAAACTGCTTCCTCGCAGCATTAGCCATACCCTTAAAGCCAAGGCTGCCAGTATTATTCCTTGAATAAAAAGCAGTCAGCTTGATCACTGAGCAGACTGGTTGTTCTGAGAATAGGAAGCAGCAAAGTTGGGTACTTAGGAATTCTTATCTGCAGAAACTATTAACTGAGCATAAATCTGCCACAAAACTTTTGGCTGTGGATGCAGGCTCCTGGAAAACACAGCAAACCTAGATCACATTTCCCCCCACAGGGGAGCCATTCCCCTGGCAGCAACATGCAGCTGTGCTTTCCTTGGCTCACATTGTCCCGGCAGAGACAGAGACCTTTAATTTGTGATGCTGCTCTGTGTATAGAGGAGCCACTGCGGAGCACTTACACCACATGAGGAAGGTGCTTGCGCTGTGTTATGCCATGCTGCTGTTTGTGATGCACAGAATTTGTCGGCTGTTTTCATCCCCCTCCATGCACCAGCAGCTGGAAAGGTCAAGAGCGCCCATGTCATTCCATGTCATTTGCATTTGCTGGTAATAAAGCTGTGTAACTTGCTGTCTGGCTGCTTCATTTCTACACAGCCCATTCTGTAAACAGCAACATTCAACAGTCAGCTTTCACGTCAGCAAGTCCAGTCATGGAAATTTCACTGCTATCCAGAGATGCTATCACATATTTTGAAAAGTCATAATATCATCTGACTAATGCTCTAGGATTTGATTCTCCTCTCACTGGCATCATGAATGAAGAATAAATTGGCATATGCCAGACGAGTTATAAACAAACAAATCCACAACTAAATGTCAGTTAGAAATAAGTCAGCAAAAACACTCAGAAGAAATCAGGCAATGGAGATACTGAACCACAAGAACTTAGTTCTGGTCCAAAGTCAGAAGTATCATTTCTGGTTACTCCCTAAGTCTCCATCTTGATGCAATTTTATTTTATTTTTTTCAGTGCTTAAGGAGGGTTCTCAAAATTTAAGTTCAGATTAAAATGCCTTTTCTTTCAAGTTTGCCCTGCTGAGGTCACTAAAGCCTCTTTAGAATGATGACAGTGAGGCTGTCTTTTGTTGTTGTTGTTATTGCCTATTGAGAGTAGAGCGGCTAATACACGTAAACAAAACTAAATATACATCCATCCTTATTATAGTAGGATTTGGAGTCTGAATGCAGAAGAAAACCACTGGATCCCTCCACTTGGTAAATTCCTGGCAAGCCCTAAACTCCATTCCAAATCCCAGAGCACTCAGACAAAATGCTATAAGGTTAAAAGATGCAAAGACCCATGCATTCCTTTTACTTTCTTTCAGACAAAGGGGGAAAATGGAACACTCACCACAGAATATTATTCCACACATTTATAGAAAGCAGAGTGGAGTTAAAAATGTACCTGTCTAAATCCTGGAGGGTGAGGGGCAACCAAAACACTCAGGTTTAAAAACCTGTGTTAATTTACCAGGTAAGTACTATAAACCTGTTTGTTTTTTTTTTTTTTTTCATTGAGGTTTTGGCAATGGAAGAACTGAAGTTCAGTCCTTGGCCATGGCCAGACCTTGATCCTCTGTCACCCGCCCTCAGTCACAGCAGCCTGCAGCACAGCACATCTTCTGATACAAGATGTCATGTGAACCTCCAGACACTCCAACTAGCTACTTTAGGACAAACATTTTTAATGCATTCACTTGCAAATTATGCTCAAGCACAACAACGTTTCCAGAGCACTCCAAGACCAAATACAACCTCCAGGGCTACTGTTTTTACAAGGATGTGCCTAGCAGCTTTCAGCTACCTTTTGTATTTCACATTAGATAAGCATCACTCAAATTTATTGCACTTATAACATACAAAATGTTTCTCATCTTTGCCCACTGTATTCATATTTAGAACTATACAACATTACAAATGAAAAATAAAGATCCACTAAAACAGAACCAAGTGCTTTACGGGGAAAAAAAAAAATCTTTTCATGTTTTAACAAGAACTTATCTGCAGATAAGAAAGTCTATTTTTAAATAGTTTCTTAATTAGCATTTCTCATCTGATATTCCTGAAACAGAAGTTAGCTTCACGTTTTATAAACAGAAGAAAGCCAAAAACAGCAGAGTGAGTTCTACTGAGACCATGTCAGGCTCATATGTACAAACCAAGGGCCCACCTCCACTGGATCCTACCATTTCCTCTGAAGGTTAAAACATTATAATAAAACATGAATTACGTCTGCTTAAATTGACATTTCTTTGTCATGTCAAGGAAAATAATACTCCAGAGTCATCCTGAAGAGCAGAAGGCAAGAGCTACATGCAAATCAATGTCTATGTGGTATCATCTTTGAAAACAGCTTTAAAAAACAAACCAGACATGATCCTCTGAGCAATCCAGCACTGATGATCCAGGTACAGTATGAACAGAGCACTTGTGCAGACCATGTCCCATAGCAGAAGGCCATGCACTCTCCCGTTAATGACAACATGATACCAATAGCCTTTTTGCTGTCTCTGTGTCCATAAACATCTGAATAAATTTAACAGCTGCCAGGTCATACAGAAGCTGTAAGATGATACATCTTCATTCGCATAGCACCACCACACCTTTAAGAGCAGAATCCTGGATCTCAGTACCGAGAAAGGTCTGGTTACTTCATTGAACCACAGTTAGGCTACAGATCATTTTAAGACTCCATACTGCACGACGCTTTGCTGAACTGGAGCACGTGTGTAGAAGTTAACTTTGTGATACAAGCAACACTACCCAGAAATGTTTAGCAGAGAAAGATGATTGTGCTTTGTCACTTACATTCCCAATGGGTGTGAAAAGGCAACATCTGTTGAGAGACGGCTTCCACTCATTTGGTACCGAAATCAACAGTGCTTGGATCCCCCTCTTCTCACCCCAAGCACAAATGCTTTTTGAAGAATTAATTTATTTCTACCATCCCTGAAAAAATCTGCTCTCCTTCTAAGCAACAAACCCTAACACTTAGATACTAAACAGATGTTATACCCATCATACAAAGTTGCAATTAGAAAGAAAAAATAATAATTCTGGTCTATTAACATTCGTAGAATCAAAACACAGTTCACAAAATATATGTTCAAGCCCAGGTCTGTAGATTGCTAAACTTGACTTTTAATTTGAGGAGAAATAGCAAAATTCTTATCAAATTGCTATAGATGCTTGAAGGTTAAACTAATGGAATTATAATTTACAGATTTTAGCACACAACCACCACTGGATTGCTGCAGAAATTTGATAAGGCTCTTATCTTTCAAACCAACCACACTACAAGATGTACAAATCATATGCTATTATCCTTTAGTTCCCCTTCTTCTGGGAGAAAGGCCAGAGTGCCTGCATTCAATATGGATGAAGGCAGTACAAGATGTCTCCACCATTTTAAATTCCAGCTACAGTAGATTCAGCATAGAATATGGTGAAACTTAAATTTGGGGGGATTGTCCCCCCCCCCTTTTTTTTTTGTTTTGTTTTTTCATTATTGTTATTGTTGTAAAAGCAAACCCGTCTACTCCATTACCAACAGCCCCCTGCCACTGCTCCTCAAGGTGACATTTTATAACTCAGAAGGAGCATCCTAGACCAGAGCAGCAGCTTCATGTCGTATTTGAAGTCATTTTGATGCCTTTCTATTCTGTCAAAAAATAGCTCTGCAAGATTCATCCCCCCCCCCCCACACACACACTCACACAGACACACTTTGCAGGGCACATTTCAGACATTCAAGCTGTGGGACTACGCAGCTTCTCTTATTTACAGCAACTCTGCACTAAAAGAGAGCCCACTCAAATTCACAATTACTGCTCTTAGTTGATTCTATTAGTATCTAAGAAAGCAGTTGAATTTGTTTGACTCCTGCCTAGGACAGTTAAAGATATGAGACGGAAATATACAATATTTATTACTTTCACTATTCTGTAACAGCATAATGGACTAGAACCCGTTTCCTTGATTCTCAGTGCACTGGTCTTCATTCATTTGTACTGAAAAATAAATCAAATGCTGATACATCATGACTGGAGTATTTTGTATCATCTGTAGTGAGATAAATAACTAAACATGCAGAGCAAGAGAAATACAACTGTAACATGCCTAGTTCTGTGGGTTGTTTGTTTGTTTGTTTTTGAAGTATATCTGCTTTAGTACAATCCAAAACGAAAAGAGAACTGTAATAGAATACAGCAAACTGTTAGCCTAAACAAAGCACTGAGCAGAAACTTAAAGATACTCAAATGGCAATTACACAATCTGATAATCCGAAGTAGTTCTCCTAACTTAAGTACAGAAAACCATTTCCTTTGGCTGTCTCCAGGAAGATAATTTATTTCAGTAGCAACCTGCACCTGTAATGTTATTATTCTGCAATATACAAGTTCTTCTTTCCCTTTTCCATTTATTTACATAGTATCTGCACATGAAACACTCCCATACACTTCAGTCAGCATGAATCATCGTTACATTTCAGTAATGGACACGCTATATCCTACCTGCTTAGCAGCAGACTGTACAAGAGTCACTTAAAGCAATAAATGCAAGTAGACAGTAAATATAAATATTTCACTTCATTAATATATATATACACACACAGCTTCTAAATGTTTCCTGTGTAGTCCTTAGGTTTTTCTTTTATCTGTGCTTTACATGACTACTAGGCCTTCCTGATTAACAGAGTGTTGTTATATTCCAGATATTCATGTATATGATACTGTCTGTGCTGCCATACAAAACTGCTTTAGTAATTCGCCTCTCTCCCTGTATCCAAAGTATTTGCATTATGGAAGCATCTACCCCCTTTCTCCTTGCTCTGAATATCACCATTTTCAAGTCTTTTCAAATTCAGCACTTCCTCTCTCTACACCTTGGTTTAAGGACATGAAGTCGACAAACCCAACCCACAATTCACGGTGCGGATCGGTTAAGAGTGCAATCAAATGAGCATAGACCTGGTGGCACAATTCATTGCATGAGCTCCCAATAGGCCACACAATCAGCAAAGCAGCTTCCACACAGCCTCTCGCCAGAATTACCAAGCTCTATTTTACCAAGTGAATTAGCTCAATTGCAGTACTACACTGACATTATTATAATGTGTTCCACTCTGCAGCTAGCCTGGTGTCCACCAGCTTTATGTCTGTCCAATACTCCAGTGCATAGTAAAAATATACATACATTTGCTTAAATTTTACAACTCATGCTAAATCTTGAATTTTCAAGGCACCTGGAAGTCAAGCAGTAATGTAGTCAAGACAGTGGTGTAAAAAGAAAAAGAGTCATGCTCTTTTTCTCATACAGAACCTCCACCAATGCCTCAGAACACTTCCTCCTGCAACTTACCATCATCTTTTTTCTTCTCACCACCCTGCCACAGAGACTACACTTATAAAAGTACTTTATCATGTTTTGATTTAAGAGTTTTTTCCATGAAAAATCTGTGTGTAATAGAGCATTCCATCACAAGGCCCACGGCACATAGCCAGGTCTCTGAAAGGGAGTTTGATGATAGATAAAGGTAATTATAGTGTAACATTTGCCATACTACAATTTAAGGCTATGTCAGCAGTTTCTCTGCTTTAAGAGGCTTATAACTCTATGAGAGCCTCTGGCCTGAAACTTGATAAATACATCTACTGAAAAATAATCTGAAATGTGGAGTCAATGAGATGCCTAGAATTGAAAAACACTAATGCCAAAAGTAGTCTTGGAGTGGTAGTGGATGGAAGATGAGATATGGGTTGCAAAGAGATCTGATGGAAACAAATATCAAAAATAAATCACCTTTCTACTGATAGGTTTTGAAGAACTGCCAGTGGACAACATTTTCAGAACATATACTCTGCACTTCTTGTTATAATTAAGATTAAATTCAAAAAAAATAAAATAAAATAAAATAAAGGGAGTGAGGAGTAGGACTTGATACATCTTTCAGAGCTCAACAATTGATGAATAAATGTTCTACCAAACCAACAAAATACTGCCCTTCCCAAAGGCACTTTTGTTATTTCCCCTCTGCGCCTCCCCTTCCTACTATTTCGGGCAAATTATAATTGTACAATTTGTGTTTTCCATGAAGAATCTGCAGATAAGCCCTGTAATCAGGCCTTCACTTTACAGACGACACTCAAAGCATGCCTGTACAGTTGGCTAGAGACCGCTTGCCTGCAGACCCCAACTCCTGAGGCCCTGCATGTGGTACCAGCCCCAACTGAGAGGAGGCTGAAAGAATTTTAGTAGATAAGACAGGCTAATGATCATGTGTAAGGAAGCCAAAAGGATTTCAGTAGATAAGAAAGGCTAATGGGCATGTGAAAGGAAGCCAAAAGGATTTGAGTAAATAAGACAGGTAAGGGACATGTACTTTATCTTCCGCTACCTATTGTGCAAAGAAACTGAGGCAGGAAATTCTGAGATTCCTCACGAAAAACAGTTCCTGACAGAAAACAGGAAACACATTTCAAGAACAAACTGAACCCAAATCTGCAGTGTAAGCAGAAGCTGAGAAGCTTATGAGTCTGCGCTGAGACGAGAGGTCAACCAGTGGTGACGAGGAAGACTCACTAATCTTCATCCCCACGACCCCCAGTGACCACTACGAGAAAACACTGTGCAAGCATGGATAGGAGAAATCTATGAAAATGACTCCCCAGAACTAATTTTAATAAAAAGCAGGGATAGGTCATGCATATGTATAGACATATCAAGAAATTTCATGCATATGTAACTCTTCACCACGTATAATCAAGGCAAGTGCTGCATGGCTTTGGTGGGACTACTCCCTGTGCCACCCAGTGCTGAATAAACATAGCTACTTTACAATCTTTCTGATTGTGGAGTTTGCTTTGTGCACATCACCAGGCAACTCAGGTCCAGGAGTCCTGCAGACACATCAGTTGGGTGATGCACACCTGAGCCAGTATTTCACTGCTGGAAAGCTCAGGAAAAGCATTCAGATGACGTATTTTCCAGTATTTGCCACAGCCTAAGGATGGCTTGGTTTGCTTGACACAGCTTAACTGCAAGTCCAGATCCTACTTCCAGATTGGAGCCTCTTCCAATCCTACAGCATCCCATGAAGTGGGGCAGAACACAAGAGCCCTGACAGCCCTCTTTCCCCTCAGGCTTTGATTTCTGTAATGTGCCTTTTACAAGAACAGCATCAAATTTCACCAGCTGTGTTTGAAACATAGGAGAAGAATTTCACATAGCCATAAAACAGTCTTTCACTAGCGTTTGTCCTCATCTGTTACAAAACAACATTATCATCTCCTTTACAGAGGAGTGAAGAAGTGAGGAAAAATACCACTCATGTCCATAAAGTTACACTACTATTTTAAAAGTTAGAGACTAATACAATGTTTAGCATTTCTTCAAGAAGTCACCACAAACAGCAGAAACAACATCACCTACCTACTTACACTGTAAAACAAAGTGAAAAATCACACCTTGATAAATCCACCACCACCTCCCAACCATAAATCCTTAAAGCAGCAGCAATCTCTGTTATTTAGCAGACACTGTAAAAATGCAACCTGGCACTGGCCTGGAGTCTGTTCATAAAAATGGTATCAGTGGGTAAAATTTCCTCTTCAGTGGAAAGCTGCAGGATACATACAAAGCAGGTAACTCCACATTGCTCCTCTCGCAGTACCTTCTGGAGAATGGTCACCTCAGATTAGATCTGGCCCCAGGTGTGCAGACAGAGGAAACAGTAGACATATACCCTCTGCTACCAGTTCACAGATGATAAAAATCTAAGCACTGTAAACGTGGGGGTTTAGCAGAAACCATCCTAAAGCATCTCCCACTAATGCCCACATGTTGTCAACAGACACAATTGCTTTACCAAGAAAATTCAGGAAAAATAAAGGGCAATATACAAATTAGGTTACATCGTACTTGAGAGACTGAAACTGTCAAGGGGAAACCGCAGTAGCAGAGATCCCAGTAAGACTTCTGGATGAGACTTATCTGGCTTGGGAGATTTATAGAGAATTAAGCAAGAAGGACATGGGAATGTTTTCATTGAATACATTGAATGCATTTCAGAAGAGCTTTTTGATATGGGTAAGCTGAAAAGGGAACCTTAAATTAATTCATTTTGGCCACTGCAGTTTGTAATCACGGAGTAAGAGAAACATAAATGAAAGTGAAAAAAGGGAAGGCTGGTTCTTTACAAGGAGATATGGATATATTTCTTTATGACTGTCTCCATATTCCATATAGTCCATGGTGGTTTTATTAACCTGCTGCACACACGAGAATTATGTTGTAAAGTAAGGTGACACCAACTATGTATAAGGCAGGGGAAAAGTACTGTAGGAAAACTTGCTTAGACTGGAAATGAGGGCAATGCAGGATGATAAAATGGCAGTAAAAAGGAATATATTAACCAAGCTTAAATAAGAAACCAAAGTGGTAGAAAAATTATTGTAAATGAAATTATATGTCAGTAGTTAAAATCAAGTTTCTCTTCAATTCCCTTCTTTCCACTCTAAGATAGTCCACAAGTGGTCCTAATGGGACTGGATAGTGAAAAGGTCACAGGCTGCCAAAAGATCTTTTATTCTCCTCTTACAGGGTTAAAAGCAGGCAGCACTCAGCTAGTACTAAAAGATGGTTCAATTAAAATTCACAAAGTTATTGATCTTAGCCCTGCTCCAGTGGACCCTATTTCTATGTCTAGCTCATAAACAAGATGATACAGAAAAGAACTATTGATTTTCATATGATATCTTTTTGGATGTGTTTTTTTTTTAGAATCTTAACATTGCATCAAGTATTCTAAAACAAATAGACGTAGGGTGGTCCCTTCTGGCAGACAGCAAAACCCATCTGCCAACCGTTACAGACCGGGAAAGGATAGATAAATTCAACTTCAAGTTTCCCACCTAGAAACTAAAAACCAAAACAAAATATAACTGCTTGGACTGGAGTGAAAGGTCTAGAGTGAAGAAGCGTTAAGAGAAGGCACAGAAAGAAAAATTTGAACAGAGTGGAAACTAGTAAGTCACTCCATTGCACGGACAAGACCCTCAAATGGTTTCTGCAGTTTCCAGAGTAGTTGTCCTAAATGCCAGCTTCCCCTCCAAACCCCACTGCTGGAGCAAAGCCCTCTGGCAGTCACCCCTTTGCAACACCTTTTCTTCTGTACCCAACTCAGCATTTACTACCCACAGGAGACATCCAAAGTTCATGCAGGGCTTCACTGGGTCCACCACGGTGGAAGTTCCTGACCTGCTGTGACAGCCTCACCAAAAAATCCAGCTACAGCACTGACACACATACATCATGCTGAAGAAGGCCACCACTGTTGTGCCCACTACCCTCAGCGCAACAGGTCTGCAGAGAATAAACAAAGCCAAAAGTCCATTGGCACATGAAATGCAGGATAAATTTGCTTCCAATTAAGTTTGTAATGATTTGCTAAGGACACTCTAGCAGGGCAAGAGACAACTCAGCCACCCTCTCAGCCTTGCCCTGGTGGCTGCTGTCGAGCTGAGGGAGAATTTCTCTCCCAAGAAGGAACTTGGCGGGCTCTGCTAGTGGCAGCTCTTGGAGCAGAGGATCAGCTGGACGGCCAGAAAGGGACTCAGTGAGGAAAGCCACTGCCACAGCAGCTCCCCTCAGGAAGCAGCATGCCCATCACCCTGACATCCCCTGGGGTGAGTTTCAGGTGACAGTGCCCACAGTGTTAATATTAGCAGTGCTATCTGTCGCTAATAAGAGGTAGAAATGCTCTCCCCTCCCTCTTTATCAACCTTTTAGCATTTTCTGTCCTTCTTAGTCACAACAGTAAATGGACTTCCCTTCCATTTTTAAACTATTCCTAAAGTAATGAAGCATGCCCGTATGGAGAAACAAGCATTTACTAGTGAAAATGAAAGAGCTGAGATCTGTTCAGATCGTGGGCATTAAAACTGGAATTTTTACTGCTGCCCTCTTCCTTGCAATAATCCAGTGCATCACAGAGTGTGCAGCCAGTCAGTAATTCTGTACAAATGCTGGCCTTTGT
This sequence comes from Anas acuta, assembly GCF_963932015.1. Classification (NCBI taxonomy): domain Eukaryota; kingdom Metazoa; phylum Chordata; class Aves; order Anseriformes; family Anatidae; genus Anas; species Anas acuta. The sequence goes on from NC_088985.1 coordinate 6,367,582, forward strand.
ATCCACATAGTTACAACCTGATGCAAAACTTACTATTCCCAAAACTCACCTTCATGAGTCACCATACATGCAACTATTTGTAAAGGCTGTGTGATAAGCTCGATTTGTAAACACTACACGCTTTTCCTTTAAATAAAATTTTAAATAATGGACAACATGTACTGGACATATTAAGGGTAGCTAAGAAAGCAAACAGAACCACAACACCCTGAAGAAAATAAAACTAGCATCCTACTTGGAGGAAGAAACAGAAAGTAGAAGAACAACTTTTCTTTTTAGGGATATGGTTTAGTGGGGACTGTTAGTGTTAGGTTAGAGGTTGGACTCGATGATCTTGAGGTCTCTTCCAACCTAGAGATTCTGTGTGTGAACTTATTTTAAGAATCCTTTCATCTGCAAATTGGTTTGTTCTCACAAAAAAAAAAAAAAAGTAATGAGACTACTCTGACGCCAGAATTACTGTGTGATCGGTTTTTAAGCAGAGACCACTTCAAAACATTCATTTGTTAGGGGGGTTTGTTTAAAGCTGAGCAGGTTCATAGATGTTTTATTTTTAAGAGACTAAACCATGGCCTGTTTTGACTCCCCTTTTATCATCTTCTTACTCCATATTATTTTAAAAAATACAGAATTTGCTTGTAAACAAATGCTATGTGATAGAAAGCATTCAGCTTTGCAGGAAGTCAGATGAATTTACCAAGAATAAATTGTGTCAAACCAGTGTGGGCTACTACTCCTCACCCTATTTTACCAGTGCTGACAAACAGATCGATTCTTCCAGAAAAAAAAAAATCCAGGTTAAGCATACTGGTAAGTGATGCTCTAGTTTCTCTTTGTGCTTTTGAAAGTACAGCATTATGCTTGCTTTCCCCTGCACCACACCTGACCACCACAGCTTCTCAAAAGTAACTGCTGAGTCCCCTCCAATTAGTTCCTTAATTAAGAGCTTCCTAGGATGAAGTTCATTAGACCCAGCTGTTTTGGGAAAAAGCCCAGAACCAGAACATTTTAACTTGCAATCTTAGCTCCTTGTTACTGAACCAGATTTAGCAAAGTTAACACATGTAGTTTGCCTTTGATATATATATATATATATTTATTTTTTTATTTTTTTTAAAAAAAAGGGAAGGAAAAAGAAACCCGACAGCTTTTACACTGTCATCACTAGCTTTCCTTCACTTCCAAGTAGCAAACCAATACTTTCTTGGCTGCCTCCTTACTGACAATGTAGTTTTGGAATTTATTTATATATATTTTTTCAAACTTTTTGCCCATTTATGTTTAATTTCATGTCTTGGCCTTTCTACTTTTATCCGTAAGTAATTGCACTAATATTTTACCAGTGTTAGTGAGCTGACCTTGTTTTCATCCTATACGCTCAGTTCCTTCACACATTTCAAGGCAGCAGAGCGCTCATTATCTTGTCAGATTGATCTACTAACATCTCATCTTTCTTATGCATCACTTATATTTTACCAGTAGTAGTTTCTTTGAAGAGCTTTTTTTGAGCTCCTTTCTCTTTCATACCTCAAAAACCCTACACAAATTGTTTCCTGAAGCCTGCTTTATTGGCTTGGGTGAGGAGGGAATATAATTGGGTTGGGTGGGTGTTTGTTTTTTAAAATGTTGCTGTTCTCTTCCTATCTTTTCAAAAAGATAATAAATTCTGTCATTTTACAGTTGCATGCCAGGCTAACTTCCACATTCTCAGCCAGTTCTTCCCTTTGGTGAGAAGCTCATCTAGATGGACTCCCTATTCCAGCTGCTCCCTGCACCTTTGGCACCAAAAACACTCAGCAGGGAAATGACAAAGCTTTACTCGAGATGCTGTGCTCAACTCTTATGTTTTCCCGTTCCCAGCACACAGCTAGATTATTTTATGCCCTGTTTCCTGTATATTGGATTATTCTCCTAGCTGTTTTTAAGCAGGTGCATCCAACTGGTCTTCATGGTTTGATTTGTAAGATCTTGCTGTTGTGACAAGGCTCACGTGTACCACCTAACTATTAATGTTGCAGTCACGCAAGTTACCATTTCAGTACATCATGCTGGCAACACTCATGCAGTAAGACTTCAGTATCCTTTCATCTGTACACAGGCATGTAAACCTTTTCCTAGATTAACTTGCAGTTATCCTTCTTACCATGCTATGATTGCAAGCAGCATTTGTTGTGCACAAAGTTGGGCAAATGTTTGTAAAATCTCCTATCATTCCTGTTCAAACTGGGGCTTCTGTCACACCTTCCTCTTGATCCAAGCCCTTCTTCCTGGGATAGCAAATCGGTGCACAAAGTTGTTCTTTTTTTCCATTTAGTTTCCACTGTTCCACCAGCTTTTTCATTACCTTTGATCCACTCTTCCACTTGTACCATTTTCAATACTCATGACTTCACTTACTCCTCTCTAGTATGAACCAGATATAACATAATGTGATTTCCCCCATCTCTTTGGCTTGTTTTCCATCCCCTCTTCTCCTTTTATAATCATATATATATGCTTTATCTCAGGTGTCACCACTGAAGTTTTTATACGAATTTTTCATATTGCATTTTCTCCCATCCATCTCCCTTGATCTCCCTTGTAATTACTGTCTTACACGTACTGTTACTCTTTTCCTTACCACCACCTTTTGCACTTTCCCCTCCCAATTAAAGAGGGCTTAAAAAAATCTTAACACTTTACTTTCCTCTCCAACTATTTACCTTTTCCCTTTAACCTAGGGGTAAAACTTGCATCTCACCTACAAAAGTGACCTCCAGCACAGTAAAAATGTCAGCATGTGATTTTACACTACCTTTCCCAGTGATGCACATACCTTTGCACAGGTCAGCACACTATGATGTTGCTCAGCCACCACTCCCATGTTAGACGGCAGATCAGTCTAGACCACTTTTGGCTGACTCATCTCATGCACTTACTTTCATAATTTAAAATGGGAAATTAGGATTACCATGCAAGTCCATCACACCTAATGTGTAAAGTATATTGCACATGCACACTCCTGTCTTTATGCCTAAGCATCCAATACATCTTTCTGATGACTGCTCTCTTGTGGGTTCTTGTGGCAGAAGTATTATAGAACTAGGAGAAGTGGAAAATATTTTAATGGCAACTCTGGGTTCAGCATTCTGGGTTTTTGTGGTTGTTGTATGAGCAGTGGGCCAGATGCTCCATGCAATTTCTTTTCTGGGAGGTTGTTTAAAAAAAAACAAAATTAAGAGGTTCCTTCATTCCATGAGGAATGAAGATGGTAAATATAAATTTTATTGGGAAAAAAAAAAAAGCAAGCTCCTTGTTCTCATTTATGCTCACTTTGATCACTGTATATCCCACTTAACTTAAAAACAACAATAAGGTGCAATGCTGTGCATTGACTAAACAGTTTAATGACCTTTGAACTAAGATGGAAGACAGTAACTAAAGATCTTATTTCTATAAATCTCCAAATATACAAGCTCTTTAACTTAAATCTGAAGACCAGCTCCTAGCTCCATGTCAGCTTACGAGGACTGTACTCTAGAAGAAACAACTAAATAAACCCTCAAAAATTATAAGCCTTTAAATCTTGCTTCAGGCCAAACAGTTCAATACAATATTAATATTATTTATATTGCAACCTGTGCTAGTTGTCAGGATCCCAGCTTGTAAACAGGCCATATAACGTTGCTAACAAAAGAGTGACTATTTTTTCCTCTATACTGCTCACCGTTGAGGTCATGTTATTGGACAAAAGGAGACTAAGTTTTTAGAATACGGCAAAAATGGAAAAACTATTTTTCAAATGCTTGATAAAGGCCTGACTCTACAGAATGCCAGGTGCTGCTAAGAAAGCAGAAGATGTATAATAGCTGCCATTAGATTCTGTCAGTTGAAAAGTAAACGCTGCTTAAGCAGACATCCTCTCATTTCACATTGCGACTTTCAAGCTCCATTTTGATCCACGGTCTATACTTTCTTCAGATTGCAACTTCAAAACGCATTCAAGTGCAATAAAGAAATCACTGACCTGCTCCTACGTGCACTCAGCAGCACACATTCCAACATGAGGATAACATCCCCAAGAGTCATCTCAATTTAGTTTTTCCCATTTTTTTCTATAAATCAATACATATGTAAAAATTTTGTCTTATGGGACAAAGGGGAATAATACTATTCCAGAGTATTTAGGCTACAAAAATAAGCAGCTTGATTTACAGAATGGCAAAAATCTCAGCCCAGAAATTCAGTGACAGACCTCTAAGTGGTTTCAGAGTGAGGGCCAAAGTTATGCTGCAGAACTGAATGACAGCATTGTAGCTGTTAGAAACCAAATTTGGACTGAACCTTGCATACAGGTAGGAGGCCTAAATTCCCACAGATACAGAAGAAGGACTTCAAGCTACATGCAAGCTGTTGTCCTCTCTCCCCCTTCCTTTCTTCCTCAGGGAGTGTAAACTTCATACCTACCCACAAGTACAGGCAAAATACAGATAGGACAGTACATAAGAAAACACATATGCATATATATATATGTATATATGTAATACTCCAGTTAAACCATTATCCTTAGTCACATAAGTAACTGCAGATTCTCTTCCCTATACCATCACCCTCTTCATCGAGGCACACGCATTTTCATTTTCTGCTTTTCCACCACAGCCCAGTCAATTTCATTTCACCCCCACACACATAGCCCTTTCAGCAACAGGGAATGTACTACAGTGTAGAGACTACAGTGACATTAAAAGATTGATTCCTAACTTAATATGTAGATAACAAACAAATCCTGAAGCTATGTTCACACGTAGCTCTGGAAGACAGCTAACTTAATCTGAATACAGACAGGGCACAATGTCCAAATATCTCCATTTGCCTTGTCTTTGCTTTGTCATCAGGATTTTAGCTGCCTGGAGACTAGGTGTGCTGGCAGCATCACTGAGAAACAAACCTGAGGGTTCAGAGCCCACTTTCCTTTGCTGATGAAATCCAAGTCTGCACACCCCATGCCCTACCTTTCTTGTAGTGCTGGGACATTTCCCAGCAGAAAGGTTTGCTGTAAAGATAAAGTGGGCAGTGGGGATGGCCACCTAACTTCCTGCTGTACTATTTTCCTTATCACTGGCTAGGGCATGTTACAGCTGCTGGAGGAGCCTTAGGACTCTAGCAGGTGATATTGATAGATTGACTCATTTTCACAGTCAGTGCTGTAATACCAAAGCATTTACTATTTTTGTGTTTGTTGTTCATAATTACCACTATAATACTCAGCATCAGCCTTGACCTACATTCCCATTTTGCACCCATCACCTTCATATCCAAACGCACTCTCTCTTCCTGGCACTGTTGGTGCCCAGCCAGGAGAGAATCACAGCACAGGCTGCGGGATTAATCCCCAGGGGTGAGAAGTGCATTTTTCTATCTTAAATGTTTCACTAACAGAGCATTTCACATGGAATTCAAGACCTCATTCTCTTTCAAATACAGATTTTGCTTGCCACTCCTCCTTAACGCAGTAAAGTATCATATTGTTAAGCATACTTAGAAAATACCCAAGTGTATACTTCAGGAATATAAAGCAAGTAACTACGTAGGGTCACTACAGAGCTAATATCTGCTACATTTGGGAAAAAAAAATATTTAAAAAAGCAGCAATTAAAAACTACGCATTCCTGTAAATGCAAGGTTCAGCTAAGACAGAATAAAAGGTACATATCTGATGAAGAACCATGGGGATAGCCTCAACCAGTACACACTGGTACAGCTCAGCTGGCATCTGAACTACCCCACATTTCAAACTGAAATGTAATGAAATGTAACAGCATGATACAAACACAGAAAATAAAGCTATCAGTGATGTTCACATATTGCCAATGTTTATCCTTTCTACTTTCTTAGAAATATATCTTAGCCTGACCTTGAGGCACTCACTGACCACAAGTGTGCAAATATGTCACCTTGCTGATTCTAACTATGCAGCTTCGGAACAAAAATATGTTGGTATGCAGTGTAACTTGCATAAAACTTGTTATGTTTCACTGCATGATTCAGAATTGCTAGATGTGAAAGACCACTGCCACCATCTGGTGCCTTCCAAGTCCTGGATCTTTCTTTTAGTCAGAGAAGAATCCAGTCTGCCTAATGCAATATATAAAAGAGGAAAAGGGAAAGATAAGCAGTTCTGAAAAATAGAGCAGAGGGCTTTAAAAACCTTCAATGCAGCTGTTGCAAAAGGAATTTAGTACATAAAAACATGAAATCAAAACACAAATACGGGAAGCTGATAGGGATTAAGAACATGAAATAAGTACGTAAGGTCTTGTCAGAGAAGAAAGGATAAATCTTAGAAAAACACAGACCATGATTCAAACTGTATCTGTAAACTCAGCCTTCACAAGTTATTAACTTTTAAAAACACTTTTCCAATCATTGCTCAAAGAGGTTGGGAATCATCCAAGCAAAGAATTAACCATTTCCATCAACTTAGCCTACCAAAAAAAAAAAAAAAAAAACAAAAAAAAACAGAATCACTTCTCAAAAGTTATTATTTTTCATCCATTATTTCTCTATAAATATGAAGTCAGATCCCAAAGCAACTCTATTTAAGAATTATTCCCAAGAATCAGATAAGGAACTATTTTGATTTTCCATCATACTTGGGGACATCTGGGAACACTAGAACAATCCTGCTTGTACCATTCTTGAGGTCAGGGAAAATTATGCCAATATTCATTAGTATTTCCTCCCTCACTTCTTAGACTGGGTTCTTGAAATTGGAACTATTTCATTTCTGCGCTTTTACGGGGGTCAGGTTAGCATCATTAACCTCGTGCCGAGAAAGTGCATCACAGCCCTGCCTGCGGCGCAGAACGGCACTGGCAGAAAATCCTCCCCAGGGCAACTCTGCTGGGGAGGTCCGCTGACACAATCACACCAAGAGAGCCTCTGTGACCCACGGGTGCACAAGGCTAAGAAACAGCTGTTGACAAATGGCAGAGCAAAAAGCAGCAGTGAGAGATGGTCAGCACCACAGCACTGACCTGCGTGCTGCGTGGCCAGGGGAGGGCCTGGGCGTGAAGCGCCTTGAAAGCAAGCGAGTCCAAAGAGAGGGCACGAAGGACTCGGTCCTGACCTCTGCTTGATCAAGGTCTGACACCATGCTCCGAAACTCATTACTTTTTTTATTAAAGTGAGAGTCTGACTCGTACCGTGTGGACATAGCAGAAACCCAGCAATAAAAGCAAAGGCAAACAGCACAGCTCTCCGTGAGGAGCACAGCACTGCAGGGCTCGGGGCAGCTCCATGCAGCCCTGGCTCCAGCTGGGATGCAGCAGCACGTACAGCTGTGCTGAGCCCAAAGCAGAGCTCCACCAGCACGGGTCAGGCTGCTTTCACTGCTCCCAGGCTGGCTGGCTCCACTGCCCAGAGCAGCCCAGCCCCCAAGACACTGCCTGAAATTATGCAGAGATCTCCTAATTCTCTCTCAGACAGATGCTCTGTTTCCAGCTCCAACATGCCATGCCCTGCCCGTCTTTGCCTTCAGTAGCTCACCCTGCTAAGGATCACCATGTCCACAACAGCTGGAAAATACACAGAAAGCAAATATCTGAGGTTTTGCCTGGTTAAAAACTGAAGCACAGTCTAATTCTTAGCAGGCGGTTAATAGAAATTACAAAACTAAACAGTAGACATTGATCGTGTAGCAGGGGAGGCAAATCTGAGAAGATGTATATGCACAGCCCTATCTGACACAGGTTAGAATCAAACTTCGGGCACTCTAACATTCAAAGCACTGATATACCCATGTTTCCATCTTCCCTTGAATTGATAATTGCTCACACCGCAGCCTCCAGAGCCCTCAGCATGACATACATCTCTTCCTAGACAAAAATGCCCCCAGCTCCCAGAGATGCACCCCTATTTGATTACCAAGGGTTTGTTTGCAAAGCCATCAACCCACGGAACCTCCTTACAGTTGGGTTTTTGTCATTCTGGCTCTACTCTTCAAACCTTCCCTGAGGCAAGCTGAGATGGTCTGTCACTGAAGCAATAAGGATGAATTACTGGGTGGAAGTTGCCAATACATCTTTGCATTAATTATTTCATAATTACGGCAAAATATTTCCTATATTCATAACTTAGTAAATTACTAATTTAGGCACACATTAGTCTGAAGATTATGATTCACGCAGGAGCCTGCATGCTGTAGCATTTAATCACATCTCAAAAGTTAAGACACCTGTCCAAAGTAGATTACAAGAGTAACATCTAAACTTCAACAAGTTTATAGCTAAGTAGCACAATTAATCAGCGCTCTTATCAGAATAGTTTGATTTATCTTTGTCATCTCTGCTTAGCAGAGTCATTTAATTGTTTTCCACTCCTAGCTTCTCATTGGTCCAGCTTCGTAAAAAGAATGGTTTATGTAAGCAGCTTTCCAGAACCGTTTTTTTTTTAAAACAAAGCCTAAATTTAGACATTAATCCGTGAAGATTCACATACACAATATATACTGTAAGTGCTATGTTACAATAGCTATATATGATTTTAATCCAAGGGAATACAGCTTTCATTGATATGCAGACAGTCAGAAGTAGTATTCATTTACGTCACTCGGTACTGGTTATCCATATTGTCAGATAGACTTGGTGAAAATCTGAACAGCTCAAGTAGAAGTAAATGCTCAGGGTCCACCAGAGTTAGATTCAAAACCTAATGCAGTAACCTGCAGGTCCTTCCCCTCCCGATGCCTTTGGGGTGCTTTGTCACCTGTCAGCAGGTAGGGAATTTTGCTGTGGTTAGAGAAGTCATAGCTCCATAACATTTATACGCTTATGTTAGCATTTATGGCCCAGTTGCCCACAGCATGATCCAAGAGCCAAAAGCAATCCTTCCAACCTGTAGGGGTTTTGATTTGCCTTTTTTGTTTGTTTAAAACAAAGAAAACAACTGTCACGTAGTAGTTTATCAGTAGAAAGTTTTTCCCTGTGTCTGCCCAGATCTTTCCTGCATTAACTCCAGCTCATTGCTTTGTGGCCCCAGACAAGGGAAGCCAATCATTTCCCTCCGCTCCACAAACGTACTTTCATCTGAAAGCTGTTGTCACCTCCTACCTCCCCCTTAATTTTACCTTTGCAAGCCTATGCAATCACAGGTCTTGTAAATCCTCCAGGATCATTGCTCCTCCACCCGTGATCACCCTTTGTTTTCCACCACACTACCTCTGCCTGGCTTGCTACTTCCTGTAGGACCAGAGCCTGAACCAGTTGCAACACTCCAGCTGCACCTGGCAGCATTATAAACAGAGATAGAGGATGATTCCTCCTTTTTTCCTGCAGAAAAAAATATATAAATACATATTCTACCTCATATAGTATTTTTCACAACAGCTTGATATGGTTGACATTTAAGGTCAAATTGCACAGAGCATAGTAACTCCCAGTATCCTTTTCTGAAGAGCTGTCCTGGAATGTGTAGGTGATGTTCTTACACTCGCACCTGTTGAAATGCTGAATCTGCTACACCAGAAAAATTTGCATGCTACTCTTTCAAGCCTTTCTGTAATTTGTCCAGTTCCTTTGGAATTCTCTTCCCTCCCAGTTTGGTATTATATGCTAATTTAGTACATATACTCCCAAGTCTTTCATTCAATCATCCACTAAAAAATAAACAAGCTAGAAAATAAAAACAAAAAGCCCACTGAGCAGTACCAGGACAGACTGCTGAGGAACTCCAGTCACTACATCCTTCTTCTTTCACAGTTGGCTGCTCGCAACTATTCCCCAAATATAGTTTTCCAGCCAGTTACACACCACCAGTAGCTGTTCTTACTAACGAAGTCCCCTCACAGAACATGAAATGCAGCAGGGAGCCTCTGATTTGTCCTCATGTACAATGGCAGAGCTGCTGGAGCTGCCTCTATTACTGCCAGTTTAAGTCGGCGCCAATAGCCCATTGTGCAGTTTACCTGCAAAATGCTAAGGAGTGGAAGCAATGCAGCAGCCTGGTAAGAGCACACTCTGTCTTTACCAGGCAGAACACTTTTACAGCTTCAGTAATTGATTGCCTTTGCAACAATCACACACCGCCAGCTTCATTTTTCAGAAAAAAAACATCAGATTGGAGCAGATGGGAGCAGATCAAAACAGATTGCACAGAGCAGCCACAGCCTACCAGTGAATTGGGAATACTGAGCAAATATAAGAACCCCGCGCGCCTCGTGTCTGAACTGGAAATAGAGCTCTTTCATCGCAGCTTTGAAGTGCCGGTCTAAGTGCTCGCATATCTGTTCTGACAGCTAAAGGCAAATTATCACCTATGCAGTAGCCTTACTTGCTGGGTGAAGGCTGCAGTTACGATCAGGACTGCAGATCTGCACAAAGTACAAGTCCCACAGAGATGGGTGCAGACTCGTTTCCTCATGGAAAGCAAGGAGATGTCAACGTCAGGGGTTTCACCATGCTGCAGCTGCTCCAGCTGCCCCCCAGTCCATCCCTCAAGGGTACCAGCATCGGGTTCCCAGAAAGTCAAGCACTCAACCACGCTCAGCAAGGCCATTCAACCCAGAACCAGCTTCTGATGGACAGACATGGAATGAATTTTCTACTTGGGAGCAGAGGATATCAAAAGCAGTTGTGATAAGGAAAAATGAATCATTTTTAATGAAGCTTTCCACAAAGATCAAAATTTTCTGTAATAACAAGGCAAAAGAGGAATGAAGATAAAATCATTTAAGTAGTCAGCCCAATCAGAACCTCTTTATTTCTATTTTCTGCTGCATAGCTGCTGGTCACTGGCTATACACCCCTTGCCTTCTATTTCTAATGGGCAATTAAACCATTTCCACCTAAACTCTTCTTCATTTTTTTGGTTTAATTATATTGATGGAGCATTGCAGTGAGAATAGCAATGTATCAATCAAGCTTTCCTATATTTTCACTTTGAATGGTCTGGTTTAGGGTTGGGTTTTTCTTGGTCTTCTTTTGCACACTTGTAGCACTGATACTTCTAGCGATTAAATGCAATCAATCATTTCTTTCTTTAAATGGCAGGCCAAATGTATTTTAATCTCTAATTTTATACAGTTAAAATGAGTGACTTTTTTTGGCCACAAAATGATATAAGCTATATCGTTTGGACCTGCCCTTTTTTAAAATGAAATGAATTAATGATCTGTGATTTCATTACTAGAAATAAAATATTTACTAGAGATGATCCACTTCCTAAAGAAAAAAAAAATAAAAACTATGGGGGGGGGGGAGACACTGGCAGGTTATCACTGAATGTACCAAACAAAAATAATTAACACTTTGTGAATAATGAACACCTTCAAAAAAAGTTACAATCAGCATGCCAGGTAGCCAGGAGATACATGCAGCAAGTAAAACGCATTATACAAGTCTTCCTTTCCTCCCTGCCTCCTTGCTCTCCCCACGCTGAGCAATTTAGGCTTTGAAGCAACTACAACACACGTGCACAGCTTCCCCTCAGTCCTTCCTAAAGGCTTCTCATGCTTTCTTCAAGCCAGTGAACAAAATCTTGCATGCAGCACTTCGTTTTGAAAAGGAAGCTTCCCCTCATATGGAATCTAATGGATTTTTATTGTTCTACTGACCTACTTTTTGATAGTTTTCATTGCACTATGAGTGCCTCTGCCAAGTATGCATTGTGACCTGTTGATAGAAAACTTTAGATTAAATCAAGCTCCACTGAGCTGGTTTTCCTCACGCTGTTGCTGTGTCTGTTCTCATCTCTGTGTCAGATGGCCAGTCACTGTGATTATCTAGCAAGAACTCCAAGGTGCATTAAATCTCATGGGGAAATGCTGACCCTTAGAAGGCCAGACAGTTGTTCTTGGGCTCGGTGTGGACATCATGGTTGCTCTTCTACCATTATTTATTTGGACCTACTGGGTTTATATAAAAGTCTACCTGTCAAATAAGCCTGGTACAATACTAGTGCTCTGACACAATACTTTTCTTGCAACAAGCTGTGAAAATCCCCAAGATATGTTGTTGAAGGTAAGACAGAGTTCCCCCAAACCCTACAGGTGTCATCTTGCACATCCTGCAGGGACAGAGACCTCCAAGATAGATGGCAACACTTCAGACAAGCTCTAACACCATCCTCCCTTGCCACCAAAGGAGCAGATGGGAACCTAGGATGTCTCAGGCAAGCCTCTCCAGGCCTTTCAGCACTTTATTTCCTTCCAGGAACACCCGCCTCATAACTGTCCCAGAGACTCGCCTACCAGCAGGGACAGCAAGGCAACTATTTTGTAATTTTTGTATTTTCATATTATATTAGTATTTTTTGGATACCATTGTACATCCTGGCCAGCACAGTGCAGATACACACAGAGCCAGAGCCACTCTCCAGCCCCAGGAGCAGCAAGGTTCCCCCAGCAGTGAGCTGCAGAGCCTGTGCTCAAATAGCAGAGCTGTGTGGCTGTGCTCACTGAGCAGTAGCTACCCCTCAGCAAGCTTTGTCTTTGATGAGGAGAAGCCTCACACAAAAGGTAAAAGCAAAGCCGCAAAATGTCTTTGTTTTGTTTCCAGGGCACATTATTAAAAAGAGTACAGCGATACCTCAAACCGAATATTTGAATCCAAACATCTTCAAAGAACTAGGCTAACAGCACTTCTTTAATTCTTTTTCATTTAAATTGAACAAAATGGTTTGCTGCATACATGCTGCTCACATCAAAAGACCATTCTTAATCCATTAATAAATAGCAGCCTAAAAGGAATCATACACAAGTAAATTTTTAATGTATTAGCCAAAACAGCAACCAGCAGATAGGAAGGACTGAACTAACTGTGTGATTTTTTACTCACTGGTATCTTTGCAAACCATGAAAATTAATAATAGGAAGAGGTACTACTAGAAAGCAAGATATTCAGGTAACTGGTGAGGCTTTTTGGACATATATATATATATATATTTCTTTTTTTATGATTTTTTGTTGTTATTGAACTCTAGGTTTGATGTTACAAAATACAATTTATTTTTTTAAATCACTTTACACCTGTACAGTAAAATTGAACTGCACTTGTAGCTATTATATCAAAAGGGTTATGATGAAATCAAAAGGGTAACGTGGAAAGGAAACTTGTGCCTTCATATGTTCTCTCTGGTTTTGGTGACTATTTCTGGCAGATTTAGATTAGACTATTCTGAGCTATAGCCAAGCTATACTGAGTGACACTCATCACAATAACAGCTGAAATGCAATAGCAGGTTCATAAATTGATCGTTACCTGCAAAGATGGTTTCCACTTTTGCTAAACCTCCTCTCAAGCCATTCTGGGCTCTGACAGCTTTTTGCTTTGCCTTCATTGTCTCAAATAACCCACACAACAGACATTTGCAATTTGAGTTATAGTAGAAACTTCCCTGTAATAAAGACAGCCCTCTTCAGGAAAGCCTCATCCTTTTCCACACTTCAGCATACTTATTTACAAGAAGCTCATTACCTTTCTAGCACAGACCAGCTTCTATCCTAATTACCCAGTTATATAGCCCTAGTAATCACGTCTACTTAGATAGCTATCAAACTCTAGCTGTGGTCTGGAATACAATTTTAGCAGTTTTGGAAGGACTCCTTTCAATCCCTTGTTTCTAAAGAAGATTCCCTAAATATTTACAAAGAAGGTATCATAAATACCTATGAACCCTCATCTTGAAGGACAGGAATTTTGAGATGTGAAACTCCACCCTCTGAAATGAGTGCTATGGTGACCTTCAGCAAGTTTAGGGTTTGCAACAAAAATAAGCATGCTTATGCTAGCCTCATTTTTGTAACAAAAGCATCACAGACCTGCAATTCCCTATCCCACACTTCATATTTCAGTTTAATGCAAAGAAATTCACCTCACTGGGTACATAAACCACACTTGAACGCCTCCAATCTCAGTTCAGCTTTTACTATTGGTTAAAAAAATGATAAAAAAATAATTATTTTTTTTTAGTTAGAAAAGGAATAAAAAACAAAATAGATCAGAATGTCACCACTCAGCTCAACCCTCCTCTCAAACACTGTGCATAGCGTACTGTGTAATTAAGCAAGTGGCAAGGTAGAGTGGGTCATCAAAGGTACTTCTGTGCAAGGAACAATTAACGAGTTAAGGCTCTCACAGCTGGAAGAATCATGCCAAAGTAGCAGTATAATCTGGTCTGTTAACTCAAGAGTGACACGGAAAGGTGAATCCAGGGTAGCTCTTAACTGCCCCGCTATATATTAGAAATTAGGAACACGAAATGTACTCATCCAATGGTAGAGTCAAATGAAGGCAACACAAAGGTTTCCCAGAAGTGACAGGCCTGGGGAACACTTGCCCAGGTTGCCACACTGCAGCAACCCATTTAACTGGGGTTGGTAAGGAATTAAACAAATAGATTAAAAATCCCTTGAGCCCTAAGTACAAAGGTGCCATCTCTGCCTGAAGAGACCAATCCTCTCCCAGAAGCCATCAGTTTTCTGAAGCGCCATCGCTGTACGTACTCATTATGTGTGTGGGGGACAACATTATTTGAGAGGACCACAGCCGCTGCTAAATAAAAGGCATGTTAGCACCAAGAACCTACTCTTCACACCCCTTGGAAAACACTGCAGCACAGCTTTGCTATATTAAACTGGAAAAAAGTAATGTCCAGCTTACCTTCTAAGCACCTTCGGTTTACAAGGAGAGGGAGAAGCTTAATTCAATTAATTACTGAATCAGGCTTTTCCCTTCAAGCTAACGGGTAGGGTCTGTCATAAAGGGCTGCCCTCTCAGGCAAAGCCTTTGCTGGGCTCCTGCTTCCCACCTGCTCAATCTCAAGACCGAGCTGTCACCCTCATGATTTTGCTACACCCAACCCTAAGGCCGAGCCCATTCGCTCCCACCCTGGCCCTAACCCCACAGACCTGCAGCACCTCCCAGCGTCAGGGCCAAATTTGCCCTTGTGGCTGCAGGAACCCGCTTTTCACTGCTCCACACAAGACTCAGCTTTGCTTCAGGCAGGCAGCTTCATCTCATGTATTCTCTTTGTAACAGAATAATTAAAATATTAATCTTGCAAAAATCTTACTGTAC
Organism: Anas acuta; assembly: GCF_963932015.1. Taxonomy (NCBI): domain Eukaryota; kingdom Metazoa; phylum Chordata; class Aves; order Anseriformes; family Anatidae; genus Anas; species Anas acuta. Next base: position 6,382,635 of record NC_088985.1, read on the forward strand.
ATGCGAAACCTGTTTGACTGTCACTGATTGTATTTATTTCTCCTCCAACCCAATAAGCAAGTACTTACCCTCTTGTCTGTGATCATTATTTGAATCACATTCAGTTTCAATATAGCTTGAATTTAATTTAGATTTTGCTTAACTGATTTTTATTCTATTATCTTTTATTCTCTGGGCAAGTATATATTTAATCTTGAGAGTAAAATTGTTATAATTAAATCTGTGTTTTTAAAGGTAAAATAAATTAGAGGGTAGAGATGGAGTAATATGTAGTAGCTTGTATGAAATTATATAGATGGAATAATAACTCACTTGTACGAGCAGTGCACTAAGACACAGATTAGTTGTTACCAAAAAAAGGTATTTGTTATTCAGATTTTTAGCATCCATTGAAGTACTTATATGATGCTTAAATGTGTTAGAAAAGCCTCTACAAAAACAGAATTCTGTTACAGACACATTCACAAGCATCAGTTTTTCAACCCATGCTGAAGAAAGCTATGCAGTTGTCTCTCTGCCTAAATCCCCAAGTTGATGCCCATCACATGGCAGCTTAAAACCCTTTAGCCTCTGTTTACCTCCCTGTGATATGCAAACAAGCTTACCAAACAAAAATAATGAGTTCAGAGAAGGAGGATGGACAACTCGATACAACTGTCATCACCCAAAAATTCCTCTCTCTCTTGTGATTTTGGATGCCAGGTCTTAACAGCTGAAGGATGGCCTGGACTTCACGGGGCTACACTTCTTGCGTTGACAATCTACACCTACCTATCTCCTAGGTACAGCTATGTCAAGATCTTTGCAGAATAAGATGAACAAAAGCCCAATAGATTTACTTTCCCTTCTTAATACAAGTGATATTTACATTTCCAACTCCTTTTTTGTATTCTTGACAAGCTAATGACCAAGAGACAAGTACATCAGTGCCTTGGAGCATGATGGCAGGCAATTCAACTTCTGAAATGCCTGAGTGCATATTCACACGTGTGTGTCTTTATAAAGCACATGTGAATTCCATGTGATTTGTATATCTCACAAGTAAAATTATGTCCCTAATTGGTACTTCATAATAAAGTGCCTAAAGGAGACCAGGCTGCTCTGATATGCAAGCAATTCTAGATTTAAATTAAGTTAGGGATTGATTTCCATTTCAAAAGTGGTTTTAAAATTTAACAAGTGAAATACAGAGCTTTTTTCAAAAAGGGACACAGAAGATGGGAATGCAAACAGATTATGGAGTTGAGATCTAGGGAGCAGACATCCTGCATGCAAGAAAACGTCCTTCATGTTACTGTCCATCCAATTTAAGAAAAGAGATGGACAACTTAAACAACCCTGAGTACATCAGAGCCCCATCCACCAAAAAAAAAAAAAAGCCTATATTAAAAAAAAAAAAGTACTGTTTTAAAAAATAACAAACTCTAAACAGTTTTAAACATTTTTTTAAAAAGTGCTTAGAGTCTCTTCCACAATACTGGAATAAGACCCCAAGGTTTGTTTCTTTTTTTCCAAGTGGTTATTGTAATGTCTGCTACTGTTATTTCTTGGGATATTTTACGCTGATGGCTGGAGTTGGACCTTCTACACTTTTATTGAGCTTTGATACTTATAACTCAATGATGTATTATGAATTTAAAATGAAAAGGTTGTGAATTATGGGATAAAATACATAAAGTGATTTTGCAACTGCCTTGTAGGACGTTGCAACAAACGAGATCAAGAAATATTATTCCATAAGTAAATGGAAGACGCTGCTTTCCTTTGAAGGCCATCACCATTAGGGAGGGCAACCTCCCTCTTCAGCAATTTATATGTGTATAAACACAATAGCACAAATGCTCTGCTCCCAAAAGAATATTTTAGTCCCACAGACTCAACCTGAAAATGAAATCGTGTTTCTTTTATTTTCAAGCTCAAGTAGTTCTTAAACCTCCCAGAAGAAATTTTAAGGCATCTTTTGTCTAATGCTGCTGAGAATGAAAGGCTAAAAAAAGGAAGAAGGATTTGGACTGTCTTAAGTTCTCAAAGAAAAATAATAATAAAAAAAAAAAAGTCAGCAACTTTAACTTTTTGAAGAAAACACATTACTGATAAATAAACCTCCTGCCTACCAACTCTGCCTGCCACAGGAAGGCTGCAGTGGCCATTTCTTCCCAGCCCCCTTCCAGCCCAGAGGTTTACAGTTACCCATCTTTTCTGGTCCCTTCATTCGTCTCAGCAAGACCCAATTTCTTTTCATTTAAATGACTTTGCTCTGAGCTGCTGCCACCCCCACAACTATCTCTCACCTCAGCTCAAGAATTTTCCACTCTGTAACGCATCTCTGATGAAAGCTACAAGAAGGTACAAGTGTGTTCACTGGGGAAATACCACAAAGTCAAGGATGTCTGATCTCAGCTTACAATAGCTGTGTAAGAGCAATGCCTCTCAGCCCAGAGACAGCTGGATTAAAAAGATAGGGGAGTGAGGTGATGGAAGGAAGGACAGACCTGCCTAGGATCAGATTTACAGAGACTAAAGGATCCGTGGTATAATACAAAGCAAGCAAATTCTATTTAATAAGACATGCTGCATACAAGGTATCACCTAGCACTTTACAGAGAGATAAAAGACCGAGATAATGCTTGAGAGAATTGGATACGGTGACTCATAAAAGCAAAACAGGAAAATACAAATAAAGTTGAAGTAGCTCAGATAAAGGAAAACTGCTGAATTTAGAAGTATCTGGAGTACAAGCATATGTTCTTAGAGAACAGCTACAGCCAGAGGGGAGGAGAAAAAAAAAAAAAAGAAAAACTCAAACACTTAAAGGCTCATTTAAGCATCTTAAACTCTAGAGTTTACAGAGTTTATCAATGCACCTCAATACTGAAAGTCTTAGGCTGACAGAAACTGATTTTACCCTGGTAGAATTGGAATTTCTGAAAAATCTCACAATTTTCAAGCTGTCCTCCCCCTTGACCCCATACCTGCATCCTGTGCCTTAGGCAAAACTTCCAGCAGAGATCAAAAAAGGTGGAGAAGCATTTCTGAAACTTGAAAGAACAGTCTGAATCAAACAGGTCTTGGATTAGATCTCTTCTTAGAAACACTTTTACCCATTTATTAAAATAAGGGAGAACAGAAAAGAGCATGAATCAGTAAGTTAAACACAAACATAAGGAGAGATTTGGAGGCAGGAACTACGTCATCATTTCTGGATGCATACAAGCGATCCATCTAGCTGTAAAATCTAAGTCCCCAATTGCAAGTACACCACAGTTCTAATAATTTCTATTTATTGAGACCCAAAGCAGTGGAGGGGACAGGAAGGAGCTCAAGAACAGTGTAAGGGAGTCAGCGGGTCACACACCTGAGCACCATGAGCGCAGCCACACAATTTGCCCAGGCAGCTCGGAAGCCACAGAGCACAGCAGAGGCGCGGTGCTGCCCGGGTGTCCCTGTAAACTGCCAGCACCAGGGTGCAGCGAGTAGCTACCTGGGGAAGCTGTTTCAGAGGAAACTGCAGGCCCTAACACTGGGCAGGAAGCAGGCTATGTGGAAGTGCAGCCAGGCACTGCTTTGGGGCAGGGACATGTCGGAGAACCGGCTGACAGCCCTGACTGCTTGTACTTTCTGGAGGTGACAGTGAGGAGTTGTAATAGAGATGGCTGAGGAAGAACAGCGGCGGGGTCATAAATACAGGACAAATGATTGATTTTTTCCAGGTGGGAGATTTTATCCTGGAAACAAAGTACAGGGAAGTCACAGAGCTGGCAGACGCTGGATGGACACATCAGTGACTACAAGGTAGTTAAGACAGTGACTGATGGCAGCACAGCGAGGTGCCACCTGAACAAGCCCTATTTGCACTTCTAAAACTCAGCCTGTGAGTGATACCAGAAGAGATTACACAACCCTGCAACATCCACGGCTCCCAGAAGGCGAGGGGGGTGCCGCTGGCGTTCTCAAGCAAGGTGCTCACCACCCAGCCTGCCCCCACACTCCCCTTGGGGCCCATCCCTGCAGCTCCTCACCAAGGGCCCCATGCCTTAGCTACGGCGTGCACGTGGGTGCCAGCACCCAGAGCCCCATCCCTGTGTGTGAAACACTTCCCAGCCATCTCTTTTCTCTCTCTGGTAAGCACACATCAAAAAAGAAAAGAAAAAAAAAAGATGCAAACAGATTTCCTTCCAAGGCCAGAGCACCCACATACTTATTTTCTCATGATGTTTCACCCTAGCTTGCATTAACACAGCACACGAGCCAGGTATGACTTTCCCCATCAACGTGAACTACACCCCTGGAAAGACCTTCTCCCCACACTGGACCCAGTTGCCTTCCTTCAGGCGGTGCCAGCAGGCGCCCGCACAGCCCTCTCCTTACACTCAAGTCCCTCCACGCGGCTGCCTTGAAGCAACAGGAGGTGCAGCAGCAGAGGGAGGAACCACAGATCCCAAACAACCTATTGCTCTTTGTTTTTTTTAATTTATTTTAACCAAGGAGATAGATGGGAGGCCAGAAATAGACTGAAGTATCTTTTCAGGGTCCTTTTCCATGTGAGCATTTCAATATTCACCTTGCGAATCAAAGGTCAGAATACATGACGTGCCCAATGGAGCAACACTACAGATAGTCCTTTCAAAAGCACAACATACAACCACTGTCTATCAAAAAGAAAACTACAGGAGAATTGAAGTGTTTCAGGCTTTACAGAACTCCTACGGTACAGATTCTTCTATAAACACCTTCAGGAACATTTTTGTTATTCAATGCTTAAAAACCACAGCTTCAGATACTGTGTATGCATTGGATCCATTTTCATTCCAAGTGGGACAAAAATTGATCATACCTTGCAAGTACGGTAGCCTCATGAAAATAAACATTTTGTATCACCTCAAGCTGTTCTGTATATGAAAATGATCAATGGTGAAAGCATCTAAAATTGGTTTCACAGCTACATACTGCATGGCTTTTTTTAAGGCCTGAAACGATTTTTTTTTCTTTATAGACTGGGAATTATCTGTTAAGGTATGTTCAAAACATTATGTGATTTTCTGGCATTTTCTAAAACATACAGAATATTCCAAATATGCTAAAAGTCACATTTATAATTATACCAAGGAACTGATTAGTTCTAGATAAACTGAAATTTCCCTAAGACATTGCACAATAGGAATTTCAGATGCTTGAGATGTTAGACTGCAGATCCTGTTAATTCAGTATTCCATAATAAAACCTAAGTTAACCACAACTATAGTGCAACAGTTCTACCTGTAAAATAATTTTATTTAAATGAAATAGATACAGAAGAATCTACAAATACACAGTAAAGGAGCAACAGCCATAATACAGCTTAAAAAAAAAATTAAATACTGGAAAATCTTAACATGAACGAAAATTTTAACATTTTTGTGTGAAAGGCGACAGAAAAAGGAGGGTGAACATTTCTAAGAGGTACAAAGCAGAAAAAAATAACTTTGAAATCACAGCAGGAAATTCAAATTCAGAAAGAAAAACACAAATGGAAGACAGATGATGAGAACAGGTAGCTTTTATAATACTTCAGCACCTGATCTGAACTCTTAGCAGCTGAAAAGCAGCTTGCTTTTTAATTTTCTCTGCTCCAGAAATGGAAAATTTCCTCAACTCTGGTGGGTAAGTAGTTCTGAAGCGAAAGAACTGCCATCAGTTCTTTTTTTAAAAAAAGGATTTTGGAGCCCCAAAATACAATTATAAAGAGAACAAATCAGCTTTGTCAAAATAATGCATTTTCCTGACATTTCCTGTTACGTTTCTACCTTTGCATTGAGCTAATTTGTTTCTTTACCCATATGCACATACAGAAAACTGCATACTACCGTTAGCACTTCAGTTCGGGCCTGGAGGTGACATGGCTCTCCCAGAACTGTGTGACGAGGCTCATGTCCCAAGACACTCCTTAGGGCTGCTCCTTCCCACTAAGGTGCCCCCCTTGCTCCCGAAGGACGCCTGCACTACTGCCAGCTGCCTGGCACCACCCTGCCACCAAACTCCCCAACAGATGAGCCTGGGGACTGCCATAACAGTAGACACATAGGACAAGTGTTAGCTGAGAAAAGCCCAAGTCCAAATACTGTTTGTTAGCTCAGGCCAAGCTATTACAGCAGATGTACAGAAGGATGATTGTCCAGTTCTCTGCTGGGATGAAATATCTGAGGTGATACTGGAAAGAATCGGCACAAGTTTCCTCGAAGCAAGCAAATGGGGCTCAAAACTATGCCAGCAGAACTGGATTTCCGAAGTACCACACATGCTTCCCTACGTGCAGAAATCCAAACTACAAGAGCAAGAACAGTTAGAGGTAATCAGGGATTGCTGAACATCTTCCTGATGTGTCGTAACAACTCATAGGAGCCTATTACTTTTGGTGCAGCCAAAAGTAATTCAGCCATTAGAGTTTTATTCCACTCATTCTCAGTTACTGATGTTGTCTTGATTACTGACTGAAAATAATTTTGCAAAGCAGGAGCTATGCCACACTACTCACTTTTCCTACAATAAGATAAATTGTTACTCAAATTTTGTATATGGAGCAAAAGATAATCAATCAATACTCAAAAATGGGCTACTTCAACACCTTCGAAATTGAATTACATTGCAGTTCAATGCAATTTAAAATGTCAAAGAAATCAGAGGTTCTCACAGATTTTAGTTAAAGCAATCACCTCCATATTCAGCTCCTCCCTTCTCCCCATCCTGCTGCTACCTACTCCTTTTCTGTTTACTCACTGCTCTGCATAAAACAATGAAAATAACCAGAGTTACTCCTGTTTGCTATTTATAGTAGTATAGTTCTAAGATATATGACAACATTCCCCATCCTAAATAACTGATGGTCATCCACAATGATAATTCTGAAACTCAAGCATTACTATACTGTAATTTTATGGATAAATAGCCATAGAAATAACCAGCTCAAAGACATGCAAATTCTCAGTGACAGAATAAAAAGTTCAACATCCTTTCATCAGACTCAGAAGAAAAAAGAAAAAAAAGCCAACAAAGGAGCAGACAAAAGCTGGATAAGACAAGCTTTCCACTGCCCACCTCCACACCCCCCTGTTTAAGTGTAATCACTTTTACACTCGTTTTAAGTTAGCAGCACTGAAGGAGCCTACATGAGCATTGTCTCACAGGACAATAATAAGACTTTTTCCCCACACACTACGAGCAACAGCTTATTACTACTTGTGACTCCAACCGCCAGGCAAGCCCCATACATAGATGATCCATGAGGCTCATCAGGGCAATTAATTGCAATCATGGCCCTGACATGAGCTTGCAGGCTTTTCTTTCCAGCTAACTTTGCTTTCTCCTGTTGATAATGAGCCAGCAGAATATCATATGGCTGATACTGCACAGGTTTACTCCCAAAGGCTGGATTATTTTCTATAACAAATTTCATGTCTCGTTCTATTTACAGATTCATTTTTTTATTTTTACATTGAATTCATTATTTGGAATTAATAGAAATGTTCAGAAGAAGAAATGGTTTTTATTTTGCTCTGATTCCCCAGGTGACTCACACAGTCGTATTTCCAAGCTCCCTATCTGCACTCTGCAAATGTATTGAAATATGTATTTTGACAGCTGTTCAAGAGGTACTGGTGCAAGGAGTTTTATCACCAGGAGCCTTCTGACTGCCAAGTTTAACATGGGGTCAACAAAATTCTAGTAAATTGAATTACAAGTAAAATATTTGTAGAGTCGGCAAACCATTTTATGGTACATGAAGACTGTACCAGTAACATGTACATGTATTTGCAGAATGAGCCCAGTTTCATTGCTTTCTTAGGAAGCATTCAGTTTTCTGTTACAGCATATTTGTCTTTTTTTATATTGCCTGCCACACTGTGAATCCTTTAAAGTGCTAATAATCTTTTTTTTTCTTCAGTTTAGGAGTTTTTGCTGATTTCTGGTGGTTGAATGCCGAGCATTTCTTGCTGAGTAAAGAATTTCAGTTTTCAGTTTTTGTCTGAGGTGACATAGCTAATTAGGAGTTATCATGTGGCAGAGCCTTATCAACCTCTCATTAACATTCTTATCATAATTTCGGAGAAAAAATATATTTTTCCCACGGAATAATCCAAGTAAAAAAAATAAAACAGATACAAGACTGCATTGCAGTGCTCTCTTATTTTCACTCAGCATGAATGAAAGCATTACTAAATGCTGTTCTAACAAAAAAACTGTTACCAGCATTATTTAGTCTTGAGCAGGCTGCATCGCAACTTTGAAATTATCACCACCTTCATAACACATGATAATTTCTACTTTCATTTTGGGTGGCTTCAATCACTATGAGAAGAATGTGCAAACTGGATCGCCTCTTCCCCATTTATAAAGCCCTTTTTATTCTTTTGGGGCTGTGGGAAGCCTGATAGAAATAGGAGTTTCTACCACTTTTACTGTAGAGAACTCTCTTATCTCCATAGCAATGCTTCTGCAGCAGAAAGCTAGCAGACAGTGAGGGGCTCTGAAAGCAGCTTTAACATCCCTTCACGTACAGCCCCACGGCTATGAAATACACCCAGACAGCTTTACCAGTCCCAGAAATCCAGAAACCAGCCCCTGTCTAACAAAATGCTGGTAGGGGCCTCCCTGTTGCTCGTATCAGCCACAGGCTCTGTTGCAGGTTCAGTTTCAGCCCATATTGGTCCCTTTTGTGCCCCCACCCCACCAACCCCTCACTACTTCCCTCTCCAGCCTCCCCTGTTTCAGGCAGCTGCAGCCTCATCCTGCTCACAACAGACTCATGTAAGAGGTGGAAGGAGACTAAAACTGAAGGAGTTTGGATAAACTCACAACCTGCTCCCACAGCTCAGCCTTCGGGAGGGGCAGGGCTCCAGGGAAGGGGCCAAGCCACCTCTTGCAGCCCAGCCCACATCCTGCTGCGGAGATGCTGGCAGGAGAGCAAGGAAGGAAGAAACAGAGTTCTGAGACACCCTTCCAAATATCTCATCTGATGTCCCCCTCTAATGGAAACAACTGAAACAGTCTTAGGAGCTAGGACCAAACACCTTCACCTCTGCACTGCAACATTGCTTCTCTTGCTCAGTGATCCTCAATCACCTTTTTCACGAGTGCAATGGCACCAAGTTCTTCCAAACAAGGGAAGTTATACACGTTATAAACATGAGAAAGGCATTCATGAACTCACAGCAATCATCTGGGGAACAGAGGAAAAACAAGAAAAGCGCCTGAATCCTCACAGGTAGTTATATACCTGGCATGTTGCCCCCCAGTTTCAAAGGAATCCAATTTTCTTTTGTGATTCTGAAACACATCAGCTGACAGTTCTTGCTATTGCTAACTCAGAGTAAGACATGTCTTTATTTAAACAGTGGATAAACCAGATACCTGCACGCTGGAAAATTATATGCTGGTATCGATTTTCTTAGTAGTAATAATTCACCACCAGTAGCAACAGTAACCACACTTTGAAAACTGGTTCCCTAATGGCATTCTAACATTTCAGAATATTTTGTGCAGTGAAAAATATAAAAACTACAGTAAGACATTTGCCTGCTTAAATAGAAGATTTCTCTAATTAAATTGGAAGAATGCTGCACGGGTACTTTGACTCAGGAGGTCCTCTGTCACTTCTGCAGGAAGAAAAACTTTAATTTGAAGAAAAGTGAGCAAAACACTGAGAAAGGCAAACTCTTCCAGTTTGTTCTTCTAATGTACAAGGCCAGGGCTCAAGTGAGAGCACAGTTTGTGTGGGCTTCAGTACAATACAGCTTGCTTCCTTCAAATACTACAGCCAAGAAAAATGGTGTGAGAAAATCAAAGGTTTGATCTAGCATATCTTCAAGCATGAGCCAGACTTGGGGTTGGAGTTCAAGTCTGGATTTAGCTCTTGTTAAACTGCAGGAGGAGATGGCAAACAGCCCGCACATCACAAGCCCTCAGCCACCTGCAGCTGAGGGCTGCTGAGAGCATTGCTGTGACTGCACCTGAGCCTGCAAGGAGAAAGCAGCCAGTGCTGTCCCTCTGAGTCACATAGGGTCTGGCCCAGTCTGGGGCCTTGGCCCCAGCTCTTCCTCCCCATTCAAGGCTCGATGTTGGCTCAGACAAAAAAGCACGTGTAAGAAAATGTCTGGGTTATGGAAAATAAGGGTTAGGGACTAACCTGCTTTTTCTGACCTACACTCAGAGGCCTATCATAGTTTTAGAATTAGTTCCAGCATTGAACGTACAGTTTTATAGTTTAGTCCTAGCAATAACTTGAGTATTTACTGCAAATTACCAATTGTTTTTTCTTTCCTAAGTTCCCCCAGCAGTTTCACGTGAATAAGATCTCCTCGGATCATACCTTCAAATATTATTTTGAAGTATACGCTGACAATTTACATATTTTCTTAAGAAGCATCTTCATTTCAGCAGTCTGTGCAGTAACTCCTGAGTAAATGGGAGTACTGAATAATAAGGTAACACTATGAAGCTCCAGGTGGGGAACTTTAATGCAGAGCTCCATAAGAAGAGAACATATTTTCATTAGTCCAATAGTAAACACACCATTCATATGAAAATATTAGACTAGGAAAAAAATAAAGAACATGAGCAAGATACTCTGAAGTTATTTTTTTAAATTCTACCTCTTAGAAGTGTATAATCTTTCACAGTTCTGCAAAATCCTTTCAGAGAGGTCTCTTTTAATGTATCAGCTTAATAAACTTGAAAATTGTTTGCTTTATTCACAGATGTCTTAAGCAGGAGCCAATGGCTGGAGCTACCAGCCAGTCAGGAAAGTATCTGATCCATAAATCCACATTTCAAGATCATCAAAACCAAGAGTCCAGTGGGCTAAGGAGCATACAGCCTATAAAATACAGCTGTTACATGGTACGCAGCAGAACAGACCCTTAAAAAGGGCCCAATGACCGGAACTTTAAAAAGTGTGAAAACCAAAGCTGCATTTCATGATTAGCTGAACTGCATCTCATCCCTCTTTCTTATGAAGTAAAAAGACAGAACTCTATTAGAAGCGTGTCAATTACTAGCAGCCAGATACCACAAAATACAACTTAGTGGCCATATTGAACAAATAAGTATCTGTAAAGCTGACTTCTTTACGCACAGGCCCCTGCAAATAGACTGCATTGCAGCCTCACAATAGAAGCACAGTTATTACACACACTTATTTTCAAGACTTTGTTGTTCCTTTACATCTTAGCAGTGAAGATAGGAAATAAAAAATAAGGGTGGGAAAACAAGACTGGCACCTAAAATGGAATAGCTGTGGAAAAGAGGTACACAAACTGCCAGGAAGTCAGGCAGCAAGGCTCGTCTCTTAGTGTGAAGCAGACACAGAGCACGAAGGACTATGCAAACATGGAACGACTAAAAAAAGACAAAGGAATGTGAAGACAGAAAACAGAGAAATGGGTATTAAAAATGTGAGATTTGTATTACTGTTCTGGAGATCCCAAAATCTAATACACTTATTTTGAATAAAATATGTGATCAAGAATTTATATACTTCTCCAAAATAAATATCTTGCAGTAATACACTGATGAATCTGATTGGGAAAGTCAAAATTAAAAACAAAAAACCAAAACCACTTCTATTATTTGGGAGTATTACATGATAAAACTTGCTTGAGTTTTATTAATATATCTGACTCTAACCAAAGCCAGATCAAAAGAGTTTGCAGGCAGAAGCCAGCTAATGACAGTCTGGCTTGGAACAGCACTGTCGGTGCCCCATAAAGCGCCTAACCTAACTGTTACAATTATCCCCAATTCAAACATTACAAGTTGGATTTAAACTCATACTGAAAAGAAACCCACAGATATTAAAAGTAGAAATGCACAGTTAGGACATGTGCATATCCTTAATTATGGCACATGGCGGCACAATTGGGAGGGGGATGAAATTATCATTCAAGATGTATGCATTTCTTTTCCTCCAGTGTGCAAACACGAATGCTAAGATACCTTAATTAGAGACATATGGCTAGTGTACAAACTCACTGCAGGGTGTTGTTAATGCAATTTGAGTGCCCAAACTATGCTCATTCAGATGTTTTTGAATTACTCCGAATACTTATAGATAATAGTAACTAACTCTGAAAATGCTGGTTGAAAAGATCATTGGGTTTGAGATAATGACAACGCAAACTTCTCCCACGTCTAACCACAAATTAGAAGCATACTGGCCCCAGATTAATGCAAACACACATCCACAGAGTAGCTCTGATTTGGTTACCTCCAGAAAGTAGGTTATTTTGGAGAAGAGCCCAGGAAAAAGCAGCTATAGATTAAATTACTGATCCATGTCCATGTCACTGTGCCATAGTAACATTTGGAGATAGTAAGGGCACTCAGGGTCTTGTAAAATCAGCCCCTTACATATTTTAGAAGAGTCACGAGTCAACAAATAATGGTGAAAGATGTACAATGCATCCCAAAACAAATTAGAAAACTGGTGGAGGGGTTCAATTGAGAGCCAATGCACATAAACATTGATTTCAGTTGCAGCACAGATGAAAATAGTTTAGAGGTAACAGAACTTCATTCCTCATATATTTTATTGGAAATCTAAAAAAAATAAACAAAATAAAGTAGTTCAAATGTACTGAGTTCTGCTTTGATTGTGTATTACCTCATCACTTTACACACTAGAAGAAAAAAGATGTTTCTTTAGCTTGCCAGTAATGAGGAGAAAGCAAAATTAACAAGGTGCTAAACTGAAGGTAGGAAGATGTTATGTTATATAGCAATGCTCGATAATAAATGGTGGTATTAGTGGATAACAGACAAATAAAACCAGATAATAAATTACCCACTGACTATTAACCTATTGATCATCTTGCCTCCTTCAGCCTTTTTCTGTCTCAGTGGCCATATCCATAACCAGGATCCCACTGACACAAACACTCCCCCTCATTGCTGCTGACACCCCTTTCAAGTCAATGAGGTATGATCATTTACATCACCCAATGAGCTGCATGGGGCACATGAATTAGGTGTCTGCCTTGAGTTCCTTGCACACACTAACCACCTGTAGCTGTTAATGAGAAATTTGGGATGTGGTGAGAAGGACAGCACTAACTGTGCTCTTCCTGAGCATTTTTCAGTCTTAAAAAAAAAATAAAAAAGAGCACCTTTATCACTGAAAAATACAGGAAATAGTTTCCTTACAAAATGAAAAGTGTTTTTAAAGGTCAAAGTACCTCACAAGCAAAGAATGATGTTACCATGTTCCCCACTCCATCACCTAAGATGTTAAAATGTGAGGATAATATTGCGTATAGAATTTCTTGCTGCCCATTATCTTTCATTCAACAATAAAAAGTTCTTTTTTCTATATTTATCCATTTTAAAAAATAGCAGTATTATCTTTGCGTGTTTACTACAAGACACCACAGTAAATGAAGCATTGCTGTGTGCACACTTCAGTGCTCCAGTATCATCAAGAACCGTCTGCTATTTCTATCATTGTCCTTCTTTTCATTTCCCTTGTGTATTTCAGATACATCTCCCATTAACTGGAAGCAGTAAGAAGCTGAGAATGGAGACAGCAGAACTAATGAAAAGAAGGCTTCCTGCTCTACGGCTGCCTGTAGAGGGGTGCGCTGCCCCTGCTCACACCCCTGCTGTTACTGCAACTGTTGTCCAGTCAGCATATTAAACAACTCCTCATTTCTGCTTTTCTTCTTTTTCTAAATCAGAGAATTGAAAATTCATCCAAAGATTCTGCTCAAGAGAATTTATCCCTATTTTACGCTATTGTGTGATCCCTAAATTCTGCAGACCTAAAGATCTTGTTAACACACTTTGACACGCTTTAGAAAAGTAAAGGTACCAATTGTCATTTTCACTGATGAAGTGAATACACCTTCACTTTCCTACTTCTTACTCAGAAATGAGTGATGGTGCAGATGGCAGTGGAAACAGAACAGGAGAGAAGCAGGTGTGGAAGAAGCACAGTACCGTCCTTCAAAAATATGCCTAGTATCTTGATTAGATTAACAGGGTTGCTCCAGGCCTGATCTCTCTGCAATCTTACAAACCATTGACATTACCATGGCTGTAAAAACCAACTGCACCAAGTAAAACCCAAACGCACCAGCTCAGTAAAGCATCTTCTCTCCAGCAACAGCCAATAGCAATTAACCAGCAAGTAAAAGATGTGGCACAAACGGAAAGGGATGCTTCCTCCATCCCTCCCAACTTCAGAAGTTCATAAGCCCAGAGCCATCCTGGCTGAGAGGTGATGTCTCTCCTCTCCTCCAGCAGACACTGATGGATTGTTCTTTCATACATGTATTCTGTTATTTATTTATTATTATTGTTTTCTATTTTCATCTAAAAGCATAGAAAACAATGCAGTATTTGTTCTGGCAATTTCCCATTCATTGACTGATGAAACAACAATAAATGGGAGTATATTTGGGGAAGGGTTTAAAAGAAATCCTAACACTACTCATTCCTAAAAAAAAATGCAGGCTTATAGTTTATGAGGAAATAGCGTTTCTAAAACCAACTACAAATCTCCAGTATATCTGTAACAAAAATCATAGATGTAAATTTAATTCTCTGTTAATTATACATCCATGCAGCAAGCTATGTTTCTTCTATACAGAAATTCTCCCTGAATATATATTGCTTTTATTATTTCTTATTTCTATAATTTCTTATTTATCTTCTATTAACAAATATCCAAGACTGATATTTTAAAATGAAATTCAAAAGCAATGTTGGAGTAGTTTTAGAAGTTTTCAAGCTATTTCATTTCATGTTTCTAAATGCCACTTACTATTGTAATTAATACAAAACTTCAGCCTCAATAGAAAAGCTCTCAATAGCATCAATATCTGAGAACATCTCACCTTAAAAGAACACCAGAACAGATTGCAAAGCGTAAAGGATAGGGAGGGCTTTGATTCTTTAACAGTGTTTCAGATCTGCATGTTGAAAGAAGTTGGGCTATTTTATTTATTTATTTTTCACTCAGAATATGTGCCTCAAGAGTCATTAAACCATTTTTTTTCCAAATATTTCAGTCAGTAATAAAAATGTTTCATAAAAACTCAGTGATGCAATTCAAGGGTGCTGAATGATGGAACTTCCTAGCTAATTAATCATTGGAATGCAGAATTACTGGACTTCAAGACAAAGGTAAGACTGATAGATTCTACCTCCAGCAGATCTTGATAATAAAGCACAAGATTTCCTTCAATCTGTTTCTTTCATAAATTAAAAAAAAAAAAACATTGTGACAATATTAGCATATTAAAGCCCTGTACGTTTTGAATTTGTAATTGTCCAGAAACAAATGGGCTTTTCCCAAACCTGTGTGTAGGAAGTGAAGTCTCCACTGGGCTACGCCGATGAATGTCCCTGGCTGCAGCAGCCTTTAGAGAAAAAACCCACTTGAATAATAACTGATGGTAATTCAGCAATCCAGTTTCTCTGCTGGATGTTCAAACAAACCAACCTATCTGTTTGTCTCATGAAATGGCTTTGCAAGGTTACGAATAATTTTGAAAGCATTCTAAGTATCTAAAATATGTTAAAGAGACATTCATAATAAAAACTTTATCGTATCTGGCAAAACCATTTCTTTTTGTTCAGGTTTTAATTTAGTATACAGGAAAATAGTTTTGATGGGAACATCACTCTTTTCTTGAATACTTACCTCCATGAAGAAACAAATATCAAATCATCATCATCATCAAGAGACAACTAACAGGCAGTAAGAGATTCCATCTTGGATTACTTTTAACAATGTTAGAGGCATTTCTGAGCTAACATAACTGACAACAAAATATTGCTACATTCAGGTCTAACTCTATTATATTCTTGTGTATTCTGTAATACCACAGTACATGCTGTTGAAGAAAATCATGGAGACATGCACTCAACAGAAGTTTTCTACAGTTACAAAAGAAAGAAAGATCCAAATTCCTCCCAAACTCATGTTTAAATCGATTAAATAAAAAAAAAAAAAAAAAAAAAAAAAAAAAAAAAAAAACCTCTTTTTTCTTCTTCTTAGAAAACAGCTGGCCTCAGAAAAAAAAAAAAAAAAACACCCAATCTTCTCTTGAGAATGTCTATTTGACAGACTAACAAAAAGCTAAACTATACTTCAGGGAAAGATATGCAGAAAAAAAAATCCAAGAACAAAATAATAATAAAAGTTTCCCCAGAATTTCATAAACTCATTAGAAAAATGCCATTAGCTGTGGTTATCATCACACAAATAGAATCACAGTCGGGTCTCCATGCAAGTATGGATTTTAGAGTAGTTTACCTACAGCTAATCCAAGTAGGATCAACATATATGAGTACAAAACACTACTAAAAACTTAAAAAGAATACAGATAACTTGGCATGCAGCATTCTGCTTCCATGGCTTTCAAAGTCTGCCTTCATACTTCTAGAGAGAACACACTGGACACCAAACAAAGCTCACCTATGACTTTCATGGCACTCTGCGATGAAGAATTAAATGTTCTTTCCCTGCTACTTGAGAGGGGGCTGGACTACATGGCCTCCAGAGGTCCCTTCTGACC
Organism: Anas acuta; assembly: GCF_963932015.1. NCBI lineage: Eukaryota > Metazoa > Chordata > Aves > Anseriformes > Anatidae > Anas > Anas acuta. The sequence continues at coordinate 6,399,185 of NC_088985.1, forward strand.
TAAACCATTCTGTGTAAGCTACGAAGAGGTCTGTCCTACCATCTTACCATAAGCAGATCTGCCAGGTAAGTCTAATGTGAGTGCCACACAGCACAGAAAACACAGCTCAGATGTGTGGTGGGGAGCAGGAGCTGCCCTGGCTTGGGGAATGACACACAGAAACAGCCTGATGTTCTGGCACAGCTCCCCTGGGCCCAGCCAGCCCACTCGGGCCAGCTTCAGGCTCAGGCTCATCCCTGGATAAAATGATGCTACTGATGGCAGGGTGAAAAGGGAAGCTGCATAATTAATTTGGCAGAAAAATAAATGCCATGCAGTATGTCAGAAGTATTTAAGAAAAGCAGAGAGCATTTCTGGTAGTAGAAACACAACTGCTGTCAAAACAAATTGTTGCTCTCATGACCTGTATCTTCTGAGACTGTGTCAACCCATTCTGCACTGCCTGGTTCTCCACGTGACAAACTCTCCAGTTTGGCAAGTTAACATATAGCATGTATAAATAACGTGTTAGCAATGTACAGACCCGATATCACTCCTCATATCATCTTTAAGTGTGATGTCAGTCTTCCAGTAGAAGTTCAAGACATCCTCCTTTTCTTTTTGAATGCTACTGGGAGAGCCTGCATGACAGAAATTATCTTCATCACAGAATTATTTTGCTATCAAAAAACTTAATTATCAGTAGCACCTCATCTTAATGATGTAATGATGTAACACATCATCTTATCATCTCAACACTGTTAAGAAATGCGAAAGTGGGTCTAGACCTCTGTATTTCAAAACCATCATACCTTTTGTAGGTTGAACAGGATTATTTGTCTTCTGTCTTGTCTTCTGTCCCATGTGTCTTCTGTACCATGACGCACTTAAATACTCACTTACCCAAAGGTGAGACCAAGAGCCAGAAACGGACTGTTGAAATGTCTGTCCTTTTCCTCTGACAGCACTAAGTTCTCTGGCAGTTGTGAATTTTCAGGTAGCTCCATTCAGTGAACAGTTATGTTAACTTCTGTTTAAATATGTTGCAGGTCTTAGGATACTGATACCTGAAAACAATGGGAAAAAATAAAAACAGGTCAAAAAAAGTCATGTAAAGCATTGGCAGAACTTCTGTGTACTTATCCTTAATCCTCCCTCATTGGAGGGATAAAATGTCTTTGGTCAGTAGCTGGCCTTCATGTTAACTAGATTTTTTTCAAAATGTATTCTCAAGACAGGTGGGAAGTAGTTATTTTCTTTCTGTATTACTGACTTAATCAACAAAACCTGTGTGGTCCCCTCCAGAGACTGAAGTTGGTCTACCACTCTGCCAGGCTGGCAACATTTAAAACCTAGAAGAAGACTGCAAGCACAAGATCTTTTAGTAACAGTTTTAGTAAACTTTAGTAAAACTTTGGTAAAAGTTTTATCAGCTTTTGTAATTCTTAATATTTCAATTTAATACTACATCAATTTTCCAACAAAAATCTTCTAGGAGATTTGTTAGTTCAGATTGCTGTTACTTTTGTTTTGTAAATAGAGAACCAGCCCTGTTTAACGTCATAACACATACCTATTTCCCCTGGATCAAGTCTACAGATTTGCTGTACATGGGGACTTTTGGCAACAACATTTAGGTTTGCTTAATGTCTGTGGGAACTTTACTTGGATTAGTCAGGAAACAAGGTAATCACTAAGACAGTTTCTATTCATTGGTAACATGCATTACTTATTGAAGAGAACTGTATTAGGGCAATAAATTCATAAAAAATACAATTCAAGCACACACACAAAAATTCTATCATTTAGATACTTAAAATAGGATTATTTCTCAATTTTCTTTTCTGAACAAAAGTAGAGAATATTGTCTCCCTCAGTGCAAAGACACAGATTGGATTTACGAACATATTCTGCTTAACTTCTTGATCCTGATCAACTGGCAAAGAACGTGGAACTATAGAGTTACCACTGCTGTTCTGTGTTGAAGAGCAATATAAAAAGGATCGGTAGTCTGTCTGAAACTCAACAATTGCACAGAGCCTCCAATACAAATGAGAGAACAGAATGAAAATGGCTTTTAGGTAAATTTTCCCAGTTCCAGTTCTCTTTCAATTTTATCCTCTTGGAAGTCTGGGAGAAGAAATGATTCGCTTTGTTCAGATTTTGAAACTGGCAATGGAGATGCACGAGGAAGGGGAAACAAACAAACAAACAAAAAAAAAAAAAACTGATTCTGATTCAGCAAATGAATGACTAAAAAAATACCATAACCTTGACAGATGAGGCAACCGGACCATGACAGGAGAATTATGTCCTAGTCAGACTCATGCTGGAAGACATTCCTCAAGACTAGGACAAAGAATGATAGTAGACCACATTGATCATGATGTTCACTTCTGTTCCAGAAAGAAAATTTAAGAGATTAAGCTATTTTGGGGTTTTAATAGCACACACAAACTCTCTAAGGGACTGTAGGGAATCTTCTACTCCTCTCTCTTTAACAAAAAAGGTCTCTGGAAAAAAGAAAAAAAATTAAAAAAAAACAACAACTTACCAAACAACTACATCCCAGAGAGTAGCTCAGGACAAGGATTGACTTAGATGATTTACAGAACATTCAAATCTCGCCTTTTCTCTGCTGTAGTAAGACAAGAACATTTTATTGACCTTGTGATGTGGAAACAGACAAAGATGTCACATTCCTCTCCTGGGGTCCCTTGCTGCTTTCGCTGAGGATGGGAGTGATTTTTTTTTTGTTAACTGGTGAAATTCCATCCCGATCAACCTACAGAATATAGGCAGTGTTAAGGGGCTCTATACTCTCAAGCAGCCATACTTCTTACAGCTCACAGTGGAAGCCAGTCTTATCCCACCTCCCCACCAAATTCAAACAAAAGAAGCTGTGGTGCTTCAAAAGAAGTGTCGCCCTTTAACACTGATACATGGGTTATAATGGAGGGAGAAAAAAAGCTCTCTTCAGCAGTTACTACCTGCATGTACATGTGAACAGTGTCTAACTAGGTTGTGCCACAGTTATAATTCCATACATACTTCGTTAGCTGACAATGTTACTTGGTTTTCTGTTGGAAAGATCAAAAAGTAAGCAGATGTAAAAAAAAAAAAGAACTTCATTATTCTACATCGTTGATTTGTCCCTCTACTCAGCTCTATTCTATGGCAGCATAACTCAGTGTCAGCAAACCCAAGGGTATTTTTATGTATTTTTACTTTACATTTTTTGTCTAAATCTGGTCCGTCCGCAACTCAAATTTTCCTTTTGAAAGGAAAATACCACTCACAGGCATGCTACAGAATCTCATGCCCTGCAGTTGAACCTTTGTGCACTGCAAGATGAAGGCTGGCCCTTGCTGAATGGCCAGTTCAGCAATCCACATACAGCGAATTTCATGTGTCTTGACTCTGAGGGTCTTTAATATTTCATCAGAGTTTTCCATTAACATAGAACTCAGACTGCAAAAACTGCCAAGGGAAATGAACACCCACAATTCATGTTTTCAGGGCACTTTAAATCTTTCTGGTAGCTTTGAAAACCTTGGCCTTTGTAGTTACTGTTTCTCTATACTTACCAAAAACAAGAGATGAAAACTTGCTCTGAGTAAAAGTCTGTGGAAGTTTTGCTATTGATTTCAGCGGCATCAAGATTTCTCCCAAGAAATTCAACTGATGAGTTTAATGAAGCTCTACCTGACTGGGACCGCAGGTTTGTAACTGTGGTGTACCCCAAGCCACGCAAGGCAGAGTGCCTCTGCCAAGGGGTTGTTCTTTGAACTCCACTGAGACAGCTGCCATGCTCAAGCCCATCCCTGACCTTCTTTCTAGACAGAGGTCTAAACTGAGAGTCTCACATGGACATAGATAGCTCCCATGGCCGTGGAAACAAATTAACATGCTGCCCAGCCTGTCAGTTGCTTAACTCCAGATTACTTCTTTTCAATGTTTCTTGTTCTGAAACCCCTTTGCACATTTCCCTCTCTCTGCAATCTGTGGCGTGCAAACACAGCAGTCTGGATGCACAGAGTTGGATGCCCTTTGGCATAAATACCTAAAGGTACCAAAAATTGCAAAATACATTATTGTGATGCATATACTTCTAAAAAATACAGAAATACAAAGAGTGCTTTAAGTGTTAAAACAACTCAGCATGCTTTACAATGCCTTATAGTTATATAGATGTTCTTTGTAACAAACACCGTGCTGCAAACATTTGACAAAAGCCTTTTCATTTGGTTGCTAAATGCTTACAAGATGCTGCAGTCACTAACAGGCTCCCTCACCAGAGCCAGAAGCACAGCACCCTTACACCGAGCCCTCTGCTGCACGTGTCCTCAAGAGCAGCAAGTGACTGTGACAGCTGCTCCCTGCCAGGAGATATTCTTGGAGATCAGGCACCTTGTACATTTGCTCTTCATCCCTAAATTGACAGAAACTTCCTGCTCGAAAACCTTGATTAGAAGAGGTAGTCATCCATACACAGACTCCCAATTATCCCCTGCCTCCACGATGATACCACATGGCCAGGGTTAAGCAGGCTGGCGGATGCACTTCACAGCACAAGTGCTACTTCACGTAAGAGAAACTGCAATAGCTTTGTTGTGGGACAATTCAACCTTCTGACCTGACCAGCAAGTGATAGGATGACTTCTGGTGACCATGACCTGACAGGGTTTCACGCTGCCTACTGGCTTTCTGAACAATTTGATGATTCAGAGAGCTTTGCACCAAGAGCAGTTAATTTTCTGATAGCAAGTGCAGAAGAGAGCTCACAGGATCTCTTCCTTGTGGTTACTAACAAGCTAGACAGTTTGCTCCCCATAGTGAACTACAAGACAAAACCATACACTGAAATGCAAATGATAACAAAACAAATCTCGACTTGGTTTTCCTGCTTCCTAAAGATACCATTAATTGCAAATAATTTTACTGTAACTTAAAATCTGTCAATTTACTAAGTATTCATTAATAAAAATACTAACGAGAGAGAGTTATTTCCAAATCTATACTTGAAAAAGTAACAGGCCAAGAGTTTCTGAAATGATGAGCAACGACTGAACCAGTTTAAGCAAAATAAGCACACCCTTGAGACAGTCCAGCTGAAACTTTCCATTAAAACGTCTGGGAGTGCTCAGTACCTGGCAATTTCCAGTCAAATTGCCAGAACAAATTAGCAGCTGTGCTTTCACTGTGCATCTCAAACCCGTAAAACCCATACGAAAATAGTCATTATGACAATGGGTAAAAACAACATTAAGAATTGCACAAGGCAGAAAAATCCCTTTAGAGGAAAGAGTTTCTGCTATTTTGAGTAGTATTCAGAAAACCAGGGGCTTTAACAAACTGGATTTGATGCACAAGAAAAAAATAATTCGGTAAAGCAATAGAAGAGAAACGTTTAGTGCCATCTTCATTCACTTTCTGTCTCTCTGTATGAAAAAGGCAAGCATGGGGAGAAAGGGCTTTGAAGACCATCTGGAGCTAAAAGACCCCCAGGAAGAAGGTTTAGGTCAATTTATTGGAAATGTCTTGCACAATCTCTACAACACAGAGGCAATCATTTCTTGTGGTGGAGGTGCCAGAGCCAAACAAGTATCAGCACCAAAGCTAACTGGGTCTAGGATAAATGAGGCTTTAAGTTTACCGTGGACTGACTCACTGTCAGAAATATCCCATCTTGAACAAAATTCCTAGTTAGGGCTAGAGCAGATGAGATAGCTGACACTACTTTACTTCCCTAATTATCTAAGTTTTAGTCCCAGAAATCGGTTCCTGTTTCCAGAAGTGCCCATTCCGCATCCTTCTCTTAACATTAACTTAAAAAATTTATGGTCTGCCATGCTGAACCTATTCCTGTTGCTGCTCTCTTTAATCTTGTGCATCCAGATCACCACACATAATTGCACAGGTTATTTTACTGCTTTTAGTATTGGTTTATATGTCATAGCTGACATTTAACAAAGTCAGCTTCAATTTAAAACATATGAAGATGTCATTATTCATTGAAACTTGTTTAGCCTTTAAATTAAAGAAGAGGCTGAGTAAACTACAATATGTTTTCCATCATATAATCTGGGACAATTCCAGTTCACTGCTTTTACCCTTCTGAATTGCCTAACGCATTCTGCAGCAATGGGAAAATTTCTCAGACACTAATACACTTTCAGTATTTATTCGGGTCACACATCATTCTGCAATTCATTGAACAGTAACATTAGTAAAAAAAAAAACACCACTTCCATTATGCATTAGATGTAAAATGGGGAGAGGAGCTCATGTAAAGTACTGCCTGGTGCTAGTTGTGGTGGAAGAGTTACCAAGCTGCTCTCACTTAAGCAGGGATTTCATCTAAAAGGTAGCTGGGCATCTGATCTTAACAGATGTCATTCCTGAGTGCACAGCCACACCTTGAATGAGCTCTAGTTTCCACAGGCAGTATTTCCACAAATTTGTAACATGAGTTGGTTTATGGTACTTTCTTCTCAATCTTGGGACTACTGTTCATTTCTCCTTCAGGCTCCCATGCAACCCCAAGGCTGTATTGCACCCTGAAAATTTTGTTACGTGGGTGTTATCCTAACACACTGCTTTTATACTCTATACTGAGCATACACATGGTTTGTACAGATCTTACTCTTACCCTTTAGGGCTAGAAATTAGGGTTATGGTATAGCACAGGGCAGTATTTACACAGCAATTGCTAGAAAGGGAAGGAGGTGATATGAACACAAACACAAGACAAATGGACTGGAACAGCCATCTGCAGACAAGTTCAGCTCATGTTTTTAATGCCACCATAATGATGATAAAAAGTGGGGTTAGAAAACTTAACCTATTTGCTGAGCAGTTAAAAAAGCCATATGGATTTGCCCTGAAAGAAATTTGATGAATAGAATGAAGTTTGTCAGCATTTTGAAGTAGAAACTGGGGCTATGTTGTTGTTTTGGTGGTGGCGGTGGTTTTTACCTTTGTAGAGATAAAAGTTCAAATTTCCATCCTATTTTTCTACATTAGCGTCCTATCTCCTCCCTTGAAATACCAAAAATAAATTATGGTACTTAAAGCTTTTAGAGGATGAAATGCAAAGTAAATTATAATGTAACATTTGCCTTTTTTTTAGAGCATCATCTTATGGAGACAGAGTAATAAATCTGCAAGACCAGATCAGCTTTGGTCAAGTCCCACCACGCAGAAGTATTTGCTGCTCTGGCTAGCACAGTGCATATCATTCTTGGACAGCAAGTTCATCCCCTTGTGTTTGCTTTTAAAAATGCTTCCAGTCAAAGTCTCCCATGCTGCGGACTGCTAAGTTCTCTACTAGCAAGGAAGAAGGAAGGCACACTGATATTACACTGGTCTCCAAATAAAAGAAAAGCAAAACTAAAATCACTGCTGAATACAGCAGGGCTAGCAAATGCCAATGCTCCACTTAAGATTACATTTTTGCTCTCACTCTTCCTACGCTGTGGAATGTAATTCTGCTCCACAAACGATCCCACTGAAGCCAGATAAAGCTTGACAGCAAAATAGCAATCAACAAAAGGATATGAATCTGATCTGGTGGCTTCCCTAAACCAGTTTCAAAGTTTTCAGCAAAGCTTTTGTAGATAGTTTTAGGTTTAATTTCCTAGCTTGGTTGAAGAACTGACAAATTAATTATTTGCCTAACTGTTCATATATAGCAGGCACGGTATTTTAGTTAACTGGACAAAAGGCACCATCCAGCCTGGAGGAAGAATTTGTTTCATCAGAAGCATTAAGAGAACAGTTGAGAGCAAATCCTAATTAATACACAAGACAAGTCCATTTTAAGAACCACTTCTCAAGACTTTATCAGATATTAATTTAAAGCAAGGATGGCATACGGGGCACTTGCTTGAATACCAATAACCCACAATGATTTTCCAAACCAAAAATGTTAAACAGAAGTGCTATAGACTAAAGTTTAGGAATAAGTTTTACTGATATTTTCAGATAAAATTATTTCCTGTGGGATTTTATCATCATCTAATAGTAGATGATACAATACAAAACGTATCCTGCTGCATTATCCTTTCTATTGCCTTTGCCTCAGATGAATAGCTTGTTTTAGGTCTCAAAATGAAAGGCCCATTCAGCATTTCAAAGGCTGGAGATCAGTGGAGAATATCTCCACAAGCAGGTCCTAATGCCACAAGTGGACTGACCCCACTGTAGCAAGCAAAGCCATTTCACCCTGGAAATTGAGCTTGATTTTATTCATGCCAATTAACGCAAACACTATCACTAATGCAGGCACTGAGACAGAAGAAAATATAAAAAAATTAACTTCTGGCATGCCAATGACTGAGAAAAACATTACAAGTTTGCACATTGTGCTCAATACACACCACAAAATCCATTTGCCTTCCACAGTATGCACTGGTCGTGCTACAGCATATTGCTTCTTCCTTGAGAAGAGATATGATCCTGTTCAGGATTTGTCTGAAACAAGGCTTTGAGTGGGGAGAAAAAAGAAAAAGACTTGTTAGGAGGCCATTATCACTGTTTTCCTTGCTCAGCACCTCTGGAGTACTTGAACATAACTGTGCTATGCTGATGTTAATGCAAGCACACATTTAGCACCACAGGATAGATATTTCAGGCTGCACCAGGACCTCAGGACTCTGCTTCCAACTTGGCCCAGAGAGGGAGTTGTCCAAATTGCTCAGAGAAAGTTCTTACTATTTTGCAGTCAGATCAGTACTGCAAAATAAACTGGTAACCAGCTAGTTTGCATTTTGTAATTCTGAATGCTTATTTTATTAAGCAATGCCAAGAAATCAAGCAGTACTAAATGAACAGCGAGATCAGACGATCACGATTCCACAGCATATGGGAGAGTGAATGGTTTGGGTAATTTTACTGAACTTCCTTGGTTCTTCCTTTACTTGCTCTTTCTGCCATTTCTTCAACAGTAACTGGTAAAATTCTTGCTCAACTCTCATTTATGTCTTCATTTTTTTTAAAAAACATGCCAAACATGGGAATTTGGTGCACGTGTCTTGCCCTCTCAGTGGTTTGCTTAGGCTAGTCACGTACCATATACCTCATCCAACACTGCGAGACAATACATTTTTTCCCCAAATCCTACCTGTCATTTCTTTCTAGATTCTTTCTCATAATTTTCAAACTGGCCTCCATATGCCTTCCTGGCACATGAACTGTTCTGCTATTTTAAGTGAGATTTTAAATTTATTTGGGATCAGTCTTCAGAAGACAAAATCTTTTACAAGCTTTCACTGTCAAGTGACATGAAACTTTGCTTCAATTTCTTATTACAGGCTTTTAAGATGCAGGCATTTACTCTACAATTCACACTGAACCTTTTTCCCCCAAAGAAATCAGATTTTAATAGCACATATTAGTCATACCCCTGTCACATTATTTCAAAAATTCTCTTGGTTCCCAAGAGGCTTTTCCTTTTCAGAAACAAGTGAGCTTTACTTATAACATGAGACGTTTCAACTAAGTTCACTCTAGACAAAGTAAAATGGGATGGTAAAACACAGGCTGAGCCCTCAAAAGAAAATGTTTACGTTGGCTGAAATGCCACTTTAAGCAATTTCTAATTTTATTTTTCTTTGCCTTCAACAAATGTAGCATTAGCCCATCTAATGATGTGTGAGTACTTCACAGGAACACAGACCGAATGACAGCTTGCTCTGAACATTTGTTCTTTGCTCAATCTCCTCAAGATGCACTAGTCAGTTATTCCAGTTTTGTAGGATTTCCAGAACTTGTGTGATAGCTCCCCAGTGCTTACAAAGTAATGGTCTAGTTTTGAGTGTAGGAGTGATGTCACCCCTTAATTACTGATCCAAAATGGAACTCAGTATATAAGAAATGTAATACAGCCACCCAAAGGTCCTCTTGCCAGCTTCTTAGCTACATGAAACTATTTAATCTATCCATACTTCACAAGCTGATTGTTACATCCCTGTGAGTTATGCCTATAAAGGAAAACACACAAGACTTACTCTGAAACATCACCAAAATTCAGTTAAAGCTTAACAGTTTCTTAGTTGCTTAAGAAAAATCATAGATTTTGCAATTTGTCACAGTTTCACATAAAAAAGTAAAGCTGCAGAGAAGGAGGGCAGTTCACCTGAAATTCATTCTCACTGGAAATGAGGAATGGTAACTCATATCATACAAAAATAAAAAGAGAAGGATGAAAAGCTTAGTTTGAAGTTCCAAATGAAAATCCTGCAAATGATGAAACATTACATGACATAAAGCGTTTTGTTCTTCACAAAGATCTATAAAAACTAACATTTTTTCAAAACTTGTCGTTCTCAAAAATTCAGTCCTCCATCAAAAATAAAATGACTTACTCTTATCTAAGAAGAGTAATGGGACTACACAGATATGCAGGTATCTCCCCTCAGGCAGCTCACTCTTGCACTAAGACCACAACACCTGTGTTTTTTTCCATGAAGAGATTAAGCTCCAAAGTCCATTTCACTGAGCTGTACCACAGCAAAGTGTCTCAGTTAAGCCATAGCAATACTCTCACTGAAACCCAACACACAAACCCCATGCACACGGACATGTGTAGCACAGGGGTGGGATTCTTCTCCCCCTGACTTATCAGTAGGATAAACATTGAACTGTTAACTGATCTTCAAGTAAGGGGAGCTCCAAAAATTTCATTTACCAAATCGCTGTAACGATGTCCTTAATATCTAATTATGTTCTTCGACAACCACATTAGTCTGGGGCTAGTGTTTTCTCCAGCAGCAGGGCAAAACCCTCTCAGGACTACAGACCACTGTAAAGCAAACAGAAATCCTACACTGTAAAACAGATTCACAGATTTAAAAAATATATTTAAAAAATCAGCCTCATCAATTTCACCTTGAAAGCAACATGTTAGGGTGAAAAATTTGTGCCCTTTCGTGTTCATCTTCTTGCAAAAAAAAAAAAAAAAAAAAAAAGATTTAAAAGCCTTCCTGTTTACCCATCTTAATTTTCATTTAGAGTGTTTTGCTGGCGGGATGGGAACTGACAGTGATTCTGACACTGTCAGTGAAAAGAAGCTGAAATTGGAACAACTGAGCAGGAAATAAATTTGAGGCAATCCACATGGAATTCTTCAGTTTCAATTAGCTTCTACCAATATCTGTCCGGGGGAGAGGGGAGAACATGCCTTTCCGTTCGGCCCTACAACCTGTCCCGTAAGAGCAGATGCTGCAAAGCCGACTGGGCAGGAACAAAGCAAGGAGCTGCTGGGGGGAGCAGACTCCTGAGGCCACTGAAATGGCGATGACAACTTTGGTACCTATAACATCAGAATCTGAGAGAAGTGGAATCACTGCTGGTTCTCCTAATGTTTGTACTAATTAAGGAAATAGGAGGTTCTACCAGGGGTGACATTAATCTCATTCATCTGCTCCCTCTGCTAGCTTGCTAGGATACTGCAAGTAGAGCAGTGGAACATTTTGAAAGTGTAACATAGCAGGTGGTTAGGGAGAGATTGGTGAGTCAACTGCTAGTCCCCTTACATGGGCACATAAAGCCTAGTTTGTCTGAGACCCTGAGACCAGTGGGGAACAAAGACCATGTCAGCAAAAAGCACACACAAGGACATAAAGACTGAAGCCTCATCTTCCCTGGAAAAATGGCTGTCTTCTTCAGCCTCCTTAAAGGAGACAGAAAATGATACCCTCAGTGAGGTGTTGACCAGACACCAGAAGTCCCCCATATGTGCCTATTCCATAGACAAAAATACTGTTCTGCAGGAAGTCAACACGTATGTATGTATTCTGCCTCCTGCTTCTATGGAAGACAAATTTCATAACTTCTCATTTTCTGGTTTGCCTACAGGAGAGCTGGTATGACAATGTCCTTCCTCCACCCCTCCTCTTGGGAGCAGGTGACCCACAGAGTAACATTATCCCATTGGAATAACCTCGTTATCAGCAGGCAGCTGATGATAGAACCCTTTTGGAATAACAGAGTTGATCTTTCAGAGATGCAAAGAATGCCTGCCCTCTGCTTTGAAAATTTCCCTTGGCATTACTCTGTGATTTTCCGCCTTTACTCTGTTCAGTAACAGCATCTGTTTTGTTTTTTATTTTTTCCCTTGAAAGAAACGCAGGTCATCAAAACAATGTAAGAGAGGCAAACAAATAAAATAAAAAGATGACTCACTAAGACATGACGTGAGCTCAGAGTCTGCAGGGTTTGGGGCCACCATTGTCACATGCTAAATGGCAGTGAAGGAACTGTACTGCAAGAAAATTAAGACATAAGTTTTGCTTTAGCTTCGATTTATGCTTTGAAAATGGAAACCACAAAAGCACTCCACTTTACCAGTATTCATGCTGTAACCCTCCTACTGACCTCTGCATGGAGATGCTGAGAAATTCTATGCTTGAAAGCAATGTAATTAGTCATAATGATTAAGAATCATACAATAACTAGTACTTAAGAAAAGAAAGGAAAAAGAAAAAAACACTTGTCATTGAGGGCTTTGAGTTAAAAGATCAGAAGATAAGAGTAAAAATTATCCAAATCAGTAATTCAATACCTTCAAACAGAAACTGGATCTGCTTTTATGTAGGAAAAGAGTCAGGCATGGCTTAGGTCCTAATCATAAATCCATTGTCTAAAAAGATGAGACCTAAAAGGAGGTAAAACTCTGGAGAATATTTCAAGCCAATAAATAAATGAACAAGTATCAATTGATAAGCAGCTTTTTGAGAAGAAAACATCATGTAAAGCAATTGGAAACAAGATATAATGTATGGCTAGCTTCAGCAAAACTGATTTACCACTGTAAGGTTATTCCGACACAATAATATCATATTCTTATTATACTATCTCCCAACAATCTATTTCCCACCTCTGAATCTTCACATCCAAAAGCTTCACGTGTTTGCTTGGCTCTTAGCTGCACACCAGCAGACACTACTGTTCTCTGGCTCACCAAAATGAATGCTCACTAAACCCCATGTCCAGCAGAGATCTCCACCTGTCCTTTGTATCTCAAATCTCTCTCCTCTGGTCACCATACTGACTTCTTACAGCCTGAGTTACTCACTGCCTGCTACATGCAATTTCTCTGTGCCTCTGCTCACCTCGCTTGGTTTCAGTGACTCTCGAGCCATTCTGGAACTGCTCTTTTATACCATATGCTGTTGCTCTTGAGAAGACTGAGAATATCTTCTGAGCATCTAGTAAAGGCATAAGGCTGTTGATCTTCATATGTTCACTTTCTCAAGATGCTGTCCAACATAAAACTGGAAGGCAAAAATTAGAGCAGACTGTGAGAAGAATTCATCATTAGCACTGCTGGGGTTTAAATCCACCCTATTTCATTTTCCAAGCATACTGTAAAGGCACAGACCACCAAGCCTACTGTTTTTCCCTGTAACTTCTCTACACTCTTTTTTGTCTGCAGAATCCTCTTTTTTTTAGTTAATGTACTCCTCAGGCCAAGCCCCATGTGCTCACCTAAGTGACACACTCAGCACTGCCTGGCATGTTCAAAATTCACAGGCTAACGAGAGTTTGGGACACTTCATGTCTGAAGTGATTTCTGGAGTATTTCACAAATTGTGCTGGAACTTCATAAAACACCTTGGAGCGTTCACATAATTAAGCCTGATGTCACTTCTAGAAGGTTTCCAGGGCAGAGAGATTGGTTTTATAGCAGGCTCTCACACAGTGTTCCCAACCTCATTTTCCCTTGTTCAGGATCTATGTTCATACCTGTCCAGAAACTCACTGCTTGCTTTTAACCTAAATGCATTTTTCTTCTTCACCATTTTCCTCGTGTATAAATCTGGTCGTTACCTTACACAATTTACTGCCGTCTCATGTGGTTTTACCCAGCAGGCGTCTAAGCACCAGACAGCCGCTTGCTCACTGCCCCAGCAGTGGGACAGTGGAGAGAATTGGAAACAAGATAACACTCATGGGTTGAGATAAAGACAGCTTAATAGGACAGAAAAGGAAAGTTAATAATAATAATAATGATAAAAGAATACACAAAGCAAGTGATGCACAGTGCAATTGCTCACTGCCTGCTGACCAGTGCTCAGCCAGACCCTGAACAGCAGCAGCCCCCTAAGCCAACTCCCCCAGTTCATCGTTCAGCAAGACCCATGTGGCACAGGACATCCCTTGGGGTCACCTTGTCCTGGCTCTGTCCCCTCCCAGCACCCCTCCCAGGTGCACCTCTGCCCTCCTCCTGGTAAGGCAGGGCGAGGAGTAAGGTCCTTAACTCAGTGAGAACACTGCTCTGCAGCAGTGAAAGCATCAGGGTGTTTTCAGCGTTTTTCTGTCCTAAATCCAAAACAGCACCACACCAGCTACTGGGAAGAAAATTAACTCTACCCAGCCTAAACCAGGACACCTTCCCTGAATACTGCACTGTTCAGCAGCTCCCAATATTATTGCACATTTCAGACCTGATTTTAACACCACCTTCTCAAGTCTTCTGGATCATTGTAACCAAAACACAAACTCCATCCATCAGGCACCACCCCACACCACACCTTAGTCACCTTCCCTGGTTCAGAGATGACACTCTCTTACCCTCAACCAAACACCTACTTATACAGCTGAGCACACACCTCAAGTGCTGAGAACCTCAATGTCAGTCTCAAGGGATTCACATTTTTGCCCTAGCTTTTAATTCCTTCTTAAAAAAGAAAAACACCCTTCACCTTATGACCAACATCATACACCTTCAACTGTAAACATAAATTACCTACAGAACTAGACTATTTGTTTTATTTTCTCTGAGAAGAGTTGCTGCATGTTCCAAGAGATGAGCTGTACTTTGCTTCAAAGGCTGTCACCTGTGACTCTCCATGTCTTCAGCTGCACAGACTGTTTCACAGATTACACTTGCTGCTCATCAGTACCAATCAGAACTATTTTTTTTTTGTGTTTAGGTTTACATTGACACAGCTAACAGAATCAGGCATGTTAACAGCATCTGTGCATATATGGCTGACCAAAAACTACTCAATTTTCTGTTCAGTTCATTTCTTAGAGCTTTTAGGGAGGGATTGGACAGGGATGGGACAGGATGGGGACAAGACAGCAGAACCTCAGGACCAGATTCACACCATCTTTTATGCCTAGTGTAATAACCAAAAGTTACCTGGATCACCTGACGGCAAAATTCTGAACCTGATTTTGAACTGGATCCATCCTGATTTTCATCAGCTGAGACTTTTAGCCCTAATAACCTTGGTGATCCAAACTTCAGGGACTCTGAAGTTTGCCAGCCAGGACCCCTGCAGAACTTCCCTTACCTACATGCCCAAAATAGCATTTGGATTTCCTCCTTCCTCCTGCCCCGTGGTGCTTCCCTTTCAGCCAGTGTTCACCAGCAGTACCTTTGTAACACCTTCCCTGCCTCAGTTCTGTGAAGTGCCATCCTTACACAGGCAGGCAGCTTCTGAACAGGAAGAGAGCACTCCATGGGATACACGGAATGCAGAAGGAGCTGTCCAGAATAACAGCTGCAAAATGAGGGCCCTGTACTGTGAAGTTACTAAGAACTGTATGCATGGCAAAGGAGCGTCAGACAGGCTCTTAACAACAGGGGCCTTCAGCAGCAACCAAGCAAGAGAAAAGTTTTATTTAAGTGCTCACCTGCTCCTGTATTTGTTTGTTTGATTGATACAAAGCTGCTTTCACCAGTGCAA
This sequence comes from Anas acuta, assembly GCF_963932015.1. NCBI lineage: Eukaryota > Metazoa > Chordata > Aves > Anseriformes > Anatidae > Anas > Anas acuta. The sequence goes on from NC_088985.1 coordinate 6,414,865, forward strand.
GTGTGAAATCAATTTCATATAAATTGGAACATACCCACAGAAATCTTATCACTGCCTGAAGATATATTTCCCTTAGTATGTTTTCTGTTTTCTTCAATCAGCTTTATATTTATAGGGTGGCTGAAAAAGAATGCTATGCATTATTTATTAACATTGATTTTAAACAGAGCCATTCAATTCATAACCATGAATTACCTAAGAAAATAGAGTGTTTATCTTATTTTTTCTCTTTAAAGAAAATTAAGTATTTAATTATTAATAGGATTTTACTGTTGACTTCAGTAAACAAGTCCTTAAAAATTAGAGGGTTATAAAGATAACTAGCCGTGGTACAGTTATATAATGTCATTAATAATTCCAGTGTTTACTGCATTTCTTAATTTAAGGAAATACCAGTGCTGATTTAGAAAGGAAGTTGCATCTACTGAAAGACTAAAATAGCCATTTGTTCCAGTATTTTCTTCATTTACATTTGAAAAGGGCTCATTTTTACCAAAAGCCTTTATCTTCTGTCTAGATCGGTTCTGCTCTGCTGACCACTCATTATGGTAACCGGTTGCAATGAGAAATTCCTTGGAGGACGTAAATCAATTAATCAGTGACATTCGCTTACCGATATTGATTAGGCCATACATTGTTTGACTTCTCCTTTGATTCTTTCTGTCATGAGCGAATGGTTACACCCTTCTTGTAGGGCAGAGGAAGATGGAATTCATGAAAAGGGAATGACTTGGAGGTTTATAAAACTCCCATTTAACTTGAATGGAAAATGGCCAATTAAATACGTTAAATAGCAAATCCCAATGAAACTGCACAGGTTCAGATCTTTACTCTCACCATGCAAGCCTGTAGTGAGAAGATTTTGAATACTATCATACATGCTAAAGACCAGATCAACAGCATCAAGAAATGCAAATCTGCCAAAGCACTAGCTTCCAAGCATTTTCAGATAATACCTTCTTCCTTCAATCTCTTATATATTCACTTGCTCCTGATTTCAATTTCCAGGATTTCAGGTTACCTTCATCCTGTTACATTTGCTGTCTTCTGATGATATGTCTGTTATACTGCAAAAGTACATCTCTAGCTGTTCTGCTAATACATTTTTCTGATGATTCTGTTGCTTTATCAATCTTTAAAATGTCAACTTTTTCATTACTGCAGTGTTTTTTATTCCATTAAAAATCTTAAAGTAACTATTAATTTTTTATGGCTTATCAGTTACAATCCATTTATATCCACTCAAAGTGCAACAGTTTATAAAATTGTGTGTTGTATGATATGTGACTGATGAGTTGCTGTAACTTATTAAGCAAAAATATTTCCCTTAGTCTGCTCTTCTACAATTATTCTTACAGCTGAGAAAGTCTTACGGTCAGGCCAAAGCCTTACTGCTTACGTCTGTGCTTGTTTTTATTGCTCTGCCTAATGAAGTGACCAACAAAGAGATGCAGCCTGCCAGAAACTGGGTATCTTGTAGCCTCAGCACTCCTGCTGACTTCTCAAGCCAAGGCAACTAGGAGAGCACACCAGGACTGGAGGCTCTTGCAAGCCTCCAAAGTGACCCCTATGAAATTTCTCTCATATTGCACTTTGCCAGTTCACAAACACTGCTGGAGCCAGAGGATTTTTTAGATGCAGCCCTACACTGCTCTATCGCCTATCTTAATACCGCTCTCACGTGCCTGGAAATTTGCTTTTCAACGGCAAATTTCTGAAGCCTAATTTACTCGGATAATGTGCTGTTATCACTGCAGTTATCTGCTCACATCCACCAAGGCCTGCTCTGCTTTCTGTGCTGCCCTTTTTTGTGCCATGTTTCTTGAGCCCCAAGCCCTGAGAGCTCAGCAGACCACCCACCAGCACCCACCTCTCACAAATGCCCCTGACAGATCCTAGCTCCACACAACCCCCCTCCACTGCCAGTCTGTTCCCAGGGCTGCTCTTCCTTGCCCAGCCCCTTTCAGGGGAAAGGAATCCTGCAGTTGGCAGCACCACCCCCTTGCTGTCTTTGAGAAAACCCTCTCAACACCTGAGAAGCTGCACAGAAGGCAAAGCCAGTGACTGTTTTTTCACGTTTCTCTTCTCATTGCTTTCCTGTACCTCCTCCCTCGTCTTTCTTATCCTTTGCCACAGCACGGAGATCGTAATTTCATGTCAGCTGTAAAATTACAAGGCCTGTAATCACAAACACACACAAAAAAGGCACCTCTATAAATGAAATGCATTAAGAGTCAGCGTACAGTTTATTCTTTACAGCTGTTTCACTACAATGTATATCTGCTGAGACTAGCAAGAGAGGGACTGAAGAGTGTCAGTGGGAAAGATGTGTTGTCATCTGGCCACAAAGCTGTTCAGGATTATCTCAATACAGGTCAGTTCCCCCTGAAAAAGGGGAGATGTGCCACTTTTAGAATGGCTGTTCTGCAAGGGGGTATGACAACTAAATGCCAAAGGCAGACCTGAACACAGGAAAACAAAAAAATCAGGGATGGCTTTGAAGTTTCTAATCTGGTGCTCCGAAGTTTGTGTTTCACGTTATGGATGGTTTTTAAAGGACACAACGTAGATCTGATTCCTTAGCTTAGGGAGCACCAAGGCAGAAGAAGCGCACACACGTGCACACAGAGTCAGGGACCCCTGGGTGTACCCGGCTTTAATCAAACAATGGAAAAAACATCAAGAAATTTACCAACCTGTTTAGAGGTGGTCAAAAAATACTGCAGGTTGGATGGTGCTTGCTCTGACTTCTCTGGTCCATTTCATATTTTTGCCCTGTCTGTGTCTTCATAGACTTCTTATTTGAAAAATTATGTTAATTTTTGATATTATGGTTAAAGATCACACAGACATTTTTCTTACGAATAACTTATTTTGAATCAAGCCCAAAATGGTTCTAGGGCCATTAGGTAAAGAATCCTGTCCTTGCTGTCTCTGTCAACAAAATAGAAAAGACAAAGATAAGCTGTTTCCCTATATCTGCATCAGTAATACCTAAATCATTTTTCTTTCTATTCATATTTTGTTCACTGCCATACTTTGTCATCGCTTCTGAAAGCTACTGCACTGCAAGTATTCCAAAAGCATTTTTAACTACAGAAAAGGTGAAAGAGAAGACAGTAAATTCATTTGATTTGCTTTGTTTCCAACACAGTTTCATTGATCAGTATTATACATTTCCTGCAATTCTATTGGTCTCATAAAACCCTTCTAGTAATGACTTTGGGGATATATTTTAGGTAGCTAGTAAGTTGAGAAACTGACAGTCTGCCCATGTCATTTCTCTAACTTATCAATAATTCTCTTTTGTTCACACAGAGGGAAAAAAAAGCGAAGAATAGAGTAGGTGTGTATCCAACTCAAGACATAGCAGCCTGGAGATTTGAGCGAGGTTTTAATTTGCAGTGAGTGACTGTGCTCTCATAATTATAAACAAGTGATCTGCAGTCTGATCACACCTCCTGCTGGTCTGCAGAACACGTACCACAGACCTTCAGGCATACAATATCTGAAATATCTTAATCACTCTTTTTTTTTTTTTTTTTTTTTTTCCTCTTTCTTTGCCTCCAGAGCAACATGCACAGCGAGCTGCCATGCACATAGCCCTGCGCTGCCCGTGCTCGGGGAACAGCTTTCTCCACTGGAGAAACACTCGTGCCTTTGCCTTTGAAAGCATCCCTTCTGTCCCTCCTTCCCCTGCAGGGAGGCAGATGCAGCCCTTTTCGGACGTCGTAAGGTCTGCCAAAGAAGCCCCTCGTCTCCTCCCTCCATGCCACCTCTGCCAGAGGCAAGCCAGCAGCCCTTGCAGTCTCCAAGAGCCTCAACCCCCACACAGCAACTGAGCTGGGATATTGATTTAAAAACCAGAGGATAACCCCACACTGAGCCAAGTGTGCTCCTCACATTCCCTTTTCTTTCCACAGTAACTTTGCATTTAGGTAAAACCATCTCAATTACAGGTGTGAAAGGCATTTTAACGTGTCCATTAATTATTTTTCCGTAATTTCAACTTCTGCATAACTTTACAGCACAGATGCTCTTTGCCAGCTAAATACAAAGATGTGTGTAAGTTTTTACATCACGCACAGAGAAATTTACTTAATAGCACTATCAATTTATGTTACAGCATACCTTAAACATCAGTAAAAATACATTTTATAAAACAGAACAGTACAGAAGTTGTACTAAGTGTTGCAATGTCTCATGGGAGCATTTGAAAGGAGAAAGAAGTACAATATTCACACTTGGTATTCACAGCCTGTTCATTACACATTTCTAGAAACACATCCCCCCCGTATTTAATTAAAAAGAAAGCTGAAAGAGTAGGAGGAACAAAAATGTTCTCAACTTCAATGACACTATTGGAAAATAATTATTTCAAAACTGCTTATCTGTTAAAAAGCTGGCAAGCTACCAGGATCTTGATTGCTGTAAGCAATTTTATAACTGCTCTACACAGATAAATTTAACAAAGAGAAATTAATTTCAGTCTCGTAATAAGACTCATCTCATTACCAAAACGGCGTCTGTGCTGCAACAGAGCCTGGTGCACCGGGCTGCTGGTAGAGGATTTTGCGTGCAGGCTTTTAACAACTGCCTAGAAAAAGTCCACCTCAGAACTTCAAATTTCATTAATGTATCTCCTCTCTGAACATAATTCTTCCTAATTGTATAAAGTGAAATTTGTCCCAATTTCACTTGTGTTCTGCCACCTGACTACCTGGAGCCATCCCTGAGTCTCAGCCTGTATGGATCACGCTCCTGGGAGCAGTAATCAGAGTAGTATGCGAACCTCTGCCTGCACCTTTGGGTTGCTTTTTGATTTGTTTTCAATCCAGGACACATAATAACATGATAATTAACTGTCAGGTTCTCTGTCTACAGACATAGTAGCAACTGATAATGGAAGATGTTCAGATGTTCAGTGGGGAAACAAGTGGCCTCCTTCCTTTGTGCCACCATACTGTACTTCCCAGGGACGAGTCTTCCCACGGGACGGTTCTGCTACATCCCCAGAACCTCCAACAAGACTTTGAAAATGCTGCAAAATACACTATGACCAAGATCCAAAATTAAAACTTGACAGCAGGTTCAGCAATATCCTCTGGATGCTTTGAGCCGCTTTATGGCCACTCTGCTCTTCAAAAAAAGGCACAAAACAATAACAGAGTGCACAACGGGTCATAAATCCTGTCACACGAGCACTCGTGCTTGCAGCTCTCAGGTGGTTCTGCTGGAGCAGAAGCGTTATGAATAGCCTGAGTCTTTTCTTCTACCGTTCCTATTGGTAGTCTTGCTATGGCACATCAACCGAGATACAAAAAAATGAGCGCATGATATATCCTGATGAAAAACCTGATACAGATTTCAGCTTTGCAACCACATATCATCGCTGTACAGAATCTCATCTCTGGGAGCCACAATGACATTTTCTGCTCCTAGACATCCCATTCAATAACCTGCAGAGAGCAGATACACCAGCACAGAAAGCATTTTTTCCATGAGGCAGTCCTTACACATTTGCTGGTGTACTTGACCACGCAAATCAATACCTTTTTGCAGAGCACACGCTGTGAGCAGTAAGAAAACAAACTGTTTCCTTCACTCCAGTAAATCCTTGCAACCACAACGTCGTTTCTTTATTTCTTCCCAATTACAGAATTATTCTGTCCACCAATTTTCCTTCCTTGGCATAAATCCATCTACAGATTTATAGAAAGTGTATGCATTTAACACAGCAGACACTTTATTTCATCTTGAGCTTCTCCACAGAAGAAAAAAAACATACAAAATTGCCCCTAAATTTCTTTGGTTATAATTAACATATCAGATTTTCAGTCTACATTTCTTGACCTATTACCTCAAAGTTGTTTTTCACTGTTCCTTTGCTTGTTTCCACAGCAACCTTTCCACAATGTCATTATCTTTTTCCTCTTTTCTTTTAATTTAAGAGGAAACAATGATCAGTTAATAGTGATTTTGTTGTGTTTTTTCTTTAAACAAACACAGAAATGTTGATATACATGTCTTTTAAAACAAAACAATGATTCTGAGAAAATGATTATTTCCACTTCTCTTGCAGTAATTAGATGATTTCACAAAATCTCATTTCAATCACAGTACTGTTGTTAGCTTATCACCTGACAGGTTTTACAGTACTACACAAGCTTCTTGCAGCCTAGGGTGGGAAAGGCAACCTCCCTGGACCCGTTTTTAAATACTTCATACAAGAGTGTAAGTCAAGTGCCAATGCAAGGCATCCTTTCCATTTAGAACTTTGTAAAATGCTAAATAGAGCTATTACGTCAGTCTCCAGTGATTAATACAAGCTAGTGTGTACCTACGGAGAAACACTGAGGCATTGCAGTTGAAAAATTTTATGGTGATCCATGTGAAGTCCACTCACCCATATCCAGGTTGAATGAGATGCCATTTTAAAGGAAAAAAGAGAGTAAAGCAATGATTCACGTCCCTTTGTGCTGTTACTACCATTCATTTCTTCCTCATTTTTGCTTCCAGTGTATTTTATAAAATGCACTAGAACTGACATTCTATATGTAAAGGCATCCATCATACAATCCCAGAGTGGTTCGGGTTGGAAGGGACCTTAAAGCCCATCTAGTTCCAAGCCTTCACCATGGGCAGGGGCACCTCCCACTACAGCAGGCTGCTTGACACGTTCAGATGTCCCAGTGCTATAAGCATCAGAAATACATCAGAATAATGGAATGTCTCAGTCAAACTAGAACAGAAAAAAAAGGATCGGATGCTGTACAACTGCCTCTAGAAGACATGAAAGTAGACCTTTCCCCCATCTGAGATTCCCATGGCTGTCAAAGGAGCTCTTTGTTTAGGAGCTGTTGTCGTTTATAAGCTAATGCAGAGGGTTAAGCTTTTATGTTTATTTTTCAAGCAAAACACAAGCAAAGTTCAGACCTGCAATATTTGCTGAGGCCAACAGGTAACGGAAAGAACACTAGTTAGACTTCACTGCAAAAGATATTAGCCTTCCAGGCAGAGTAATGTTCCAGTTCATATAAATGAATAATAAAAGACAGGCAGTTGGCAATTCTGTTGTTTCTGCATTTTGCTTACACTTAATTGTCTTTGACTCTAATAATAGATTTTGGGTATAGAAAAAGAACATTCTGAGCACCGCGCATTTCACATACTGCGACTACGAGCTTCAGAAGCTCACCTGCGTAGGGAAACTTGTTTGAGAAGATCAAGCTCCAGTTCCAACCAAGACCTTTGCTAATAATAGTTTTTCTTTCTCTCCTCCACCATAATCAAGTGCAACACTCAATCTCACTTTCTAATTTTTGCTTTTGAAAACATATGCCTGAACCTTTTCATAAAGACGCCTTTTACGGCCTCTTTTTTTCTGAACAGGTTGTTAATGGCATCTGCTTGGGGTTCTCCTACTGGGTCTGTGACACCTCAAAGTAAGGTAACTTTTCCATTTCCAGGCCTCCTCAGGTTTTATGCTGCTTGCATCAAGGGGTACATTCGCTACAGCAGCTGTTCCTTCCAGATTTAATGGATTTCAAGCTTTTAAAATAGCTACCTGTAAAAACCAGAACAAATCTTAAGGTACAACAGTTGAAGGACTATTAATTTCACCAGCCTTGAATACAAAAACGTTGTCTTTAAAAAAAAAAAAAAAAAAAAAAGACAAAAAAAACACCTACACTGTATGGAACAGAAGTAAATCTGAATGAGAACTTCTGAAAGATTTTTCTTGCAAATGCACCAATTTATCTAAGCATTTTTCTACTGAGATGTGACCTTTAAGGAAAGTTACTGATTTTAATAATAATAATAAAAGACTATCACTGACAGAGATTTCTCAGCTCCAAATTGAGTTTTCAGTCCCAACCAGATACAGAAGTAGTATGCATCCATTCAGAGCACAGGCTGGGTCTCTACTGTGTAAGTGCAGCAGAGAACTGAGAGCTGCGCCTTACTCAAGTGTGATGGAGCCCTGACTGAACAGTGCTTTGGAATTGACTTTACCAGGATGGGATCTTGCTTCGTAGTTTTAACAGCTCTGGCTTTAAGACCTGCAGCAAACTGCATGATTTTATTTTTCCTGTGGTCCTTAGGAAGCTTTCTTCCTCAGCACCTCTAAGGTTTGGCTAGGTCTGTTGCCTCCTTGCCTCAGCAGCTTCCCAGTTTCCCTGCATGAGCTGCAGATTCTCAGAAGTTTCCTACAAGTCTCTTCCATCCCAAACCTCTTCTGCCTACTGCTCAAAGCACATTAAAAGCTTCCCTCTGCCTTAGCAGGGGCTGCATCCTGAAACTTCTCCAAGGGCAGCACAATACTTGCTCTGCGGAAAAGAGACACACACGATTCTGTGTGATTTTCAGCCCTGGAGCACCTAAGTAGTACAATGACACCAAGCACAGGAAACAACATTTGGCAGCGTCCTATGCATCACACACCTACTGCAGGCACACTCAGACAGAATAAAACAGATGAAAATACTAAGATATTCCAAATCAGCTGTACATCAGCAGATTTAGACTACAAAACTATCCTGAATTAAAAAAGATTCAGTAAATTCCTGAATTAAAAAAAAAAACAAAAACAAACAAACAAAAAAAACATTAACAAACAACAACAACAACAACAAAAAACAGTAAATTCATTGCTATTCAGTAAGATTCAGCATCTCAGACAGCTCAGGAGTTGTCCAAGATCTTAAGCTTTCCTCTTCGGTGCCAATATCCATTTTTTGGTCTATTTGATCTTCAAAGTCATGAGGAGTTTGTGGAGCTGGCAGCCTCACTTAGCACAATCCACTATTCAAAATACAAATACAGCTCCTCGAAGTTCAGTAGAAATTATGGGTGGAAAAGTTACTTCTCTCTGATATTGTAGATATTTTCCCAATCTGTGTAGTAGGAGTAACTGTTTAAACACCTTTCATTCTAACTTTAAAACCTATTTGCTCTTGAAAATTAAATTGCAATGCATCGTCTGAGCTCTGAATAATTCTTATGAAAGCTAAAGCCACATCCATCAAAAAGCAGTTGTACTTTGACATTTTAGGTTGACTTAGTGGTAACTTATCTTTTTCACTATAAGCTAATTTTAAAGAATTCTCTTGGTTTAATTTGCATCGCTGCTTTCTTCATCCCTTAGACTATATTAGAGATATGCAAGTGATTTTTCTCAACTGCAATTTGCAAACTTAAGAAAAAAAAATGTAATTTACACCAGGAGAGGAGAGCAGATACATAGGCTGCTAAATGCAAACCAGATGTTGAACTGAAACACAACTTCCTTCTAGTTTACTTATTCTGGCAAAAATAATAAAGTAGTGCTAATTAATACGTACATATCTTTGTTCAGCCTTCAGGTAAGAATGAGTGACTAGAGAGACTTTGGACTCTGCTAGTCTCCCTTCAGACACTGGATCTCAGAAACCAGCTCAACTCCACAAAGCTCTCAGAGTGCCTGTGGGCATTCTTCACCTCATCTCAATCATCTGCATGCAGGAACTTCTGTGAGTCTGATACAAGGCACGTGTATCCTATACCTTAAGCTTTTAGTTCTTACTTTGACATCAGACCTAGAAATGAGCTTAAGGCTGAAAAAATGAGCCTTAAAACCATTATTGTCCTTCACTGGCGCCAGATCCCATCAGTACGAGCTACTTAATTTGCTCTGGCTTTTAAATATAAATCAATCATTCCAGAAGTTCATACACATTATTCTTGTGACTTTTTTTTTTAGTTAATAATTAAAGACACAATGACATCTAAAATAAAAAGCCTAAATATTCTAAAGCCATCTAATTTCATTATGTAAATGGGATAACATGTTAATAACAACACATGCTGTTCAGTAATATGACTTGACTTTGTACTTAGTCATTTCATTAATTATGTGGAAGGTGGAAAAGTAAATTTAGGTCATAGTCAGGTAGCACACACATGAGGAAGAACACCATAAAGTATACCTGTGATTACAGTATTTAAATGGATTTTTGCATGTATGTATTAATTGCCCTTGTAATTTTCAGTGTAAAGTAAGGGACATGCATGGAAGTTTATCAAATTATAAGTTGCATTTTTGTTTTTGTTTTTTTAAATCATTCAGCCTGGCCGCACACACCCTGCTGGGGCACACAAGCTCATGCCCAAAGGAGCTGCTCCCTTCCATCCAGAAGGAGAAACACAGCCCTCCCGTCCAGCTGTCAGCTTTCTTCTGTGTCCTGTATCAGCTGGGACACAGCAGACAGACTGATTTCTTGCTAGGCACATACACACCATACCAGAGGCATCTGTATGCTGCTCAGGACTTGCTGATGAGACAAACGGGGCTGGAGATCCATGAGTAACAACCCTGACCAGCCCTTGACTGCTGGACTGATCCTCAATTCAAGAGGCTGCTGGATAGCAGCTTAACAGTCTTCAGTTCCTGCAGTGTTGCTCTTCTGCCCTACAATGCCTCAAATTTGCTCACCATCCTACCTAGTTATTACAGCACATGCAGGGAACACAAATTCCCACGTGCATATTTTAAGACCGATACTTTTGGTTCGTATGAAACTGAAGAGTTGACATCTTAGACTTCTTCCAGGAGTATTTTTCAGGGTTTGCCACTCACCTTGTTGAAAGAAAACACTTCAGCTTACAGTTCAGGGTTACACCCCAAGTATCTGTGAGTGACACAAGGCTTAGAGACTAAGGAAAAGATGCAACGTGGACAAGCTGCATTCTGACTAACCATGTATTGGGGCTCTTGTTTAATGGCTGGCCTTCAATGGGTGCTGATTTTATAACCTGGTGATGTACCTACAAGCAAGCAGAAGATACATGGTCATTAATCTGCATTCGTAAAGGGGAGGAGTGCGTCACAGCAAAATATAGGCTATTGAAGAGCCTGGCATAGCTTCACACTTCTCCACAGTGATGGAGTACAGCAGAGCAATTAATATTTAGAATAGTGAGTGTTGGGAAACCTAAAGTGAAAGAAGAATTTCCAAGTTTGTGGTAGAAATGAGATATGCTCTCCTTCCAGCGACAGATTTCTGCTGTGAAGTTAAGAACAGGACATTGGCTATGCAGAACCATTTCTGCTCAGCTGTCCCTTCCAGTTCGAGACAGGGTAAGATCTTTACAGAATGTGAAGCATATGGATGTAGTTTCCTAAAAACTTAGCAAGTAATCACGGAGGAAGTAACTGAAAATCCACTTCCCTCACCCCCAAAAAAGACAGAAAAAAACCACACTAAACTCCATATTTGACTTCTTTTGTTTTCGCTGTAATAGTTTTAGATAAAGTTTTTACCTACAATTAAAACAAGACCTTTGATGCAAGTTTTTTAAAGGGTTCCTTGTAAGAAGAATGCTCTTGGATGAAAATAGAAAAATTACATTTTGAATGAAGGAAAAAGGTCCTCTATTTGCATGTGTTTATACAAATCCAGGAAGAGGCATTCAGATCAAAGTAGCATATGAACTTTGACTTAAATAAGCTGCAAAAGCTTTTCATAAGCACAGGCTGATAATCAAAAACGTCAATCATTTTTGCAGTATTATGATAACTTTTGGGGTGAAATGCAATAATAATCTCAAATTACAGAAAAATAGATGTAAGATTAAATTGTAAAAATATAGTAATAAGTTTTTCTCTTGACAAGAGTCTTTCCGAAGACTGCACAGATGCAAATCAGCTGAACTGAACCTTTAATCTCTACATTCAGATAAGATTTCTGCCATATTCTGAAATACGAAAAGTAATGATGGGATTCATGTGACTTACTCTGCATTCAACCAAAACACAGCTAAAAGCGAGAAACAAAATCAGCAACTGATCAAGTGATCAAAGACTGCACGCACCAATTCTGTAACTTCTGCCTGCGCAACTATAAGCATAAATCCTGCTCTATTACTCACTTGTGTCCTGTTAAAGTATATGCTGTCTGTACACAAATACACAGAGATAAATTCCCCACAAGCCTCTAGTCATGGTGCTGTGGCTGTACCTCATTATACCAGTGGTCAATTTGGGTTTTGGTCCAGTATTTTTCAGAATTTGGTGAGAATGTGAATTGTTGCTCCTGCAGAAGTTGAATGCTTCAGTTGGCTGCTGTTCGTCCTGGTCTCTCCAGGGATGTGTCCCAGGCAAGAGCAGCAAGAAGGCTTTCCCCAGCAGCAGCCACACTGCCCTTGCAGATTTCGTTGACCTTTCTGAGGAGGTAGCAGAGAGACATCTCACACAGCACAATTTCACTTAGGACTAAACACGGCACAGGAGCACGCAGCTTCAGCATCAGCTCAGAAAGTTTCATATTGCCTGGAGCTGTAAAAGCCTCCAGTTAGTCCTGAAAACAGCATCATAAGTAGCAGTTAGAACCTGATTGTTCTCAGACAACAGCTGCTTCTGGGACCTTAATAACTCATTTGTTATGCTGCACCTTTTATGAGCACAATTAAGAAGTTATGTTAACTTACAACGTAAAGTGCATTTCAATATTAGCCAGCCTTATTTGTCCTTTCACAACATTCCTGTAACTACAGCAATTTTGGTGTTACCTCAGGAGATTTATGATTCACTTCCCATCTTCTTTAGCATTTGCACTTTGGTGGAACCTGAAAGTCACAGCCAAGATTAGGTCCCACTCCATGAAATACCACATATGCTAATCCTTTTTTTAAGCTAGCTGTTACTCAGTCTCTGTGGGAGGCAGCCCTAACCAAGCTTTTTAAGGACAAAGTAATTCCACCACTGAATTCAAAACACTAACATTGATATTTCTTTTTAATGTTTTAAGAGTTGTGTTATAATTGTGTACTACACATGAATGCAACATGCAGTCAGTTTTCATAAAATAGTTTCTCCTTTTTTGCATTGATTACAGATTTGTTCTATGAACCAATTTTGAAGAGGTTCAGCTGAAACCAGTGTAAACATCTGTGCCTGTTGAATTTGGCTGCCACCAAGCAGACAGACAATTAAGGTAGGCAATAATTCAGGGAGGACAATACCTGTTCCATAACTGAGCAGAGGTATAATGTAAATAGAACGAGAACTCCTTTCCAACTAAATCAAAATAGTGAAGAGCTACTGTGACTGCTGCTCGGTAGGAGAGGTGAACAGGGTAGCAGCTGTGCAGGAACAAGATGCAGGACTCTGTCATACAGAGAGGCACAACAAAGAAATCATGGGCAGTCTTCACTTGGCATTTCCAAGCACATTCTGTTTACGAAGCAACATCCTACATTTTGCTTTTCCTGAATTATCTCATTGTTAGTTACATCTCAGGAGAAAATATCAAAACGTCACACTGAGTGATACAAAGCCAACTTGAATTTTTAGTATGAGGATAAATAGCATCATCCACTAAGGAGAAAGCTGAGCAAACAAGAATCACAATCACCGAAGACTACATTCAGAGCATGCCAATGAACGCAGCTGTTGTACTATGGCATAAATATTGCTCGATGTAACCAAAATACTTGTGTAAAGATGTAGATCTGATAATCATAACTCCTCAGACAACATTAAGAGAATGTATTTCAATTTAGTTTAGTTTTCTGTTTGTTTGGTTGGTTTGTTTTTTTTGTTTGTTTTTGTTTCTACTGCTCAATAAAAATCCTTCCTGGATGCCAGTATCTTAGTTAGCTCAGCTTCTAATGCAACTCTGAATGTTCCAAGTGAACCTGGGTTAACAGTATCACAAATGTACTTACAAATAAAAACATCTTTAATATTGGTATAAAACACTACTCAGTAACTCTTAGGCGTCCCAGAGAAAATCATTTATTTACTATTGATTGTAAAAGAAAAAAAAGTAGGACACTTTCAATAACATCTTCCATGAGCTTGTTGTGCAATCCCTTAGTGTGACAGATCTGCAAAGAAAAAGCATTACAAAACAGAACAAGTGTCCGTAAACTTCTCTGCTAACCTGATGTCCTATCACATGGTTCAGTCATGCCTATTGAACTTCTCCCTCTTAATCTCTATCCCAGAGCCTGAACTAACACTATTAATTTCCCTACAAAGCCAAAGAAACAGGGAATATATATTTAGCATTAGAAGGATTCAAAAATAACATACTTAAAAGCTTTGGCATTTTGAGTAGGCAGAGAAAATAGGCTTAGGCTACTTTTAGAGTGCTTTCAAGTTTTTGCACAAGTCACTTATCTTTTAAAGTCATTGGTTATTTTGTAGTTATTATTCCTGTAAGTTGCATTCATTCTGCTCCATGTTGTCCACACTAAAAGGCAACTGTGCCACCCCAGGAGAGCTTTATTTCAACAAATACTCAACTGAGTCAGTGGAATGAATAGCCAAATGGAAAAGAGAGAACAACGACAAATACATTGTTAAATGACTGAATAGTGATCTTCAGGTAGTTCTGCCAGCTAGTGGCAAATTTTCCATGGCTGGAAAATGCAACTAGGTTTACAGCACTTCATTTAAGAGAATGTACATAACTCATTTATGGTCCAAAGCCCTGTGACTCGTCCCAAATCCATGCCACTAGCAATGCCGACCCTGCAATGTGTGTAACAATATCATCTATGTTTAAATATAATATAAACATATAGAAAATATGTCAGCTGTGTCTACTTTCATTCTCTTTGATCACGATGTGGGGCATAAAATGCAAAAAAGTAGATTTCCATTCTGGTCTTAGTTTTTGTACAGTCTCCTTTCTCCCATCTCTTGTACAGCTCTGGGTGGTCTCCTGCTGGCTGTCTGGATTCCCTTGCTGCTCAGTGCTGGCATATTAGTGCCACACTTCACAAATTTGCTCCGATTTGTTAGGATTCCCTTTGATACTTTGGAGTTTGCAAGCTCCTGCAATAGCCTGGGGAAGCACTTACTACATCTGAAAAGATCTCCCTTTTGGGAAGGAGTTTTCAGCTTCAGCAGACAGGAATCCCTCCTGCTAACAGGTGTTCAAGATCAAACCCAACAAGCATACAATTTTTTTCTGACTGTGAACTGCAATCAAAATGACAATTATGCATTTCCTCATGTCCGTGATAAAAGCTCATTTAGCCCAGAACATTAGGCTGATCTTTTTTCCTGCTGTCTTCTTTCTCATAGCTTTATGCTGAACATAAAGTCATTTTTTCTCCCAAACAAAACACGTGAAATAACCTGGTAGCCATTTGTCATGCCATCAGTACTCAAGGGGGATCTACGCATTATCTGGTACACTCAGTGAAGGTTAGAGTCCGCGTGGGGTTTGTAGTGGGAGAGGTCATTATTATTCTACACCACATATATCTGCAGCATAGGTATCTTCTGCAAGGGAAAGCACTGGAAGCATCTCCAGCAGCAATCTTAGGCCACAGAACGAGGCATCCCTGCCCTCCAACAGCAGGTGACGTTCACCCAGTAGCAGGCAACGAGATGTTGTCCCTCTGCTTTTTTTGAGCATACATGCTATTTCTAGGAAGACCATTATTGGGAAGTTTGCTGAGCATTTAGAAGTCCTCGGGAGTTTCCACACCTCATTTGCTGTGGGGTTGTCAGCCTGTTTGTAGCTAAACCTCCCAAGAAAAGAATGGCAATATTCTGTGGCACACGGAACTGAACTTACTCTCCTGAGCTGCTGCTACCACCTCTTCCTTTCTCCTTCGTTTTCCCCCCTGTTTCTGTAACACCTACATCTTCCCTCCTGGGACTCGTCCTTCCACTGCTTCAGGGCTGTCTCTGTTGTCTCTTACTAAATACTAAGAACCCACAGCCACCTCCTCTTTCTTCCTGCCCTCCTGCCGCCCCTCATCTTTTGCTGTCATTTACAATTCTAGAGGAGGAGACAGACACTCAAATGAGTCTCTGGCAGTGCCACATAAAATTTATTCAGTGTAGGCAGAAAAACAAAGTGCATAAAGCACACTATAAAAATCATTCTTAAGATGCTAAACCATTATTAAAGCAAAGCAGGTATTTCATGTAGCTCCTTTGCTGTTAGGATCTTACAGCAGCAAGAAGCAAAGAGCTTTGAAAACAAACCATTGTAAAACCTTACTCTGCCTGCATTAATGCTAGACTCAGAATGACATACATTTAAGAAGTACATAAAAAAAAGAAATCTCAAGTCCTAGAGCTCACATGCAAGCATCATTCAGCACTGAGTTGTATTGTTCAAATCTGTAGGTTCACTGTTCTCATCGCCTCTTTGCTGCCCTAGCAAATCCTAAGTAATCGTTAGCAAATTATGGAACCTTATGTCTGGAGAAAACACAGAGATATTAAGTACAGCTGTTTTCCCAGTGAATCCTGTATATCTACAGTACTCCTTGAACACAGCTGAGAACTAAGAGCATACAGGCCGTGCTCTCTTTAGGGAACAAAGAGACAGAACACCAAATACCATGAAAAAATTGGTGTTTTTAACAAAACACCAAAACAAAATACCATAAAAAAAAGGTCTAGACTCTTGCTACTTGCAACAGATGCTCCAAAAAGTTTCAGAATCAAAACATTCCCACCAAGACTCACCAAGTGAGCTCAGAGGCTGAGAAGCAATGCTCAAGAAAAAGGCAGGAACAAGATCACCTTGCAAGTTACATCCAACATAAATAGCAGAGCAGCTCCCCAAGCCTCCACTCCATCTTCCCCACTGTAATGGGAGCATCACTGCACTCTGGGTATTCACTATTCATCAGTTAGTGCCCTCACCTGTCCTACATACTCAGAAAGTCATAGTAAATCTCACTTCCAGTCCTCAGTGCTCACCAAAAAACCTATCACTTCCTGCTTATGAACTGGCTTGAAACAACACAGAAGTTTTATCTTCATAAATTTTACTGTGATTTTTACTTAGCTGAAGTGAAGCAATCCACAGGCTGTATTATAATTATGTAGACATAGGGGGTTAAAAACTACAGTTCAGGGTAAAGGCACTGCAGGTGTGCAGTCTAATGAATTCTTAATTGAGTAGTGGGTGAGCATAAAAAGGAAGTTCAGAGGGTGATTACAGGGTTCTTTCAGCAAAGGGAGCAGTGCAAGCACTGAACTCTATAATCAAGAATAAAGGAAAACGAGTTCACCTCTAATTTTCCCTGTACTACAGCCTTTGTTATTCATGCGCAGAATGCAAGATTAGAATTCCTACTCGGGAAAGACTCTCTACCATCAAGTTAACTGACAAGATTAACCTTTTAGAGATGTCCTTGTTTTAAGGCTAAGGCTGAAAAAAGGAGGAAGTACACAAAAACTAACTTGTACATGAAAAATATATTGCCTCCACTCTCGTTTTGCAAATCAGTCAAGATTCCTCTCTGGCTTCTGCCCGTTCTCTGATATTGAACAGAGTGCACATGATAAATCTGCAGAGGGAAAAATGGGAAGACATTCATGGAAGGGAAATGAAAGCTACTAGGATTTATTACACTCTATCCTGTCTTCTCTTCCTGTTCTGTCCAAGAGACAAGTGACCCCCCAGACCTCTTCACTGCTCAGGGAAGGCCACGTACATGACTTGTAGCCATGTCACCGATGAGGTGGGCACTGCATGAAAGCACTAGCATGAGAAGACAGCAGGAAAGCTGAGAAGAATGCTAAGGAGATTTTACATATGCTAAGCATTTTATAAATGCTAAGGAGAATTTATATAGCGCTCCCATCCGTAATTGCGGACAGTAGAGATCTCCTGCACATCCACTTTGCCACCACACACAAATAAGACAAGTGATCAGAGCGGGCTCAGCCTTCAGGAGGGCAAAAGACAGGCAGGGATAACCCAACCCAGTTCAGCATCGCTTAGCACAACTCCAGCCTTCAGTCACTTGAACCAGCACAATTTTTCTTCTCTTTTCATTTTCTGCAAAATGAGAGAAGCAAAATCTGGCATCTTTCCAAGTAGCTCTATGCAGTTCAAGTGTCATCTGAATATTTTTTTTTTCTTCAAATTGAATATTTCAAACTATGAAGTCCATGAGAAAGCATGGTCTACCTCAACCTCTAGAGGGAAAAATACATTTCTATATACAAAGACTTCTTTGCTATAAACTCCATTTTATGACAAAACTCTTATATTCACATTGCTAGAGCAAGCACATAATCATTTTGTATATTATGTGTGCTTTTTTTATCTAAGCATTTTTCAAATTATTTTTACAACAGGCTTTAAGACTTTAAAAGTGTTTTTTCTTGTTGCTGTTGCTACTGATACTTTTTTTTTTATGTATGAAGTGTTGTTTTTTTCTACATAGATACGATGTTAGCTGCACGTTGCTGACAGGGACCAGTCAGCCAGCTACCTTTCAAAAAATCACAGCAGACATGAATTCACCAAGCTGGTTACAAAGTTATTGGTATTTGTCCCAGTATTGTGGTCTCTGCCTCAACACCACTTTCTGATCCAGGGAGGTGACAGAAGGAAGAGGGACGACAAGATTAATAACCACTGAGGCCCTCTGGAACCATTATCATCTTCTATTCCAATTTCCCTTATAACTTACATTACAGAATATCACCCATTACTTCCTACATCAGGCTCATAATGCTTAATTCAAGTATCATTTCAAGAATCCAGTGCATCCATCTCCAAGAATCAGGAAATATAGCTGTTTAATGATATGAAGCCTGATCTAGAGCCCACTTATGTCAAATGGGAGTCTTTCTGCAAACTAATGGTCTTTGCTTAAGGGCCATCAGCTCCAATAAATCAGGAGGCAATTTTAGCTCTAATCAGAGAGATCTTGAGAAGTTCATGTAAACACATTCACCAAGTTCCCTCTGGCCAACCCTAAAAATTGGCATGACCACGCTGTCAGCACTTTCTAGGTGAGTAACTTCTCAGCAGCTGCTAACACACAGGCAAGCAGACATGCTCACAATGCAGTGGCACAAAGCATGTGGCACTTCCAACTGCATGGTGCTCCCACTTACTTAATGCCACAGAGGATCCCAGCATTTGTAGGTGCTGCTCCCTGGTCCAAATTACTTCGTTTGTGCATATTATTACCTTTTTTTTTTTTTAATTGAAGTTCTGGTTCTTCAATCTATTTTCTATCCTCATTAGTGATTATTTTGCTTGTGAAGTCAATAATAATTTGCTGATGTTGAAATCTACAAGCCATGGCATTAAAAGGCAACATGAAGCTGAACAGTCAAAAACTCTCTGAAGAGTAACGTAAAAAGCTTTCACTCAAAGAGGATCTTTACACCTGCATCAGGATTGTGTTTAACAGGGCAGACCAATGGAAGCTCATGAAATCAGCACAATGAAAAAACACTGATGATTTGATAAACGGCTCCCAGAGGAATTATTTGCTTTATTATGCATTTAAGTGTTCTACCTCAAATGCAATTACGAACTCAGGCAGTTCCACCTAGTTTCAGATCTTGCAAATGCCAGTACTCCTCAAACCACACATACTCATTTCACTTTTATTCACATCAGTAATAATTATCAAAATGTTTAAACCCAAGATTCATCTAAATCTTTTAATGTTATAATTGCTGCTAACATCCACCGCTTTAATGGTTACTTTGAAAATCCAATACTTACACATCAACTTTCCAAAGCAAAAGATGTTTCCATAGCTGTGGTAAAACTATTTTGTACAGCAGCTGCTGTATAAAGCTAAGCTTTTAGGATCACCCACATTCCACTTAAAAAAAAAAATCAGCACATACAACAGTAACACAAAAGTTCCTGCCTATTTTTGGGGAGAGCTGGACTACTTCATATACACAGGTTATGTCCTTTAAAGAGAACACTCAGTGGGACAACTAAAATCCAGATGGGAAATACTCCACAGTCTCTTGCAGAACAAGGAAATTGAAGCTGAAACCACCAGAGCATGGTCCTTGTATAAGAACACCTAGCTGCTCCTCAGAAATGAATTTTCTTTCTATAAGGATCTTGTTTAGATCTCAGTGTTACAAAAATCTATCATATTTACCCCTAACTGTAAACTTAAATTCAAACACTTTATCAATTGAAGGAATTTTCTTCTTCTTGGGCACACAAATAGAACTATATGGCTTTCGTACCTCACTGTTTTCTCTTCATTTTACCCACATGCAGTCCTGTTTAATAAGAGGCAGCTCAAAGTTCAGTGAAATTATTATAATAAAAAACAACCAGCTAAATCTCATCTAAGACAAGAGTATTTACAGAGATTTTTTCAAGAGGTGAAGGAAATGCATGAGGGTATTCCATGCTAATTCTGTCTGCTGTATTTTTTTTTCTTGATAACTTCATAATTGTTTCATTTTCAGCTCTGGCAAGTGAATTCTGACCTCCTGGGAATGTTGCTGCAGCCACCTGCCCAATGACCAGCAGAGGAAGGTGAATCTTGTTTCCTTGTTTGCTTCATTTAATCTCTACAACTTCACTAAACAAGATCTACCAGACTAGTACTGTGTGGTCTCTTTAAAGAATGGGCCTGCACTCAAGAAGAAGATTAAAAGAGAGGCTCAGTGTTTTTTATTTCTCTCACTTCTAATTAATAGATTATAAACTCAGGGCTCATAGAGGGTCCGAAAGAAAAGAAAAAAATAGATTGGCCTTCTACAGTTTATGGAATACTGCTAAAATGCATCCTGCCCTTCCTTCCAGCTAAGTGAATACCCTCAACCCGCTTAGCTCCCAGCCCAGTACTTTGCCAATTTTTCAAATTGCTAATGCACTACAGTGATTCCAAAATGCATTGTTGGCGTTTGCAAAAAAATATGTTGAGCTGTAAATCTGTTACACTTAAAAACTTTAAATGAGACACATAAAGAGGAAAAAAGAGAATGAAATAGCAAGTTGTAGTATTTTAAAGTGATAAATAGCCTAAGACCAACAAAGGTTGAGGAATAAAGGACTACTTGCAGTCAAAATAATTACAGGTAACTGGCAAAGATTTTAGATTAAGCATAATGTGTTTTCCTCCACATTAGAGATTTGGGATCCACACTGCTGAGTAAAAGAAGCAAGCTACCATATTGCGACCTGTTATTATGATTATTACACAAAACCAAAAGGCAACAAAGCACAAATATGCACCATTAAACATAAGCTACGCTTTAACAAAAGAAAACCATACAAATGCTTAACCAAAACAGTATCTAAGTGAAATGCAGACATTATTCTAACTACAAGTATGCCCTCCAACCCAATTAAACTGTTAATAAAGTAATCAATTTACTGAATTTGCAAGAATCTGTAGAAACTGCAGTACAATTATGAATCTTGATTTTTAAAAAATCATCAGATTTAATCTTCAACATGGTATCAACTAGGTATATGGAAGATGAGTTACTACCTAATGAATAAATCACGATTTTGAAGTCAAGTATGGCTTACACATTCTTTACACATTCTTATCACAGACTGGTGAGTGAGCCTTTCCTTCTGAGCGTAGGAAACCATAGCCTGCAGTAAATCCACCCTGAGCAGCAGGAGCATTTGATGTATGTCTGTTATGTATACAAACAGGCCCCATACAGACCTTCAAAATGCATGTTAATGCTACTCTTACTAGACCATATTTAGTGCTTCCTGAACTCGTTCAGGCACTTTGTGCCTGGCAGCTGTCTCAGGTGCCATGAATATACAAGGCCATGAATACTTATCGATACCTGCTCGTACAGACCGAGGACTTGGCTCTTCCGTGGTGAGCAGCAGCACAGAGCACAGGATAGGCAGGCAAGGGCTGGTGCTTCCCGGTGCTCCAGGAGCCAGGTCTGTCAGCCAGGTCGTGGGCACCACCCAGGCTCAGCAGACCCACCAGGAGCTGGGGGAAAGTACAGAAAAGCTGGTGCCAGCAGTTCCTTGATGCCGTGACCACCTTGGCATGGTGAAGCCCATTGAGAGGTACTGGAATTTGACTTGAGCCAGAGTGAATAAATGAGATCATCCTTTGCAAGTGTCAGCTTGGAAAATGTTACCTGAGCTTTAAAATTAAGAAACTAGCAGATGCCGAGCATTTTGTAAAGCCTGGAGGCTATACACTCGCTGCCATTTCAGTATATCTGAAAGCCGAAATTGTGTGATTGCTTCTGAAGATGCTGGCATAACTTTGTCTCACTGAAATATCATGAAATGACATTATGTCTCCAGTTTATGGAAGGTTTGAGCCAAAATCCTATTAAAATAACTAACTGGAAAAGAACTAGCAATAGCCAGCCACCCAATATCCATCCATCAGAAGAAATGAAGAAAAACCCACAGAATCTATCACCTTATGAATGCATACCAGCACAATCTCTACAAAAAGACAAACTATATTTATATTTAGAAACAGGGCCATAAATTAAATAGTTCTCTCCAACGAGATGAAATTTTCAAGAATAAGTTATTTTAAAATTCCACTTGATGTAGCATAATTAAGAAATAAAAAAAACATAAGCAGTATTTAAGATACCTTTTCTTATACATACTACCTTTCTTTCTCTGTGTCAGGTGCTGTAATGTGATGCCAATAAAAAAATAATCTACAAAGTACATCAGGTTTTATACGTCTTCTTTTTATTTTTGTCCTAGGTTATTGGTATATATAGGGCATGTCACCTTCTCTCTTGCATCTATCATTGCCCATTTCCTTAAGTCATATCCATGGAGCTTCTACGTGTCAAAGCCTGACAGAGCACTAATTTTAAGTTCAGAAGTATAAATAAACACTCTTACATGTAATTTAAGGCTAATATTAGGAAAGTTATATCATATACAATATTACTGGAAGACAGACACACAGACACAACAAAGGTGTTTTTAAATTAGTTCATTAACTATTTCGAACTAATTCTAACTATGTATAGACATTTCTAAACAGAGAGAGAGATCTACAGTGACAGATATCTATCCTTCCATCCTTACAGTAGACTGTCTAGTAGTTTTAGAGAAAAAAAAAGTTTCTTAATGTAAATGAGAATAAATGTCCTTTACCACGTTTGAATTATAGCACAACCCTGAAAAACTGTTGTGTACCAGCCCAGAGATTCTCAGGGATATTTCTGTATTCAAGAGATGATCTGTGGGAGTGCTACTACTCAACCAGCTAATGCAACAATAACTACAGTTGTCCACATTTCCATAAGTCATTGACATGGGTAAATCTATTAAAAAGTAAGTGCTGATTTTTCCTATTAACTCTACTTTGTAAAAAGGCTACTTTACATATAGTTTTGTGCAGTGACAAAACAATTTTTTCATTTATTTTGTTCAGGCACGTTAATTAATTTTAGCCTTAGACGGTGCTGTCACTTACAATTTCCTATCACTTGGGTAGATATCTATTTTTTTAGTATCATATTCACATGAGAAAAATTGACAAAACCCACAAAAAATTTTAGAATGATAAAGGTTGTCAGGGTAACAAATTACGCACACAGGCAAAAGGGTAAAATATAATTATGCAGATGGCAAAATAAAAGAAGGTAATTTACAACTGATGCAGAAAATTACTGGCACAATAAGCATATCCCATAAATCAGTTAGTTAACAACCTAATTTATAACTTTGTGAAAACCAGCAAATATAAAATAGAGATCTAGAATGGAATTTAAGTGCCTCATCTTTTCTTTCAGTAATGCACCCACTAAGGGCAACATTAATAGATCAGCAGCACATTAAATAATTGATGCCACATTACTGCCCCCCTCCCCTCTGCAGTAATGAGCAATTACTTCTTCTGATGACTGACTCTTTTCAACAGGGAAAACAGTCAAGTTTTTGCAGTAGAGAAACGGAAGGACCTCACAGATCTGAGACAATCAACTGGAAAACCCATTTGTTCCCGTATGCAACAACAGACACTGCACAGGCCTGAATGAAGAGGAACTTCAAGAGCATTCTTATGAGTCCGCTGGAAAGCACGATAGGAACGGAGACCTGTCTTCTCCCCAGAGACCAACAGGCAAATTTGGGTATATTTCTGTTTTGAAAAGCTGTACATAATAAGCCATGTAGCCTCCCCCACCCCCCTTTTTAATAATGAGCTATTTGGGGAATAAAAATTCCAAACGTTGGGTAGATCCAAAGGAACAGGCAAGGTCATAGTTCTTTCTGGGCCCCTGACTTTCCCAGTTGCTCAGCAGAACATTAAAATTCAATTTCTCTACAAGTCCTGGCAACTTAATGAGGGCTCAGGCACAGATCTAAATGGTTTTCTGTATTAAGGAGAAAAGCAAAGGGGAGAAGGAAAGGATGATTTCTGTGAATATGACAGGCACTTGGTGGGACTTTTCGATGTTTTAGAAAGAGTACAGGTACTAAATCTAAAAGCAACCACAAGAATACATAGCACCTGTCAAAGAGACGAGATAGTGGCAAGGTGTTCAAGGAAGATTTTAAAATTTTGAGACAGTAAGTGGTTTTCTGTGTGGCACAGTAATAATAAAAACCGGAATACTGGTATAGTGCAAGAGTAGGCACTTTCTTAGGCAAAACCTGTCATCATCTTGTAACAGCTTGGGACTTGAGCAAGCACTGGTGTGACCAGCCTGGTGATGCTGGAGCATTTGCTGCAGGTAGACAAGCAGCAGCTTTAGGAGTCTGGATTAAGAAGCAGGCTTCACTTCAGAACCAGTCCTGGCAGAAATGAATAATAGGTAACTGCAAGGTCACTGCATTTGTGACATTAAGTCATTAGACTGATTAGGTGTCCATCTGCTCTGCTTTGCAAATTGGCCTTCTATGTTCATTAGCAATCATAAACCCGGATATATCACAACGGGCTAGGAAACGCATGTATAACCAGTCACAGAGCACAGGCCTGAGAGCACAGAGCAACGCAGCGACCTAAGTGCTAATGACTCCAAATCATACGATTAGCCTACTGGAAGTAAGCACTTACACAGCAAATGGAGTATAAGGCCTACATCAAGAACGCTGTTTTTCATCATGATATGCACAAAACCAAAGTGACTTCAATCTACCAAAACAGAGAGGCTGCCGCTGAAGAGAGCTCTCAGCACAGCGACCATCACCACCACCACCCCATTTACTTTCCGCTTGCCGGGTGGATTTCATTGAAGACAGAGACACCAGTCAGTTGGCTCTGCTTCTCCTTCCTCCACCAGGTCTTAACTGTCCTTTTCTCCGTGCAACAGAACACGGCAATTCAAAGGCACAGCAAAACATGCTCTTACCCCACCTCCAACAGGAGCTCTCTGCTGCACAGCTCCCTCTGGCCCCCCCAAACAACAGTACACCAAGCTCCAGCCAGTTCCACCTTTTTTTAGGCACATATGAACACATTGTGCTATATTAGTGTCAGGACAGCAAGCCAAATCCGTTCCTGATGCCATTAAAGGGATTAATATGATGCAAGCATTTAAGATTGCAATAAATAAAACGTTCAGGTAGCTCAAACTCTTCTGGCACGTTGCGTAAAGACAACCCACCCCACCACTGTTTCATCTTTTGTAGGTTACGATAGCTAATGGGTAAATTATTTACAGGGTGAGCACTTGTACTTTAGTAATATTTTTGTTAGCTATGTATTCATGTCAAGGGAGGCAAAAATAGTATAGCCCTGACGGATACATTGCTATTCATATGTTCTACATTTTTCTCATTCTACCCTAAGGCTATCATTTTATATGGTAAGGAAGGAAATTAAAATGATTCCTGTTGCCTCTCTTCTTTATTAATCTTTAATGATTTTTAATTCACACACTTTAATCTATCCTTTCATGAAAAGGATAAAGCAGTAATCTTATAATGCCTTTTGCCTTTTTTTTTTTTTTCTCCAATCATACCTTTATACAACAAAGTTTCCCAAAACCACGTAGGAATTTCGTTTCTGGTACATGCTTCCCTATTCTATCAGTATTTGGAAAACAACTAAGTGCTTGAACCTGTACCCATCACCAGCACAAGAGTGATTCAACAGAGCACATATGCATACGTTTCTCTTTAAGCGCATAATTAAGTCAATTCTTGTTCAACAAAGCATTTAAGCAATAGCTGTTTACTGTAAACTGTGCTCACTGCCAGGAGTAACTTTTTTTTTTTTTATTAGACTGATAAAGTTACAAATTAGACTAGCAAAGGTAGAAAATATGCTGCCTAATGGTGGCTTAGGGGAAGAAGCAAGATGGAGTGCTTGAGGAGCTTCTCTTTGCAACAAGCCAAGAGAAAAGGGGAGGCTAACATGGAGGTGGAAGTCCCTCACCTGCAGCTGGCTTGAGAAAGGGGAGAAGAATAAGGGAGCTGAACCCAGGCTGGATTAAGCCTTCCAACCCAGACACTGTTGCCTGCTGAGGTCCCTGGTGAGCACCAGAAGCAAAGCCTGTAGCTTTGCTTCTGGTGCTCACCAGAGCACCATGTTGGCATGTTGGCTACATGCCAACACTACAACATGTAGTGTTGGCATGTAGCCAACACTACATGTACACACCCAGGCCTGTCACTGCCACCCCTTCACACACCAGTCTTGGAGGTCAACAGAAGCACCTGCCTTGGATTCTTCAGATCCGCACAGAAAGCACAGAAAGCCAACAGGCAAGTGGAAGAAAAAATCAAGCACTCCCCACCACCTCAGCATAGGTACTTTTGAATATTTTACCAGTCTTGACTACCTAGATGGCCCTAAAATCTTCCTAAGTGCATCTAGCACCTCACATGCACTGTGCTTCCTAGCAACGCTTGGCACAAGAAAATTTTCCAGCCTTTTGGATTTATTTATTTTTTTGTTATTTCAAAAATTTTGCAGAATTTTGGCAATATCCTCTTCCAGCCACAAACAAGCAAACTGCCTTTTGCCCGGCTACATGAGCCTTGAAGCATGAGGGCTTGTCTTTCCGAGCGCAAGCCAGAGTGGGCAGGGGAAGGACAGCACCCTCCTGCTCAGGAGGAGGACATACTGCATAACACAGGCTGTTTTCCACAGGCAGACTGACTGCCACCACCAACAAAGCACTATCAGGACCTTTATTAGCAAAAATGTCCATGTTCTGATTCATCCATCTTTCCCACATTCATCCATCCTTCCCGCTGGAACTGTTCCATTGTGTTCAAACACCCATGTATTTGTTCACACCCCCTTTACGTGCACAGCAAGAGAGAAGTACCCTGCAGGCCGGGTCTGTTTCCTGAACCAGAGGCAAGGAGGTTGAAGTCCCCACTCTGAGATTTTGACCCACTGGTGTCTTCCCTCCCCATGGGTCACCCTGCACACTGGGCTGCCGGCTGTCAGGTATTGTGTAGGGTTACTCTCTTTGAGCAGAAAAGTTATGAGAACTTTCAAGTTCAATTAACTAGCTTTCATTTCACTTAACTTGAATGAAAAAGTACCATTAAAAAACCCTGACCCAGTTATTTCATACATAAAAGAAGCCTTTGTAGCAGGTGCAATATTCCGAGGAGGTGGTTAATGAGAAATGCACATCAGAGCTTAATTGGAAAGAGTCTTTGATGTTGGTTAGCTTACCTGTTATGACACAAAAGCAGAACATCACAAGGGAGGGAGGGGCCATACACTGCAGCTCTCCTGAGGGCTGTTACAACCAGTTAAGCCATGGCCTCCTGGGCTGTTACACTTCAGTTCGTCCTGTAGCTGTCTCAACACCACACACAACCCCATACCAGGACACCCACAACCCAAGGAGCCAGATTCCCCCAGTGTTGCCCACAAAGGACCCATCTCTAGCTGACTGCAAGGAGCTTTGATTTCAGGTTTATTTCAGCACAAACCCTGTCAGGTCTCACAGTCCTTAAGATAAGCTAAACAGCATTTACAGCTGAGGTGGAAAAAATACATTAAAAAAAATGATGTCTGAAAAAAAAACAGAGCAGTTTTTTTTTCCAGCACATTGAACTCAACTGAACCAAGCAGATGTAAATAAATTTCTAAAAAAATGTAACTTATTCACAAGAGTTGCTTTGATTAGACAGTCTGTAAAAATGTAAGGTGGCAAAGAGGGGGTGTGCGTGAATGCCATTTGGTTCAGGTGAGCACAGCACTACTGCACAAGAATGCCGCACTTCAGCAGAGATCCAAGGAAAGCTTCTTCTCTGCAAAAAGCTGAGGGAACTGCCTTAGCCTTGGGCTCTCTACCTTGCTTAAACATCATTTCCCCCCTCACATCTTTCAAACGCTTGAGTGGCACGGTGAGAGCTCTCCCTCCCATTTTGATTTATTGTAGCTACAGGAATGGAGGCAACTATAAATTCCTGTGTCTTTGTGCACAGAGCTGTAACCACAGCAGGAACCTCATCCCCACAATAAAACCTTCCAAACTCAAAACATAAAATCCCCACAAAATTCACACATAACATGCACGAGAGAGAGAAAATAATAAAAATTGTTAACAGACAAAAAATAGCACATCTTTTTATATATTCACTGCATACTCATTTGAAAAGGTTATAAAAAATCCTCCAAAACACAGTTTCACATTACTTTATCTGAACAACTATTTCTCAAATGTAAAAGCATTTGAAAGACTAAAAGGGTTTTCTTGTTACTGGCTTAAAAGTGATTTTCATACTCAAGTACATTACTACTACTTAACAAGGGAACAAATGCACTTCACTGAATGAGTATCTAATTCCCTGTGTGACCACAAGTAAAAATGTACGAAGCTGGCAGCGCCCAGGAGACGTGCTAGGCCTGCCATGTTCCAACAGAGTTTTTGAATGCTCCCTGTAAATCACCAACGTTTGTGCCATGCCTGACTGTGCCCTGTACAATGACTGAAACCTGTGCATTATACCTGTTTGTACTTCTGCTTGGCTTGAATTTAGCTTGGCTTGAGGAGTTTGTTCTTGCAAAAACATGAGCAGAATTTGTTTGAACCTTATTAAGACCCACAAGAGAGCTAAGATTTTAGTTTAAAAATAACAACAAAGGGGTGGGGGAAAGAAGGCAAGAGGGAGAAAGGGAAGAAATAGGACAAAGAAAAGAAATGAGCTTCATGCTCCAGGGCATGATGAAAAACTTGCTATTGAAGAGCCACTGTTTGCAACACCCGTGACTCCCCTGCCAAAACTCAAGTTAGGAGCCATTCACAGAACTATCCCTCTAATGCGGTACTGGGGCAGCTTGGGCAGCACTGTCCAACAAGAAGTGCTTATAAAAAGGTGCATTTTGATTTTTCATCGCAACGGGAATGTGCTTTGATCTGTTTTCCAACGCATTCAAATGGCTGTTGCACAGAGGTCTCGTTCCTGTGGTGCAACATAAGAAACAGCAGTTTGAAATACAGAATAGCAGAGATTAAAAACTCCCTTTATCTGCAGGGAGCTTGCTTTGCAAGCTTTCAGCACAGTTCAAACCCAGCCTAGACACCATTTCTCTGAAGAAGCAGGGGATGTCTATACTGCTTCAAACTTTGATCCTCCTGCTGAATTTGCTAACAAGAGCTGACTACTGCTTGACTGCTTTTACAGATATTTGTAAACTCCAGTGGTTTGTCCAGGGTAATCAAGACAGTTTTCCAAATACTGGCTGGCAGAGGCCAAGGCACCACCGGAAAAGAACGATGCTTTTACACTAAGAGCCCCACAAGACATAGGGGGTTAACAGTTCTCCAGTTTTGGCCAGACCCAAGCCTAAAATTACCTCCCTGGCAGTACTCAATACCAAGTGCTTTCAGAGACTGTAGTAGTACAGGGATAAGGGAAAACTTACCCTTTACAGTGGTTATAGATGAGATTTGTTTAAGACTGAAGAAGCCTGTAATGTCACTGCTCCTTTCATAAAAACTGCTTACTTTTTGATGCAGGTTGTCTGCTATTTTAAAAGAACCTAAAGGTTCAAAGTGAAACATTCCAGGTAAGACCAGGATCAGGCTTACACAGTTGATCCTTTAACGCAGGTGATTTATAACACAGTCCTACAGACACAGTTTTGCCATGCTTGTTTTCAAGAAACCCCACTTCACTCTTTACATAGGTTGAACTAATGAGCACTAAGTCAGTTTTTTTTTTGTTTAATTATGTTTAATAATTCTATATAATTTAAATTCTAGAAGTAGAAATCTTAGCTGCTTCTAGGTGTTTTTCACAGTACTATTTAAGACAACTCTCCAACATGAATTTGCAGCAAGTACTCCTTAATGCCACTGCTCTTCACCAGCCTCAATATAGTCATCTGGCCTTATTTTTAGTTGTTTAATCTGAAGGTTGTTCTATTTGACCTATCCGGCTTTGCACTGAAGCAGAAAAGAGCTGGTCCATCCTGCTATGATGAGAAGACACAGCTTTCAGCATATGGAAAATAAGAAGCTGATGAGGAAATGAGGGAAGGAAAAGCAGTACCTTAAGCAGTGCAACTGTTCCCAAACTGTACTCAAGTTTTCTATTCAAATTGCTCCTCAAACTTTATTCTACCTTCACAGCAGCCATCTCAAGAATGGGGATAACCTGGGACACCAAGAATCACTCCTCCTACTTTCCCAAGAGTTCCTATCATTAAAAACTTATTATTTTTAAAACAAATGTGGCCCTGATTTATGCCACAACTACAAGTGTACAGAAGGTGAGACCGGTTTAGCCTCACAAAGGGCTTGTGAGAAGTCTGGGCTAAATGACTGAACTCACCATTGTGGAGGAACAAAGCGGCAAATGCCAGGCAAGGAGATGATTTCATTGTTCAGCATCCAGCTGGATCAGAGCTCACACATCTCTTCTTGACCTTCCTCACTCCACATATCCAACCTTTCCTGCTCTGTAATGAGCAAGAAAAACACTTTTTTTCAAAACTAAGTGACTGCTTTATTTAACACACTTTCTTTTTCCCTCCGTTAACTTGTTAATGCATTACACACTTAGAGATCTGTGGCCACTGTGGAAACTGCTACAGCTTTAACCACCATCTTGGGGGTAGTTTGCTCCTATTTAACTGCTTCCTCCTAAATCTGACTAAAAAAATGGAAAACGTCATTCATACAAATAGTTTTAGATGCAACATTATCCAGATTTTTGTGTTCTTGATTTTACAACGTCAAAGATGAATTTTCTAATGTATACATTTCTGTAATGTGTCCACTTACAGTGATACACATAAAATATTCACTGTTAGGATGTTGCTATTAACACAAAATTCAGCTCCAAACTTCTACAGATTATCATTTGTGTTTTCAGTTCAACTCTCATGATAAAACAATAATGTAGTATTTTGTGAGGCACAATTAAAACTCAACACATTCCACAGCTCTGCAATGATAATCTGGTTATAAAAAATATAGAACTATTACTGACACATGACATATGAAATCCAGTATTTTAAACAGCCAGTTTGCAATAGCTTTTTACTGTTGTCTAGAAAAGTTAGCATTTCTTTTAAAAAGTAAAGTTCCAGTTTATTTTGGCAATTCATCCAATACATTTGAAATTAGAAACCACACACTGGCTGAACAGCAGAATCAAAAGGCGAGTGCAAAGCCCAAGGCTACTGCCACATCACATATTCTGAACAGATTTTGAAAAGAGAGTCCTGCAGCTGCAGTGAGACACTGCAGGAGCTCCTAGCATACCAAAGCTGGTGCAGGAGGTGACACAGATGAGGGCTGAGAGAGGCAGGGGGCAGAAACCATCTAAAGAGAAAGCTGCATCAGCTTTGGAATCAGCTACGGAATTTGGTTTTGGATCAGTAAATTACACAATGAAAATTTTTGCTTTTAATACCATTTCACAGTTGCAATGCCAGGAAGGCCTTAGCACTGCTACACCCTTCTTCTGATAAATACAGTCATTCTACTCCTGGACCTTATCTTCACTGCACGTTTTGAGTGGTGTACTAACAGAGCTAAGCAAAGCACACTCATGAGGTTATTACTCAACTTGCAATACTGTCCGTGGCACTATGGGATCCAAGCAAAGACTATAACTAGAGGATTGTGAACAGCCAAGAGAACTCTTGGATCATCCCAAACCTATTTGTTTTGGTGTCTTTCAGACTGTCAAGGCACAAAAACAGCTTCCCAATCACAGCAGCTTCCTGGTTCCACAAAATCAGCTGTGCAGTAACACTCGATTATTGGCAGAGACACCTAAGTACGTGGATTTCTCTGCTGCAACCTTATTCTGTCTCTAAGAGCTTCCAAGTGAACCCTTCCACTGCAACGTATTTCCAGAAAGCCACTGAAATCATTCTTGAAGTGAAACTAAGTAAAATAAACTAAGCCACTGATGAGCAGTTCAGTGAGTTAGGCATGAATATCACAGATCGACCTAAAATACAGTTGTGATTCCTACTGGAAAGAAATGGAGTTGTAATTGAACAGACTTCTTCATTCATCAAAGTTTAGTTCAATTCACTGTCCTGAGACAGTGAGTTAACTCTGTACGGGTAACCGGATTATATTAAACACAAAACACGCGAGCCTACACACTGTGACAATTGCATTTCTATTTGGAAACATAAATGTGAATGACTATTACTGCAGACTAAAACTTTCAGTGAGGATTTGATTGATTCACACACAGCTTTCCTGGGAAACAACACGTGGTGACTTTATCATAAGCATTATTTTGGAGACCGTTACCAATTCCATAGCATCGATTTGCAAGTTGCTACAGAGATCAAGTCAGACCCAAACCTCTGAAACAGCTGGAGCCTTTATACTCACCCTTCTTTCCCATTCAAAAAAGAAAAAAGGAGGTGATGTCTGTACCACATCCATCACAAAATGAAAGCTATTAGCTTCAGCACCCATTTAGAGGGCAGGATGCAACAGCTGCCAACCTTTGTGCCCAGCAGCACACCTCTAAGGGGCTGGGTCACAGCACAGTCTGAGGGGCACAGTGTGGCTCTAATGAACAGCTGGCAGAAGGCCTTACAAGCAGCTCCCTACATCCCACCTCGCAGTGGGACAAGGCAGCATTCAAGAACAGCAGACAGAGGCCTGCTGGAAAAGCAGGCTAAGGAAGATGGCATTGTAACATGCCACGAGTAAATCTGAGAGAAACGACAAGTGGGTATCCAAAGAGCAGAGATGATTTTTTGCTAGCTGTAATGAAACATACTTAACTTCATTTCAACTTCCATTAAAGAAAGAATACCACATGGCCTGAGGAAAAGGAGGAAGGAGTCTCAACAGTTCAATATGAGGCAATGTTTTATGAGGAGAAACAAGCCACCATACTTGCAAGACAGTATCAGTCCATTTAGACTTGCCGGCTTAGCAAAGAGTTATCTAGCAGCCTAGACATTTGTCTGAGGCAGTAATTTGCCTGCCTATTCCAGGAGGCCTGCAGGAGTTCTTAAAGCTCTTTATGGACATCTTAGATCTTTCCTGCCCTTGAGAATACATTTATCACTTTTCCTACCCTGCTCTTCAACTGCAACTTCAAATTTGCGTAGGTCTGTAAATAAGTGCTCTGAAGGTCAACCTGACTATTGCCGACCATTTCCAAGCCAACCTTCCTTTCCCACCTGGTAACAGCCACGGGGAAAGAGACATTTGTGCAGACTTTTTAGGGGAAGGTCTTAATCCAAAATACAGGTAGCTCAAGGATAAGTGTGGGCGACTTGGGAACAGGGGAGTCATTTGTTCTTCACAGACGATTATTGGCCATGAATCATTTACGAGGAGGATAATGAGACACTGGAGAGACTGCTACTGAATTAAAAACGATGGTCCTGATCTTTATCCCTTTCTCCTTAATAAAATTGCATGGGATTTTCCCATACAGGAGAAACCACTGCTGGTAATTAGTTTTTAAACTTTGGAGATAAGACTAAAACATGTGGAGAACTAATACAGAGCTGGGGTGGGTTGGAAGAAAAGGCAGCAGAAAAGCAAACCTCTACAAAGACAGTGCTATTTCATTTTGTTACAAACACAGAACTGATTGCTAGGTGAAAAATTCATTTTCAGGAAAATACTAGTTTTGTTAATGTGCACTAGGAAACCAAGACAAAAAATAAGTTGTTTCGAGTAGTGTGAATAAAATCTATTTTTTCCTATTTGTTGGGATGACAGGAAGAAATTTTGCTTTGACTCAGTTCAACAGTGAACTGCCCTTTCTCAGGAGCTGCCACATTCTCCTATCTCACCTACAAGATGACATCCTGAGCAAATTTCAGCACGTATTTTTCTCTCCTTCCTACCCCTCACAGTAAGTTTTCTCATGTCCAACATGTTCCCAAATTGGAACAAAAGAGTTTACACCGTGTTTTTTATTCCCCCCTCTTGCTGAGCCACCAGCCTGTATCACAGGAGATGGGATCTGCTGGAAAGCAGCAATCAAGCTCCCCCATATTGCTGCTACCAGAGGCAGTCAGTGGTTGAAGGAGCTGTAATTCAGCTGTAAGCAAAGCCAATTAAGTCAATACTTGAACTTTTCCAAAATCAAGCTTTTTATTTTAACTATTTGATAAGACTTAGGGAGAAGAAAAAAGGCAGAAATATCCAAGTTTTCCACAGACTAGAAATTTTATCTTTTGTTCAGCCGTGCACTTTACTAACAATAGTGTGAATTACAAAACTTGGCTATCAACTCAATCATGAGTTATCAACTCCAACCACAGCAATCAGTACATACTTGATCCAATATATTAGTCTGCTACTTGCAATCTTGTTAATCTTACTTGTTGCAATCCAGCATCTTCCAAAGTACTTATCTGTAAATTTATACTGAGTGGTTAAAAATATATATAAAATTTCCTCTGCTTTTCCCTGCCTTTTGAGAGACAGGCAGATTTTTTTCTATCTATTGTCATTAAAGCAGGTGGGGTTTTTGTTGTTGTTTGTTTGTGTTTTGTTTTGTTTTGTTTTTAATCTTTCTTAAGAGCTGTAGTTTTCCATACTTCTTGTTGTTCAGCTTTGCAAGAATCTTACTTGGGAGCCAGGATGCCAAGAAATACCTGCATGCTTTAGCCCCCTCCTCTAAATGCCTTACCTCCAGTAAGGGACCCTTTACTGGGCTCAGCACAGAGCTCATGACAACTCATGAAGGCCCTCTCACCAGTAACACATCAGGCTTTTAATGCATGTCTGCCTATGCACAGGTAAAAAAAAAAAAAAAGAGATTCTTACTATACGAAGTAAAAATAGACACTACAAAATAAAACAAAAATATTCCACCAGGGGAGGTGGGGATAATTTTTTCCCCCCAAAAATATATTGTGCTTTTAATCACTAGGTTTCACAGAGACAGCAGTAAATAAGTGTACTACATAGATGCCCTGATGCATAGCTCACAGCAACCATGCAGATGAATAAGGAGTGGTTTTGAGCTAGGGAATGAAATCAGTATACAATGGATAACTCAGCTGATTTTGACTGACACTAAGTATGACAACATGCAGCCCAAACCATAAAATCTTCATTCTTTATTCTGTAATAACTTTAAAAGAGCTTCATGGATTTTTTTTCAGATTTAATAAAACTCCTAGAATGCTGAAATATAGTACGTGTGCAACAAGTTCCAGCTCAATGTGATTTTTTATAGCAGGTTGTTAAAGCCCAAAAAATATGAGTTTATTGCAGAAATGCTGACACAAACATAAATGTAATGGAGAGAAGAACAGCACTGCTGTAATTTCTGATGCAATCCTATCAATATCAGTGGTTATCCATGGTTAAAGATTGCACCAAGAATTTTACTTTTTATTTTCATTCACCTTTTCAAGGTAAATTTTTCTTAGACTTCTGAGAGATTTTGCGCCCCATACCTAGTTTTGTTAGACAGATCTATGAAACACCTCTTTGACGGTGTGCTCTTAGCAGCAGATGACAAAACACAGAATATTCTACGGTCAGCTACTGCAGAAGCTAAAATCCTTGGATAAGAGTTATTCCAGGGACAGCCTTGCACACATGCGGAGATTAAATTAAAAAGTGCATTTATTAGAACTTGAAAGAAATCTCAAATGAGAAACAATGCAGGGGATCCTGGCTCAGTTATACATGGATGATCTTCTAACTTGATGCTAATGAACAAAAATAATCTCCAGAATTTCTCTTTTGCACAAACTCTGAACTGCATGAAAATACTTCTTTAAAATATACACAACAGAAACAGCATGCTCACAGGAGGACATCAGCCATGTTTCTAAATGTGTTAAGAAGGGTCTAACAGCCACTCCTGAAAGGCTGTGGAGGTTGCCCAGTATCACTGCTCTTTCCCCGAGATTACCACAGAGCTGCTATGCCACCCCCATCAAAGACTCATCTGTGGCAGAGGCGAGCTCCAGCCCATCGGGCATGGTAGGACACGGGCTGCAGAAAGAGCTTTCTGCTGGGCTGCTGCTCACCCACCACCTCCCGTGCATGTCTGCAAGGTGCTGCTTTGGATCGGCTGCACTAGAACAAGGTCGAGGCATGATGTCATGTCCGAGGATTCACAGAGATGTGAGAAAGCAGCCTCACAAGTCTGACCTGATCTGAACTGCAGCACTCCAAAGTTGCCTGAAACATACCTGAAAATGCTGATTTCCTTATCAAAAGTTCTTAAAGTGGTGCAGTTTCTCTCCAAATAACTCATGATATGTGACATGTTCTCCTTACTTTGCCTGCCACTTCTGAAAGATGCACACTAAATCCAGAACACGACAGTTATGCTAAGGAGACATGCCATTACTAGGAACATTGCTTAGTGGCCAGATCAGAGCCACATCTGCAACATGCGCTGGGTGCACTGCTACCCTGCCCAAGAGTGAGAGAAACAAGGCAAGGGCTGTTCCTTCTCCATCACAGAGCTCCCTGTCTCCCCACCCCAGGAAGAGGAACCCACACAACCACCAACAGCGCTCCAAATCTTTGTGATACAAGCATCCAACCAGTTGCAAGCGGGCTGACACCAGAGGATAATTTCAGCTGAGCTAAACATTCTTGCAACAGAGTCTGATTAAAATAAACATTCTCTGATAACAGCTATGTTGTGTGATATCTCGTCAAAGACGTAGCAGCTTAATTCTGTGTATTTCAAAGCAAATATAAATTGTTTGACTAAAGTAGGCAGAAATGAGACAGAGATGATCGACAGACCATTGGCAGTACCAAAAGAAAAGGTCGGGTTGCTCAACTGCCTTTTCTGTTAGGTTGTACTGCCTGCAAGTGAAAGATTACCTATATCCTAATGACAATTTTCTAAGTGAATGATGGCCTTTGTGGCTCTTAACCATTTGGGTTACTATCAGATAAACCACAGTCATACCTGGTCCAGTCATTTTTGCCTTTAACTTTTGCTACCACATTTCTGACCAAAAATTACAACCTTCTTTGAAAGGGAGCGGTTAAAGAAAAATCCAGCTTTCAGCTGTACCCAGCTACTGTCATAAGCCAATTCTGTCACAATGACAGTTTTATTTCCAGCTTTTTCCATCGTTTTCTACTATTTACTGCAATAATAAATGTCCCTTACTGTCATTTTGATGCAGCAACCAGGTTCATTACCATTCACCTATGCAAAATCATTACAAATTGCCCACAATTATCTTTGCAGAATGAAGTCCAGCTGGAAGCAAGGGAAACCAAAGCCGAGGGGTGACTCAGTACCTCCCAGAGGATGCAGCCAGCCCAACACCTGCAGGTCTCACAGGGAGCAGGGGGCAAGATGCCCATAGCCAAAGTGGTCCAAAATGCCCTTTTTCTGAGGCTGAGTGATTTCTTTTGAAACTTGCTGTTTTCCACAAAGTTGTGTTCCCAAAATACAAACAGTACCAATTTTACCAAGGAGTAGCAGGTCCTGGAGAAATATTTTACATTAAAACACTGGGTTTCTTTGTTTCTGAGATACTTTTTGCTCTGCTCCTCTTTCAATTCCCCTTCACTTCACACACACGGAGTTTCAACAGTTTACATATGATGTTTGTTTCCTAAGCATTTAATTTCTGCCGCCTTTATCCACTTCCACCACCTAGTTGGAGGAAATTAAGCACAATGTCACTTTACCCCAGGCACTGAGTTTGGGAGGCTGCTGGCATTACCCATATGCACTCACTCCCCACTCCTAGATTATGGCCAGAGATGAAAGCTGCGATATTCCTGCATGCTTGCAAAGGACTCACCTGAGCTGAATCAATTCCTGCACTGCGAACACCAGCAGTGAGTGAGGGCAAAGGGAAAACAGAGTCAAAATCAATCCAAGCTTTCCTTCTCCTTAGACTTTACAAAAAATAGTCGCTCATGTAACATTCTTCTACCATTTTGAGTACGCTTAGCCTCCCTCCCTTTTCTTTGCTTCATTTCAAATTCTTATTTGCCTTATGCTGTATTTACACCAGATATTAGGGCAAATCACATCGGCTTATCTATTGTGGATGATTAATGCACAACCCTGTAACCAAAGACCTTTTGAGTTAGTTAAAGAGGGAATTTTTGAGACCTACCTTTCTTCATCGTCCTGCTCTTGACTCAATCTTAAGGTGTCATTTAGAAGCACTGATTGTAACTTACAAGTACTCAGTGTTATTTAGCAGACAATTTCCCTTTATACTCTCTATTTATTTATTGTTTTAATTACCTTGGGAAACCTTTTCTCCTTTGACTGATCCCTGCTGGTGAGTGTCTGCCTGGTCTGTTGCTCTGATCACATGGCCAAACTGGTTCAGTTTCCACCTTTTTACTGATGCCAGCAGAGGGCTAGACCAGGCCAAAATACTTAAATTCTTTCTAATGCAACTGCTAGTTTTCAGCTGATGGAAGAGCCTCTGCAAAATCTCTGGAAAATATATTATGGGCTTGAGCTTTTCATGACTTACACTGCAGTTTTCATGTCTAAGAAGAGCTGTTAATGACAACAGCACCCCAAGATCTAAAGTTTTCACACACGGTCAATTTTTGTTGTTAAGGCAATTCTTTATCTAGTGTTTTCTGTCTTGTTTTGATATCTGTGAAGTAAGGAAATTGAATCATTCACTCAGATTTCTTCTCTTTGGTGTAAACTTCATGTATGAAGACTGCTTATTGCTGCTGTAGTTTTTTCTCCTCCTCCTGTGGGGATTCCTAAGTGATAGAAAATTGCAGGCTTGTCCTTTCTTATACTCATTTTAGTTCGTTTCCTTTATCAAGGTGACATCACTCGCAAGTTGTGCAGAGCATAAATAACAAATTAATTGAGAACAACTATGCCATCCCATTCGAGTCTAAGGGCTTCTGACAAAGACAAGAGAAGGCATTCTGGGCTTACCTTAAGCCAGTACAGTTGCTAAAATGACACCACTGAGGATTATTTTCTTGTTTTTCTCTTACACTTTTGTTCAGAGGGCTTGTAAGCCTATCATGATGTTTTGCCAGCACTGTCCCTTTTCAGCACGTCTCCTGCTCACTGAAGCCTGGGGAGCTATGGCACAGCCTCCTCTTTGATGCTCTGTGTGTTTTCCAGGCAGTATGCTCCAGCTGTGGGTCTGCCCTTTGCTTCGCCTCCATGTGAAATTTGTGCATCCTTCTGCAAGGCATTTTTTCCTTTAGACCTCAGCCAGTTCCAGAGGACTGAGATGTGACTGAAAGGAGTAATTCAGCCTGTAGTGGAGAGATTTTGTACTGGAGAGCCCCCTTCACAGGACTGGCATCACGGTTGATCACATCCCTGGCATCAGCTACAGATGTGACTGCCAGGTTATGCTGCCACTTTATCAAGCTGGTCCCTGCAGAGCCCTCCATCCCTTAGTATTATTTGGCAAACATCCTACTCTCTAAAGATGCTGATCTGCCACTTTTAAGTATATCTGCTGTTTCTGTGGTTTGATTTTTTTGGTTGGTTTGTTCTTTCCCCAGGTATAGACAAATCTTCTTCTTGCACTTTTTCTTCCCCACTTGCTGGTCTGCTAATCATTGTTTCTATACAGATATTCTTCCCTGCCTATATCATTACATACATGTGCACACAGACACACTCAAACACATCCCACCTCCAACAATACTCTTGCAGATCCCTGACATCAAAGACTTTTGGACTCAGTCACCTCCTTCTCTAGAAACAAACCCCATTACGAGGGGATGGTAAGCAGGCAGCCATCCCGGGCATCCTCACTTTCCTCCTTAATGTGTCTACAAAAAATCTCAGCCCCCTGAGCTCTGCAAAGGCACCCAGCTTGAAGCAAAGGCACCAGCAAGGCTGCAGGGATTCCCCAGTTAGCCTGCACCTCTGCAATTAAGCACTTAGAGCACAGCCTCATTTTTTTATTACTTTTCCATGGAACCCAGACTATATGAAGCACTGTGCTATGCCAGTGCTGACTGTTACAGTTTTGTGTCTATACAATTGAAATCAGATTGTTATAGACATGTGTTATGCTTGCCTCCAAAGACAGTATCAGGATATTTCATTTTACTATGTCCAACAGGAGTTGTAAAGGGCTCGTTACTGCAAAACATGCATCAAATCATGGCTAATAACTGCCTGTCCAAAGAAACAAATATAACAAGATCATTACAGAAAGGAGAAACAAAAATATATTGAGAATGCCTGAAAAGAGGAATTACACTTACACAGTAAAGCATGTATGAGGCAGCAGAACCTGTGCTTATACATTTTCATGCCAAGGACTTCTGTTCTGAGTTCAAGACCCTTGTTTTTTTCTATGTCTCCTTCTTCTCTCCGTATATTGAGTTGTGGCAATGCTAGGATAATTGTTTTGCTGAAACAACTAGTTAAATTTACAAGCACCATCCAGCTAGCTACTGCTCAGTTACCAACTGAACCTAAAGTTTGTTCAATTTAGCTGGAGATGAAATGTAGAACAAAAAGGGGGAAAATGAGACAAATTCCTAATAGTTGCTAGCCCTTAATACAGAAGCTATTTCTGGACTGAGAATAAACAGAGCATCTAAAGAAAGCTGCTTCCCAGTCAGCTATGAAGAGGTTGGCAAAGAACAAGGGAAGACATCAGTCCTGCAGCTTACTTTGCAGAATGACAAATGCTAACCCCATAGAGCAGCAGCCTCGAGCCCACCAGGTGCCCCACACACCATCAATACCAGGGAGCGAGCCCCAGGAGGACAGCAGGGATGGTGGTGACCAGGGGAACAGTGAGAGGCAACTCTTCGTGGCTTGGTTTTGTGGCTTACGTATCCAGCTAACAACAGCACTGCCTAATGTGATCAAATCAGCTATGTATGGTGGCTTTCTCATCTATTTTTTTATGTTCAAATTAAAGTTTTCATTTATGTTTAGTCATTTATTGTAAAGCTAAAACAAAGAGAATGAGAAAATACCCCAGTTACTCCTGGACAGTAGCTTCCTTGTACAACTGACCATACTACAGGCAAACCTAACTACAATTTCCATGTGTTTCCTTATCACAACTGTGCAGACAGTCTGCCAAAGGCAACTTTAATTTCCAATACAGATCCATACACTCCTGACATATTTATGAGAAGCATTCTTCTGATAATGCATCACTACATTTATATTTAGCCCCACAAACTGCAGAAAATGATTATTAAAAAAATATATCTAGCGTACATTTCTGCTTGAAATCTGATCCTGTGCAACGGAAATAGTCCTTTGAAAAAGCAAAGCAGAGGTGGATGTCTGTGATATTCTCTGCTCTCCTATTTTTAGCTCTTTAAAATTTTTTCTTGTGGGGCTATAGCTGGAAAGATGTGGGTACAACTCAAACAGCAGATCTTCAGTAGTTGAAAAACCAGATAAAGGAAATTGGAGATCTTATATAATTAATAAAACTATTTTTCTACTAAATAGCTCTTCCCTGTTGAGAAGCTTTTATTATCTTACCCCATGTTATTGTAACTAGGATTTCAGAGAGATTTTTCCAACTTGCTTTGTTTATATGAACACTAGCCGAATGGCAGTAGATCC
This sequence comes from Anas acuta, assembly GCF_963932015.1. Lineage (NCBI taxonomy): Eukaryota > Metazoa > Chordata > Aves > Anseriformes > Anatidae > Anas > Anas acuta. The sequence continues at coordinate 6,456,504 of NC_088985.1, forward strand.
GGATAAATCTCAGGCTCGCTGCCATGAGTGGATTAACTTCACTAATTACTTATCAATTCTTCTTTCACCTCATTTCTTACCCTAGCACACAGTGATTCCCCTAATACACACAATGTGGCCTTTAACTGTCAAATCGCAAGCACATGGAAAAAAAAAAACATTTGATAAATCTGAACACTGTCCATAAGAACACCGGGCAGAAAGTGAATTGACCCATCAACTTGCCCACTCTACCCCCTCCACTGTAGGCAAGAAGCCATGAGGACCCACCTTCTAGAGATACATTTTTCAAGATAACAACTCAGCAGAGACATATCAACATGGACTCCCAAAATAAAGGAAAAAGAACTGCAGCCCCTGAAGCTGTTGCAGTGGGCTGCTGCTTCACTGCAGCTTTATCCCTCTGCCCCCCTGGACCACATGGGAGCTAAAGTCAGAGGTGCTGGGTCTGGGGTGTGCACCCCTCTCCCGTTTTAGAAAGCCACCAACACATGGCAGGGTGGCCCATCCCACTTGGAAAGGGCAGATGGCTGCCTAGAGACATTGCACTTTACTTTTTGTAATCATTTCTCTCAAATGAATAGCCTGAATATGCATAATCAGGTATTTGAGCTCTGATATGTATGATGATTAGGATTAATCACTTGGCTGACGAATTGGGCAAAGTGAGAGCTTGCCTGATAGCAAAGCTACACGCAAGAGCTGGCTATACCCTTGGTCACCTTTACTACTGTTCTCCAAGTATAATTTAGATGTCACAGACTCTCTGAGCTAGGGATTATAGGCAAAGTTGACATTGTTCAGCGGTAGTGTGGTGGATGAGAAAAGGCTGAGTCTCTCCATCAGCACATGGGGTGTGGCAAAGACCCTTGATTATCACAGCCATTTAGTTAAAAAGCTGGAGGGCACTACTTGCACCAGAGCAGCTGTACAAGCTGGAGTCATCTCAGCAGCCAAAAATGATCAATGAGAGAAATACTGTCCTTTTCACACCACTATGTTTACTACCCAGTCATCTGTATGCAGAGCAGGAATGCTTTGGTGGCCATACAAGGGTGCTCTACAAACACCATTACCTCTCTTCTAAACTGACCTATATAAACTGCTGTGGAGGAAAGAAAAAAAATACTTAAAAAAAAAACAAAACCCCCAAAACCATGAAGAATATAGACAAATTTACAAACGTTAAGTTCAAAATATAACATAGCTTTTTCTTAATACTTAATAAATACAAAGCATACTTTTTCAGCTTAACACACCTAACAAATGAAGTGCATACTGGACATTTTGAAAGGCTGCACAGAACATCCACCATCATTACCAAAAATCACAGTCCCAGATCACTTAATTTTTAGTAGAAAAACATTTATGTGAGAAACATTTGAAATCTGCATTAGAGAGCAGGAGCTACTATGTGTTTTCAGTTATTTCTCAGAAGTGTTCCAAGGTTTTAGTCTATATTAATCAGTTTACTCAAACTTGATCCTAGCACTGTTACTTCGTCAGTATGAATGTTGTTTTCCTTTTGAGATATTAATGATTTCTGGCTGGCCATTTATTTTAGAACCATGAGTTCCTCTTTTATTTGTGCATTTCTGTCATAAAAAAATCATTTAGTGTTTTCTGAGAAGTGTAAGGTCATTTTGGTGGTTTGTGTTTTCTTTAGAAATTGCAAGGGGACACAAGAAATGTAAAAGGCAACTTTCACATAAGTTAGTTTAGTATAAAGCCTGAGTACAGTTGCTAAACAAGGCTTCCTCTAGGGGGGAAAAAAAGAACAAAAAGAATAGGAAACCAAATACTCGGGGTATAAAGCAGTTGCAGTTGTTCTCAGCATGTAGAGAGGCTATCAGAGTAGATCAAAACCAGGATTGTTGTGGCTGTGTGAGTAACTAGGCACAATGGGCAGCTGTCCAGTTTGCATTTTGGTAGCTCCCAGGAGCTAAGCCAGCTTTAATTAAATATATATAGATATAGATATATTTAAAATGCATATATATACACACACATATATACTGCTAGCATAGCTAGTTATTCACACAGTCTTAACTGCCCTAGACAGCCTCTCTGCAGGCAGGCAAGAAGCAGCAACTGTCCTGTGATTTAGGGGTGCAGAAGTCACCAGCTCCAGAAGAATCGCACGCTGGTCAGATGTGGAGAAATGTTTTGCTCAGCTTCTGTCCATACTCATAATACCGGAGTACCTCCTCTCTGCCCGCTTGCTCTCTTGGCAAGTCTCTGACACAAGGGAAGGCAGAAGCAGCCTTGGCCTTGCACAGTCCCCAGTGCTGTGGGGCAGCTCTTCACAGCTGGAGAAATCTGGATGCCCCTGGAGAGCCCGTGTTAAATATGCTGCCAAGAACCACTACCCTGAGAGCTTAAAAGATAGGAGAGAAAATCACTGCTCACAGCCTGTAAGACATTAGGCCCCAGCTCAATATATTCTTGAAATTAGATTTTTCAAATCCCACAAGTCTGTATTTTGGCCAGCTCTTATACCCTGGCCTTTTCTTTTCACCTGCAGACGCTATCTCACAGAAGCCAGCCAAGAAAAGCAGCAGACAAGAATGCTACTACTTTCGTTTAGAAGCACTATACTTTCCAATAACTTGTTTATTGATCACAGAAGTAGTGAATGTTTGTGTATCCTTGAGCAGAGACAACACCAGCAGAGAAATCCTCACAAAATGATTAATGAAATAATAGAGTCATTTAGCTAAAGCTGCAACAACTCAGAATATTTACATGCAGCCACAAGATGAATGTACCCTTCTTTGCGAGATTCTTTTAGCTTGGCTGTAACACTGCGACCCCGCAAATCCCAAGTTTGATAAATTAACATCCAGATCACAATCCACAGCAAAAAGGATTTGAAACAGCAGCAAGGGGCCAGGTACTGAACATAAATCAGCCTAGTTTCTTGGGCTTCAGGAGCCAATATGTGCTAGGCAGAAACCTTGCCATTAGTAAATGACTTGAGCTGAGAATAGTGTACGCCACTATCCAGCATCCAAAGCACCGTTTACATGTGGAGGTAAACCAGGATTTCCATTATGCAGCATTTTACAGATACTTCGTGTGCATGAAGTTACAAAAGTCACAGGGCAGGTGAAGAACAGAACAAAGACTAACAGATTATGGATTTATCTTGTAAAATGAACAAAGCTCTCCAGGGAATATTTTTTCTCCCTGGCAGAAAAGCAAGGCAGTTTTGCACACAGCGGTGAATGCAGACAGAAGGGCTCCAAGTCCTCCTCTCTGCAGAAGCAGCAGCGCAGCGCAGCGCAGAGGAGGGAGGTGCTGTCTCTGCCTCACTGCTGCCTTGGCTTCAGGAGTGTCTGCTGGAACTCACGAAGGAGTTCCCATTTCAAATTTGTATCATGAATGAATAAATCGAAGGAGCTGAACTCCCAGAAGCTCTACAGTAATTTCCTTCTTCTTTACCCCCAACAGGTCAATTTCCACTAAAGAGTAATAAGAGCACACATTTCCCTATTTATAATTTTCATTTTTGCACTCTTTCATTTTCAGACCCCTTCCAATATTTGTAGCTTTATGATTCTGCCCCTTTTCCATTTAGGCATCTCTCCACCATGTTTTAAATTGGACCTTTCAAAACTTAAGTCCTACTCTGTGCAAGTATTAGTCTCTCTCTCAAATGTTTTTCAAGCTCATAAAACAGCTACCTTTGTTATCTAATCAGAAAACGTAACTGAAACTGAGTTCAATTGGTCCTAACATATACCAACCTACTTTCTCTTACTATGATCAAGTCCCTTGGATAAAGTTCTACATAAAAGCATCTACAACATGGTATCAGCTAGTATATGCATGTGATTGAAATCCTTTTTTGCCAAATGGTGGAAGGAGACAAAGTTTTCCCCATTCTCAGCCAACCATGCTATCGTTTAGTGCTACGGGAGTTAGGTCACCGTATTGCATCAATGCTTAGATTTTTGGTATTCTTTATGCCCCCCATGCTGAGAGGGGGTTTATGTCTGAAACCTGTGAGAAACCCATGAATGAATGGTATCTGTTGACAAACTATTAAAAAGATTAGGAACTTACATAAACACAACTTTACTGCTAAACAAAACTTTTTACTTCACAACATTTTCATTTCAGTCCAGGATATCACAGGGACCTTATGCATTTGTTTGCCCCCATCCCCTCCCTTTCAATGTTTATTTTTTAAACCTTTTCCCTTCAGTCAGGCAAAATTACCTCCCATGAACTGACATTTGTACTGAAGGATGGTAGGATTTTATTTATTTCATTTTAAAATAATCACCCTTTGTCCCATTTGCTGCTTATGCAATGCAAAATTGCATCCACTACACACACAGCTTCACATCGTTGAGTGTTATCTGTAATTGTACATTTTGCTACCTCAGCATCTCCAGTAAAAACATGCTCCCTAAATCATATTTATATATGTGAGTCACAGTGCAATGAAGGAAGAAAGTGTCTGTACTTTAAAAATTATCTTTAGAACTTTGTTGGAAAGAATACCTAGAGTGTAACATTCCTCCATACCTCTATGATTCAGTAATGTAGCCTGGCCATAAATTAATTCTTAATGGTATTTTGCTAAATTGAAAAAAAGACAGTTCCATTACTACAGCCCATAACCTAAATCTCTTGATACAAAATGACTTCACATTCAGTTATAAAGAACTGAAAGACAACAGTTAAGCTTTAAAATGGGAATATATTTGGAAGATAACCCATTAGAATAGTAGCACTGATAATGCTGAAAGGAATCAGCTTGAAAAACCCTTCTGCACACAACCGGTGGTACCTACATATTTGGTCTTGGGAAATTCATTTATGGCAAGTGCCATTGTATTTTGTAATTTAAAATATATTTGTATGAAGATATGAAGCACTGTTGCAACTAGATTAGCCTAAGAGGGCTGCTCCATACATATCCTTTCCTAGCGCTAAAGGGTAGCAGATGTGATATATGAAAGTGTTTATTTGAGGTTTTGCTAAATTACCACCACCATTAATCTACTTCTTTGCACCTTTTGACAACAGACAAACATACTTCTTGAGGAAAAGACGGCAGGGTGAGAGGAAAGAAACCTTACACAGAGAAGCTGTATTCATATTTGTCTTGCCTTGCCTTCCAGAAATAGCGCACTGACTGCTGAGAGCTGGTCATTAATGGGTAACTGCCAGTATTTTCAACATGCCTATGCATTTTAGAGCCAAGTTTGAAATGGCTTGTGTCTGGTCCATGGTTTTAAACTTGTGAAGATCAGCTGCAATCACATACGGTATTCTAAAAATTTAAAGTGGTACAGACAAACAACACAAGAAGATAGAGAACTCAGCTACCTGTGGCGTAGCACTATGCTCAGGAGAGGTCAGAGACAAATCAAATTACACATTACTCATCTCAGCAAGTTACATTGAATCCCCATGCCTTAAAATGAATGTCTTGTCAAAAGTAGAGCAATATAGCATTGGATCTGTTTTACTTTTCAGCTGAACAGGGAAGCTACACCAACTGCAATGTGCCAGGAAAGATCAGAAAGGGCAGGAAACAAATTATCAAGGGGCTGGGGGTGGGGGCTCAGCCATTGTCAGAAACTAGGCCAACATCACACTATGACAGGTAGCAGAGAAGACACTTGGTGCTGCCAATAACCACGCAAGATGTAAGTCCCTCCTTGGTCCTAGGTTGAGGTTGATCAGAATGGCACAAATGAAAAGCATCTCTGCACAAGTGACCACAACGTGGTTAAAGGCAATCCTCTACAGGAGTAACAAAAATGAAATAAATATTAAAAAAAAAAAAAAAAAAAAAAGATGCACAATTTCCAGAAGGCAGATAACACAAAAACGAAGACACTTATTAAAAAGCAGTTGGAAACAACATTTAAGATATTTGAAAGCTGAGAGGCAATGGCCATGACTGCTGAAGGGCAGCACACTGGAGTCACCAGGCCATGGCTTGAGAGATGCTGATAACAGGCAGAGGGAAGCCCAAGTAGCTTAACAGCACAGTAAGGGATTATTAGAAGCAAAATGATAGGCTTAAGAGAACTGTCAAAATCAATAAAATACAAAGGATTCTAATCTCTGGTACATTAAATATGAAAACACAGTGAGACAGAAACACCATGAAGTGGCTAAGCAAAAAGCAACTACTATTACTAAATCCTTTTCCATTGGAAGCATCCAAGGTCTCATATTAAGGCTAGAAATTGACGAGGACACAAAAGAGCACTCAAGGGACAGGGGGTGCCACAGGAAAGGCTGACCAAATCTTTTTGTATTTTTGTTCATCCTGGAAGAACCTGGAGAGATCTATCTGGAACTGAAGTTACTGCAGGATCAGATGTAGAGTTAAGTGAACAAAATGAACAACAAAACCACTAGCACTAAGAGGTATTCATTCACCTCAGTATTCAGATGAAGCCAAACCTACAAAAGCTGATTTGGCAAGTCAGTAGGCCATTTGCTTAAATCACCTTGCTACATACCAGAAGATGTCAGCTCTGTAACAAATATAAAACAGAGACCAGTTTAGAATCCAAGAAATCACAAACCTATTCTGTACCAAGAAAACTGTAGCAACTGTGATGCAGGTTAAAGCTAGCAGACACCCAAATAAACATGACCACAACGCAAGTTTTTACTGTGGTCTTTGCAAAGGAAAGCTCAGCTCCATAAAGCTAAGCTCTGCTGGGTGGTCAACAAGCACGTGAAAAAAGTGAACAGCTTGACATAGCCTGCCTTCATTAATCTGAATGGTAGGTGCAAAACAAGCAAGAAAGACTGTCACTGCACACAGTGAAAATAAGAAGTTGTAGAACTCCCTAAGAAAATAATTGGTAGATGCTAAAAGCTTACAAAAGTTTCAAGGTTATGGAATATGCACCCAACGAGGGCTGGTAAATAGAGCAAAACCATGTCCAGCTCAGGATGTGCCCAGAGATTCAAGAAGCTGAAGGCTTGATACGTTTACTTACTTGCCATGTTTTCACTCATTCTTGCATATCTACTTATGGCCACCATTGCAGACGGGATAGTGAGCACAACAGAGCTTGTTTTGACCCCTTTAGGGACAAGCTTATCCTCTGGAATTAAAAGAGCTGAGCTGGTAGCGAGACACACAAGTCAAACCCAGAAAGCACAGTGGACCATCCAGAGCTTCCTTCAGCGGTACTTACTGCTGGGCTCTCAGCGCTGTGCACTCTCACAGTCAGTGTGGGACTGAAACAACAGCCAGTCATCTCTGCAGCATTGGCCCTAATGTTGCTCTAAGTCCAGCCTGCAAAGGCATAAAATTAGACAGCCATGACATTTACACATAAATGAAGCTCCAAGTTTATTTCGTGCTTTTCCCCTTTGAAAGAAGACTCGTTAAAACATTTTTGAGTCCATTAGAGAGCAGATCCCATAACCTCAGTATATTGATCGAAATCTTGTTGAAAAAGAAGTGCATGGGCATTAAACTTTTAAAATAAAATTTCATTTAAAAATGCAGAGTGAGAAAACCTTGTTAGAATGCAATTTGTATGCAAATAAGTAAAAGCAAAAGGAACCTTAAACCAGTATTCATAATTAGAGTTAGAATGGTTATCATAATTCCAATTAAATTGCAAAGATCATGAACACAAATAAGCTCATTCCCTACATTACCACCCTTTTCTAGTTATTTAGGAAGTCTTTATTAATAAAAATTAAAGCAAATAACAGTTGAACATGGACTTGGCCACAAAGGGTAGAAACAAACTTTAAGGTAAAGAAATCAGCTACCTCTTTCTATGGTGATAATGACAAATACGGTTCCTGCTCCCTTCCAAGAGATTAGGTCTTACACTGCCTGCAAAGCTGTAGTGTAGGGTGGTTGGTTTTTTTTTGTTTGTTTGGTTGTTTTTTTTGTTTGTTTGTTTTGTTTTGTTGTTTTTTCTTAGGGTTAAGGAGAAGGGTTTGTAATAAAGTTTTTCCACTGTTGCATTTCAACAGTAGGAAATCAGGAATAGTTAAAAATTGTTTAAATGACTGTTTATGCCCTTAACCTGATGGTAAACCAGGGTAAGAATCAAAGCCACATAAGCCACAGTAAGAATCAAAACTAAGCCACAGTAAGAGTTAGAGCAAACCAGGTCTCGTGTTTTGGCAAGTTTTTGTCTCTTTCAGGGCACTAGTAACTGTGGTTGCACTGAATGATCCCCACCACTTAACATTTTCTATCCCTGCACCAAATTACTGCCAGGATCAAGAAAGGGAAATTAGAAGGGTTATTCACTGTCTGGTGTGGAATAGAAAAGATGTTACCTGCTTGCCTTGAACTCTTCACTGTTTACAAGAACACAGGCCTTCTCTTTTTCAAAGATATTTTTTAACGTAATCAAATATTAATGAATCACACAATTATATTTCAACAATTTCTAGGTGAAGTGTACAATCAAGTTCAAGGACAAAAAATAATTTTAAAAAGTCAAAAAGCTCAAAAAAATAAATGATTACCTCCTTGTTAGTAAAAATCCACATTCCACTTGTGCCTGGATGGTTTTCTCCCAGGCCCTGGACATAATCATGTCAAAACAGATCAGACAGAGAGAACAGACTGGCCATGTCACACGCGAGTTACCTCAGTTACCTTACTTTTCATTTCTAATAAGGCAAGCACACTAGTTTCATGTGGGAAGTATCACATGCAAAGATTAAACAAAATACTGCAACTAGAAGAAGAAAGAGTTACGTAGAATTTAAAGCCCGTTAGAATTCTATAGAATAGGCAAAAAAGAGGGAAATGGAATACACTACTGCTGTACAACAGTGACTAGCATCGCTTTTAAAGCAGTAAGAAACAAAACCAAAACAAAACAAAAAAATAGCAATTGCCTAGCTCCAGAGACAGCTCAGTTGATAAACCATAAAATAAACATATATCTATGCAGAGAGATATACAAAAAAAAAAATACATATGATGAAGTTTACAAAGATCTTATTGGAATTGCTCTTGACCAATGTAAAGACAGTGGTAGTGTCATGCAAGAAGACAGGAGGTCTACTGAAGCACATCTGAGTGACAGAAAATGGGCATAAATATCCCTTTTTTTGTTTGAAGGACATTTTAAAAATTCAAGTTGCAAATTAAAAAAAACTTTCAAATTTATTTTCTAGAAGTATCAAGAGCAAATCTCTGGCAATGCTGTAGAGTACATGCTAGGATCTCCTGGCACTGCACAGAAACAAGCCGCTGAGTAAAGCCCCTTGATGCAGGCAGCAAAGCAGGCTTTCTTTTAATAGGTGAAGAAGCTAACATGGAGAAAGGCACAGGCCAGACTTGCGGTTGTGTAACTAAAAGACTTTGTATGTCATTAACTCCAGCGACTCGCATCAACACCAGCAACTGCCCAGGACCTTTGTGGAGCCCAGCGGCATCAGGACCAGTGCCCGTGCGTTCACAAGGGAGGATGGGGTTTAAGTGACCTCTTCAAGGTTACATACAGCTGCCTCCCAGATCTGCTTTAGTCACAGGACCCATCTTGCTATACTTTCCAGAATACAAATGAAACACATGTCAAATATTCTAATGGTTTTACTGTCTGTCTTGCCAAATGCATTTGATGGTCAAGAAGTCCCTAGAGGGACCTTTTTCTTTTCTGTATAATGGGGATGAATAAAACCTTGTCTTTATTTTAAGAGTTCACTTTACACAGGGACTGACGGGGGGCCCCACACAACCTTTTAAGAGTGGTTTGTAAAATAGGAATAAACTAGTTAAGAAAATATTTTGGGCAACAATCTAGAAATAGCAATGCCTACATAAGGTACACTTATCTAAAGGCAACTGTGCTAAGCAACTCTGTATAAAAAGGATCAGAGCATTCAGCCTTGTTTTTCAGGGGAAACATTTAAAGCTGCCCTACCAAACGCAATAGATGATTGAGGAACTGTTATTGCTTTTTGAATTCCCAGCTTTGTATCCACAAAACTGATTCTTAATATAGCCCTGCATAAACAAAAATGAATTCTGAATTGACACCAATGGCTTTTTAAAGTGCTTTAGAGAGACCATTTTGGTGAACTGCTTTGCTGCTGCTAGAAGTAGTGTCAAAAATTAAAATGTTACTTGTTTTATTTTTCCCATAGATGGAACACTTTGTTCTAGAAACATCATTTTGAAGACTACTTGTACTCTAAGTGACCTTGTCTTTGAGGCTTTACTGGCAAATAATTTTATGCCACCTAGCTAAGTCTTATTATATCATAATTATGCTGTCACATAGGATCTCAAATGAAATTAATGCAATACTATTAACCCAAGACAAGAACTGTGGGACCCAGCAGAACGCTCCCTGTGAGCATTTGCTTTTACTATTAAGCCTTATCACTTAAACTCTTATATAAAGCATCTAAATAAATAAATAAAATCAAGGAAATTAGGTTCAATATACAAATGTTTTGATTAAATGTTGTCCCCAGTTTCAGATTTTTCACTAAAAGCTCATCATAGTTCTCTATAGCCAAGAAAGTAATTAATGGAAACTGGTCAAAAAGATAAAAATAGAGAAGATAAATCAGGAAGGAAAAGAACGAAAGCACAGTTCTGTCTTCCTGATTGGTCTCAGACAAATAGGAGAAAAATTTACTCAAATACAATGAAGCTCTTCTTGAGACTTACATAAATAAAAGCTGTAAAACATAATTATCCTTAGAAACCTGAAAGCACCAAATATTGATAGTCTGATTTGATCGTTAACAAGAGGAAGATGCAGAAACTGCAAATCAGAGATGATCTTTTCAGGACTCTGTTCCAAAGTCAGAGCTGTTATTAAGGGGCAATTATTTGGGCTCCCTTGATTCTTCCCACTACTCCACGCTCACAGACAAGTCTCTGTAGGACGCCAGCAGGTCTCCCTCACTGACAAGCACCTGTTATTTTCCTATACTGATTGCACAAAGATGTGAATAACATGTAATAGTTATGAAGATGCCCCATGTAGACAAAACAGCACCGTTCCTCTGTACGCAACTAGCTTTGAGCTAGGGAAAGAGTACTGGCTTTCCACCACATACTGCAGCCAGATTCACTTGAACCTTGTTAAACACATCCACTTTAAAACGACAGAGCATAGTTACAAAATAGCTCAAACCACCGTTGCTCAAGACTAAATCATCAACCACTACATCAAGGAACTACCTAGCTGGCAGCGGGTAACAGCAGACCACATCACCCAGAGTTCTTGTTTATCAGCCCCATCGCTGACATCTCCGTCTCACACTCCAGAGGACAGATGCACAGAGAGCACACATTTGTCCATGCAAATAATCAAATATACGCTGATTTTCTGATGGGGCTTAGATAAATTCCTTACGTACAGGTAAGGGACTGCCCTCTCTCCCAGCAGGAGCAGCATGCTGCCCCATCACATTATGCAATGGAGAGACTCAGCAGCCGGTCCCAGTCACACCAGGATGGCGTATGCCTGGGGTAATGGTAACAACAAATCTAAAAGAGAACGTAAAGAAAGCTAGTGAGGTAGTGCAGTCTGACTGAGGCTAGGTAGCTGCTAAGTCCATGCAATTCGAGCTGCTTTCCTTTGTGTTGCTGTATTCAGTTAGGTGATAACAAAAATAATATCCTTTAAGTGCACAACTTGAAAATGACTTCAAAAATAGTCAGCCTAAAAACATTTCCTGAAGGAACTGTTCTTAAACAGTACCCTCTGCAAATGTTGATAAAAGTTTTAGCGAATGAGTATTATGAAAATTTTAATTGTTCCCTGAAGAGTTGCAAAATTTTAAGATTAAATTCAAGTCACCGCAGAGTGAAATGCTGGAGCTGTAAATTTTGCTTAAGGGTTGAAGCTCCACAACATCTTCTCCATGGAAGAGAGACACAAACAGCCACAGCGACTCTACCTTCCTGAAAAAGAGAATGAGATTTCCTCCCTGTCGAGAGGAAAAAAATCAAAGCTACCATTAAGGACCTTTCAAGTTCACCAGCCTCTCTCTGGTGCAGATTAAAAGCCCAGTATGCAAGCTAGATCTCTTCAGTTGGACCACATGTTAAATAACAGTGGATTTTTTCTCTGAAAAGACCTCTGATTTTACAAACTATGCTCAACGCACATGAACTGTATTTATCTCTGATACAGCTGTGAATTGAACCAGATTAGGATTGACCAGTTATATCAGGCCAATTTAATAGTCGTCTCTATAGAAACACGATACTAACCTGAACTGAACCAACAGTGTCAGTGTATTAAGCCAGTTTGAATTTGGGACATGGCCTCTTACAGTGCATCAGGGCTTACATTGTGCTTGGCAGGCGGGTTTTCTCCAGTCAGACAAGAACACGCTTCTCAGTCTTGGCGTCATGGACTGCACTCTTCAACACACATCAATGCCAGCTGATGCTGCATCAGCTTCTTAAAGCTGAGAGCTCCCATGTCTCTTTTTTACTCTATACATGGACGCATACTGGTATGACCGTGTGTTTATTAAGATGTAATTGACTGCTGAATTAAGCGAGCAGCTGTTGTATTTTCACCAATACGACAAACTGAGTGGCCAGAGAAAATTACCAAAACCTGACAGCCTTGATGCTAAGACAGCAAAAATATCCGAAGTTTTTTTCAACTAGTGGACTGAACTATCTATCTAGTGTCAATGACAAGGGCACAATTCAGAAAACAAATACACAAATAAATTAATTTCTGATACTGTAAGACACAGGAAGTCTTTAGAACCAATCACAGGGAATTAAAAACAATGATTAAAGCAATCCAAGACTGAAACCAACACTTTATTAAAGAGCTACTTGTCCAGTAACTTCTTATCCAGCAAGGATGATGTGCCTGGTACCCCTGCTCTGGAACTAAGGGTATCCTTATCTTTTTTCCTTTTTATCCCGCTAGCCCCCTCCTCACTCCACCAGATCCCCACTTCTCTGACTCACAGAACAAGCCCATCAGGGGTGTTCCAATTGCATCTCATCCTTTCTTTAGCCAGAGAACAGAGGAAGAGCATGGCTCTGGTCCTTGTCACCAGCTTCTATCGAGGGAAGCAGCAGGACCACTTCCAAATGCTGTAATAAAAGTATTTCTACCCTGCAGCAAGCAGGGCTCAGGGGTGGTAATGTGCCCAAGAGCTAAGTGCTACATTGGAAACTCACTGGAAAAGTAGAAAAGTTGTGTTCCTTGTTTGACTGACCTGATCCTGGGGACACAATCTGGCTTTCAGTTCTTAATTTATGTGTGTGTGTGTGTGTATATGCATTTTTAATCAGTGGTAACTGCTGAAACACATCAGGATTCAGAACACTTAGTTTCCCGATGCCATCTATCTTGATTTCAGGAAGTTTCAGAAGGATTTGACACCTCATAGGAATTCTGTAACCAGTTTCAGATTAGATGCCTAATTATCAAGCCAGCTGTGCAACACACTTTCTGTAGGATACAAGTGGCCCATTCAAACAATCACTCATCACACACAGATTGTATTTTTCACTTACCATATTGAAATTGTAACTCTAAATCTCGGGCCTGCTCTCACCATCTGTGCGCAAAGTCCTATCTGTGCTGAGAAGAATTGCTTTGGGAGCAGTGCATGATGTTTTGCTTTTTACAATGCTACAAAAACTTTCAAAGTAGAACATTAACAATTCTCATATATCTTTTAAATACTTTCTGAACACTTATTTCGTTATGTTCCTGTACAGAAAAGACATTTCTAGAGCATTCAAACGCTTGCCCTAGGAGTGCAGGAAAAAGCTTTAGGTTGTAGTTCAGCCTTCACTGTACAAATGTAGGTGTTGAAAATCTTATTTACAAATATGTAGCATTCACATCACCAGCCAGAAAAATCTCTGCTGCTCAGCAGCTCTTGAAACTGAGCAAAACATGATGAAAAGCTGCATATACCACAGGTGTGACTTTATACAACAAGAACCCAAGGTTTGTTTCAGAAGAATTCGAGACTAACTGTTCCAAGAGATGTTTGCCATTTAATTCATTCAAAGGGATAATGCAATACTGTCTGCATACACATGGTCTGCTGACTGAACCCTACAGTCTAACTGCACCATAATGTATGGAAGAGTGCGTCGTGCGTATGCACTAGCATATGCACTAAGAATATTGAGCTATTTCTTAGTTATCACTTTTTTTTGCAGCAACATTTGTCTTGCTCATAGATGGTTGAAAATGACATCTAGAGTGAAATGAGGTTTAAATTCATCTTTTGTTCATAGCAGCTTTCTTTGATGAAGCCCCATCTCTACAGCAGGACTCTCATGTCCCTCCCCTCCATCTTTCTTTTTAAATGCACTTCCAGGCATTAATTCATCTACAATAAAGACATCGGTTTGTGATCTGAAGACAAATCTCTGGACAGAAGAAGGAAAGTTGTCTTTAAAAAAATGCACTTCTTGTACCACTCAGATACGAAATGTCCCAGAGTTGGTCCAGCATGGATGTAAACTGACAGAGCTGCAGAGAAATGCAGTCCTACAATGCAGTCCTCATCCAGCAGTGATGCTCAGAAGAATGACATCCCTCACTGGGACATCTGCATTACACATTTAACAGTGACTCAGAGAGTATTTATTACATCTCTTTGAGCACACATTCAAGTACAATTTTTTAAAAAGATTAAAAAAAAAAAAAAAAAAAGAAGGAGGTAAAGCAAAGGGAAATTTGAGGCTTTCCCTTTCAGCAAGTTCCATCTTCAGCCCTGGTAACCAGTACCTATTTATTCAGAAGGGAAAAAAGTGACCATCAGTTGATCAACAGGTAAACAATCTCTAATATTTCAGAACCGCACAATGGACTTCCACCAGCTGGCAAAATGTTCATATTCAAAGGCCTTGAAGCTTACAGACATTGAAAGGTAAGCAAGAACTGCTAAAGCTATAACAAGAGGACTTCAAAATCATACAACTGCAAGACAGCCATACTTCTCTAAGCTATCTTTGTGCTCAAAGCTTTAAGAGCAGCAGGCGGCTCCTCAGCTTCTGGAAGGATATGGTCCAGCACCCATCAAAGGAGTGCTCTTCAAATCATCTTTATAATGATCGACAGTTAAGAAGTAAGTGCCCTCTTTTTCCACTTAAGATGTGAGCTTAGAAAACATATTTAGCTAGTACTTAAAGTGAACTGAAAATTTCCCTAGCAGCTGATAGAAAGATTATAAATTCGTTTCTGCTATGCCCCTTGCTCCCTAGACATAACTGTAAATATATATCATGACTGTGAGGTTACACTGCAAGGTTTTGTTCTCTATTTTGAGGATAAAATTAATTTTATTTGTTGCATCTAATGGGATCTGGAAAATGTAATCAGAACTTAAATTTTCCGTACGTAGTTGCTAAGCAACAGGCTTTTACCTAGGCTGAGTGATCATTTCATACAGGACTTTTCCTCTTCAACTTCCTGATGTTTTCAGCAAATAACCCAGCTGAAGGTAAAATCTCTCTCTTTCTCCTCTTTCAGTTGGCACCTCATATTATTTCATGGTGTTTAGAACATGAGATCTTCCAATGAGTCTTATTGTCCCTACTCTGGCAGCTTTCCCAAGCAGCAGCATCCATTTCAGCCTGCAAAGCACATTCCCAGGCAGCATCTAACGACAAGGCTCCTCTGAAGCCACTGATCTAAATTAAAGGGATACTTAGAGGTAACTCCTGGGGAAATCAGAGAATAAACATTGCCTGGCCTCTCAAAAGAGTGATTCACTCTTTTGAGTGAATAATTAACAATAATTAAAGCAAATATTTTGCTTAACACCCTCCATGACCCCAGACTTCAGGCAGCTGTGCACAAGAACTGCATTCAACCATATTCAGCCTCCACTAACTTCAGTGTTGAACAACTTGGGGACATTCAAAGTGCTGTGCTGGAGCAGGGATGAAGATGCTCAGCCATGAACAGACATGCCCCAGTTATTTTCTTTTACTTATCTGCACAGGAAGAATCAGAAGAAAAATATTTAGGTAAGCCAGTTGTATCCAGGTCACCTCGTGGTCGTGATCAAAGCCGCCACAGATCACAGAAAACATTACATGAAACTTTCCCTGCACCTTTAACCCCCTAATTCTCCCATCCTAAAACAATTAAATTAAAGTACCTGCAGCAGAGAAGACTGGAAGGCAGCCTTCAAAACTTTGAGAGCTGTTAGCTTACCTTTATTCCAGAGTATGTCCAAGTATTAAACTAAGCAGTTCCAGGTACTCGCACACCACTTTAAGGTGATTACAAACTAGCAGCCACAGAACATCAGATCCATTTCATTTCTGTCCTGGGATGAGCTCCCAGTTTGGTGGTACCTGGTCAGAGGGACCCACGCTGCTCATGGATGCTAACCTGACACCATGTTCTCCAACAACAAAGGGATGTTTTCAGTTTCATCACGAGAACGCAGCTGCGCGACCAACCAGAGCCTCTCCAAGTGTTCAGTGAGAGTGGGTTCAAACATCCAGCTCTATTTCACATTCCCATTAGTGACACAGACAACAACACTAATTCAAATACAGGCATTGAGTGGAAAGCATCACATAGGAAGGAGTTGCAGTACCTGATAGACAGAAAAGAAAGAACCGAGACAGAGCTGGGGGCAGCTGTGACCCACGCAGACTTACTGGAGTTTCAATGTACACATAACCAAGTACACCTGCATTAGGGACTAAAGCAATCCCTGCCAAATCCACCACTACCTATCTGTTGACAAGCTGCTCGTCTGTACACCAAGACAAATAAGACCTACCTCTCCATGAGCTACACTCAAGCAGCACACTAGCAATAAAAACGAAAATACCAATGGCACGGCCGCTGACTGTCATATGACACAACTATTCGTTTTACAAAAGGTGAGGTTAGGAGTGATGCTGAGGGACTGCCCACAGGCCACGTAATTGTGCTTTCCATAAAAAGGTCTCTCAGTGGAACATTTCCTCAGTTACTGAAAGAAAAACACTTAACAGTTGTTTGTATAAACTTCAAAAATACCCAAAACAAAGTAAAAAAAAAAAAAAGAAGAACAGAATAAAACAAACATTACATCTCCATTTTAAATTAAATTAATTGGACTCTAATGCACAGAAAATGTAAAAATGATGTTGTGACATGGGCAAAGAATCAACATAACAATATTCTCCCTAGCTGGAACTACTGCTGGGCAAAACATCAATATAGGCATAAGACTGCATATTTCCTGGTGAGGCTTCATTAAGACTTTTTTTTTCCTTTTTTTATTTTATATTTCAGTCTATTTCCAATCCCAAACAGAAAGTGAGGGCAAACTTGAAATAAAACAAGATACCTACACAGGCTTTTTTGTTCAGTGTTTCAGGTTTCATGTATGCATGCTCTTGATTGTTCTCCTTGCTTGCCAGTCATTTTCCCATTTCCCCTTGGAGGTCCAGTATATGAGTAGAAATATTTCTTTACCAAACAAACTACAGCAATAAAGGGTAAAAATAAAATAAAATCTTCCAAAAATAAAGACATTAAAACACAGAAAACAAGAATTAAACCAAAGGTTTTCCATGGATTAACTCAAGATTTTTTTTTCCATGTTCAGTTTTACCACAGACATGGAGCCTGGCTTAATTCTCAGATGCAGACCTGGCTCGGCTTGGTGCAAATTAAAAGTCTGTGTCTAAATTTTGCAGCTAGGCTCAATTGCTCTGGGAAGAAGGGAAAAGGATAACTAACATGAGACATCCACATTTTGTAGCCCTCTTCTGGTTGAAATTATTCCATCACTTAGGGAAGGAAAAAAAACAAACAAACAAAAAAAAACCACTTCTTCAAATAGCTTACTTTTGCAAGTATAATTGCTTTCAGTTGTTGATAGTTATTACCCCTTTTCAATTTCCATGGTAAATCCTTTTCCTCATAAATTACAATAGCAGAGCCTACATATAAGCAGTAGAAGGGGCACATAGTTTACCAACCGAAAGAGCCAGAAATAGCACACAGACTACTCAGTGGAACATTACTGCTGTGCTACCATAGTGATCGGAGGGTTTTTGTTTTCTGTTTTTTTATGAAAATGTAAATAACTCTGCAGACCATCTTTGTCAGTTCTACCCAATTTAAAGACAGGTAACAGATTAACTCCCTCCAACTATTTTCTTCTTGATGAGTTTCTGCAGGATTTCTGTACTCCTAATTTCTTTGATGAAAGCCAACAGCCTGACCAGAGACTCACCTTTTCTGTCATTATCTAAGGAAAAGAGAGGAGGAGTCCTTTCTCCTTCAGATGCAAGTAGCTTCAGGTAATAAGTGAGCCATCAGTTCAACACCATTATGTCAAATAAATGACATCTGGCCACGTTGCACTGTAATTGTTTAAGTTTTTCTACCACATTAACTCTAGAAGCTTCACTCCAGCTATTGTCCGCTTACTCAAAGGGGATGGAAGATATTGCGTAGTATTTTAGGGCAATGCTAAGCCATTATAAAAAACTAAAAGCTCCCACCTATGTAACTGCTGTACCGACTTCTGCTAAGGTCCACATCTAAGTAGAAACTTGGTGTTTTCCAACTCGGGCCAAACCACTTCTAGAGAATGCGTTTGCTGTTTCCCTTTACCCATGAAATTGACCACAGACATAGGGGGCTTCCCACAGGCAACCTTCTCACTCATCACCACTCGGGTTTTACATCCTATGACTTGTTTCTGGGCCGCTCTGAAGAGCTACAGAGATATGTGACCATCACAAAAGTTTGCCAAGGTTGTAGAGCCAAGGGATTTCTGCAGGATGCCAGCAGTGAGTGGGGCAGGCACCCCTCACAGTGCAGCCATGGGAAGGGAGGGTCAGGGACCTGAGGGGAAGCACAGGTTTGCTTCAAATTCGATTTGCTCATGTTCATTCCCTATCAGCAAACATAAAAGGTGATTAATACTACAGTATTTACTCTAAAAACTGCATTTTCTATTTATATACCACTTGGCGTTATTTATACTGGCTTAGCACTTGCAGAACATTTCCATTGTGGAACAGGCATAAAGAGCAGTTTAATCATGTTCATTAATTCTGTCAAAAATCTTACACGGACTTATGCTTGGTGCCCCTGCACAAAGCACACAAACAAGGCTGGGAGACTGAAAAGAAGTAAGCAAAGAAGGACCAGTAATGAGATAAAACCACCCTTTGCAATCCAACCTCTTCTGTTTTTAGGGATGGTAAACCAACTGCAACCCAGAGTCCGTCTTCCTTGGGGGGCATCAGGAATTTTGAGCTCAGAAGTATGGAATAAGTAAAAATATATATATGAAAAAGAAAAATCTGCTCTTATCTGAGCAGTTTCCCCTAACTTCTGAGGACTGGTAGTTATTTCAATATAGGTGGGTTGACTTCAAAAACTTTGTCACAAAAACGATTACAGCCTGCTACTTTATTGTATTTAAATCCCTGTGAATTGAGTTAGGAACATCTCCATAAAATTACAGCATTAAAATTTTATATTTCATATTAAAAAAAAAAAATAAAGACAGCAGGTCCTAAGATCACTTGACTGTGACAAATTGTCTCTTTCTACTCACTTGAAATTGGCCTGTGAGACTTATCAAATCCCCAGCTTTGTTACTGCTGGAAGAATTGATTTAAAAGTGCACACTGTCATTATATACTTACTGAGAGGTATATTTTAGGATTATGCAAGTGCTTGATATATAATTGGTTCTGTCTTTTTGCTGCATCTCAAGTTTTCTGACTAGAGAAAACAGAAAGATTTAAACTGCACAAAAAAATTCTGAGCAACCTTCATAAAGCAGCAGTAGAAGGCCTGAGTGCTACTTCTAATTACACTAATGGGACCTTCTTCAAAGGGTCAGTCAAAGTCAATTTCTTATGAAATACAATAGGAATTGATTTTTTTTCCAAGACGACATTGGTGTCTATGTGTTTACAGGGACTGTGGCACAGCACTGTGGACTACTGGGACCTCTGCTAGTAAATAAATGAATCCCGAGCTCTCTACATCACAAAAACTGGCTGCTTGCTGTCAGAAAATAAATGAAAATCCACACCAGGATTAGCACAGGCCTTCAGCAAGGTGTTACTGCATTCAGTGCCCAAGGTGGGGGCACATATCCCTCCCTCCTACTGAAGGTTGCCTGGGCAGTGGCAAGACTCCCGAAGACCCGAGGTAGTTTCAGTCCCACAGCAGGGGTACTTTCTTCAGATACCAGCACTAGCAACACATCTTACAGTGAGGCATCATATCAAACTCCTTCATGTGATATAGCCATAAGATGTAAGATGAACTCCCCGCCCACCTGCTCAGTAGAAGCAGAACACACACTTTGAAGTCCACACAAAAGACCTTGCCTGGAGCACAAGCCTCTGTTAGAGAAGTTACCTCCCTCTGTAAATCTTCTGCAAAAGCATCTGGCCAAAACACTTTCCTCACAAAAAGCTTTTAAGCAAGAAAGAAGTGTCGCTTGCTTCTATATGACTCGTTGTTTTTCCATACAGGTGGCTGCTGGGCCAGTGCCTGTGCAGGGTACTCTTCTCCAGGGGCATGGATATATGCATTAAAACCACCTGTGTAACAGTTGGTGCACCCCTGCTGCTTGTATTTGAGTGTGCCATTCATGTACAGCAGCATTCAGAGATGGGAGAAATCCACACTTGAACTGCGGATTCCAGCTCCACAGAGAATGGTGCATTCTGATCCCATGCTTGACCTCTTCCAAAATATTTCTACTTATAGCTTTGATTGGTTTTAAAAACAATGATTGAGCAAGAAGGCAAACTGACACTGTTTAAGAAAAACAATCTTAAAGATACAATCTGGGGAATCTGTAAAGTGTGCCTGTCTGAAGAGCATTTTAGTCCAAACCTAAAAATTGTAAACAAATACAGGTGATATATTCCAAAATGTCTTCTGCAGAGACAACAGGAGAGACCTGATGAATGTTTCAGAAAACAGTTTTGCACAAAGATTGCGAAAACTTCCTTGTTTAAAGGAACAATACCAGGAATAAGATCAGGTTTTGAAGAGTAGATTTTGCTTTGCAGAAACTATTGAAGTGTAAGCTAACAAACACTTTCAAATAGATAGGAGGATGCAGAATACCATTATAACTCATGCATGCACTTTACATGTACACGTATTGTGCACTGTAAAACCAGAGTGAAAAACAGTTTGCTTGCTGTTTTGATTACTTCTCATTGAAGCTTCCCAAAAGCTTCTAAGTGTGGAAATACCCATCCAGATGTGATGGACAAGCCTGGACATTTGGCTATCCTTGTAGGCCATGCCCCTTTGCTTCCTGGTCCCCTCTCTCCTTTCCCCATGAGTCACAGACAGCAGTGTGGGGCCTGGAAGCAACTGCAAAGGGCACTGCAGAGATGGTGCTTTCCCTGGGACAGTCTACTATCTCCAGAGCCCCGGAGTCACAGGCTGATAGAAAAGGTCCAAAGATCTTAGCAGCACAGAGCTTTCAAAGACAAGCATTGAGCCGTACAATTAACAACTGTAATTAATTATAATATTGCTTCCCAGAAATGTTTAAATAGCTAACTGATATAATTACAGCCTTATTAGATACTTTTTTTTTGTTTGTTTGTTTTTTTTACTTTAACCATCATCAACACAGAGTAAAATGCCAGCCGTATCTGTATCTCTTCAGAGATTACAGGGAAGCAGCCTTGCAAAGAAATCCTGAGCAGTGTATTAACATCGGTCTGTATTTTCTTCTTCCTATCTGGTGTTTGACAGACAGCAACGTAAGTAGTCATTTTCCATGGCACTTCTGTCGCAACAGCAACGTATGCAAAACATTAGTGTAATGTAGTCCTTTCTGTGCCAAAGCAGAGCGAAAAGAAAAAAACAAACTAATCAGTTTATTGCTATTTGACAGTACCAGGCATGTTTGCTCAGTATGCCAAGCTAAGGAAGACTATTCACTAGTCCAGTGTGTACTGCTACACATAAATCTTTCTGCATGGAGAAGCTTAATGAAAACACAGCACAGGAAGTTTTTGTGAGAAAGATGCCCAGAACAAAGAGCAAGTGACGCCTGCCTGAGCTGAGATGTTGCGGTGTACTTCCTCACTTTCCTTCCTGAGCGATGCTGAGCTTTTCCGCTGAGCTTCTAAGATGATATCTGACAAAGTACACAATAAGCTACCACATGCTTAAAACAGTACTATCAAGGTTAAAAATAACACAGGCATATTTAATTTTGTAAATAACACCCAAACATTCTCAAAGCCAGTTCTGTTCAGCAATGCGTTGGTGGATCTCACTAATGTGCTTTTTTAGGTGCTGTACAACTGCCAGTCCCTGCATCTATTCCATGCAGGTTTTACACTTTTATATTACCATCACAGCTCCTTTTTCATGCTCCTGAATGTACTTTAAGATGCCACTTAGTTTCATTATCACTTTAAGGAGTCTAAATACAATTTATGAGCAATGAATGAGCAATGAATGTTTTATGAAGGATACCCACTGGTTACAGTGACTTGCAGTGGTTGCAGTGGTGCAGATCTGCAATTGAAAATAACCTATTGAGAGCTTTTTTTTTTTTTTTTTTTTTTTTTTTTTTTTTAAGTTTACCTATACAACTTTTCCCAGTAGGAACAGTTGGAATCTCATCAGTTACCAAGTAATGGTGCTCAGATGCCACTGTGAATACAATACTTCAGCACAGTTTGTTCATCTTTTTTCTATCCCCCTCCCAAGCACAGCTCTTAGCTAGTTGGTAGTGGATCGATAACTTTTGTTTTGCTGTTACTCTCATTTGGTATTTGGAATATATGCTTTATGTGCCACACATCCATTATAACTTAGTAACAGGAAGTCCATTTAAAGTCTTATTTTAGTTTTGAAGTTTTTCAATCACCCCCAGCAGTTGAAAATTCTTCCCCTAAGACTCCTCTCACACTCAGTAAATTTCCTAGCTAGCAAGCAATCAGCCATAAGCAATTTACGTTACGGTTACTTCACTGGCAAGTCCAGTATGGTTACAAGTGATTTGACAAGAACCCTACATTTCTGACCTATATAATAAAAGAGATTATAGTTTCTGATAAGGTTCCCAGGCATTTCTTCTAGTTAATGCAACTGTCTATTTGAGATTTTTTCTTTTAGTTTGTCTTGTTTTTAAAAGACAAAATTCCTTTCTCATTTCTATTTTCTCATTTCTGTTGTTTCCCCAATTCATACGAAAACTGGACCTGACATCTTCATATAGGATTAAGCAGTGTCAAGTAGCTCTAAACACAATATGTATCTGCAAAAATAATGAACTACTCAAAAACAGAGTACTGTAACAAACAAAAATCCATTTGCTCAAGAGAACGTGTTAAGGAAATTCTCATTGAGAGTTCTGTGTGAACAGAGATGTGTTTCAGAGCTGCTGTTTTTTGTTTGTTTTGTTTTTTTACTCAGTAGCGAGATTTCCAAGAACTAGTGCTTGCCAATGTATTCTCTTTTAAAATTCTGTGCCAAATGCCTTAAATTAACATAAGTAATAATCCCACTGCAATAAAAATTGAGTAGAACAGAGGAGAGCTCATACAGTGTACGTCTCAATTCAAACTCCTGTTTCCTGTCTTCATCTGTGGACTCAAAACATGCTCCCACAGACATTAATTCAATGGATAAGTGAACCTGGAGACACAAAGATACCCTGCAGGAGTAGGGCCATCATGGCCAGCAGTGTGAACTGGTAGCAAGTTGCAGTCTTTCTTAAGAAACACCTGCTGCACCATGATATGAGCTGTTGGCGCTACAGAGAATAAAAAGATTGGATGAGAATAGACTTGTAAAATGGTTAGACAAATTACATGTATAAGTTAGATAGGGATGAAGCCCCTCTCCCACATTGATAAATCATACAATTCTGCCCCTACCTCAAAAGCCAGCCCTCTACCCCAGAAAGAACCGTCCACCTGCTGATATTAGTTGCATCTTAAGCTCAGATGGCAGGATCAGCAGGCTTGCTTTAATGTAAAAGACAAAATCCTATGATAGGTCTCCCATCATGCAAAATCAAGTGTTTGGTTTCATGCATACAATTGTGTCAAGCTATAAGAGGAAAAGGGAACAGCAATCACGAGTGAAAGCCTTTTGAGTATTTCCAGGTTGACTGCTACCGTCTGCTTGCAACTGAATTAGTTACTGTGTGACAGGAAAGGTGCTCAGAGAATTCTGGACTGTGATTCTTCCACTTCTGCAAAAGGGAAACGTGGCGAGAACACTCTCCCTACAAAATGCAGGTTGTGCAGATAGGTCTCACCCTGAATCCTTGGTGTCTTCATCAGCCCACAAAGAGGAAGATCCTGTCAGACTGAAGTTATATCTAAACCTACACACAGAATATTATTTTTAAATTGAGGAATCTGATACTTGCAATAGGGCTTGGTGAATCATTTCAAAGATACCATAATAAAATGGGACTGAGGAAAGGTCTATTTCTGCCATGGATTCAGTACCACAAAAGAAAGCTTAATATATTAAAAATGCATTTGTTATTGAGAGAAAGATGATGGCCTGATCAGCAGCAGACAAATAAAACATTGCAGCAGAAATGTTCTCTACAGAAGAGGAAAAAGGAAGAGAAAAAAATCTCACTGTAGTATAATGAACATATCAATCAACACAGAAAAGATTAGCAGTGAGAAGAGGCGAAAAAAAAAAATAAAAATATGAAATTAGAGACTCCAGCAGGAATAAAAATGTCCAAAGAGACAAATACTTCTGATGCTTATTTTCCCTATTATTCCTGTATTTAAGTGTTTGGCAGAATGCCATGCAAGAAAAGCATATTCAGCACCAAGATCTACATATGGGGGGGGAGATACTGTTAAGATACCGTGAGAGACAAAAGAAGTGCTGGTGGGCAGAAATCTTAAAAAGTTGCCCTTGAGAAAAGTAGAAATAACCTTCCCACCCACCCACCCCCCCCCCCTCAAAAAAAAAAGGAATAAAAAAAATTATCAAAAACCTTATCATTTCCATTGAAACTGCATCAACAACATTTCAATTATTCTCAGAGGGAACCTGAATATCAAAATAAAGCTGAACTGTAGGCAGCCTTAGAAATCTGACAATATCCTTATGGGGAGCTATTAAAGTGATGTTATCGTGCATAATGCGATCTATACATCCTCACTCCTCATTTTCAAACTTGCAGATGCTACCAATAGAAAGTGTGGGTGATCATTAAGTTGAACTATCAGCTGGAAACAGGGGAACCGCTTTGAATAGGTAGCAGGGGCGTTGTCTCAGTGAGCTTCCCTGTAACATAGTCTGTGTCCTGGGCAACTCTATGGCAGTCAGTTTTCTGAAGATATCCATTCCAGAAATAACAACAACAACAAAATATTAAGTTTTATTCATCTTACTTTGCAGTTGTTTTGCCTCAGCCACTGGAAGTATCAAACCCAGACAACTTAAGCAGCAAAGCAGCAGGTCCAGGATGAAAATTAAGTAAAGATTTATGAGCTCTTGCTAATTTTTCAGTGCATCACTACATGTAAACAATGTTGTTCAAACAAAATAAAGCTCCTAACCAATCCGCACTGCAACTTAAAAAGACTACTAGTCTTTACAAAAAAGAAATAGCACACATGAACGTGGTCAAACTGAATCTTTTTTTTTCCCAGCATCTTATGAATGCTCTTAGGCATTATTTACCCATCTACTGCTTAACGGTATAAAAAGACAGCTTGGAAATTCCTCAGACTAGATACAGACATCAGCCCTGGTCAGGTGATGTTCCGATGTTACTTTAAATCCTGTTGAAGCTTATGAAGCAGATAAATAATTTTTAAGGGTCACTGTATGAATAAATTAGACATGACAAATTCTTCCATCACTCTCCTATTTCCTACAATTAATGGCATTTCTGATAAAAAGTGGCATGGCTTTATTGCAAAAAATAATTTCAATTTCAGTCCAAGCAAGGTGCATTACCAACCTAGCAAAACTAATTAATTTTGCTCCAAGCATTCTTTACAGAGATGCCTGTTTTGAACAATTTTCAGCTTAATGAACCAGCTCCAAGAGGAAATGCACCATTAATGAAAGGAAAGCTACTTACTTTTTTGTTTTGTTCTGGCAAGTTTTTGTTTTGGCCTTCAGATGGCTCGTCTTGAGTTAATTCAATTCTCATCACTGCATGCCTCTTGAGCTGTGAATGGTGCTGCCACGAGTGCCTACTTGGTTGCACGCTTCCCTCCAAAAGAAAAGGGAAGCTAATCAATTCAGTTACCTTACAGCCACTATGACCATCTGATAAATAACTTTAAATACTAGTCCCACAAACTAACAGTCAGTGGGAAAACAAAAAGAATATCTGGGAAAAGACGCAGACAAAAAGGGTTGCAAACATGCCTCTTTAAGTATACCTGTATCAGAGCTAAACATCTTTTCTGTCACAGCTATTCTCCAGCGAAGGAAAAACTACAGAAATTCTACTCATGAGAATAACAAAATCTACCATTTTTCCTCTAAACTGAAATCTCACAATTAGTTTTACCCTTTACCCTCTTACAGGGAGGCAATGTGACAGCTTTGGATCAAGTCCAATAGCTCAACTCCTTCTTTCAATAAATACAACCTGAGTTTTCCTCAAGCTCTGTCATAAACGTGCTTGAAACATTAAGACCTACATCAAAGGCGAGCTGGTGTGGAAGAAGACTGGCCTGGCTGAACAGAGAGTTGTGGCTAGAGCTTAGGAAAAAAAAGAGGGTTTATGATCTTTGGTAAAGAGGGCAGGGCACTCAGAAGGATTATAAGGATGTTGTAAGGATGTGTAGGGACAAAATTAGAAAGCTCATCTGGAGCTCAATCTGGCTATTGCTGTTAAAGACAACAGAAAATGTTTTTATAAATACATTAGCATGAAAAGAAGGACTACAGAGAATCTCCATCCTTTACAGGATGCAGGGGGAAACTTAGAGACAAGAGATGAGGAAAAGGCTGAGGTGCTTAATGCCTTCTTTGCCTCAGTCTTTATCAGCAAGACCAGTTGTTCTCTAGATACCCAGTACCCTGAGCTGGTGGAAGGGGATGGGGAGCAGGATGGGCCGCTCACTACAAGAAGGACATGGAGGTGCTCAAGAGAGTCCAGAGAATGGCAACGAAGCTGGTGAGGGGCCTGGAGAACAAGTCCTACGAGGAGCGGCTGAGGGAGCTGGGCTTGTTCAGCCTGGAGAAAAGGAGGCTCAGGGGCGACCTTATTGCTCTCTACAGGTACCTTAAAGGAGGCTGTAGCTAGGTGGGGGTCGGTCTGTTCTCCCACGTGCCTGGCAACAGGACGAGGGGGAATGGGCTGACGTTGCACCAGGGAAGGTTTAGGTTGGATGTTAGGAAGAACTTCTTTACCAAAAGGGTTGTTAGGCTTGGAAGGGGCTGCCCAGGGAAGTGGTTGAGCCATGCCTGGAGGTCTTGAAAAGATGCTTAGATGTAGAGCTTAGGGATATGGTTTAGTGGGGGACTGGTTAGTGTTAGGGCAGAGGTTGGACTAGGTGATCTTGGAGGTCTCTTCCAACCTAGGTGATTCTGTGATCAAACTTCCCATGTCTGGATTCCGGTATTCTGTTTTAGTAAGAGGGTACTTGGATATCTCCACCTAGGTATTGTTGGGTACTGAATGGTACCTTGTGGTAATAATAAAAGTAAGAGAAGATATACAAAAGCAGTATTATCTCAGTCAGTACCACAAGTTTAAAGTAGGTGCCAGATAGAATCCATCTTTTGTGTAGAAAGCTGGAGAAATTATAGTCGTGACATGGTATATTGTAATGTAAGTGGACATAGCTTCCACTAAGGATGTCTCGGACATCAAGTGACCTGCATGATCAAAGCCTTTAAATTGATCTCTGTGATCAAGAGAGATCCTTGTCTTACAAAGAAATCTTCAATTTATTCAACTTAAAGTAATTGCAACAAGAAAAGAGAGCTCTATAATTTACTAAAGTGAAAACTCACAGAAGACTAACTTTCTCCCTCTTGAGAGCACTTTAGAAAAGATGTTTAATTATTACTGAAGCTCAAGAGAAGCACTTGTAATCTGATGAAAATGAAAGTGTACAAATCCTTCACACCTTCTTTCAATTTCTCTGCAGTGGCAGAGTCAGTAACTGTAGACTTGATGTTAGAGGTATTGCTGCCTAAAATTATACAGTAGGTTTATATAATAAAGACTTCAAGCCACAGTCCAAGTAAGTTACCACAGTCTCTCCTCCAACTCTCCCTCCCAGGACAGAGATAGAAGCAAATGCCTTTTTGGCTTTGCAACCTCAGTAAGTATGCTGCAGTGATATACAGACAGGAACACAGAGGACACATTATTAAATATTAGTGTACTGTTATACAGAGACAGCTCAGCTTTGACCCCAGATCCATAGGAACAGGTGATGTGGTCTCTTTGACGATATTCCACTTACCACTAGAATTACTAGTAAATGAAAGAGTGAAAGCTAAACAGGGTGGGAAAAAAATAAAGAAATAAAACGAGAACTCAGCTTATTTCCACTAGGCATGACTTTACTGACTGCCTGCAGCACTAGGCTAGCAATTTACTTTGTGATTTCAGTTGAAATAGTAGATGAACCTATTTAAGTGCCAAATCTAGCAACTATTAAATACTAACCTTAATAACTATTTCTGAGCTGCTTTCTTAAAGGAAACAAAGGAAGGCAAACACATTATCATATTTCCACCAGTTTCCCCGCAAGTACATTCTTGACCAATTTCAATGCAATTTGGGATATGGATTGAAGTCTGCACTAACCCCCAGCACCACCTGTGCAGCAGTATCTGCTTTTTGTTGGATTTGTGGTTCATTCTTTTTTCTCCTCCAGGAAATGACCTGATAATTTCCTCATGTTCTTATACTGCCACTGCTGGCGGTAGAAGGAGTATCTGGGTGAATACACAAAAATCCATCTGCAGTGGCAACACATTCATCTCAGCCCAGTTTCTTTGAAGACAAAACTGGGCAAGGGAGAAAGCTTCTTTTAATGATCTCACAGAAGTAGTCTTCCAAGTGTCCAAGAACTGACACCATATCTCTGCATAATTCAGCCTCACCCTCACCCAGACATGCAGAAACACACAGCCAGGTAACTCTGAAATCAGACCTTCTGTGTCTCCTCCTCCCTTTTCTTTTTCATGTACATTATCAATCCTAACTCTTTACTGCCCAAGGAGTAAACGAGTTCAGCCCCCCACATAACATGTCACAGAAGTTTTAGCATTAGGAAACTCTTGTGTCCCAGCTGCCCTCCATGTTCTGCATGATGCTGAACAGTGAACGTGCATGCATCCAGATAAAATATCACTGAAAAACACAAATAAACGAAAATTACTGCTTAGCAGCCTCTCTATACCCTCTAGCTACTGAAGGAGCTACTTACTGAATTACATGCCTATATCCACAGCAAAACTGAGGGCATGCAAGAACTGGACACAGACAACCCGTCCTGTATAGGAGGCCATTTGATTTTTGATTGTTGGCCCAAAGCAGCAGTCACCTACAAGCCTTGGTTTCTAAGCCCTGCAGAAGAGGTAGTAGGTTACAGCCCCAGACTGCAGGTGGGACAGGCAGGCATAGAATAAAAAGACGTGGTAAATGATTTCATTTTCTGATGTCTGAGATGCAATGCAGATACTCTGTGTGGCTTGTCTCAAGGGTACAGCTACTAATCTCTCTCACAAGAGAGAAGAAATAAGCTCTCAGCTCTGAATCCATCCAAACACCTGTCTTCACTTGAAAATCCTGGAGGGAACAATCTGGAATCGACTGAATTAGTGGCCTTGTCGGAGTCCTGCCTCATTCCTCTGAGTGTTGGAAACAAAGCACAAGGCCACTTTAATCTAAACTTGTCCTTTAGATCCTTTGGCTCTCATTTCATGGCTGAGTGCACAGTTTAAAATACTTATCAGCCCTCACTAAGATTTGTGAAACTGCTTGCTCTTACTCAGGTTCTTTGTTTTCTTGTGAAAGACTCCTTTTTTTTGACTTCTCCATTAAAACTTCCTATTTCCTTCCTGATCCATCACTGAATTAGACTTGATTTCTATAGTAAGGAAGTGTCATGGCTAACGGTGCCACTCAGGCAATGCATGCTTTATTAGTTGTAAACTGCCACTGAGTTAATGCCATAAAGAGAAATGCACAGAGGAGTTGCAATCTGAGTAACTCCTGGTTTGAGTGAGCACATAACACCTGTCTGCCTCGGGACCCTCAACCTGTTCTCCAGGATTATTATATTAACTTGCTATAGCACTTGTTCTGTTTTTGGTGCTTCTGAAATTGTGGTTTCTGTTCAGAGGTTACCAGAATCTTTCTAGGAACACAGATAACGTCTTTAGTTTTTATAAAAATTCCTCTTCTGTTTGAGAGTGTATACTCAGGGTGCTTGGGGGAGTTCCCTTCAGAATACAACAAATGCATGTTTCTGCAGAAACATAATACTGTCTAATGATTTCATCATCCAAACTGCTACACCTAAATGAGTGGTTACATGCATTCTGAATTCAGATAGATTTCTATTTATAGAGCATTTATTTGTCTGAGATGCATTTAAATATCAACTGCAGCACCTAATGCCAAGTTTTATAACATGTCATTCACAATCCATTAAGTATTTTATTACATGCATTGTAGGAGAGAGAAATTTATAGTGCTCATTTATAGTATTAATAAGCAATGATGAAACCACACTAAAGATGTATTGCTTTTTGCTTTATGTGGAAGTTTACCACATTCGTGGAGGTTTAAAGCTTAGCTACAAGTCATGTT
The DNA here is from genome assembly GCF_963932015.1 of Anas acuta. Taxonomy (NCBI): domain Eukaryota; kingdom Metazoa; phylum Chordata; class Aves; order Anseriformes; family Anatidae; genus Anas; species Anas acuta. Next base: position 6,487,251 of record NC_088985.1, read on the forward strand.
TTAATGTTTTATTGTAATAAAATACATGATCTAACTGCTGTAATGTACATAAAAATTAAGAGAAACACTACTAAAACTATATAGGTTTTCATATTGAGGCATGAAGACAGACTTAACATACTCTCAGCTGCTCTGTAAGCTGTAGCACTGTGTGGAACTGAATATTGATTTGCTCATTCAAAAACATTTACCAGGTGCTTCATCACATCGTGTTTCAAATGAATACTTCAACTTTGTTTGAAAACCAGGGGGAGGAACACAACAGCTTCACACACTAAATTTCTTCCCTGCATCCTTCTCAAACTTCGCTAGGTCGTCCATCACCTAAAGTGTTTCTTTTCCCACGCGTTCTGATTGTCAAAATTCAGAATCAGCAGGGAAACGTAGGCTTTCCACTTCTTCTTAAATTACCTTTCAAAATCTCAATTCCTACTACTGTCTAGAAGAAGGATAGGAATGTTTCCAGATGTATAGGAAAAAACATTTTCTTCATTTCTGCTGCTACTGTCCTCAGGAAGTGCCATCTCCATATTTGTTCAATTCTCCCACTTGCCAAACAAGCCCAGATAGAAAGACCATCTACACATATATGGGTAAAAAAGCAGTTGCTTTAAAAATAAATTCAAAAGCATCCAGGGCCAATTAACACTTCCCATAAAATATTGCCATGAGTTTTCGTGGTTCTTTCCCTCTTCACAAAGACCCTGGGGAAGGGAAAGGAAGTGAGAGAAAGAAGAATATTTTTGATCAGTTCATATTTTGATCTGAATAGTTCCTGTTCTCCTCCCAAGCAGCTCTGAATCCTATGGTCTGTGTCCTGCTAGCAATTTCCAGAGGTTTTCACATTCACCGGCTTTCAGTCAATCCCTACTCAACTTCTGTTATTTCAACCAACCTGTACCTGAACACAATTTCAAGCAAAGCTTATCTAGCTTATCTGACCAAGTATTTGTAGAAGTCTCCAATATTAAATTAAAGTCTCATAATTACTGGTTGCTTATGTATAGAAAATGGGAACTAAAAAATTAACTTATTACATTACCTATCAGTTTTCCCATTTTCTATATTATTTTCTTTTAATAGAAACCTCATCAGGGCAGCAGGTTCGAAGGCAGCATTCTCCAGAAGAAACGTACTTCACTCCACATGACAAACAGAGGCAGAAGTAATTTGCTCAAAGTAAATGCAATTTCTGTGACAAACCATTAAGAAAATGCTGATCTCTGGAGCACTATTTTATAACCAATGAGGAGAAAGCTATGACTGCTCACTTAATGATTTGAGAGCAAAGTACAAAATACGCTGAAAGATCATGAGACATGAGGCCTAGAATTTCAATGTTCAGGTTTTACAGATCTTGAAATTCACAAAGCAATTTTCCTAAAGAAAATAATTCCAAGGTATTATTTCCAATTAAAACAGAAGTTTGGGAAATGAAAACATTGTAAGTCAAAACACACACATTTTTTTTTGATTTTTTTTTATAGCGCGACTCTTCCTTTCATTAAGTAAAAGTGGGTGAACAAAGGTACAGGGAGGTTAAGCAAGTTACCAGTCTTACAGCAAAGTATGCAAAACTTTGCTATAAGACTGCGAAGACGAAGCAGCACCGAAGTCCCAGCTCTTAGCCTTACACAGCAACCAAGAGTACAACCTGTAGCCTTCTTCCATCTTACCTACCAGTTTTAATTCGTGTATACCAGTGATGCTAATGCTTTTTCAGTTTTGCAGATAAATTGACAAGGTAGTGAACTTTATCAAGATCATTTTCTCTTCCAACTTGGCATGTACAGCCTGTATTTATGTAAAAATAGACAACATTTATGTTAAGACCAAAATTATTGCTTACAAAGCATTTGTTATATGGAAATACATCGGTGCCTTTGTAGTGGTACCGTTATGACAGCTATTTCAGTTTACCCCATTAAACCTACTTTCTTTACAGTCATCTGTAGTCTTGCACTTTTAGCCAAAGTCATCAAATCCTATTACTCCATGGTTTTTATCTTTGTGTTATGCTGATATTCTAAATTCCTTTGTCCAGTCTGTTTCCTCTCTGTCACAACATGCCCTTGATCTCTTGATCTCTTGCCATTTATTTCCTCTCATCCCAAACTCTTGAAAAGCATTACAAGTCTAGGCTAACCAGGCACCTGCTCCATCTGGAGAGAGAACTAAAACACAACTAAATCCTTATCTGGCATGCTTCTAATGAGTAGGCTGCTTCCTAAATAACTTGTATATATATATATATATATATATATATATATATATATATATATATATATATATATTTATATTTATATAAAAGGCAACTACAAATACAGAAGAACATATAAAATAATACCCAAATGAGAAAAAAAGACTGCTTAGATCATTGCATAGATCTCCACTTCCTATGTGCACCTTCCCAAGCTCAGATGTTACAAAATACTAAAGCAAAAGCTGTAGAAGAAAATTGGTTTCCTCTCTAGGTCCATGCAAGGTGCATCATGCTCTGGCAGTGATTTGTTTTCTTCCCTTCCTTCCCCTCTGGCAGTGACTATGGTCTATGCAGTAGAGATTGCACAAGCTGCATCATCCCAAACAGCTGCAGTTTTGTTTGTGCTTGAGGCCAGTACATATAATCACAAAGGCTTAATTAAACAGCACCCCTGTGCACTTCAGAAAATTCATAAAATACTATGGACCACTCATGTTGTTCTGGTTAAGCAGTGGTTGGAAAAGGCAGTAACAGCAAATCCACATTTACCTCTTTGCCCTTATTGATCTTGCAGTACTATACGATTAAACTTGGTCAAGCCCACTATTATTCTCCAGGATTAAAAGGACAAAAGCCTGGACTTCGTCCAGAAGACATCCACAGGAGTCAATGGTGGAGACTTCTTGGGGCAATGCTTTTTATCTTCTTGTAGCCAAAAAGTGCCAGAAGACATTCTATTGAAATTCGCAGTGCAACTTCTACTTCATGAAGCTGGTTTCTTTCCTACCCTGAGCACATCATTTTGGGCACAGAAAAGAAAATGGATCTAAAGATCAAACCCTACAGTGGCAATCCCACTTGAGTCAGAGCTCAGGGAAGAACTGGACAGGAATGACTTCTCACCAGGTGGGCGGTAAACCTGTGCAGCAGCAACAGTACTGAAAGATCACTCAAATATCAGAGCAAATGGGGTGCAGTTAGAAGCACCTTTTTTCTACAGGTATTGCCGCGTCTTCTAGCTTAAATGAGAAAGAAGATACAGTGTTATCAGGAAGGACAACAGTGAAATGGATGAAAAACTTGCAGACAGCATGGCAGAAAAACTCAGTAGGGGGACCTGACACACTCTGTCCCTTGCCACACTCCAGTAGAGGACCTTCATTCAAGGAGAGTTATTAACAACGCACAAAGTAAAACAAGAGTCAGGCCAAAAAGTTCTTTCCTCTTCACCACTGGTGTCAGCAGAAGAAGCAAATACTACACAAATAATAAGCCTATCTATTTCACAAGACTCAATCTGACATTGCATAGCACGTTTCATATTTTTCAGCTGTAAAGGGGAAAATTACTCATCCACTCCCTCGGTTCTATCATGGCACAGACGAAACCATTCATTCTTTTCAAGAAACCTAAAATCTTCTTTTATTCTAACTAAGAATTCTGCTTCAAAAAGTTACACTTCTGAAAGGCTCGAGAAGCACAAAAAAAGAGTAATGGGGATCAGAGAGCCTCCTGGGAATATCCTCCATACAATAACAGGCTCTCAGTCAATCCTGCCGATACAAAAAGAGAGCTTGCATAAGGGATAGGAAAGGGAAAAGGAAAAGCTAGGGAAATTGCTGGTCTACGTAATTTTCTGCATCGGTGAGCCCTGGAAAACCAAGCATAAGTAACTGCAGAAGGCAGTCTTCCCAGCATTCGGATGCAAAATATTCAGGGCTTTGATTTTAACCCTGCAGGTTTTTGCATGTGACTAGTCTCATTAACATGATTAGAAATGCACACCTAGGCACTGGTCCTACTCCACAGGACTAGAAATCTGCAGGATTACTGTTAAGACAACTGGACACACAAGATAGCACCTGTATTAAGATTCTTAATTTCATATTCATTATTAAAAAGTCTCCTGACATCTACCAACAGAGATGGTAATAAGAGCCTCACCTGGCTTTTCAGAGCACTTCCAACAGGAGCAGCGCGAGAATGGAGTCCCATGCTCCCCTTCAGGACCTGGCAGGAGCCAGGAGCCAACAGCTGGCTAGCTATTCTGCGTGGTAGAAGACATTAGAAGAACCTCTCCTGTTTTAAACTTTCTGCACCATGCCAGTTCCACTTCTTTTGGGGCTGGGTTAGTAAGATCCTTTCGTGAACACCTGCAGCTCTCTTGGGGTGGGAGTCTGCCCTGTCCTTTAAAGATTCCCTTCTGCAGGTTATCACCATCAGAACTGCACATGAGCTCTTTCACTCGCAGAAGCCTATTTGTTCCCTACTGTGCAACTGACCTAATTCCTGACTTCAAAAAATAATAAATAAATAAACAACCAAACATCTAAATCCAAACATCACAGCATCTCCTGTGAGACAATCATTCACTCCCAGGTTGGGAAAGGTCCTCACAATGTATCATATAATTGGGAGGTACAAAGCAGGCCATCCTAAAGTTAAACATGATTTGTTGTTTACAGTATCGATTATAATATTTAACATTTCTCAGCCCTCTCTAGGCCCTTCCAATTGTAGATTTTAAAATACATAAGCACATAAATCCCAGCCCCCTGATCCCTTATTATTACCAACAAAGCTCTTGCAGTTTCTCTAAGTAACTGCACATTTGTAGAGGGTTTTCACTGGTACCTAAATGCTCTCAAGAATTTGATTTGTACAAGAAAAGAAGCTTGTGTCATGACCAGAGGCACTAAAAAAATCCTAATTCTGTCTGAGCAAACCTCAACCGCCCTTCTCATAACTTCCAGCTCCCACCATTACGGCTTTTCTTGGCTTACTGGTGGGCCCAGAGTTCACAATTCAGACTGGGAGCCAATATACAACCTGCTCAGCCAGGTGCCACCAGGAAAAAAAACATCTTAACAGCTAAATTCTTATTCTCCCTCACCAGGGATGTGAACAGAGCTTCCCTCCTTTGCCCAGCCAGTGACTCTGCACGTGTCCTGCAGAGAGCTGACATCTTTCAGACTGAACTCCTGCTGCAGGTTTGAGAAAGTGTGTGACCAAGAGGTTTATCAGCTCTTCAAGAAGAACAGAAAAGTCACAGAAGCCCATGTCCCTTAGAAAAAGGCAATTAAATAAATACAAGAAGTGGGAGGGGAAAAAAAGGGAAAACTTTTCTCTCACTTAATGTTAGAAATGCTGGCTTCTAATCTGAGCTACAAAGAAACACCTGAAGGTCCCTCCACTGAATGCTAAGTCCTCAAAAATAGGTTTCAGCTTTTTCCCTTGCAGGAAGTACTTTCTATTTTGGTTATTCTGCCTTTATTGATGAAAAATGCAGAGTCGACTATCAAGAAATTACTCCTCGAAGTGTATTACTTTTGTTGCCAGAGATACAGTTCAGAGCTCTTATCTCCTCCTGGTTTCGTTTCTTTCTGGATGCACATTTAAGCCTATCCCAGAGTTAGGCTACTGACACTGGTGTTATCTGAACTTTCTGAAGAGCTGTTGTGACATCTGCCCAGACTGCATTGATTTAGGGATGTCTGGACTTGACCATGATTACATTAGAACAGATAATGGTCTTAATGAGGAACAGATTTTATTGCCTGGGACATTTCTTTCCCTTCCCTATCTCCTTACTTACAAGGCAGGATGTTCATTTGATTCATTTATTTTTACCCAAAAGGAACAAATTTATTTTTAAATGGAAATATGGTATAAAGCTATGGAAATGTGTTAAAGGGTTAAGAAGATATTTGCTAATATTATTCAGTCTGTGTTTTTAGTTATGGATAACTTCTAGGGATATGGATAACAGATTTGTTTTCTGCCTCTTCAAGAAGAAAAAAAAAAATCACAGAAGTTACTTGAAGAACCTAAGTAAATGTGAACCTGATCACAATACTGATCTTTTCATTAGTTCAGGACTCTATGGTGCTCATATCTAAGTAGGAGACAAAATCATGATGTTTTTACAATCATATCTGAAAAAAAAAACACCATTTGACATCCCATCAGTTATTTTGCTCTTTAATCTACCAGTATGCCTGTTGCCCTTTGCAAATCATTTGTATATGCAAATGTTTAAGCTCAGACCAGAAAAACTACACCACCTTGATCCAAAACTGTGGCGGATTATCCATTGGGCAGTACAGAGAAGGCACAAGAATGAAGGAAAGAAACATGTAATTGGTTCCCAAGCCACACAGAAGAAATCCCAATCCAATAGTGAATTGATGAGACTCAGGTACTTCAATCATTTAGGTAATTTTTGGAACAGTATGAGCCCATGGCTTGTAAACCCTCATTTTTTCCATATTTAAGAACTGCTGCACATGTGCATATTGAGTATTTTTTTCTAAAAACATGCATTGAGCAAGATCATAATTATATGAAATGAACAAATAAGTTTCAAGTACTTTTTCTTTGCAGAAATTAGAAAGTGTACTATTTCAACTTTATGCCCCATCAAGAAAAAAAAATACATGCTTTTGCTTTCAGACACAAATGGAATGAATTCTTTACTGACAATAGAATGAAAATACTGTTATGCAAATTAGCGTAGCAATGCCCACAGCTAAAATAAGCCAAACAGTGGGAGAAAAATTGCCTTTTGTCAGGAACTGAAAAGGCGTTGTACATCCATTTGAACTATCCTTAATCTTTACCATAGACAAATATTCCAAATAGTTTTAACATCACTTCTGTTGCCTAAGAAACTATCAAGCTTCTCAGCTGCTGTTCACATATTTCTATTTTTATACAACTTTGGTTTCCACATATTGACTTCTTTTAAACAACAACAAAAATCACTCTATTGGAAACCATATGAAAGGAAATTTGGTTTGCAAGCACTGTTTAAAAGATTCAGGAAACTTTCTCCATTTCTCATTTAGGGAGCAAGATGATAAATGACCACAAACTATTTTCTAAAGCTGTAGTTGCAGACATCCCTGCTTGGTTCCTGCTGTATATAATTACTTGTAAATGTAAAGAAAAGGTAACACTGCAGTCAGGTGGGGTTAATCTGACACACTATATTGCCATCCTGCTATACAGATACCTGAAACCCATGGTTTAGAAGCAGGGATGTGTGTCTGACAAGTGGAACTTCTCTACAAACATTATTGTCAAAGGTTGTGTTTGTTTGGTTGGTTTTGACAGTAAAATATTTATTTTCTCTAAAACTTTTGGAAGTTTACAAACGTCAACTTTTTGCCATCTAAGGCATGGGGAAGTCTGTTTAGCTTATGGACTCATTTGAGTTTCTCCAGCAAATTTGCATTTCTCACCCAAGGAGCGGAATGCCTAGCTTTGCCAGGACAGGAGCTAGCAGCACGTACACGAGCTGGGAAAGCTTAACAGAGACTGCAGACAAGAAGCAAAAGCAAACCGCAAAGCCAGATTTAACTTTCCTGGTTAGGCACTGAAAATTGTTCTTGGTAAAAGAGGTTGTACTATTAGAGGTTGTACTATTAGCAGTCATATCACTTTTTTCTCCCTGTTTACATAAAATTGTAATTTGCAAGCTTTTTTTTAAAGCAGGGAAGCCTATCCACAACTGTGCACACACCAGTTAACTGTATAGCACTACAAGGTTTTCTTTGTTTTAAAAGCTCTGTAATTTGTGGCTGAAACATCCAAGAAGTCTCTGGACCACAACACAAGCAACTCCACCAAACGACTCTTCAGAGCTGTTCTGCCTGGTCAGAACAGCACCCCTTGTATACCTCAGCTTTCTTTTAAGTAGTCCACTTGCATGCCAGGAAAGTTTGGCCCATGTTTCAGTCCCAGCTCCATCCCATGCAAAATTACTAAGGTAAAGTACAAGTGTTTCACAGAAGGTGTTTCGCCCCCCCCCTCTGGGGCAGACAGATGGGCACCCAATTATAGCACCAGCACCCAAATAATCCTGCTGGCAGTGAGAGAGACTAAAACAACAGCTTAACCAATGGTAAACATGCTTCAGCTTCTCGCTGCTCCACATCACAAACCTTCTCCACAGTTGTGACTCTGGAATTCGGGCAGTCAGTCTGGCACTGCAGAGCTTGACAATCGGTACACCTCCTAACAGACATTGCCTCAGGCATCTCAACAGTAGCTGCTCATTGCCCTCTGGTGCAGCTGTTGGTTTTATTTTTTTATGAGTTACCAGCCTCAAGTAAACAACAAAAAGGATCACTTTGCAAGCCTCCTCTGAGACCATCCATTGTCACTCTGGCAAACCTGAAAGCAGGGCAGCACAGGGCAGCCAATGTGCCTGAACAACCACATGGATGCATCCCACTCTCTGCATGTGCTTCCGGTACGTCCATACATGCGTACATACACACAACTCCACGTACATACAAGAGGGTCAAGTTTAGGGATAGCTGGATGGCAAGGATAGAGGCAGATGCTGGCCTAAGCAACCCAACCTGCCCAGCTGTGGGCCATTCTAAGCAGGTGGGGATGGCACCAGAAATTTCTTTCGTACTCTCCTCCCAGGCCCACAGACTCCTAGCACTTCATGCAGGAGTGCTGCAGCCCCTTCTCCATCAGCTGCAGGAGGGAGACAGACTCACATAAATGAATTTTGTCCCTTAAAATACATTAAAAGAACATTCTTTCTTTGCCAGCGGCCCAAATTTAATTTTCAAGATTTGACAAATGAAAAATGCGCACAACCTTTATTTTTAATAAAATACTTTTCACCAAAAAAAAAAAAAAAAAGCCTTTAGTCACTGAATTGTGGAATGACTCTGGCAAAAGAGCATGAGTCAGCTCATTGCTGTCAAACCTCAAAATGCCTTATTTTTACATTTTAGCAACAGTAATTAGAATCACATCTTTCTCCCATAGTAACTGGAGAGACTGCAACATAATGCTCATCATATGAGAGACTTGTCTGAAATGTGCCCTACCTCCCTATTTATGAGCTCCTTCCCTCACTTCTGAAGGAAACGAAGAGTAACTGGGACAGATGCAAGCCCTGGGAGCCCCAAATCACTGAGACGTGTACATGCAACGGGTGCCTGAGCTCTGCAGCCTTTTCACATAGCTACTAAAAATCAAGGCTGTTTGTGACAGCAGAGGAGAAATAATTAACAAACAGGTCCTGGTAAACTCTCTCACTTCCTGAGTAATTCTATGTGCTAACACACAGGCTACCTACCAGTGCGCAGTGAAATAAAGAAAGCAGCACAATACAGGTAAAGTTGTTACCCCAACTGGTGAAGTACTGTGACACAGCGAGACTCAGCTTAAACCAAAAATTGATAAACTCGAAAACTGAAAAAAAAAAAAAAAAAAAAAGGCAGAGCTTCTGGAAGGTAACTGGCAAAACACCCCAAGCTTTTACACCCAAGAGGAGTTATTGTTTTAAAATATGCCTTCACTGCTCTTATTTTCATTTTAAAACCAATAGGACTGTGATGTGTGAGACCTTTATGCAGCATAGGTCTGCCATTGTGCCTAACAAAAACTCCACGGGTTCTGGCCTAAAATCAGGCCTTTGGAGTTTAATTATAACAAGTGACAATGCAGCTGTATCCTCACAATCCTGGCTTGAACAAAACATGATGTTTTGTGCAAATAAAATGCAACAGCTGAATGCCTCTCTTTGGGGGTGGATAGGGGCAGGGTAAACCTGAAGAGGCCAAAGGCACAGGAAAACCTAGATCTGGGACAAGACCTGTCCTGCTTACGGAAACAGCATTTGTGACAAGGATCCTGCAAACTGGGAGTGGGGCTCTGCCAGTGGGATGCTTGCAGACCCTCACCCCATAGCCCAGAGGCTGGGGTGCTCAACCAGCAGCTCCTGGACCCCTGGCCCCTCTTCTTCCTGTGATCAAGGAAGGAGAGGGCAGCAGCCAAAACCAAGACAATTCGTCAAGAGGGGTCCTCTTTTCCATCATGCTACCACCTCACTGAACGGGGAGGCAGGAATGATGCTCCTCTGGCAGAAACAAAAAACTAAGTGGCTACCCCAGCCAGAAAGGTTGTGCGCCACCAGCGTGTGATATGGATTAAGCTCTCCAATTGCACCACTGCATTTATCTATGCCAGCAGATCCCTGAATGTCCTTTGCAGTCTATTACGCAGTAACAGGAAATCCTTCAAACAGATAATGAAAACAGAATTTGATTAAGGCAGATTTTTAAGGTTCCAGTGGTATATGTCTTTTTTAGATGGTTTACATTCAATCTCATCTCCGTTATTACTCAGTTATATATTTTAACGTCAGCATCCAAGCAAAAACAAACAAACCAGAAAAACAACCAACCTTTGGTTAAGTTCTATTCTCTCCTTACAAACCATGAAGTGTACGAAGCCCTGCTACAGCTGTTAGGGCTCCCAGCTACCACCTATGAATGAAGTGTGACTCTGGAGACAGAGAGATCAGATCCCCAACCAGCACAGGGGGCCTGTTGTTAACTTTAGGGATAGTCTAAAAACGAAGAATACCAGCTGCAGTTCCAGGTTGCATGGGCAATCCAGACAAACCAAAGCTTGCTGCCCATCAAAACTTCCTGGAAAAAATGGAGTAGCCTTCTTCAACCAACAGCCTCTGCCACCTTCAGCTTGGCTGCACTGAACAGGGAGCATAGCCATCTGCAGTGGAGTTACAGATAATGAAATAGAGCAGCCTATAAATTACATCGTTTTCCATGAATTCATTACAATTTCCTGAATGCTTCTCTTGCTCAAAACAGTTAAAAACACACGTGGTGATTGTGGCTGACTTTAGGCTTCCTCTCCAGTCCCCAAGTCATATAAAAGTCTGGCTGCCACCAGTCTCCACTGCACGTAGACCTGAAGTTGTGCACAGAGCACTGCTATGCAGCTAGAGAACAAGCCTTGCACCTGGTTCTTTTGGTATCCATTGTATCCTATTGCTACGAGCACATTCATTGAAAGATCCCAGATGATCCCAGTTTTTCCTCCTATAAAAGCATTTTGAACAAAGAAATGAAAATACAAGCTTCTAAAGATGCACTGAAAAGCATCCAAAATTCAAGGTGATACTTCCACTAACCCTTGATTTATATTACTTAATCCCTTTCAGCAAGAAGCATAAATTGCAATGAAAGTCATGCTTCAGTTATCTCGAGGGCTAGTTGTTTAAGATTATTAGAACAGTAAGCCTATAAATATACACCCTCTGAAGGCAAGTATCATCAAGAAAGATGGACAAGTGTTTTTCTCTAAGGCTTACCACTTGTTCAAATGCACGAATCAGTATTTGCTTTCCAAATTCCAAGACAAATGCATCTTTGGACACAGCATTTTATCATCAAAGAGAAAGCTTTGAGAAAAAGAGTACACACTGCAGAGTAGCAAGTTTTGTAACACTTACTGTTTTGCTAATCTCCAGCTATGTCATGCTCAAGTAATGAAGTTTCCATTAAAAGTAGTGGATTTTGCATCCTTTTGGTTGAAAGGAAGAATAGAAAGCAACCAGATCTCACGTCACGCCAACTATTTATCAGTGTCTGCTTCAGCAGCAAACCAAAGGCACCTGCCATGAAAACCCAGCAATGCGCAGCGAGCCATTGCAGAGCAAGGCTCCATATTGCTGACAGCTGTTCACCACCTGCATCCTCACAGAGCCACCTTAATTAAAACCTCTTGCCTCCATGATTTAGGCTGTTGAGTTTACATGAACTGTTTGCTTCTTTTACTAACTACAGATTTCTCAGGGGTTATCATCACCCTAGGGAAAAACTCCTTGCAAGTTTACATGTTTTTACATGAGAAGCTGCTCACAGCAAGAATATTTAAGTGATTCAAGTCAGTGTACTAAAACAACACATACAAGAGCACGTGGCTGGAGACTCCTATTGACACAAAACCAAGGTAGTGTGTTAAAATGAAAGGGGAAGCTTGTGGGCCTGATGTTTTTCTGTCTCTGAGCAATCGCACGTTGCTGGGCCAAGGATTTCCAGCACATGCAGGTACTCAGCCTCAATACTCAGAATGAAACTCTCAGTTCAGAGATCCCTGCCAGCTGTAGCAAACTAAACATGATTATCGAAGCTCTTCTACATTAACTTGGACTATGATTGTAACTAGGTATAATTTAAATTATTAGACTATTAAAACACTAATCAGAATAACAATTCTTGACTGCACACATGAATGTATTCTTTTATGGCCACCACAAACCTGACGGATGCATTGTTTGTATCCTAAAGAAACAGCCGTAGTTGCACAAAGCTCCTTTGCAGAGTATCCAGATCTCTTCCATGTTTCCTTAAATGGAAATACTTGATTCATCTTTACCATGTGTCAATCAAAGAGACTGAGTGAGTGTCTGACTGCCAAAATATACAAGATAAAAGGCTCACCATGGGTCAAAGGCTGGCAGATGGCTGATCCCTTTTCCTATCTGTATTTCCTGTTATTCTCTTGACAAGGAAAACATATTAAAAGACACTGTCCACATTCATTTTCTGAACTTCATCCATTTAGTCTGGTGGTAATTTAAATAGTGCAAGGTTCAGTTATCAGCACACATGGACAAAGTTAACTACCTTTATCTTATTTTTGGACTCCCTTCTCAGATATTGGAGCAGTACCTTGGCAGGAATACACAGGATACTCGTACAAGTTTGTTCCCTTTAAACCTCCTTATTAAAATAGTAATACTTTTTCAAAGCGGTTGGCACTAGCAAAGTATATTGAAGTCTCTGAAAAGCATCTAGAGTTGTGCTGTCCTGCCAACTTCAGTGCTTTTGTCAAGAGCTACAACAGAAAAAGAAAATGTAGAAACAAATTGACGGTATACTGTTGTATTTCTTGGATCTCCAGAGACATTTCTGACAACAACAACAACAAAAAAGATAAATGTCACAATTTCTTACAAGTAAAAAAATAAAAAAAGTAACACCTATTTTTCATGAGGTCACCATTCCTTCCTTTGAAAAACACTGGGATGTACTGGAAGTTAAGACCTCTAAAATAGCAGCAAAATAACTTTTGAGTACAAGAGAAGTTGTGCACCACAGTTGTTCTGTGTTCAGAAACAAACCTCCATGTAATATTGCTCATCCTCGGAATCAAACGATGACATCTTAACTCTTCTACTGTTCGAGCCTAGCAAATTTCAGACCCATGCTTTAAGGTCTAACAGCCTCCCTAGTATGCCCTTCCTCGTGGCCAAAGAGTCCTTCTCAAAACCTCACAGACTGTGATTAGCAGGAGCTAACTCCATGCTCTGCTGTGTAGTTCAGGTCATAATTTTCGTGGAACTACAAGTACACTTGTAGAACAAAATGGCAACAGCAGAACCACAACCTCAGGCCCTGCAGCCATTAAATTTTTCAAGTAGCAGTAATGCAGTGGGATGTTTTTTCTACTATGTTGTGGACAAATTTAGACATCTATCATTGGAATAATTACAAGGAACTTCTAAAAATTAATTAAATCTGTACCCATCAGCATATTTATGCCAACACTGTAACCATGCAGTATCTAAGCATATTACAGAATTTATGACCAGAAGAGAGCATTAGTATCATCTTGTCTGGCTTGCTGAATAATACAGGTCATAAAATTTTATACAATAATTTCTACATCAAGCTTGGTACAGCAAGAGCCTTGTCTCCCTATTAAAAAGCCTAACAATTTAATATTGAGCAAAGAACAATTCAACGTAACTTTAAAAATTGCTTTTTGCCTTCACTGGGAAAATGCATACCTTATTACACAAAGATTTCAGCACCCAGCTGATGGATTATCACCATCATCACAGTTCAAATACTTCAATAAGTATTCTATTTATATACAGCCTTGAAGATTCAGCTTGACAAGCAAACTGGACAGAATAGCTGTACTGCACAGCAAATGACTAAAGCTCAACACAGTTTCTGTTCTTCAGAAGAAACAAGGTCTTCTCCCCAGCTTTAACATCAGAGGCAAGCAATGAAAAGCTGCCCTTTCTGTGGTGGCTGAGAAGGATGAAACAATTACAGCACTGAAGAACATGATGCCACTGCAAAAATGGTGGATAAGCTGTAAATAAGGACCTGTCAGTTTTTATGTTTTTTAGTGCTGTGCTGAAGTGCCCATAATGCTGAAGTGCCTCTAGAACTTGCCTCGTGTGCAGCGCACCTGGCATCTTATCAGAAAACGCATCTCCGAAGAGACATACCAAATTGAATGAGAGAACAAAACTTACTACAGCTTTTGGCCAGGAAACCAAAATCAAAAGCAGGATTTTTATTTGTCAGTGTGAAGTGATACATGCCAAGGTGTTACAAAACCAAAACACAGCTGTTATTTGTCTGAACTGCTTTTTATACTGCCAAGGAAAGCTCTGCTGTGCTATAATGGGAGAGCAGACATTGCAGAGCTCATTGGGCTTGTAACTAGCAGTACAAATTGGGAAAATTTCCATTAAAGTTATGATTTACTAAATTTGTTAAAATAGGGAGGGAAGAAACCGCTTTAGTTTCTCAGAAAAACAGCATTATTAGTTCCTAAGGCACTAACTGGAGTAAGAAACATGTACAGGGTCTGCATTTTCCCTCTCAAGGGCCTCCCTCCAGGTCTGACATCTCTCACGTATCAGGCAGAGCTGACAGAAGCCAAAACAGCTTACAAGTTCCTTGTCCCTTCCCCTTCACAAAGCATGTCAAGACCTATGGATGGTGAGGAGCACTGTGACTCTTGAGTAGCAAGCTACCTTTTTGGCTCAGCAGAACAACAGACAACATTTGGGGCTCTGCCATGTAACTAGAAGGACTTTGGTGAGGTAGGAGGCAGTGATTCACAAATTCATAGATGGTACACAAGTTGCTCAATGACTTCACTGCTTTCAGTTCAAAGTCACTTCACCACGATCCTAATTTTGAGCTTCATAATACTCTGAAATGGTTGACTTTAATGATGCTTTTTGAAGACATCTGTATTTGTCTATAGTTACAGACTTTACAGTACCTTCTGCTGCACGGTAGTTTCAGCAGCACTAATTATGTTCTTGATCATTTCTTTCTACTTACTGATTAATATTGTCAGGAATTATTTTCCTCCATTATAAATATTCTGAACATAGGGAACTAAAAATAAAATTATCTGCTTAAATAAAACACACTTTCCAAGAAGAATAATTGGAAAGGACTGAAGGATAATATTAAACCACTAAAAAGTAATGACATTTCAAATGTAGAGTTCTCCTCCTTCAGGCTTTCCTTTAAAAGATTTTGCATACCAGCCAACTTCGTGCGAGCAATCTTTTGATCTGTACAAGAAGGCAGTTTACATGTACATATCTGTGCACTCGCAGCCATTAGTAAAACATAAAGAATTACCAATTCAGCAAGAACTGACAGTAGCACATCACAAACTCTAAGATGCACGTTGCAGGGACAGTCTCCAAACTCACGTCTGCTTATTTGCACAACACATGTTGGAAAACACTGGATGATGGAAACACACTGAATCAATGTCACCAATTTTGCTGCAATAGCTGATGACAACTATCACCTGTAGTTGTGGTGCACTTAGGGGCATAATGATAGCCCTTGTTTTCTTACAGTTTCTAATATTTTGTGAAGTTTCAGATTGTATAGAGTTCCTAGAATTCCTAAATGGTAGAAACTTGGAAATCTGTTGATAACATTCCTTGTGTAAGTGTCAATTCCCATTCAATAGACGGGGAAAAAAAAAATACTAAGCTCAAGGCAAAGCACAAGGATACTCTTACCTTTAGCAGTGATTGCTATCAGTTTGCTCTACTGTTTGCTGCATGTAGTACATACAGAATAACACACCTGCTTCCTCACAAGACGATGTGAGATATTGTACTTTTCCATAGTGGTCACAGAGGAATGAATCACAAATTGTATAGAAAATTAGTCATAGGGCTTATTTAGCTTCCTTTCAGTATTTCACTCCCATCTTAGGCTAAGAATTGATGAGGCTTGATTTGTTGCCAGATACTATGCACTATCACTGTTGGAACCTGTGAATCACAGTTGTATTTTTTATATGACTGCTTTTATTGGATACTTCCATTGTATTTCAGCATGTTTTACTGAAATCTGGCAAACACAATCACACCATTAATTCCATGGACTTTCAAATCTTCATGAAGCACTGCAGACCTGACTTACTTCATGAGCCCTTCAAATGTTTTGCTGACATTATGCATTTCTGGAGAAGATTCATTTCATTTACAATACAGACAGGTTTTTTGGATGGCTTCAGTGGTGCTCAGTCTGTGCACGAACTCTCTCTGTACCTACAGAGATCCTGTTTACATTTTTTTATTGCCAGTGACCTATGAAGCCAGTGGGCTGCCACCTAAACAAGCATAGAAACATGAATAATTCAAACTTCAGAAGATTCAGGCACAAATCTTGTCTCACTTCAGGACACAAAATCAATGAGATACAACTCTAAGAGCTGCCTAGATCAGCAGTCATACTGCAGTTTCAGATGCTGCCAAAAAGTTGAATGTGAATGCAGTACCACTGGTTGAATCTCACTAAAAATGATGTATTGAATACGCAAGAAAAACAAAACAAGCAAAACCAAAACAGAACATCAGGAAGATATTACACTAAAACAGGAAGACCAGTAGTAACTGAGAATGGAGAAAATTCAAGTCAATGAAACAGGCTCACCTACCAAACAAAAATTAAATTATGTATTGGGAACGTAAGGCGTAAGGTTTAATTATATAAGGCTCCTCACCCTCAAATCACTGAAAGCAGTACTAGCAGAAAAGCAAGCAAACTGGTATTACTATGTTGGATATATATTTCAGCCACCCTTCTAGGAAAAACCCATCCCTGTGGATGTACTGTTCTATATTAAATTAAGACTTCAATACACCATACTGATAAAACAGCCTGACAAGCTTTGCTGCTTTGAATGACAGCAGCTCACTTACTGTCTCATGGACTGCTCTGAACAGGAAAGGTCTGAAACTGCTGGAGACAAACCCTGGAAAAGTTCTTCCCACTTCAGTAGCTTTGCCCATACTGCCATTTCTCATGATCAGTCATGGTTAGATTTGGACCATCAGGGATGGAGGCCAGGATGCAAAGTTACAGCACCAAGATGGGGAACAGAACTAGTACTGTAAAACAAAATTAAGGAGTACAAAAAAACCCTTGAGTTTAATTAGCAGTACTTCAGCACTCACCTTCTAATACACACACACCAAAAAAAATCAGGGTAGATTGTATCTCTACAAAGGAGTCATTTTTGCACAAGTAAGATTTCAGCTCCTTTAGTTTTGCAAAAGAAGAGTTTAAGCAGGACTGCGCAATTGCTCTTTACATGAACATATGTAGTCAAATAATGTTTCATTTTCCTATGTTTGAGACTTGTTAGAAACAATTGTCAGGTGCCTTCTAACTATTGAATTATATAATTAGCCAGGTATTTGGAAAAAAATTTACTAGCAGCCACAGGGCAGTTTCCAAACTCATTCTGCAATACTGGAGCACTCCTGTGCGGGGTCCTGCTGCTTTTCCTATTAAACATTAATAAGGAGAGCTGGGAAACTGAGCACATTGGAGCTTGGGCAAAATGCAAAACGGCTGCTAGTAGCATTGTACATACCATGTTACCTGTCCTCTTTGCCTGAAATGTAATGCTGATCTTCCTAAGAACACCTGTCCACATAAAAAGGTCGTAATTTATAAATCTCTCTGGAGTGCAACAAAGACAATACTTCAGATAGGTGTAAATGTGGCTTGCCCTGACAAAAAGCTTTACACTCGCTTTTGAGTTTGTCTGCTACACCATCATTACACAAAAAGAATGTTTTGTTCTGTTTTCCCATAAAAAAAAATAACAAAAATGATTGCATTTTTTGTAATGAGGCAGAAACCACAAGGGCACAGAGTAATTCCTATGTAGAAAAGAAAAAAGGAGATTTTTTTCCTCTGGTCTATTGTTTGAAGTGGATTAATAGTGATCTAACCTTCACTGGCTTCTCAAACTGTACTTAGATGCTTTGTTTTGAACCTCTAAGTATATTAAAAAAAAAAAAAAGAAAAAGTACCAAATGTTATAAAAAGAGCCATAGGCAAAGGGACAAGAAGAAAGGGGAAAAAGCAGGTCATAGAGGTTGGAGCTGAAAGGTAGATGAATCAACATGATTTCAGACAAGATTTTTCATCATTCCTGTAACATCATTGAACACTTCTGAGTATGTGAAGCACAGACTGAAATGATCCTCCCCTTTGTCCAATGTTAACCACTCTTGCAACAGGCACCACTGGGATCATTTGACCTCATATTGAAAAACAAGTTCTCTTTTTGACTTTTTTTTTTCCCAGCTGAAATTCTGATTCTGGAATAAATGCAGCAGATATTCTCATTTGCCCACCACTTTTGCACATTGCCTGGCTTTCAGCTAGTAGATTAAGGAAAGGAAGAAAAAAAAGACATAAAATATCATCTGCTTCCCTGGTGTTTCATCTCCTTTGTACAAAACTATGCTATTATTTTGTTCTGTAAAAATGCTCAGATCTACAAAAACGTAACCTATATTTGTATATCTATATAGCTGACATTCTGCAATCCAATCATCAAGCCATTACACAAGATGATAGGAGCAGAAACGCTCTGGATAATGGAAAAGGCAGATGGTATATATCCCAGGATCAGCAGGGCAGACAGATCACCAACCTGGGTTTGGCAGGGACAGCCCGGAGTCAGAGCTCGTCAGATCTGCCAGAGACAAGCAGACTCCTGCATAGCTATTCCGTCTCTGCATCCAATTCCCCGGCATGCCATGCATGAAGGGCACAGAGCTGGACCTGGGCTGCTTGCGCATACCTGTGCCAAAGAAAATACGCGCTCTCAGAGCAGCCAGGGCGGGAAGAAATGTTTCGGGCCACATGGGAAATACGGTTCACACAGCATCCAATGAGTTCATAAGAGACCACCGAATTCCCACCTTCCCAACACTCCTTCCAAAAGGATGGGTACAGAAGCCACCACACTTTCCCCTGCCAGATGAAAAATAGCTCTTTCTCCTCTCTGGGAGGCTGTGCTCAGGATTCACACCTACCATAGCCAGCCTTACCAGGCTTTCAGAGACTTGCCAGGCATTTGTTATTATTGGACACACGGCCATACTGGCAATGGGCACACTAAGAATGTATCTGATCACTGCAGTCTATTCCTATTCCTGGCTGTGAAACGCTACCTTCTTGTTATGGGAGACTTGTTTGAAGTAAAACAGTCCTGAACCAACAAAAACATATTTATCTGAGGTCAGGTTTTCTTCTGTTGAAAGATCGTGATAAAGAACCTCATACTGCATCTTAAATCCTTTTTACTCTATTTCTAGAAAAATACATTTTTCCTAAAATACCATTAAACAGAGTTATCCAGACAAAACAAAACATATAAAGTGAATTTAAAGTCAATTTTTTTAATGGAGTAATATAACTAATTCAAAGGGTTTCTTGAGTACTCAGGTTTGCAATATATACATATATATATATATGTTTGTATATATATATTTAGAAAAATAATATTTTTTATTAAACCCAGTTTTAATTTCATCTAAAGCAATTTCAGGGAGAGACTTAGCTTGAAATCTAAAATAAAAACTTGTTTGACAAACTCAGACTCCCTTAAATAAGGGTTCTCACTCCAGATTTTAAGATGTCCTGAAATTGTAAAACAATGCCACTCTCTGACACAAATACCAAGTTAAAAAAAAAAAAAAAAAATCATTTCCATTACCAACTATGCTTGTACAGGAGAGTAAGGAGGGAAAATAAACCCTGAAGATATTTCCTGTGTATTGACTTTCTAGCTCCCTCTGAAGCTTTGGAAAAGAAAGAAAATAATATCTTCCTGATATTACTCTTTTTTTTTTTCTTTTACTTTTTTTTTTCCAAAGTAGGTAGGAAATTGAAATTGATATTGTGTGAAAAGAAATGATATTTTTACAACTTGCGCACTAGAAAAAAGTTAAAATCGGTCGTCCTGAACTGCTTTACTTGAATTCTTCCCTTGTTTCCAAAGGGGGGGGCGGAGAAGAAAAAAGAAAAAAGAAAAAGAAAAGCTGAAACAGAATGCAAAATACAAGGACTTGCTAGAATGGCTGTAAATCCATCACTGAGAAATACCCTATATGACCATACATTAGAAAGATATTTGCACTTACTGTTGAAATGAAGTTTTCACAAAATACTAACAACTGAAAATAATATTGACAGTGCTGCTGGCTGAAACTGGAAACATCCTCTTGGTAAAAAAAAAAAAAAAAAAAAAAAAAAAAAAAAAAAAAAAAAAAAACACCTTGCCTCAGCTATGACCTCTTCATTTCCCTTGCTTGGGAATGCAGTATTTCTGACATGCATCCTTCAGCCCCTTGAAAGCTACAGAAAGAGCAACATATTCCTGCTCACTGCTTTGGCCTCCTACAAGAGTAGGCTCAATTTTTACCTTTAAGGCATGCAGCTGCCTGGTTTCTGGCTTCAGAAAATATTAGAAATGAGCTCCTCAGGCATTAAGGACTTCAGACTATGGACAGTAGAAAGAGCATCTGTTCTAGATGTAGTTCCCTTAGAGGTCTGTCCCAAACTGCAACAAGGTGACCAGCCCCACCCTTAAAAAAAAAAAAAAAAAGCAGAAAACTATAAAGCAATAAAAATACTAAAACCTGACAGGACAGGAATTAATTACAAAGAAAACAACTTAGGCATACTATTTGGCACAAAATTTGCATGAATAAGTGTATTGTGATAAGACAGGGAAAAAAAAAATGTATAAAGTATCCTGTAAAAGAAATTTCTCAGTGTCTCAGACTCTTTTCTTTGTTGCACAGATTCCTACCTCACCCTAGGAGCAAAAAGCGTAAGATATTGGGAGGATCACAGCAGAAGCCAAAGTTATAAAACAGGAAGCCAAACTTAGACCATCAGAGTTATGCTCTTCAAGTGTTATGTTTCATGAGGAACTATATAGATCTGCCTCAAATTTTATTTCTTTCCACTGACCACTGTCTCAAAAACATACGCACAGAATTTTCAAGGTTCAACCCTAGATATAGTGTGATAAAGAAGAATGGGCACTAATTCACAATGAAAACTATTGTTAGGTGTTCCTTCTTTTCCCCCTACAAAATCTATGAAATAATTTAGAAGATTACATTTTAGTGCATTATGTCAACTATTTTTATGCAACCTTTATTGGCTGTTCTTGGCACTGACCAGCAACTGAGCACTAAATAAATTCTGCTTACCTGTAGATTTTCAATTTCTTTTTTCATTGGTTCCTATTGACTCCAGTCTCCCTTGTGTAGACACATGATTTGCCATTAATTATGTGCTTTGAGTATTCTCAGAGTTCAGTTAACTGACTCACAGAGATCAAATTAAGGAGAAGTTAATGACACAATCATAATGGAAAGGACAGCAAAACAAAACAAGACAGAAGATAATCTACTGTCAGTTTCTCTAAGAGGTAAATGAAAAGAGCTGGGATTAGCAAAACAAGGGACATGAAGTAAGCATGGGGGGAAAGGGAGGAAAGATTCTATTAGTCTTCAACTGACACATCTGTGGTAATAGTAGGAAACACTGATTTTAAATCATTCTGATGTTTTGATGTGAATTAATTACATTTTCTTGTGATAAAATCACAGCCTTTTTGGGAAATGCCCCAGCAAACTCATGAACACATCAAACACTAACTTTTGAAAGCACAGAGACCTCAAAAAGTCTTTCCTTGCTAGGTGGTTCCCCCAGCTCAACATTAATGCTTCCCAGCTTCGTTGTGCATCCCACACAATACTCATTTTCACACACACTCATGCCCAGCTCACTGGGTAAAAAGCTCTGCCAGTGGCACAGAAGAGTAGCACGCTCCTGCCAGCTGGCTGAAATGTTTAACTCTGACAAAAGGGGAACCTCTGCCGACTGCACACGCAGGTCACTTTTTTGGGCAAAATATTTTATCCTTTCACTACAGTCCTACATACCCATGAAATTTCAAATGTTCCTTGCAACTTGTAGAACTTTTTCCCTCCCGAGGAATCTGTGCTCTGCAGGCAAGAAGGCCAGTATGCTTTTTATTTCATATTAGTTGATTAAAAATGTAAAAATACAAGCTATTGCTCATTAAGAAATTTTGCTCTACAAAAACCTTTCCGAGTGACAGCCAAAAGCAAGCGCCATTAACACTGCTTTACAAACAAGCTTCTTGCATTTATTCATGTCCCTAATTTTTAGTTAGGTGATACAAAACGCCTTTTTTCAAGATCCTGAAGGGAAGCATAAAGCAGGGGACCCCTACATGGATGAGAGTGTTCTCAGAAAGCAGAACACAGTCTCTGTACTACAGCAGAGCTTCAGAGCACCTTCCCTCAGGGTGGGACCTGCACACTGTGGTTCATGCAGCACTCATGCCCACCTCACCACCACATAACAAAATAAACTTGTGTTTGAGTACTCGTGTTGAGTACTGTGTCCCTAAGTCTGCTCTTTTATTGCAGGATTTCCTTTGTTTTGCAATATACATCTAATCAATGCACCTCCAAACATGCTGCTATGAATGCGAACACAACTGCCGAGGACCTGATCATGATTCAATAGGGATTACAAGTAGGAAGAACATGACAACGGAAAGCACAGGAAGAGGGCATCCAGAATGCTGGTTTTATTCTAGAAAGGATGATTCAAGAAAGATAATTCCTTTATTCTACAATACCTTTATCCTATTTCTGCTTTTTACCTTGAGATATCTGACAAGCTAAGAGAAAGATTGAGGGCATGCTGGATTCAGATTCAGACACTAAAACTGTAATCAAAAGAAAGGATTGTTCTTGCTTCAGGCTGTGAATTAATTCCCCCTGTTCTGTCACTTAAATCATCGTGGTTTTTCTTTGCTGGTGGTGGGTTTTTTGTTTTGTTTTTTAAAT
Organism: Anas acuta; assembly: GCF_963932015.1. NCBI lineage: Eukaryota > Metazoa > Chordata > Aves > Anseriformes > Anatidae > Anas > Anas acuta. The sequence goes on from NC_088985.1 coordinate 6,510,287, forward strand.
TGTGCATACGCACACAGATATTATCTAAAAATATATAAGGGTTGTCTCCAAAGGCCATTCCTGTGAGATGTCTGTCAATTTCACATAAAATAATTCCAGTCGCCAATGGCTCAAACATAAAACACACACACTGAGGATATGAGAAGAAGAATAAACTACCTTAGACTTGAAAAAAGAAACAGTTGACTTTCCGTTTCAGACACCTTGACCTGACCTCTGCAGAAGTCTTTTAAGATTGCCTTTTCTGGCTGAGTTCCAGACTTAGCAAGTAGAATAGTCCCTGACCTTTCTTATTGGAAAGGCTAAAGTCCATTCCTGCAGCTAGCTTCAAAGCTAAGGCATGCCCACGCACATATACACACAACATACATTTTACCTGGATAGTTTTTACAACTTTGCCTTTCCATCAGGCTATAATAGCTTTGTTTGGATTAATTGTCAAATGAAGCAACTCTCGTGCCTCTTGATAACAAACTTTTCTGAAGTTGGAAAACATAATGAGCTAAAGTACATCACATCAAAAGCCTACACAGTGCTAAATTAACATAATGTGATAAGATACAATGTGACATAACATCTTCATAAATTTAAGCATGTCAGAAAATAAGATATCTTTCTATCAGCTTATTCTGAATCTAATCCATATTTAATCAGCTAGATCACTAGCCAGCAACTTTGAAAGTTTATTTAATAACACCATCACCGATTGTCTACAGCGACCCAATTAGAACTACAGAAACAAGTTTAACAGAATACCAAGACAGAGAATGTTGACGTATTCAGGAGCTCTCCATGAGTGAACTAAATCCCCGTTTACAGGGCTTGGCATTATTTTATCATGAACAGAATGAACACTTTGGTAATTACTGTCTGCACAAAAAAAATAGCTTTCTTAAAAAATAATGTGCTATCTTTTCTTCTCTCTAAATGAGAATGCAATGTACAGAATCAGCATGGTAGGAGAATTTATCAGAAATACAGTAGGTGATGATTACCTAACAGAGGAATTGGGATTTTGTGGAATAGAAGATTTGAAGCACAGCTGAGCTATGAACATCCAAAGCAAGGCCACGGTTTTATCAACTGAGTCTAAAAAAATATTGCTGCAATTGTAACATGAATATACTTCTGATCCAGTTACAAACATTTAGGCTAGAATAACATTTTCCATGGTATTGTAGCAATTCTAATTTTAAGCTATGGAAATGCTGCATAGCAGAAAGGTGTAAGTATAATTCCCCTTCAAAAATATTTAAAGAAAAGAAAAGAAGTCAAAATCTCCAGAACAACTGTAGACTCAATTCACATTCCAGGGAAAGTACGCATTTCTTCTACGATTCCTATAAGCTACTGTGCCAGCTGCAACAGCTGGGAGGAACATGTACTGCTATTGGACATACGGCTGCACAAACATAGCCTACCATTTCCTGTACTTCTTATGAACAGACACGAGGCTTCTGGTGACAATTCAAATGAGGTACAAATTACACCTGTTTTGAGTAGCTGACAGGTATAGAGGAGCCTTTAAATATCCCTGGTAGAGTTACCTCTATTTACACGAGCTGTCTATCCTAATCTGAATACAGTTTCAGCTTTCAGAGCAGAACTCCAAAAACAATGCCAAGAGTCACAGCTTGTTTTGCTGTGGCGTGACAATGCTGCACAGCAGGTATGAACTCTGGATTATCAGCTAAGATTGGAACCAGGTCTCATTTCTCTAGTCAAGTCTGCTTGGTAATAAGAATTGGTGGACAGAGATATTGGCCACTTTCACATATAATTGATCATCTCCAAAGTTCTGGAGGTCACAACATTTTCCTTACAGCTGTAAGCAAGACCAACCAAATTAATTCAAAAACATTAAGACTGAACCCTCTAGTACTACCTGATATTTACTTCACTGCAGGTTCCTTGAAATACAATGAAGAGATTTGATATGCCTTTTGAATACTTGCAGCCTTCCTAAAAACAATGTTCCACTTCCATGCGTCACAGCTGTGCCAGGAATTACCTTTTATATTTCATTACCCTCCATCATGAGCATAAAAAAAAAAAAAAACACATCAAGTTCCACAAGGTCCCTATTTATGTGTGAACTCAATTTTTCAGTTGTTAAGCTTGGCACCTTTTGTAGGCCTACTTTTGCAGGGCATAGTCACACAGGAGTAAGAAAACTTTGCTGCTTGTTACCAGCTATGCTGTTCAATCCTAACAACAGAGGACCTTTCTGGACTTTAAACAGACCCACCACTCCCTGTCCCCTCACACACACCCTTTTTTTAGAGCATTTATGCTAGATATCAAGAAAACAAGGAGTTTTTGTTACAGCCATGTGGGAGGCAAAACGCTTTTCCCCCCAAAAGAGATATATGCACATATAAGCACATCCAGGCAGCTTTTGCTTACAGCAAAAATTCTTTTAAGAAACTACTTTTCTGACCTTTCATACATCGTTTTTCTGAAACACCACCACAGTAAGTCCCCAGCTATATGCAACGACACTGCCACAGCCAACAAAGCAAACTGCAACGTAATCATCACCTAAGATCCTGTCAGAATTGACATAGAGAGCCAATTTCAGTGTCAATGAAAATATTGTATAAATTTTCATACACTAGTAACAGATCAAAAGGGTACTGTTTATCATCTCAGAGCATAAAGACGAGGAATACAGTTTCTAACACCAGTGAACATTCAAATACTGTAAATTTTACTACAGTTAGAGTAGCAGAGGTATTTCCTTGTATCTTTGTGACTGCTTGTCAGCAGTTTTAACAGTAGTGTTTGTGTAAATGAAATAGCATATTGTGAAGGGCACAGTTCAAAGATCAGCAACCTCACTAAAACACAAATTCTCCATTTCAGGCATGGTCTTTTCCATGTTACTTAACCAGGATTTGGTCACTACTTCAATAGATACTTAGTTTAAAGAGTAACTCAAATTAAGGGGTACAAATTGGTCACAGCTCTATGAGGCTTAATTTATAGTGAAGCTTGCTTTAAATGTGCTTTCAAACTGCCTAAAATTATACAGAGCAGAGAAGCTGCTTGGAACAAAGGAGTTAACAGTTTTTCCATTATTTCATTTTTTCCTCTAGATGAGCAGAACCTGGCCATAACGCCTGTTGATACCTAAAGCAGAAAACAAATCTAGTTTAAATTCAACAATACTGTGATTCATTTAGCTTTAACAGATATGCCTCAGGAAATGGTGTGAGGGTGAGGAGAAACAGGAATATTGATTTTAAGTGAAACTTCTTGTTTTTTCAAAATTCAGAATTAAATACTATATCACCCTTTTCTAGCAAAGAAAAAGGGTTGGTATTAGACAATTATGTTTAACTGTATGATTTAGAATTGCTTCTTAAAGAAGAATTGTTGAATAAAAATGATCTCAACGTTATCAAAGTGCTTCACACAGAAATATTTAAGAGTAAATAATTTGAACTGTGGGAGAGGTAAGAGTTAATTCTAAGATCAACCATTTTGGCACCAGCAAAAGGAATCCCGACAACCAAAAGCTTCACTGACTGTCTCCAATACTGCTTAGGAGGTGGAAGTGAGGGTGAAATGATAAAATAAAATATTCTGGATTTCCGATGACTTTCCCTTCCGATGACGTGGTATGCGCCAATTAACTTGGGTTACTGCACACCAGTGCTCTAAGTTCTCCTCTCTACTGACCTCAGTGACACTGGCTTTGAAAACAGCACGTGGAAATTCTGCAGAATGAAATCCCATTACCTCTTGGCAACCTGAGACCAGTCAGTCAGAGAACTGGATGCTCACGAAGGTCTCCCTCCCAGCTGTTGTATTTCAGAGCTGCCAGACCCAATGGTCAGAATTGATTGCTGCATGCCAGCTCCCCCCTGTTAGTGCTACTGTTCAGCAGGGGCAGATGCAGGACAGACATATTCCTTTCAAAACTGTCTGTTACAACTGCTTAAAAGCTGAACAGACAGATTATGTAAAGGAAACCTCCTGTGCTTCTGTTGTCTAAGATGATGGCCACTGCTGCGCTCATCTCACCTACCTTCCCAACGTAAGAAAGACAAAAAGCAAAGGTTATTGCCCCTTTTGATGCCACCTCCGGTTGGACTACCCTGGGCTTGCCTAGGAAAGGTTTGTTCCCGTTTGTCCTGTGACCAGGTACTGGGACACTCGTAGTACTGCAGGTAACAATGCTGTGTATTTTTCTTCTCATCAATGTTCTTGGCTAACATTTCTGTTTTAAACCTTACCTAACAGGTCTCTGACTTCAGGCCACTTTACTCTGTTAGAGCCTCCTGGAGAAACACTTGTAAGACCTTGAACAAATACCACATTCTAGAAATACGAAATCCCCTCAGTCTTCCTAATGCTGCAGCTTCTTTCCCTGAGCACCAGGAAGGCTGATGACTGTATTAGCTGAAATCCTTCCCCTTAGCAGCAACTGCAGCAATAACAAGCAGACATTTACCAACACCGCTGCCCTTAACTCTGGTCTGTCATTTTAAAATATACTGTACATGGAGGATCTCTTGGCAGGTTTTGGTGGAACTCAGCAAGGAACCCTGCAGGAGCTCTTTCCATGCTCTACACTGCTTCACTGACTATACCCTTCCCATCAGATTTGTAAATACTTTTTTTAAAAGCATCCTCTTACCAAGTTAGCAGACATAGGATCAGCATATGTGTCATCTTCTGAGATTACAGGCAAGAGGTATTTCCAAAATAATTATTAGCAGACACTGCCTTTGGAAAAAAACATTTCTCCATTGGAAAGCGCTACTCTGGCTTGTCAGAAACACTTCACGGGAACACACCACTGTCAGCTAAGCTCTCATTAGGACAGGACCTGTCAAGGTGATCTTTCTGTTCACAGTCAGAGTTCAATGACCAGGACACTATCCTGAGTGCAGATGACTTGGGCGCAGCACAGCTCATGTCTCTGACAAGTTCTTTGACAAGAGCTATTTGCCGCTCCAAGTTGTAGTCATCCCCAGTGAGGTAAATCAGTTCTTAAGTTCGTGGAGTTGAGCCATTTTTCATATTCGTGAAACTTCTCTGTCTTAGAATGTACACTCAAATTAGAATTTATGATTAAAAAAAAAATAACAACAGCAAAACCCACACTTACCTAGGTCTACATAGACCTATTTTAAAATTTAAAAGAACTTCAAGTAGTGCTGGCATATTTTTTGTTTTCTCAAATACGAAGGAATTAAAAGAGAAAGCAATAGTTAGTAAGTAGTATAAAGATGATATAAAGCCATTCCTGATGATGTCAGTTAAAGGATGTGAGGAGAAAATAAAGAGTTAGTAAACACAAAGCTAAGACAGGCAATCTGTTAAGTCAGAACTCTGAGAAATCTCTGGAAACGAAACTAGGGCAAGGTAGACAGAACAGTTTTCTTACCTCAGTTTGGATTCTGGGACTAGCTTTCATACGAACACAAAATGACAGGCATTTCTGCTCAGTGCTGGTAACCTTCCATTCTGCATGAATGTAAACAGGAGCACCAGGATGCTGGTCTTGGTACTGCCTCCAAATTCCTGAAAGAAGAGAGTCTAACCTCAATCACTCTATTTCTAAGTGAGTTATATACTGGTGTAAACATCTAAACTGCATTTTGACAGCAGAGTGCAGATTACACTGCTTGCACACAGGCAAAATCAGCCAGGTGAAAGAGAAAATACAGTTTGTCAGCAACTTAGTAGTGGCTGAGGACAGACTGAAAAATGCCTCACTTCCTAAGTTTTTTCTCGCCCTGATCTGCAATTAGTCCCATTGTGAAATGAGGAGGGTGGAAGTCAGGGCAGCAAGCAGTCAATAATTTTTCATACACCACTGAATGTTTTAATCAGACTATTCTACAGACGCACCTAGAAAATACTGTAGCAGAAGTTCCAAGAGAATTATCCAGTGGAGGCTTTGGCCTTCAAAACAAAATGAACAAATAGCATTTAAAAAGTGACATAATAATAGATTTGCAATTACAGTTCAGAAAAAAAAATAATAATAATACTTACTCCCTTATGCACTTATCTAAGCTCTCCACCTCCAAGGGACACAGACAAAAGTCAGCGAACCCCTTGCCAGCTATGGTATCATCTCAAACTACTTCATTTCCATCTTAAATGCCCAACTGACAATTCTCTTCAGCTGGTTTCTTTTACCTTGTATCTTTCAAGTAGAGAAGTAATAAAATGTATCATATTTCTATTTCCTTTCTGTCTTCCAAATAACATGACCTTGTTTTTCATAAAGCTGGGTTATTATTTCTATAAACAAACCAATTTAAAAGAAGAAAAAAAAAAAAAAAAGGGGGGGGGGGGGGGGGGGGGAGTTTCCAGGACAGCAAAAACGAGGGTTTACCTACAAGCATGAAAAAAGTAAGGCAGGAAATACACACAGAAAACTGAAAACTGTATTTCAGAAGTTCTCTAATTCCTCAGGTAAAAATCAGGCTTGAAATTTTTCTTTGATACTACAAATGAACACTTACTTTAGGGTTAAATACAAAACTGAATTATATATAATCAATCATTTCTGGGATAAGGAATTACAGTACTAAATGGTCTTTTTTACATCACAAACTCTTACAAACTGTTAGGTACGGATGTAACCACATACGTAAGAGATTGTTTTCGACAAGAATATTCAGGGATCATATGGGAATTTTTCACTCAAATTACTTAGGTAAGCAAAGTTACTCAATCAAAATTATTTTTGCAGTATCAAGACCTATACCACAACAACAACAAAAAAATCAAGTACAAAGTATCCTATAGAAATTCACTGCAAAGTCTGTACCAAAAAAATATAAATAAATAAAATACTTCAGGTAGTGTTTTTTCAAGTATGTTGATGTTTTTGCATCACTTACCAGCAATATATCATGGCAACCTCCACCTACATTATCTCCTTTCATTTTTGCTTTTCATGACAGAAATACAAGTTCTCTGCTCATAACATGTTATACCTTTGTGATGCAGTGGGATTTTTGACATAACGACAACTTGGAGAACACCCAAAGCACAATGGAGTTGATAGTAATGTAGATGAAGCCTCTGAATGTAGAAACCATATTGCTTCTGGGATTAGTTTTTTGTTTGTGCTCCCTGAGCTATCCCTGTTCAAGAAATCATACCCCCACAAGACACAGACAAAAACCTTGTCTCAGAAGTATGGCTTTCACGTTCACCAGTCAACACTACAAGAATAAAGCTAGTTCCCAGTAAAAATCTTGTCAGACTGTACCTAGTTTTTACTCCAGTGAAGCTAGAAAACATCATTGCTTATATTTCGTATGTGGGATTTCCCTCATGAACTCCTTCTTCATCTCCACTGTGATCTACATACAGGCTAGATATTTTACAGGTTATTTGTTGGTTTTAGTGTGTGTGGTTTTTTTTAAAGGAATAAAAAAGACAATTCAGTCATTTCTGCAGTGAAAACTCAAACACAGATTGCATCTGTGGGATGTAAATCATTATTCTTCTGCAAAGGAGAAACAAGTTTGCTGACCATTACAGAAGAGTTATGTGTGTCACAGTTACTATATTTTGAGATGCTTGCCCATTTCCCAAACAGACTTCCCTCACTGTTTCATACAGAACTTACTTAGCTCTTTACTCATCTTAGCACAGTCTTTGCTAAGCTAGGGCTTATATCTAGCCAGGCAGCACACTGTGATCTGGCCACTACTGTTCTTAAGAAAGCAAACTCAGCCAGTATTTGCTGACCACTGAAAGGTAAAATGGCTCCTACTTGTTACAGGTCAATATGCACAGGCAGGTTTCTTTGATTCTTGACAGTTATCATTAATTAGGTTTCTTCCACAGATAATTGCCAAGTACCTTCAGAAGCTGGTGGCTAAGCTCCCGACACCTCTCTAGGACAGGGCTGCACTCTGAAGGTCCAGGGAGAATGGAGCTCTCTTGTTCCCTGAGGAGAAGACAGATTGTGAGCAGAATTCACTCATATAACCAGCACATCTTGAACAAGAGAACTCACTACAGCTGCATGTATGCTAGAGATAAAAACAACTTGGAAGTCAATGAAAGTCATGCCCTTCTCCTGGAGGGAAGCAGTGGGTTGGCACTTCATTGAGTCAACACACGCTGCAAAGATAGGGCCAGACTGAGAATTTAATATTCTTACTGTTGTGTTTACTCTGTACTTCTTACTTTGCAACCAAGGAAGATTTCACACACACAAGTACAACAACCACATGGCTTGTATCACCTGCCCAGACTCTGAATATTGGGTTATCAGTAACTACAGATCTTATTATTTTAACCTGTTGCATCTTAATTCACTTTGATGTATAAGAATTTAGAAAAGCTGCTCTGTTCACAATGACATCTACACAAGCTTAAGAACATTCTGAAATTCCACTGGATTAGCACTTGGCTTTAACCTAGTTTGTGAACAATTCCAGACAGGTCTAATTTAACCAAATTTTAAAGCAATATGATGAATATGATGAAATGGTACTATGACTCCCTTACAGAAAGCTTTACAGAGTGCCTAAGAAACACATTTAGTTGCGAGCTCTCGAGACCAGTCCTGGACTTGTATTTTAGACACATCCCAGGGTCTTTAGTGAAAGGCTCTAGGACAGGATCTGTAGAGCTACCACTGCAGGGATGCCAACATAATCCAAATTTCAGTACCTTAAATGACTGCTGCACAGTACTCGCTCATTTATTCTCAAGTATAACCATGAAGAAACACCAGCACTTCATCATCATTTTGCGAAGAGCATAAAAGGTTAATGGTCAGATTAAGCAGAGAACAATTATACGACTGTATCTGAGACTTCTTCATTATAGGTGGAATGACTGACAGTATTTCATAAGATGTGCAAATTATGACTCAAAACCATGAATACCAACTTAATTTAAAGCGTCTAGATGAAAAATCCAACTGACAAGTGCCATTCATCCCAACCAAATATCTTCCACACTGTTAAGCAAATGACAAGATAGTAAAGCAAAATGGAATTTAAACAGTGTTTTTCCTTCTCATTCCAGTGAAGCACAAAATCTGAATCCCACTTCTGCTCTCTGAACGATCTCTGCTAATATACCATTAATGAGGCACTCCAAAGAAGTTTCATTAGTTTAAAGTAATACATTCATTCACATTTCTTCTCCTTGGCTGCTGCTCATTTGGTCTTCAATATGCTATACAATGTAAAACTGTCAGGATATTACTTAACACTTATGCCACAGAGAGGGGTGTGACAGAAAAAGAGTTTTTCACAACTGTATTGTTCACAGATGAAAGCTGGCTGCAATCAACTTGAATAGGAATGGAAAAATATTTCTGAAGGATTTTAAGAGGTTAAGCCTGTGTTTTAGCTTTCAATATATCAGGCCAAGTCCTCAGTGGTTACAAACCACTATAGCTCTATTTCAATCAACAAAGCCAGTTCAGAAATCGGCCTTTTTCTCTTTCCAAATATTGTCAACAGCCTGTGGGTTTTTTTTCAGATCCCCTACTTCAAATTCAGCCTTAAGAGAAAGCTCAGAGAACCTATTTGAATATAACTCCAAGTCCAGACATTTTAGTGGATTTGTGTTTGCTTACAAAATCCCAGCCTTTTAAAGCTGGGGGAGGAGGGTGTTAATAAAATAAATAAATAAATAAAAACTTCTTTATGAAACCTTCAAAATTCAAAAGAATAAGCTCAAGTTCTTGACACATTAACACATTACAACAGTTTTCCAGACAACCTGCTTTCCTGCTTTCAAGAGAATAAAATACCCTTTTAAAATACAAACCCCAGGTAAGATCCCAGGTATTTTCTGTAACAGACCAGCTCTACACAGGTTTTGCAGGCACTGAAATGGACCCAAAGTCCATTTTTGACACAAGGCTTTGCCGTTTGCTCTCGGGACGTGTCACCCCACGGCTGGGCGCCGCCTCCCTCAGGCCCTCCTTCTCCTCACACCGTGGTCCCCTGGCAGGGGACTGGTACGGGGGCACCCAGTCATTTTCCCTCTCCTATAAATCTCCACCACATCCAGCCTCCCCGAACTCTGCCATGACACAGGGAACGAATATCCCCGCCCCGCCATTTTGTTGTTCGCTTGTGAGACCTCACCCGAGGCTGAGGTGCGTGACTGCCTCAGCAGCGAAGCCCAGCCCGACCCACCTGCGGCGAGCAACCCCCGTCCCACTCTGAGGAAAAAAAATAAAAAAAAACACTCCCCACCAAAAGCCGGTTGTTAACCAACTTCCTCTGGTCCTTAACTCGAGCGAACTGCCGCTGGGGCGGTGACAGAGGCTAACCGAGCCCGTGAGAGCCTCGAGGTCCCGCTGCCCGCGCTGCCAGCGCCGGGTGTGAGGGGGACGCAGCCGCGGCTTCCCCCCCCCCCCCGGCCGCTGCCCTCTGACAGGCGGCTGCAGCCCCAGGGCGCTCCTAGGGGCCAGGAGGGCTGAAACTGGCCTTTAGAAGTGAAATGAGCAACTATACAAACTACTGACACCCTAGGTGCCACAGCCTGACTTTAACCCTCACGAATGTGAGGAGAAAGAGAGGCTTCTGTGACTAAAGCACAGCTAAGTGAGCCTGGAAGCCTTTTGAGCTAGAAATCAGTCCCACGAGGCTATGCCTGCTTTTTTATTTCGTTTTGTTTTGTTTTCTCAACTGCTTTAGAGGTCTTACTTAACTAGGAGCCAGGAACTACAGGTCTGCCAGTAAATAACCTCAAGTGCCCTCACTCCCACCATCTAACCCGTAAGCATTCATAATTCCCCACAGTTTTAAGGCACTTGCATTTTTGTTGTTTTGCAATGTGTTTCATGACACATTGTTTCTGTTTCTGGCTCTCACCATTGTTAGCAATGCTGATGTCCCTTCATCATTGCTGAACTCACTATTCCATAATGCACATGCAAAGAGGCTGACAGAAAAGCAGTTGCATATGACGTGTGGAGGTCTGTAAGAGCTGATTTTGCTTATGGATGAAACCTCTTGGAAACTTTAGCAAAGTGAGCTGCATTTCACCTGGCTGTGAGGTCAGGGCCTTATTTCTTCTCTCAGCACAAAAGTGATTTTTTCATCAAACATGGAAGAAGTAAGGAGGAGGTAACTCAGTGAAAAAATAAATAAATAAATAAATAAATAAATAAATAAATAAATAAATAAATAAAAGAGAGAGAGAGAGACCATAGACTTTCTTGTAATCCATGGGAATTTGCAGTTCAAGAGTATGAAACAGCAAACACCAGCAGTAAGTTAGGGGAATACCTCTCCTCCAGGCACATTGCAGCACAAAACTGGAGTACAACTGGTTTTTAAAGTGACATTGACACTGGAAGCAAAAAGCAAAATCATCTAGTTCATAATGCTGAATTCAACATAAAAGCGGAAATTGGCTTTTTCTTTGCTGGTCTGGGATCCTGATACTCCCACAGTATGGATGGGTGCTTTCAGCAGCAGGTAACATTTTGCAAACAGGAGAAAACTGTTCTTATTTGGTGACTGTAAAGCACTCCATCCAAGGAAAATGAGATTCAAAGTAGGTAGCTTCTGTACATCAAGCAGACACTGATGGTAGTATGACTAGGGAATGGATGTAGCTGGGTGGCTTTAGTGACAGCTAAGGACTCATGGAATATGTGAGGGTATGCATGGAGTGGTAAACCTCATTTAAAAAGATGAGAAGCAGGAGTGTTCACTTCTCTTTGAATATATCTTACTTAGAATGAGAACTGCTGGGATTGCTGTGTGTTCCTCCAGTCCTGTCAGTCACACTGTTGCGTGTGGCCAGGATGTGACTGATACATCCTGACACAAAATATCAAAATGCCAAAAAAATTGAAATATGGGTCTAAATATGTAACAGGATCATGTTATTTGGAACTGGCACGATCTTTTGAAAAATATAATTATAATATTCAGAAGACCTTTTTTAACCTACATGCCAATAATTACAAAGTTGAGCAAAAGAACGAGAAAGACCATCTTTTCATCTGATTACTCCATACATCAAACACAGACCATGAACAACTACCAAAGTAAAAATAAATCCTCATATAATCACCACTCTCAACTATATCTTATAAAATAGCATGAAATCGAAGTATGTGATCTGCTGGGGCACTGAGGACCAGGACAGTGGGATTCCTGGGAGAGAAAAGGCTCTAGAATAGCAAAATATAATAATAATAATAATAATAATAATAATAATAATAATAATAATAATAATAATAATAATAATAATAATAATAATAATAATAATAATAATAATATCTAGATTATTACTACAAAACCATAAGAATACCTAAGGTTTCCTAGAGGGTTAATTTACCAGCATGCAACATGGGACTCCAGATTTGTATGAGCTAATTAACATGGTATTCTTAAACACTTTAACAAGTACAGTCTACAAAACACTCTGAAAATGAAACAGAGTTTATCATCCATTTAAACATTCAAATTTATTTCAAACACCAAGAAATCAGGCTTCTAGGCTGAATGCTCTTCCAGTGGCTTTGTTGCTATAATGCGTAATTCAGACTCTGACATTTATGATTCTAATTTGTGTATGATTTGTATTTGAAAACTAACAAACAAGCACCCTCCAAGAGAAGAGCAACACCAACACATCATAAGCATGAGAAAACACCACTGCAAAAGCCCATAAATAACCATCTGCACATTCTCCTAAGGGCCTGGACTTTCGGGTGCCTTCCTCCCTGGATTAACTCTGTTAATCCCTCTGTTATCTCCAGAGGACACACATTGACAGCTATGTTCTTTGGTAAGGGCACCCCATCATGCATCCACACTGTGGGCCACCTTGAGTGTTCACATTGCAGACAGGTAACACCCTTGGAAACATATATAACACAATGTGTGGGACATCTTCCATCAGCAGTAAAGATCCAACCTCAGAGTCAATAAGCTGTTTCTGCTGCTTGTAGTGATTCTTTCCTGCAGAATCATCTGCTGTGAAAACAACTTCACAGTTCCCCGCTCCTATTTACTTTATTACAAATATAACATCCTTACTTTTACAACACATAATTCCTTGCAGAGGAACAGCCAGAATCACCAGGGTATTACTTCATTTTTTTCACCACTGCAACTGTGTCAAATGAAAGCTATGAATTATTTTTCAACTGGCATACTGGAGCGCTGACATGCAAAGGTGAGCTCAGGAGACGCAGTAAGTTCCTTCAAATGGGAGTTGTGTTTCTGCTCTGTGGTCACACACCATGCCAGAAGTCTCCTTGTCACTGCACCGCAGCCTCAAAGCACCCAAAGTACATGCAGCACCAGCAGTGGCGGTGGTGGTCTACAGCCCATCAGCTAAGTAAATGACTGGGCCAAAACTGAACTTTTTTACACCAGAGAGGGCAATTAAACAACTGGGCTCAGCACAGGCAGAGCTGTCAGCCTACACTCTCCCATTTGAAGACAAGAGCCACTCTGTGCCTGGTTTAACCCAGGTGCTTTACGTCCCCAAGTGGGGCAGTGAACCATCTTTTTTCTGCCTTAAAAACTGACAATTATCTTCTGCATTTATGTGTTATAATGCCATAAAAATTGAGGAAGCTGGCAAGTTTCTAGCTAGGAATTTCTAGGGGATCCAAGTTAACTTAACATCCATTTGCCACTGAATTTCAGTCAGATCTAGATACCTAATTCCTTTAGCTCTGTTTGAAAGTCCAAGTCGAAAACTTACAAAACTCAACAGTGGAAATCAACAAGAAGTAAAAGTAAATTGAAACTAGTGTAGCCGTAACTATCATGTATCTAAAGTTTGTGTTAATATAAAATACATTTTAATCAACATGACTGCATGCCTTTAGTTTTGGTTTTATCCTGTTTTTAAAATAAAATGCTATAGCTACAGTTTAAAGCAAGTGTGTAAAGCTAATCAATTACATTCACTCAATTTTTCCAGTCACTTGATATAGCAGACATACTCATATTAAGCCAAAAAATACTCTTTCAACTGTTTTTTTATATCTCGTGGAATGTTCTGCTTTGTAATTGGTCTTTTACGGGCATTATTTTAAAGCATAGAGTCAAGGTACAATGATGTTCTGAGGATTTGCTATGGTGCACAGCGATTATATCTACTTTCTCTCACTGCAATAGCTATAAAATAAAGTTTACGATCCCTGCTCTATATCATCCTCTTCAACACCTTTCGATTTATATCATGCACAGGGTCAGAATTTAAGATTGCTCAGAGAGAAACGGGGCAGAATTCTATTATCATCTGAACCAACCTCTTTCTAAGTTGTTCTGTTTTGCCAAAATACCTCAGCAAAGAATTTGATCCAATTATTTTCTTAATAGAGCAGATATCAACCACACTCAGTAAACCAGTCAAAACAGATTTTTTCTAACCATTGGACTTGCACTCACTACATAATGGCTAGAGTTCTCTCTTGTGCTCTTTTTATTATTACTACTGTTAGCACCCGCAATGGGGATTATGGTAGTAGAAATGAACAGGCAATTTTGCTAATGATGCATGAAGCAATATAAAATATACTGTAATTTTCTGTAACTGCAATATATTTCTCTCTGGAATGTTGACTACTGTGAAAAAAATATTTCTGTTTTCACTGTTAATTCCAAATTATTTTTGTTTTGTCAGGCTTTCCTCACAAACAAACAAATAAAAACACCACACAACATGAAACAAAATACTTATCACTGTTTTTCTACTATAAATAGCTGTGCTATACATTGTAAATTCCACAGCACTCTTATTTGCCCCAACATGACCAAGTCCTAACAGAAATGTATCTTTCACACAATGCAGTCCCCAGAATTATGGTGGCTGTTTGTAATGCTTATGTGTACATTGCCAAATGACTTAAATAGCCTCGGAAAGTAGAATATGTTTGTTACAAGAATAAAAGGGTGTCTTAGATAATGATATTTAATCCTCATTTTTTTCTAATAAGGCAAAAGGTTTTTGTGTTTAATGTATTATTTTAAAATGTCCCTTTTTTTCTTTGGCTGAAAATTCTCAGTTCCCTTGAGGTCAGTGTGGCTATGCTGATATAAACAACTTGAGAACAGTTGGATCATAAAACAAAAATGTATTAAAAAATAATAATTAGTCTGGATGTTGTTTCTCTGTGACAACTTTCAGTGAAATGTGAGATAAGGAACACGTGATTATAAGAGCTTTGCCTTCAAAAGAAACATGACAACCAAAATTATGTTAAATGTAAAAAATTAATGGGATCTGATGTAATTTCTGTAAGGCTTATGGTCTGTCTGTATGACTTAAAGGTTGAAAATAATTTCCCAGTTGGCTAGGAAAAGTACACGCTATTTACATGAAGTAATTCTATTCAACTGAAGAATAGGAGCTACATTCACAAAATGTCTTGGGTGTTAAAATACTGAATATTGCAAGGGTTCACTTCTAACTATCAAGTTAACCAGTGGAAACACCAACTGTAAACTAGGCTCCCAATGCAATAGGGAGAGAGACTCACAACAGGCCTCAAACTACAGACTTAACAAAAACTATATGCTGCCAGGCAGGCACCATTTCCTAGATCTATTCACCCACAGAAGCTCTTCCACTCAAAAGCAGCTGAGAAAGTCATGACACAACATGATAAAAAGCCTGATGAGGAGCAGCAGAGAGGACAGCAGGTCAGTGAGATGCAGAAGATCAGACACTGCCATGCAGTGATTGAGTCCAGTCCTTTACAGACATAGTGAGAGCTGCTTGGGCTTCCAGGAGCCTGGAAGTGGGAACGTCAGTGTTCAGTAGCCTGTTTCTGTTACCACTCTGCAGTAGTTGAGGCAAATATTGTGTACTCCTCAACTTTATGAATAAATATGGCTTTGAATCTCCAGACTTGACAAAAGATTCCCAAATAGAGATAACCGAAAGATTTTCTGAGTTACAGCAGAAAAATGGAGACTACAAAACCTTTATTCCACTGCTTTACCACATTAGCTTCTAAGCATTTTGTGATATGGAATCTAGATGTTACACGTGTTTAGGTGTGTCTGAAACAGCAGGACAAGCCTAAATGTTTGTCATATAAATGTGCACGTTTCTTTTCTCAGAAGGCCTCTACCCAACTTTGAACGAACTCTAAGTAATTCCACTGAATTGACTTATTCTCCGATGGACAAATTTAGGGCAATCCAAGCAACAGAATTTGTTTCTCTCTTAAATTATAACCTATCTATGGTGAAGTTGTGCTTTGCTGGCATGCGGTCACACTGCCATAGCCCTGTATTTCTATGGTCTGTCATTACCAGACAGATATCCCAAGTGAGAAAAGGTGTGATCCTTAACTGGATTTTCATTACTTCCTTTATATTGGCTGTAACTTGATATTCTTTTCTGAGGTTTCATAGGTACTCTAAAAGGCTCTCCAGAGGAAACTATGTAAAAAGTTCTATCTCTGGCATTAACTAAGTTGCCCTTTTTCCAAGTAAACACCCCAAACCCTGAAAGGTATACATTTTATTTTTCTCAGAACAGGCTATTTAGGAGTCATATTTCCAAAGTTTCCTTTCTTACCAGAGAATGATCTTAAATTTAACTTTCTAGATTTATTTTAAAAGGTTCATTTTCTGAAGCTGTTTTCCACCCTAAGGCATTTTCTTTCAGAGCTGGTTTAGTGAGCTAGTGAAACTTGACAATAACTATCAGTGAAAGTCTGTTTTTTTTGTCTTTTCTGGCTATTAAATTGGACGGCATAGCAAAGTATTTAGAAAATAAGCTACAGATAATTTCATTTCAAGTCCTGAATCACCATCTGTTAATGACATTCATAGACAAAGTATCCCATTTTCTGAAATATTAATTTCTACTAAGTTACCTGCCTCGAGTGCAGAACATGAATCCTCCCTGTAGCAGACATTCAGGAAAAAAAAAAAAAAAAAAAAACACAAAGCACAGTACCAGTGAAGATCTTATTATTTGCTGTTCCTGTTTCATATATGTTAGAATATGTGCTTTATAAGTTCTGCCTGCTGCGCAGCATCATTATTGGAAGTGATCATGTCACAGCTCAGCTGTGCTTTGAGAAATACATGGTTTAAAAGACTGAGGATAGCAGCTGTCACAGTGACTGACATATACCCAGGTTCCAGGCTAGGTGACCAGTGGGTTTACTCCTCTTTACCACAGGTTTCATTCTGCTTTAATACATTTACTTTGACTGATTTCTTTTATTAATGTCTTATATCAGACCTACTTCCTGATTTAAAATGGCAGTGTTTCCTTACATAGCTAGTCCTGAAACTTTCACTGAGTTTTCTTAGGCTCCCCAGGAAAGGCTCTCCAGGCCCCTTCTGAGAGGAAATAGCTCTCCAGCTATCTATCACACCCCATCAGAGAGGCTCAATTTTGGAAGCTCAATTCTAAATTTAACAGATTAAGCTAACTGAAAATTACTTTTAGCTACTGAACTAATTCTTACCATCTTTCTCATTCTGTAGTCAGTTCTTCCCTAAAATAAAACACCTAAGGAAATCCAAAAGTCTTGAAACTAACAAAATCTTGTTTCCAACTTACTTGTGTTTCATAGTTGATAGTGTATAAGCTGGTGTATAAGCTCTTCTAGAAGCTTTTAGAAGGTTTACTCAACAGCTTTCTTTCCAATATGGATTCTCCAGGTAACAAAGCATGTGTTTGTGTTGCATTATCCCTCCAGCTCCCAAAGAGGAAGAGATTTTCTTACTCTCTGGTGCTGCCATTTGTGCTGAGGAAACCTACAGGATCATCCTTCTACAAAATTTAATTTGAACTGGTCAAGTAGTTCAACAGGTGTTACAGGGAGAGGGGATGTGTGCAGGGTGTGTGAAAAAATATATTGGTTCTCCACAGGAAAACCAGACTAAAATATATATATGATATATATGTATATATATCCCAAAAAATATCCTGAAGAAAAATTTCTTTGCAAGTCCCTACTCAGACCCCTTACATCTGTTTCTCTCTTTGGATGACCATTTGACCTTTTTAAAAAAAAATAATAATAATAATTCTTCCTACCTTTTTTTCCGCATCTGCTCTTTTTTTCCCCTGTCTGTTCTTCCCTCTTTTCATTTCCACTCCTTGTCTCTGGTTTCTGGATCAAACTGGGAGGAAGGACATTTGAGCATCATTAGTTTGGGGACCTACAGGCACATATCACATTGTAGTAGACAACACAAAAAAATGAGCACTTCATCTAATCCCCAGGAATGACTGCTGGCATCAACGCCCAGCAGACAAGTACTGGAATTTTTGAAAGAACGTTGTCCTGCTGAAGATGCTGACAACTTGTCAAGCAGAGTGCTTGCTAACATACATGTGGCACTGAGGCAACACAGATTTCGCCAGTCCAGACTGCCATTCTGGAAAGGTCAATAAAGTAGCTTAAACTTTTTGTTCCAGCTTTTATCAGGTTGATTGTCGTCTCTATGCAGAAGATAAACAAAACCACAACAAATTAGCTTCAGTTTTGATAAGAGGAATATTACACTTGATCAAAATTTCATTTAAAGTCTCCTTCTCGGAAGTAATTTCAAAATTATCATCAGTCCAAAACAGTTACTTACTATCCTAAATCAAGCTTGGGGTTAATGTAGTAAATTCAGACTCTTACATTTGGAATGTACATCCCTCATACTTTCATTTTGTTTTTATGGGGGGCAGAGCTAGCAGCTTTTTATATTTTAATTTCTCAAATATAGACTCCTTTTATGTCATATTCCTATAATATTTGAAAATCTACAACACTCAGAATAAATTCACTTAATGAAGGCAATGGAGTTATGCCAGGTACAAAACAGCGCAAAATTTGTCTCCTTGTCCTCATTATGGAGTGCTCCATCAAAAAGAGAAATTGCTCTCTAGTTTTGGCAAGAACACTGGGATGGTACTGCAATATTCCTTTTAAGAGTTCAAGAACCTTCATAAAAGACTTTAATTAACAAAATTAATTTTAATTAACAAAAACACCACATAGGTAGCTATAGTGTGTCCTCAAAAGCAAGCTTAGCAGTCTGTTCAAATCATTTGCTGTAAACAGGTTTAGTAGATGCTTTCCTGTAACTCAAATTTATACCACAGCTTGCCATAAAGAGCTCCTTAACAAGGAGAGACCAGCACCAGAAGGGTGAGTTTCAGGAATCAAGAATCACAGAAATGTTCGCATTGGAAGGCAGCTCTGGAGATTGGCAAGTCCAGCCACCCTGCTCAAAGCAGGGTCATCTGGATCAGGCTGCTCAGGGCCATGTCTAGTTGGGTTTTGAATATCTTAGTCTACCAAGCAGGTTGAGGCTTCGGGATAAGCTCAGTGACTCATAGTCTAAATACTGTTTTGAAACTTTGAAATGTTGACATGTCCTATAAAAGACTAGTTTCTGAAGGTTATAACCAACACTTTACATTTATATCTTAATTGAACTTCTACAGCATCAGTTACTGATGATCTTTAGGATAACTGAGTTATCCTCTTATCTTGAGTATAAAACACTAATTACATTTTTTTTTTGGAGGATTTATAACTAAATGGACTGAGTCTGTATACAAAACATTCTGATAAAAATCTCTGTTCATGGATTTTTATTAAACTCTATTCAGATAAATAAATCTAAGCTTTCTAAAAAAAAAAAAATCACAAATGTATACACAGTTTATTCCCTTTAAAGCAGAATAGCTTGACTTTTAATGTCACAAAAATGCTTTCTCTGTTGGAATCAAAAAAGATTTAAAAAGAGCCCTAGTCTGCCCTTGTTGCATATATATGTACACCACTCTGAAAAATGGGAAAGGCTCGCATCCTTCAAACAAATCTTTACTTGGACTGAAGTGGCCCTGAAAGATAGCAAGTTCCTAGTTTCAGCTGGTTCTGATGAGCAGCGTCTGATATACAGAGAACCACTGGTAAGCCTCTATGGATCAGTGCAGGTGCAAAACTGAAGTTACCATAAAAAGCTGGATGCATACCTTAACTTGAAATATGATTCTATTTGCAAAGATGCACCTATGATTTTTTTTTTAATAGGGACACAGATAAATCAAGACTGTGTAGTTCTGCCTTCACAGCACAGTGTATTATGTATGCTTTGGTAGTATGCATGGAACAAACAAATTGCATAACTAGAGCGTGCAAACCAGATCTGACGTATGCCACACTGATCTGATTTCACATTGCATAAATGCCTGACAAGTATAATAAATAAACCAGACCTCATTAATTGCTTTTCTAAGTCTTCTAAAATCCATGGACTTATTCCTGAGTGTGTTGGCTTATCTATCCAGAAAGAAACAAATACCGGGCAGAACTTCCCACTAGCCATTTGCAACATCCCAAATTGCAAACAGATGTATGAGATCAAATTAAGGAGCCTATGAAGCTTGTATTTTGTGGCTTAAATAATCTTTGGAACACTTTCAGAAAAATCTTCAAGCACCATGCACGGTTCCCAAAAATTCATCTGGCAGTATAAAAACATGAATTAACACCAAGAAGTTCTTTAAAAATACCTGGAAAGATTAAGTGTTCAACCTTCAGAATATGACAAGTATCACCAAGAATCAGGGGCATTTAAAATTCTTCAATTAGAAATCCTGAGCTATTAGTATACAGCACACACATGTATCTGCATACAAAATTTGTACTTGACACTGTCGTTTATTAGCAATATGCTTCACTATTCTGTCAACTTGAAGTTTTGGGGGGCATGGACTCTCTCACTGTACACAGGAGAAGCCTCCACAAAAACAGGGTCTTGACCATAGAAAGGACATCTATCTAACATTGCAATGTACACTAATTCAATTGTAGTAATACAGGATTTACATAGCTGATTCCATGCTCCTCATGAAGTTACCATTAAGTAGGATCACTTCTTCTACAAGAACAATGAAATAAGGTATAGAAATCTAATACCATCCTCCTAAAATTTGTTAGAGCACTTATACCATTTTATGATTCAAACGTGACACCACTCAATGCCTTGGCATTATTTATATTATTTTCTGGATAAGCATTTGGTTTAAAATGTCTTTTAAAATGCTTCAGATGTGATTGTGCAATACAATGGGTTTTTCTTCCTTGTCTATTTGCTGATGCTAGACATCACAGCACGTTCCTTGTTTTCTCCCAGAATGGTTTCCTTCCAAATCACTAACAATCCTTGCGGTCTAGTAGTCAGAATTCCTAGGGCATTTAATTGGAAAAAGGTGTTTCTGAGTGTTTTTTCCTCCTCCCTAAGAGCAGGTTAAATAATCCAATATATGTCAATTTTCAGTTCAGTATAGTTCTAGTTGTTGGCAGGTGGTTTTTTCCATGAAATATGTTCTTCATCTTCTTGAGGTGCTTTATCTAATTTGGCCAAAGTGAGTTTATTTCACCTCTCCAGACTTCACAATTCCAGCTTCTTCTGCCCTAATAAATTTTATTTTTTAACATATTTTTCTATCACTGAGTGACAGATAGGCTGAACACTCTTTCTTAAAGAAAAAATTTCAGCTGCAGGAGCTCTGGTATTTTGGGAATCCAGGAGCCAGATGGCCTCTTTTTCACTGATGTGTTTCTCTCTGTACTAAGGAAAAATATTTCCCTTTTCTTTTCCTCAGTCCTGAAAATGTCGTCTTCATCTACTGGCTGTTTTGCAATAAGGGTCTTTAGTAGTATTTTACTCTCAAACAAGCTCCTTTTAAGCTTTTTTTCATTTATACGAACACTTGCCTGCTTCACCTGCCTACAAGGGCATTCGGGTCTTCATGCTCCATTGGAATCAATCAGATTTACCTCATAGGAGTCAGTGGATCCATGCTACATTATACAGACTGAGGTGCTGGCCCCAGGTCTTGAATTTATGGTTACTTTGAGTAAAAGTCCACTAAAATTATTCCCATAAAGCTTTCAGCACAGGAGAGATCTTCATTCCCCTCCCCCCCTCCCCCCCCCTTTTTGTTTTGGATTAGATGTCATCCTCCCTGAGAACAGCAGTTCTAGTGAAATTTATGTCTTCTATCTCCTTAACCGCATTAATTGGCAGTACTGGATGTGTAAAGCATTCTTTGGCTCAGCAAATCAGGACCCCCTAATTCTTCCCTCCCACAGACCCAGCATACCTCAAACTCTAACTCTTCCCATGGAGAAGGTTCATGTCCAGGGCTGGGAGAAGTGATGTAAACACGAGGAGCTGAAAAGAACAATTTTGCAGTTCAAAGGCAAAATCCTGTATCTCTGCATGACTTTCTCCATCTTGCACATTCCTCATCTTTAGCTATGATTTTCAAATGGAAAAAAAATGAGAAAAAATGAGAGAGAAAAGTGTTCAAGAAAATCAAGTTGCCTCCGAGAAAAAATATTCTCAGAATTTTGTTGAAAATCCTGATCTGCTCCACTGTTATCTTCAACATTAATTTCCTGGATAAACTCCAGGAAGTAATGACTACAGAAACATTCTGAAAACCTAGTTTTAAAAATTAGCACAGAAGCATAAAACAGTTCAGGTGGGAAGGGGCTTCAAGAGTGCTCTAGTCCAATCTCCTGCTCAAAGGAGGGTAAGCTATGGGGTAAGACTAGGTTGCTCAGGGCTTTAATCTGTCACATCCTGGAAGCTTTCAAGGCTGGAGACAACGCAACCTTTCTGGGTAACCTTGCTCCGTTGCTGGGCTGTCCTTCCGGGGGAAGAGGTTTCCCTTATAGCCAGGCTGAACCTCTCGTGTTCCAATTTATGCCCATTGCCTCTTGTCCTCGCACTACTCACTGCTGTGAAGAGGATATATGCTCTTCATAACCACCTCCTAGGCAGCACTGAGCCTTCTCATTTTCAGGCAGAACAAGTCCCATTTTCTTAGCATTTCCTTACAGAAGTGCTCTAGCCCCAACCGCCTTGGTGGTCCTCTTCTGAACTTACTTCAGTTTATCAGCATCTTGCCTGTTTGGTGGGCCCAAAATTGCACACTGTCTCCTGAGCAACAAGAGAAAGAGCGCTGCAGGCTCATGCCCAGCTTGCTGCCACCGAGCCCCCCAGGCGCTTGTAAGCAGAGCTGCTCCCCTGCCAGGCGGCCCCCAGCTCACTGGAGGTGCTTCCTTCCCAGCTGCAGGACTTGCATTTCTCTTTCTTCTCTTGTATGTCCCTCTGTGCTTCTGTTTTGGGAACTTAATGAGCCTGCACACCAATGCCTCCGCCAGGCCACTGACAAAGAAGTTGAAACGGACAGGTTCAAGGACAGACCCCTGCAATACACTTGGCATGGGCCCCTGAGTAAAGCACGTCCCATTAACCGCTGCCCTCTGAGGCCAACTCTCCAGTTGTTCACACACCCAGACTGCAACATCCCAACCTGCACGCAGGGATACAGTGGGAGGGTGCTGGAAGCCTTGCTATTGTCTTCTAAGTACTGCAGTTAGCAATTACTGCATTTGGAAAAATATAGCAGAGAACTTTTTGTTGTTGTTGTTTCACATAGCTTAGCCATTTTTTCTTTTCACTCCAGTATTTGAAATCCTACACTGCCTTTAATGGTTTGGATAAACTGCATGCCTAGTTGTGGTATCAGACCAGTTGGCATGACACCACTAACACAAAATGTCCTAAGATTTATGTCAATGTAAGTGGTATCAATATCAAGGTCTAACCTTTTCCCAGCTAGGTGACTCAGGGTGGCGATAGTTCTCATTGCTTTTTTGCAGGCATTTTGGCAGGACAGTACAACCGTTCATTTATAGTGAAACTAAAACATTCTGATGAGATGTGGGGTCGGGTGTACGTGTGTTTCTTTGAGTAAAATGTTTGGGGCAATGCATTAGAATGCTTTTGACATGACGTGCGCAAATCAGAACAGATGACAGTTCTGATTTCTGAGCAGTCCTAGGGCACTTGCCTTGTTTTAGTTTCTCTGTTTCCATATTGCTATTGCAGTCAAACACAATTGTTACAATTAGCCTTGTATAGTAAAGCCATGTCAATGTCTTGCATAAATACAGTGATCCCTACAGCAATATGTAAAACGTCTCTTTTCACATCTCACAGCTTCTGTGTTGACTTCTGTGGTATTGTAATTAAGTCTAATTGAGTAGACTTACGGAGTTACACTAATGGTTATGTATAAGTACATGTCCCCCATAGCTATTTGTTCAAGGCATTCTTCATATCATTTAACTTGCTTCAATTATGCATATTATAATTTGCCTACTGATGTTTTTGCATGGTAATTTTAAAAAAGTACATGTGACCTACAGGATTTTTAATATTATTAACTTAAGATATGAAAAGATTTGACATATGACTTTGTTTCTTTCCACTACTTTTTAACTCAACCGGTATTAGAATTACTCCCTGCATTTAAAAACATATTTCAGTTGTACTTCAATTATAACACAGTTGATGCAAGATAATGAGAAAACAGATTAACTTTAAATAAACATTTTTCTACACTTAATATAACTTATTTAGAAAGTTTTGAAAATGAAAATCTTAGAATGGTCTTTATATGGAAAGAAATTCACTATTTTATGCCACAGTCAGAATAAAAAAACATTAACATGTATTTCTTACCTTAGTCTCATAAACTATATTTTGAAGACAAGGTATACCACATTGCCTAAGTCTTTGTTCTTCAGGAACTCTGCTTATACAAGGTAAAATTGCTAGATTCAAGAAATGTTAAGCTGTTTAGTTAAAACTTGAAGAGCTTGCCTGCAGATACGCTTGTCTTCCTTTTTAATTCACTTTAAAAGGTTCATTTTTTCCCAACAGAAAATTCAAACAGCGTTCCATCCCTACATGTAACAAAGTCTTGAAAATACAACAACCAACACCCAAAATTATGTGCACACTCCGTAAACAAATTATCAATCTGCAGGTGTACCTCAGTGTTAGGAGTACTTCATTTCTTTGGGGTCTGGATTTGTCAAACCACCTAAACCAGTGAAGGCAACTCAGATAAACAGAAGTGAATAGCACAGGATTTTAACAAACCTACGGCATGTCTGGAAGCAAGTAGAATGCCTATCACTGACCAACAGCTGTAACTGAGGGCTACAGAGCCCCAAATCACAATTCAGCAGCTGATTGTCTGAAGAGTTTCCAGACAGGAAGAGACAGAAGATGGCCTACAGACTGCTAACAGAACAGCAGCAACACGGGGGAAATTCCCAAAAGCAACAAAATGACTGAAGACTGTATCTGGGGTGAAAAACGCAGAGAGAAGTTTGGCATATCTGAACTAACACCTGTGTGGAAGTCAAGTACCACAATAAACACTGCAGTTGACAGAGGTAAATCAGGCCTGCACTATTAGTACATCCATCCAGACCTCTTCCATCTGAGCATGCCCTTGCAAAAAGACTGCAAGACTTTTAAATTAAAAAAAAAAAAAAAAATCACTGATTTTGTCTGAATAAAAATTAGATTGTTTCCATTAAAACAGAGAAAGCTCAAAGCAACTAGAACAGACATGAAAATTAGAATTTATACAGACATCATGTGTGTCTTTCCTTTCACTCAACTCAGTACCTTTCTGAGTAGCAGCAATCTCTGTCACCAGACATGGAAGAGTTCTGGACAACTTCTCAGTGCCTCTCCTGGCCATCCTGCAATCTTTGTGCAAGAGATGAAAGCTCCTGGCTCCCTGCTGCAACTCCCCTGCTGGCCTAACCTTGCTGTTCCTCAAGCTCATAAACTCATTCCCTCGAAGATGCTCAGTGGCTCTCCTTATCTCATCCTCTCCTCTGCCCCTGCAGGTCTCACCTCACACCACCTTCTAGAGGAACACATAGGCAAAACAAGTAAAATCTGTCAAATCATTGTGCATGTTTTTTTGTTTGTTTGTTTTGTTTTGTTTTTGATTAAAAGGTTGCTGCTAGTTGAGTAATTTAACATATTCATCCCCAAGGAGCAAAAAATAACCTTCAGATTCCAGGGGGAGCAGGGAAAGGGCTCGTGGATTTCTGAATCCCACACTTGCTCAACATGGCCTTGCTCTCTCAGGGTCTATGCTATCCACAGCACTGAGGTGGAGACTAAAGAGACATGGGGTTATAGACACAGATGGCCTGATGTTCTCTCAAAGAGAAGCCAAAGGCTCCTTAAAAACTTTCAGCCTTAAATGTCTAGTATACACAGAGATGAGTAACCTACATCAGGGTAAGAATCTAAACTGAATTGAAATTAAGAAGCAGATGCATGAAGAAATTGAAACAAGCTGGTATTAAAAATGAAATAAAAGGCAGTAGAGGAAAGGAAAAAAGAAAAGACTGCTAGTAAGAAAAAGGAGAAAACATAAACCTAGCATTTTCCAAATCACCACTTAAATACCAGTAGTCTATCAAGTACACACCTGTTCTCCCCACACCCCTGCTGAGCACATGAAAAAAACAATTTGAAGAAATGGTAGCAAATGTGAAAATTGCAGGCCTATTCATCACAGCTAGTGGAAGGGAGCAAAACAAACCAATAAGCCTTTATTTCTGAACAAGCACATGACAACTGCACGTAACACGCACAACAACCCCCCATCTTCTGCTACTCGTGCTTTTCTACTGCTACCGAACTTCATTCAAGCAATAAAAGCCGGAGTGTTTAAGTGATGTGGTGGTGCAAGAGGACCTACATTTACTATTCTCATTTTTATGGGTTCTTTTTATTATGTAAATATTATCCACATCAGATGCCAGAGCATATGGAAGGCAATGAGAGCAGGAACTATTATTGGGTCAGACCCTCCCAAATCACCTAACAAAACTGCTCCTCTCTGCTCTCTGCCTAAGACACAAGTGCAAGCCAGACAACAGGAGGAAACATGTTCCATTTGTCAACAATCAATAGAAGGGCAAGACTTAATTTTTATTTCTCTAACAACATGATACGGGTTCCTCCTCTAGGGAGTCAATTTTCAGGAGATGCCAGATGTGTTGGCTTCATTACTGGACAATTATTACAGGCCAAATGTTAATGCTGAATCTTTTAAAATATATTTAGGGCAGGATCCCAAGCAAGCAGCAAGTAGTAGTGGTTTCTAAGAGGTCATACAGTGAGAATCACACACAAAAGAATGTTCAAAACAGCAAAGTCACTGGTATAAAATTCCCCTTTTATACAACTTATACCTAAAACTGTGAGCCTGGTGCAAAAGCTCAAAATAAAGCAAAAGGACATTGACAGCAATGCTTTTAGCTTGAGACTTTCACACTTGCACCACTACACTGTACCTTGCTGGACAAGAAAACTTAGTCCTCAAGACAAAGAATCTGCAGACCAAAATGATTAAAAATGGAAGCACAAATGAACCATATGAAAATTAATTGTGAGTGTTGTTGTTCTGGGTATTCATGTTGCAGGATTTAGATTTCACTGATAAACAGCTATGTTCTCCAAATGTACAAAGGAATAACAGGTTTGTTATCTCACAGAACTCTGAAGTACTTCTTACAGAAAGAATGATGAAGAAACATCATTCTGCTAAACTTATTTGACAAATACTTGAGTGCACAACTCTGGATGACAGTTATGTAACTTCCCAAGGTTTATGTATGGCCAACGGTTTTCAAAGGATGCAAATCAGCAAGCTTCTCAGATTAATTCAATCCCATGTGTCAATCATCTACAAAATGATTTCATGCCTTAAGGGGAACAAACACTAAAAAACTTCCACCCCTGGTGTGTTCTACTTCGTTTTGTTTTGTTTACTGCCTTTGCTATTGGTGCCTTACAGATGTTATTGTTCATTTTGGTATTTTTAAATCACTCTTTTTAAAAGCTGGCATGTGACTGCCCTGCAGTGAATAAGAGTAAGAAGCTGTCAGTTTGATAGGACTGCTTAGAGATTGCTCTTTCTCTGTGCTGTCATTGTATCGGAGATGCACAGAGCGACAAGAAAGCTACAGAAAAACACTCCTTAGCTATGGAACAACTCCCTCCATGCCACTGTTACTGTTGTTTTGTGTTGTGTTACTGGGAAGCTCCATTGTATTAGATGTTGTGCAAACCTGGAACAAAAGTTTGTCCCTGCTACTGAGCCCACACAGCCTAAGTCATGAAATCAGTCATGATCCTTCACATCAAGGATCCTGGAAATGCACAGGAAATCATAGATTCATAGAATATCTGAGTTGGAAGGGACCCAAAAGGAGCATCGAGACCAACTCCTGGGTCCCTAAAGGACCACCCCAAAAAATTTAAAAAATGCTTAAAATACTGTAGACACTACTACGGGAATTGACCTCAGGAGATCATCTCAGATATCTTTCTGCCAAAAGGTAGGATCAACTCCACCTGAAGCAGTTCCTGATGATCACTGGCTCCAAGACACTAGCAGCAACTCTGTAGCATTCCCAAAATCCCATGATCTATTCCAGCATTTAACTACCCCAACAGTTACTGAGTTTTCTTGTCTTCTAAGCACAGAACTCACCTGCCAAGCCTATTATTTTTAATCCTAAAAGTAGTAGAGATGAAGTAGATTCACTTCCTCTTTGCAAGTGATCTCACAGGCAGAAGAAAAACAATTTAATGTCTGCCATCCAATTTTTTCTTCTCTAGCTAAAGCCCCATTCCTCTACACTCAACTATGACCTGTGGTTCATGTTTTTGATACCTTTAATCATTCTTGCTCCAGTCTTCTAGGATCTCTCCAAACTAGTCCACAGCTTTGTTAGGATACATGCCCACAGCTGGATGTAGTACTCCAAGGCCTTGGCAGTGTGAAGTAAAGCAGATGGACGCCTTATCTTGGTTTAGGGAAGCTTGCCTTTCTCTTGACAGCATGACATTGTTGACTCACAGTTAGTTTGTGAGCTATTACCATCTCCAGATTGTTGCAGTAATGATTAATTGTGCAATCCATTATTCCTACGTACTGAACCTTGCTTGCATGTATCCTATTATACTGCATCCCCTCTTTTTCACCTTTTCTGCAAGTTCTCATTTTTTCTTATTACTGTTTCCAGTCTTCCCATATGCTTCTTACTTCCAAGCCACACACTTGTGTAGGCAGTGATGAAGTTCATCCCTTTAGTGTTAGCGTTCAAATCCTTCCTAAAAAGGTCTTTAATTCACATTTATCGAAACAAGTCTAGTTTCCATAACAGCCATCACAGCACAGCCGGCAGGGCTCCATCCCTGCTTTCCCCAGCAGGCTTTGCTAATGGTACCTTTTCTGGAGCAGCAGCAGGGGCATTACTGAAGTTATCCTATCAAACGTAACGGGAATGCTGCAGACAGTGATTTATAATGACTAACACTGTTGAGAAGAAATTTACAATACAAATTGGGGTAGAGACTTCAATGTCTTTAATGCAATAGCTTACAGTTCTGAAGAAAGATCTGAAGGGTGAGGTCTCAACAGAAACGCATTAAAAAATCAGCACCTTGTCTTTGGCAGGGAAGTGAGTGATAAACACGCCTGACTAGAGAATTTTTAATTGCAACAGGCACAAAAAGGTCCTCCAGACTGGGCTCTCTTGTTATTCAATTATAATATGGACTTCAGTATCTTTCTAAGTGGATCGTTTTACTATGAGAAACCAGTTTAAATACCAGAAATACTAGCGCATTTATTGCTGCTCTTTACGGTATAATAGTCACTTTGTGACTTAGGAAAATGAGTCTTACAGGAGTTCTACTGAGCTGGGAAGTTGAAAAGGTCAAGTTGCATTACTGTGAACTTATCCCTTTTATGCTTTGCTGTTCAAACACTGTGTTTCAGTAAGGACCTAGTCCTGTGTAAAAAACACAAAGCTAAGAACACTAGATCATTCCTTTAGGATTAATTAATTTGACAGAAACCAATGAATGTATTTTAGAAATAGCTGCAGGCAAATGTTAATAGGAGATTAATCTTTCATGCCTTTGAGAACTTTTTAGACAAAATGAAGATACATTCAACTTCCCCCTGAGTTCCAAATGTGAACAAGATCTCCTAGTTTACATACTAACTTTTGTGATAAGTGAGACATCTATCAAAATGGATACAACTTTTGCCCAGAGCAACAAGATAATACCTAATTGTTAAGCCATTTAACACCAGCAGCAAGAATTTTAGTAACAAAGCTTATAATAATTGCCTCTTCAGGTAGGACATGAAGAGAACTGTCAGACCTGCTTCTCAGTCTTCTGTTTTGGCTCCTCTGAGGCTGATAACAAAACTCTTTTGCAAGAAAAACAGACTATTTTTTATTCCTTTATGGCAATGAGACAGTCCTGCTCTCATTAAATTCAGTAACAAAATACTTCATTTCAGCAGCTGGAGAAAGAGGCCACTTCTTAGAATGCTGATAAATCATGCAGAGGGTGAAAAGCAGCAGCAGTAACTGGTAACCTCAGCTTTGATAGCCCTGGTCTCTGACAACTTGTTGCTTCTCACCTGCTGAGATGTCAGGTACCCATCAGACCCCGTGGGACACTGCCCAGCCCAGGCAAAGGCTCCTCCTGCACTACTCCCACCGGCCGGCCACCTCCCGGGAGGGCCCAGGCCTCGTCCTCTCTCCATTTAATTCAAGAGCTGACTTGTGTACCAGTACACCGTCTTCTCCAATCAAGAAAGAGTTCCCTAACTTGCAAAGAAACACTTCCCTAACTTGCAAAGAATAGTTAAGATGGTGATAAAGTTGTCAAGCAAAATGGCTGGTTTGGCATTATGACTGTCTTTTACATGTGTGCATGTGAGATTACCAACACCATATATTTTGAACAACAGCATTGCACCCTAAGGTTTGGCAATCTTACTTCTCATTACTCTGGTCTCTTAACAAGGTTCATCCCACTGCAGAAAAATAAACATTTGTATTCACTCTCTCTCCAGAAATAAAATCACATAAACATCAAGATGATGCAGGTGTTTAAGATGCTGACATATCATGTCAAAGAAGGTTAAAAAGATTTATCCATCAGAAGTAATAAACAACTTCCTTGATTAGCACAGGCCTATAAATGCAACTCACATGTTGCTGATTTTCAGTAGTTTCTGTTCTGTGATTAATTGTTTACATGGTGTTCAGTGCTACGCACTAGATAACACATTATTCTTAGCGTTACAACAATATGCTCTGGTGACATCTTTTAGCTGTCTACACTTTTTGCAAGCGGACTTGGCAAACATTTCTTGAATGTTTATAATGTTTGCTCACTCCTGAATACAACGTTAAAAATTCAGTTGGTAGAGATTTTAAAGCCCATTTTTGTAGCACACTCGCTAGTCCTCTTGCATTGCTCTCCCTTATTAATTTCAGATTAATTTTACCCTCTGGCTGTATGCAGTTACTGGAATTCCCTGTACAAATACCTGAAGCAAAATGTTGTATTTACAGTAGTTTACAGGCAAATTTATCTACACTGACAAAAATCAGAACATTATTAAAATCTACGCGTTAGTCAGTAAAATACTGAAGCATGTTACCAAAAAAAGTCCAATATCCATATTGTAATTCTGTGATACAGCTCCAGGCTCAGTGAGCCTTTTGTTTTGTTTGTTTTTTATCTACAGCAGGATTGCCTTGTCCATCTGAAGCACCATAACGAACCATGTACTTTTCCGCTATTTTCTACATATTTTTCCTGGGTCCAATATCCAAATACAATAAAAGTAATGCCACATTCAAAGCAAAATTGTGTGTCTGTATTGACCTTTCTTATGCCTCATGGTTCTTTTCCCTTATCTTACTCCGACTGCTTTTCATCAGAGAGTGGAGGAGAAGCAGGCTGTCTGTGCAGCTATTTACACATTTAGTGAACAGACCACTGACTCACAAACCTGCTTTAGATAAAAGGTGATTATCCTTTCCTTCACATCAAAACAAGGCAGCCCAAGAAACTGTCTTGTTGTCATTTATGCTGTAATAACAGTGAATGTACAGGGAATGACCACTAAAGATTGGGGTCTATGTGAGTACCTGGTGTAAGCAGAAAGGAGATACACTTTTATAAATTACAGTCAAGGAATGGGCTTCCGGCTCTTTTTCATAAAGACTAACTATTTTTTTCAGGTTATCTATTTGACAGAAAAAGAGCATCTGCCATCTCCTAACATGTTACTTACTTAGATCAATCAGGTACTCAGATATAATGGCAAGGAAGGAGGAGAGCCAAGCAGGCATGCCTGAGGGCTCTTAGTAATGGCTTATGCTAAAAAGAGACACAAAGAAAAAAAAAAAAAGCCAAGAGAGAAGTCATCCAGTTATCCACACAAACAAACAGGCCCAAGTCTTCAATGTGATAGCAGAATACTAGAGAAGTAAAGATATCAACCAGTGATGCGTGACAGGAAAAAAGGCAGAGAACTGAAAATGTCAATAGCAAGACAACATTTCTGGTTTCAGAGGCATGTAAAACACTAGAATGGTAATCATGGGGTCTATGTGGTCCCTGTGAAATGAAGAGCAAAACAACTCAGGTAATGCCAAATTCCAAAAAAAGCACACAGAAGGGATCTGTGAGTCGCTATAGTGAAAGGGAAATGGTAAATCTCTGATATGCCTTGTCTTTCCTCTGTCCTCCACATTAAGTATTCACTGAGCCCAGTTAGCCTCAGAATATCCTTGTGTATCTCCCAGGGACTCTCTTTTGAATGAGGAAGTGTTTCTACAAAACGAAAACATCTCAGTTACTATCTTACCATAAAGAATGTGGATGAAAGGCTAAAACTGAGTTGAAAAAAGAAATGTCACTTCATGAAAGTAGAATTGCTAGGCAAAGAGAAACAAAACCAATGACGGGGACAATTCATTTTTTGGGAAGGAACTGAAAATTCCATTGGTTGCAAAACATACAAGATAATTTCCCAAATTCTCTCTCTCAATGAATGAGCAAAGTAGTTGCTCTATTTCTTCCTGACATTATAACTCAGGTAATAAATAATATACTAACTTTCCCAATTTCTTAACATAAATAATATAAGAAAGATTCAACAATCAGAAAGTTCATTTATAGAAACCAACAGATTTAGTTCCTGCTCCGTTTTCAGTTCAGGACAAGGAGTCCTCCAGCTCACATGAAGCTTACATTCACAAAGTCAGGGGATAGCAGAGAAAACATGTAGGTCCTGTTCATACAGATCGCAAGTTCTGAACTCTAACCTGTTGTTCTCAGCTAGGTAAATTAAATAAGAATTGTGTTATCTATAGAATCTACCGATTCTCTTCAAAGGTCTGATGTTCACATGATTTCTGAATTTCTGCTGACACTTCCTGGGTATAATATGAAAACTAGAGAAGAACAGCTTGAAGAACAGAAGCACAAAGCATGTGCTAAGCATTTATATTTATGCAATATTTCAAGAAGTTGTTTTCCATCTTAAACCAGGATTAGCATTCAGGGCAAAGAAAGTGAGATGGACTTGGAAATCTCACCAGCTTTTTCTCTTGCTTTCTAACTGGCTAGAAGACTCTGTTAGGGAGTCTGAGACCACAGCCATATGGCCAGTAATGACAGTCTGTTCAGTGTCATCCCCTACATTATTCTGAAACATGCAGGTTTTCATAACAAATTATTATCTGAACGTTGTCAGTTAAATAATATACATGCTACATGTACATAAGCAAGAGAAAAATCAGCATCTTTTATATTTTTTTCCTCCCCTTTGGAATATTACATGGTTCAATACATAAATATAACTTCACGGTTACTATTCTTTTCTGACAGTGAAATATGAAAGGATATATTTTCCTCCATGCAGATGCAGATTTCAAGGGCAGTGAATTTCATGCTTTTCTTTGCCAGAAAATTGTTGTGATCTGAATACATTTTTAAAAAATTACCATGCTAGCAAGTGATTAAGAAAGAAAACATCATGTATTGGCAGCAACCAAATGAAAAGCAAATAATAAAGATGGTTAGAAAAGCAGTTCAAAGAATTCTAATCCCTTTCTAAATTAAATCATTAAAAAAAAAAAAAGTAAATGCCTAGAACAAAAAATAGTGGCATGTAGCTTGTCCTGGCCTTTCTCCCCAACCCACAACATAATTCAATTTACTGCCTTGAAGTCACTCCTGACTTACCGAGGTGCAAACAAGATCAGAATGAGTCTCTGAGCATCTCCCTCAGGGTGAACTCTCAGCCGCTGAAAGATTAAGAACCGAAGTTGCTGCAATCCTGTACGTCCTCTGCAGCACAGTGCTGACTAAAGCAATCATGAACCCATCATAACTTACGAGATCGGACAGCTTATGGTTGTTTTGTGTTGTCACAGCTTTAGCAAGGAACCACAACGTATACTGGTCAGTGTATCTCTACGTACAACATAAAAAGATACACACTGAAATCATACCAGTAGCAACCCAGGGCTTAAGTTAGAGTAAGAAGTTTACTTGCAGTTTACACAATGAAATCTTCTAGGCTACAGTCATTCTTAGGCCACCTGCAAGCCACCTGGCAAGCTCTCATGATGAGCAGAACCTGAGTTACAACAAACCTCTCCTACCAGAGGCTGTACCACTGCCCCAGGTCTTCTTGAGGACCTGGGAGGCACTGGGAGCTGCAGTAATTAATTTAAGACCCTGGGCTACATTACTTGGATTGTACCCGACAGATTAAGGGAAGTGTTTGTTCTCCCTTTTTGAGACCTGGGAGACCACACCTGCAGTACTCCACCCAGTTTACGTACCCAAGTACAAGAAAGACACTGACCAAGAGGAAAAAGTCCACTGAAAAGCCATAAAGATGGTCAGGAGGGATGAGACACAGATTGCGCAAGAAGTACCTGAGCAAATTGGTCTTAGTCAGCCAGAAGAGCAATCTAAGGAGGCATCTAATCCCTTTACCCAACTACCAAATGGGAGTTTGCAGAGTTGTAACAGTAACAGACTCTGTGAGGTACCCTGCCAAAGGATGAAAGAAAGTTGTGACAAGTGAATTTACAATAAGCTGTAAAGAGCAAAGTTGTTCACCAAGAGCACAGCCAAATACTGAAACAGTTTCCCAGGAAATCTGTGGGACCTTCACCTCTGGATGGAGGCCCCAAGCAACCTTAAGTGACTTTGAAATGGACTTCATTTTGAAGTTGGCCCTGCTCTGACTGGATGGTTGGACTAGATGATGTCACTGCCAACCCAGATTATTCTGTGACTTCAACATCTGCTGTCCTTGGCAGCTCACTGTCACCTCACACTGACTGTACATGCTTGGATGCTGCTAATGTCTTTTAACATTTAATCATCATGACCAATTCTTCCTTTTCCTACAAAAAGGGCAGCAGCTACAACCACATCTCACTGGCTCCTCTTCCTTCTTTTTTTCTCACTGATTTCACAGCCACTGTTATACCCCTGTTTGGTAGCACAATCTCTAGAGGTCACATGTATATCTGTGTGGAACAGGGAAGGTTTGGGACCAAAAAGCTGAAACCATGTTGACAAACAAAATGTTCTCTGAGTCACAAACACTTCCTTGCTCCCATCCTTCCTTCCTGATGGAATATAAAAGAGTCGATCAAAGATACATTTCTTCTAAACCATTTTTACAAGAAACAGTTTGAATGGGACAAAGCATGTATTTCTTAAAGACAACTTTTTATAAACATCAGTGGCAATTTTTTAGAGGGTTGTAATTTGTTTTTTTTTTCAAAGATTTTATATTTATTTATTTATTTATTTATTTTTGCACAGATGCACAGATTTCTACAATATGTACTAAATGTAAAAGATAGTACCAATGACCAAGTGAGATGTGATCAGCAGGGCTGCAGATGCAGATGAGATTCTCTGCCCCATCAGACTGCACCGCAGAGCAAAGCTCAGCCTCAAAAGCTGAGGCATTGGCCTGCCTGCCAGCTGGTAAAATTTACACTGGAGTCCGGTTTTGAACAGAACTCGATGACAGCTATTTTCATTTACATACATGTCTACCTGGGGGTTTGTATGCACACACACATTGGGAGTGCGTGTGCACACCCTCCCATGTGTGCGACTGTGAAGGACACGCAAGCAGGCTTGTTGCACAGCCAGCAATTTCTTTCTGTTTCAGAATTATACCTCTCAGCAACACCATCACTCAGTATGTATCTAGGCTGGAATGTTAATAACCACGGAGTTTGGTCTAGTTTATAATCAGTGTAGCACAATCAAATTTATCATGATTGCAAAAATGAGATGGGCCCTTATAGAGATGATTTCCCTTGAATCTGAATCTGTAACTACAAAACTTGTCCTACCTTGTTGTGTTATCATTTTTCCAAAACAATTATTCTAGACATGTTGTCAAAATAACAGTCAATCAACATCTCTACTCCCTCTCACAATTTCCAGAACTAATGCATTTTCTTATGCTTGTTTTAGCAATGAAGAAAAGCAACAATAGCAACAACACTTCCTATAGCCCATTAAGAAGGAAAGCACTTTTTAACTCGTTGGTCACCAAATTCCATCTGAATACAGAACGTGAATTGCTAGGTGAACTACTTGCCTAACCTTGAGACATACCAGTCTGTGTGTAACACAGACCAGTATGCAAAGCATGCGTGACACAGGTCCACTAGATTACTCCTGAGACATCCATGAAGAGAGGGAGCCTTTTGTGCTGTGTGTGCTGCACAGCTATCACCGGCGTTTGCATGAGGAGAAAATACAGGAGGGCATTTGTCTGGGGAAGACACAGCTGAGCTGTTTGGAAAGGATTCACCCGGGCTTCATTGCTGCAGTGTCCCTGAATCGGAACAACTTGGCAGCCATAAATATGCAGCAATAATGTGACACCTTTGAGAAGCCCATTAACCTACTGCAAGGCTGAGAATTAAGCATGACCATAACTAAGTTGAGGACAAAAGGTGTAGAAAACCTTTAACATCCAGAAATTCATTTACTGACACCTATGTTTTAGGGTGGCTGGCCAAAGCTGTTACGGCATGACACTGGTTCTCCCCTTGGAGAGCTGTGGCAGTTTGGAGCTGGTGGGCAGGTAAAGCATTGGGGCACGGCGGTCACACAAGGAGAGAGGGGAGACAAGGCCCGTTCCCCTCAGACTGCCTGGGGGACACTGCATGAGAAGATTCCAGTAGGGTTTGCATAATCAATTTGCCAATTTTCTCTTTCATATAGATTTGATTTTTGTCCTGTACAAGGCACAACAACAGAAAAATATCACACCCGGTTTTCTTGCTCATTAGCATTCCCATGACATGACACCAACTGGGTATTCCTGGCTAAAGGGCTCAGGTCTTACAGGGAAACCTCCTCAGAGGCTGTCCCAGGATCAGACTTCCACAGCTTGCTCACAGGCCTCCCGCACTGACAGAAACCCCGCCAGGTATATATGAAATTCCAGTCACACAATGAAAAACACATCCAACTCAGGAAATATATTTCCATCTAGAAATATTGTGCCTTTTTTTAGTCACAAGGGCAACAAAAATAATCGAGGGGGAAATACCCTTTAATTTCCAATTGATTTGCACTTGGCATTCAACTATTTGTTTCCTATCGATTGAATACTTACCTAAAGATAGATTTGCTTAAGCACCTGCTTAACAGCTTTCCTAATTCCAGAAATATAGGATGTTTGTGAACACATTGCACAGCATCAGAAAGGCCACAAGTTCCCTGGATCACACCAGCTCTCCTCTTTTTTTTTACTGGTAGAACTAGAATTTCCATTCTGCAGGAGACTTCTCATTATGAAATATATTTTTGATACTAGCAATAACAGCACAAAATTTTGAGCAGAATGAAAATATGTTAACAATCTTTGTCACTATACAGGGCGACAAGGGGAAGGAGCCAGAAAGCACATCAGATTGGGATTTGCCTAGTTATATTTGAAGGCTGCAGGTAGCTTAAAATACCCCTACGACACTGGAAAGCACAGAGCTGCTAGCAGAGGTCCCAGACAGCCTGTGTACCTTCCAGGCTGCTGCATGGCAAGAACCTATTATGCAAACCTGCTTCTTAACAGTGCTTAATCTAGTGTCAACAGGATTCACACAATGCAAGTCACCATTTTCCAACCAGGGCTTCTTAACTGCTTGGAATTGTTAGCACCCCATGGAAGCTGTTACATTTGGAGCTCATGGAATATCACTGCCAAACTTGTATCATTTGCAGCATTTTTTGGGGGGAAAACAAGTGTCTTTTTTTTTTTTTTTTTTTTTTTTTTTTTTTAGTACAGAAGTTCCAAGAACCCAGTTTCATTATTTCGCATTCAAATGTTCCCAAGCCAGATGCGTGGAAGGGGCAGTATGAGCTGCTGTAAACTTGACTTTTTAAATGACTTTTTACTCAATTTTCTTCCCAGTATTCACAGCAATGAGCTTATTTAAATGGAGTAGCTTATTAAACTGCCTAGGACAGAAATAACATTAAGATGATATAAAGGTGAAATGTAAAATGATAATCCACCCTAAGAAAGCTACTGTGAGTCATTTAAACTAGGCAATGTTTTACTTTTTTAATTAATTCAAAAAATATTCCTTTTACAGCACTAAGTTTTCACTGCAAGTAAAAACTATGGCACACTGAAACAGGATTGTGGCTAATAATTAGAGCAAGGGCTAAAATCTGCAGTCCTCACTGAGATGAAACACTTGGCTTTTACACCCACCATGCAATGTCTCCCTGTAGAAACAAGCATACTGTGATTTGGGCTGAAACTGATTTTATTCTGCTTTTTTTTTTTTTTTTTTTTTTTTTTTTTTAATATAACTCCACACTGTAAAACAGCAAGTGAGAAAGACTTCTATGATCAGGAGGATCCCAGGATTAAAAGAAAGTATTTCAAAACAATAATAATGGCAATAAATTGCAACTGATGAAAAATACTTTAATAGGCTTATTTCCCTCACCTATAGAACAGACTTCTATTTTCTCCTCAAATTTGAGTGATAACTTCATTACACTTTCAAAATGAAAGCTAGTTGTCATTTTCACTTTTTTAGTAACAAATATTAATTTTGGCACCAGAGAGTCACAGGCTCAGAAAAGGCTGTCTCATGGAACATGTCTTTTTTAAAACACTTCATTCATTTTCACCTTCTACAGCTGCAGTGGAAACCTAAATTCCCAGTTTTACTCTCCACCGACAAGAACAAGTACCTTCCTGGAAAGTGAACTTGTCACAGAATGTATTTTAAAATGATAAAGCAAGAAAGATCTAGGTTGTTCCTCCAAGGATTTGGCTACAACAAAAGTCAGGAGTTAACTCAGATCTCTTTGGCTCCAGTGTGGTGGAGCCCAAGAAATTAATAATTGAGATCTAATTGAGGAAGCTCCCTTTTCTCCAGTGGACCAGCAAGACTCAAAGTTATTCTTATGCTGACTTTAAAACCTGCATTAAGAAGTAGGATGTGAAAACAGTGGGTGAAAGGTACTGTGACACCTAGTCATAGTTACTTGATCCAAAGGTAGAAAAACAAAAGTGGATGAGAGCTCTCCCTGTAAAAAGAAAGCTTATTCTATGAAATGCAAGTGTCTAAGTATTGTTCCACCCACTGAGCAGGCGATGAAAATGGCTAGGAGGGATAACTTCTGAATTAAGTTTTACTATTACAACTTTCGTCTTATGATATATAAATAAAACCTTTAGGCATATTTATTCTTCCCCAGCTCTGTACTCTAAATACCCAAATGGACCATTTCTCTCAATTTTTAGCAGCCAAATCTGCTACACATCATTATTTCTAGATTGCACATATGAGCTACATCCTCCATTTTGGTTGCAAGGCTTGGGCTGAAGGAATGGTGGTAATAAAATGACTGCTACTTTAATATGAGTGACACTAGCTGATTAGCTAATAGGTATCATTCATTGGCCTTTCATTTGTCAATAGATATCCTGCCCTTCCTAGCTCAGAAATGTGCTCTGGCAAGTGTATGACTGATACATCTCACACAGAACTGCTCTGAGCTTTGCTACAAGTAGAAAAACGTTGCCCAGCAAGTTGCCCTGCTAATTCCAGATACTAGTTATCACACTTAAAAGAGGAAAACAAACATGGCTGGTAAAACGATCTTTGTTTTACCATCAGTTCCTGCCTCTTCATCGCTTTCAATCATTTCATCCCTTAGAGTTCACTCTTTAAGCTCAAACATTCTGGCCTCAGTACAGCAAAAGACTTACCTGTGGATATGTAATTCACTATACATTAAATGCTGTTATTCTCTCACCCAGAGATACATCTTTCTCATGTGCATTTTTATTTCCATAGTTATTTCCTCAATAGATGATTAACAAGCCATTGGAAATAAAAGTTCAAATGTATCTGCAGTACATTTAGATTTTACAAAAATTTTTACAAAATTACTGTATAGACAGTAATTTTCAAAGCAGAGTTCTGCTTTGAAAACCAGTGGGATTTTAGATAGCCTTTAAGGGCAGTTTTCCTTTCTGTGTATTTTACATATCACAAAATAAATTAACCATACATAGGACCATAGACACTCACATATAAAACTCACTGTACAATTACCTTAAAGGAGGCTATAACGAGGTGGGGATCAGTCTTTTTCCAAGCACCAAGTGATAAAATAAGAGGAAATGGCCTTAAGTTGCACCAGGGGAGGCTTACTTTGGATATTAGGAAGAAATTCTTCACTGAAAGGTTTGTGAAGTACTGGAACAGGCTGCCCAGGAAGTAGCTGAGTCACCATCCCTGTAGGTCTTCAAGAAATGCGTAGATGTAGAGCTTAGTGACATGATTTAACTGTAGACTTGGCAGTGCTAGGTTAAAGGTTGGACCAGATGATCTTAGAGGTCTTTTCCAACCTAAATGATTCTATGATTCTATATAAAGCTAAAATAGGAACCTGAGGAAACTTCTAAAATATAGCCCAGAAAATCCTCATGTATAAAAAAAAAATCCTAAAATAGCTTTCTGATGTATAAAAGAAATTGGTTATTAGAAAGCAAAGTATTACAAAAAACTGCTACTTGGCATCATTCCAAAGTAAATTTAATTCCACTATATGCTTTCATACTACTAATGTATATTCATACTTATCACTATTTCCAGACTTACAGATGAAGTCCACATAGCTACGAAATGAAAGAAAGAAAAATCTTGTAATCGATTTTTCAAAATTTAGCTTGAAATTATCTCAGAATTCACAAGGACAGTAGCCCTCCTGTCACAGACAAAGTCTTAAAACATGGACAAGTAAATGAAATGTCCTGAACCTCACAATACTTTATCAGCTATTTTAAAAAATAGCCTGAAGAGCAGCATCTCTCTCAAACAATT
Source organism: Anas acuta (assembly GCF_963932015.1). Lineage (NCBI taxonomy): Eukaryota > Metazoa > Chordata > Aves > Anseriformes > Anatidae > Anas > Anas acuta. The sequence goes on from NC_088985.1 coordinate 6,551,400, forward strand.
TTTTTTTTTTTTTAATCAGTCAACATTAAGGAAAAATACCTGGAGGGTTTGTTTCTTTTTCTCTCTGACATTTCAAAATGGTGCTAGTGAGTTTATCTACAAAATTCAAGCTCTGCATGGAAATACAGTCCAGATCCAACAAGCACCTTGCTCAGGAAGAACAGCTAGCTCATCCTTCCCACGATACCTGCTCAGCCTTGCAAGCAAGTGCTGTGCTCCTTCAGATGTGCTGTGCATACCAGGTGTACAAAACATCAAAACCCAAACGAAGATGGTCACCATCAGGCATCTGTCAAAAGCTTTAGACTAAGAAATAATGCCACTAGTTATCCCTAGGGAAAAGTGGGACTTCCCACACTAGTCTTCTACTAACCTAAGGTAGAACATACTCGTCTGATTTAAAGCAATCCCCCCAAATGGATCGATTTGTATAAGCAAATAACTCGAATTCAACACCTGCTGAATTCCACACCAGAAGTTATGCCTTGCTGTCTATTCATCCCCAACACAAAACATCTCTTCCCCTACAGCAGAGCTCTATAGGTTTAGAATATGCAAGACGGCAAACACAGTAACAGTGAAAGTCAGCAGTGTATTTGGACCAAAACGGAGTATTTCATCTTGCTGGAACTTTCTCTTACAAACACACGTGCCATGAAAACAACTCGGCACAATAAGTTTCATTCAAAAGAGTGAGCACAACAAACTATGAATGCACAAATGTCTGAGGGTCATAACTACAGTAATAATAAGCATCAGGCAATATTTTCCAGGATTATGCCCTAATTTTGACTTTTTGGCTAAATTGTTTCTTCACCATCTGTTTTAAAATGATCCTCACGGGTGACTGGCTTCCTAATAGACACCTTTTGCATTTTGTAATATCTATTAGAATTTAAAAGATGTTATCTTAATTACTTTTTTCTTTTTGTAAGTAGGTGATAGTAGCTCCTCCCAGGAAGAGGCTGATAAGCTTCATCAGCCATTTTGCAACAGTCTCATAACAAAGTCAAAGTAGGCTATAGCTTATGTGTAGCATCAATATTAGCCTAACACGCAAGAGAAATTTTAAACATCCTTGTAACTTGTGATGCACCGAGATACAGGTACACAAACTGGCAGATCTTGGATAACTCTCTTGTTTATAACAACCTGCTAAAAAGTCCATGAAGTGATGGGGACATGTAGTTGAACAAACCCAATTTGTCACTCCTCGTGAAAGAAACTGGGGTTTTGAGCACTAATTAACTATGGCAGGGAGTACCTTAGACTCAGCATGCATGAGGTGCTTACAGCCAAGAGATGACAGGTAAAGAAACCTTTAAAATTGGAAGGAAAGTATCTCTAGTCTGGCTGCCCCAACTGGCTAACTATGCAAGCTTTTCCCTTGCAGAGAAAGGCAAGCGAAACACAGACACTGTGCGGGAAACACACCCCAGAGGGAAAAGCTATAGGGCAGATGTGCTCTGGCCAGCTGGCTATTCCCTGAATTGCACCTAGGAGGATATGCAGCTTTCTCTGCACATGATTTACTGTTGCTTGAAAAATGAAGTAACAAAAGAGATGACCACAAAGATAGGAAGAAAGAAAATCACCTAAATATGTGAAAAGTAACACTGCAAGACTTCACTGTCTGAACAGCTGTACAAATACAGAATTGAATGACAGACCTTATACCCCAAAGAGCTTGCTAAGGCTCAGAGGCATTACAAATAGCCATTAATAATTTGTCCAGTATGTGGTGCACTCTTAGACAGAGGATGTGCAAGACAAAGTGGTGATAAGAAGGCTCTCGTGAGGTTCGATACAGAAAGCTTGGATCTGATGCTCTGAACACTGTATTCCCCACGTGGCCATGTGTATGTTGTGTTACCAACACCGCTCTTTTGTTTGCACTATAATGTCTAAACAATGCTGGGGGAATTTCTTTGACTGTAGAGCTTTTCTCACACAATCTGCAAGAACGGAAGGTAAAGAAAGAAGGGCAGGAGGTGAGGGGTACAGGGAAGAATGAAAAGGAAGAAAAATTGCAAATCCTTTCTGATTAGTCAGAATTCAGAAACAGCCAAGTGTTTCTAAAGTTTCAAAATGACAGACTTGTCAGACCACCAGCAAGTGTTATTCTAGATGGGGTTGTAGTTGGCAATTGCACCGCCATGGGAAATTCCAACCCAGATGCTGTAAATCCTGATCAACATCCCTCAAGGTTACAAGGACCATGCTTTCCTTCACTGGAGGAAAAGAAGAAAAGCACGACACAAAGCAAAACAAACAAACAAAAGACATACCCCTTTTCCTCCTGCTTTTTCCATACTGAAAACCATACTACATTTTCCTCCAGTAAACTTTTGGGAAAAGATCAGGTAAAACAGTGGCCAATTTATATGCACTATTCAAACAAAAGAAGAAATCCAAAACAATCCTATGAAACATTTCATTCACAACACTCAGCAACAGCTGCTAAAAAGCATCTCCAACCACAACTTTACTAGGGTCAGGGGCAACTCTGAGAAGCACTCAGGTCATCTCTCACCAGAGAAAAATAAATAACGATTCTGTGTGGCTTTGATAGCCTATAATACACTAATTACAGAAAAGAGTAAAGTATGTCCCGGAATTCAGAAGATGAAAGAAATACATTCTCTTATCTCTGTCACTGTGACAGGACAGCATTCCCTCCCCACCCCACCCACCCCCCAAACATATTTTGCAGTATTTTGTCTAGTCTGTTTTAAATTTTCAAAGTCTGATACTTCCACAGCTTTCAAACAGTTTCCTCAGAACATTTCACTGGCTAAGATTGCCTGACGATGTTCAGATTAGATGTACGCTTTTCTCCATCTCAGTCACTCTGTGCTATATTTCATGGGAAAAGAAAACAAAAAAAAAAGAAAAAGAAAAACAGTTCTTTCAGCCATGTGCCCCTGACAAAAAGAATAGTTGCAGTGGTGCAGACGATGTATTAGGATATCCTGGAAAGCCGTGGCATTGTGTGGCTAATACCTACCTGTTGAGAAGAAGCCACTCTTCCCCAGAGGGTGCAGCTTCCTGGAGGAATCTCTCTCCTCCATAGCCATACTATGACAGGTTTTTGTGGCAACTCTCCATGCCATCAGTTTCACTTCGGTCCCACTGCCTCCCATGGGCTAGGTGCAGAAAAATCTGGCCTTGCTGGAGCCTCCACAGTCAGGCTGTTTCTTGGCACTACGAGCCACCTCAGATATACACAGCCTCTCTCACAAAGCCTCAAATGTTTTCTTCACATGAAAGGTCAGTAACTAGACAAAGTCAATATGTAAGAATCCTGCTGAATTAGTATTGAATTTCTCTGCTGTATTTCTGGTTGAAATTCAAGTCAAGAGAGGAGCGCTGATCTACACTTTTCTTACCGTTCAGCTAAATTGCTGTAATGCATTTCACTGCTAAACCTGCTGAACCCTCAGGTGTGGTTGCATTTTAAGACTGCAGAAATTCACACATCAATGAGAATGTTTGCAGTGACCTGCTGCTGTTCTCTGTAGGAGTGAGGAAATCTCTGATATTCCTCATGGCCTTTCAAAACCCATGACTATTTATTCATTACTTTAGTGCACAAGCCTCTTTAGCTTTTAACCTCTTGCCAACGACACAATTATTTTGCACATTAAACAGTCAGCAGCTAGGCACTGTTTACTCATTTCATACACCGCTCCCGTGGTTTCACTTAGCCAGATGAACTGCCTTCCTAGCTCCCAAACCAAGGATGCAGGAAATGGCTCTACTGATGAAGGATTTAGTACAGTCCTAAATCCTTCCAAAGCAGGATGCACCAACTCAGTGGCAGATAGAAACAGAACAGGCTGCAGAAAGCCACGAGCTAGCACAACGTGAGCCAGGAAGCTCACGCAGCTGAGCGCAGCAGCACAAACACAACTCTACAACACTGAAGCCTTTCTGGCTCCCCATTTCTCCTGCTGCAGTAGGCAAGGATAAGAGATGGGGAGTTCAGGGGGTGAGCTTTGGTCAGCGTGTAGCCAAAGGGTGCTGCAGCATCAGTGATCACTGTCTTGTGGTTAAAGCGGTGACCCCTGCACCAGCTGCCCTTCAGCACAGCATTTCTCTGCTCAGGGTCTTTGTCAGTCATGTCCAAACAGCTTTTGGAGTTCCAGGTTAGCAAAGCAGCCTAACTAGTTTCTCCTATATCCCGTGAATGAAATGAGGATGATTCACAAAATGCACATTTGCCTCGAGTTCAAAATAGGAGTAAGAGATGCCTCTATTATTTGCTAGATGGAAAGCCGTGTATTATCTTAATATGCCTGACACATGGTTCACTTCTGACCCGCAAGGTACACGGATATTGCATACAATAACAGAAAAAAACAAAGCAGATGCATGTCATGATGGCTTGATGCTGCCTCTTGCCTAAAGCAATTTGATATAATTAGCCATCTCACAAGTAAAACCTTTTGATTTCATTCTTTCATCCATTTAAAATAAAAACTGTACACTAGCATGGATAGCTTGTCATTTTAATACACTTTGATGTTTGCAAGCTTTGAAATATCATGTTCAAATTTGTATGTAAATTTGTGTTTCCAATTACATCCTCATTAGTTCTTCTGGAACTTCATCTTAATATTCGCAAAATGTTTATAGCTTCCTCTGTTGTTTTCCTGAATTGCTGTAGAATGACACCCAATGTATAAAAAACAAATGAAGAAATCCATTAACACTCAGTAACTTTCTTAAACATCACATTTAATTTCTAAGGATGTTAATTTGTCACTTCAAAAAGTTCAATTATCTATGCACACACCATCTGATAGCATATTAAAAATCATAAGCAAATGGTTTTGCATCTATAGCATTTTCAGCCTCCAGAAATGCCCACCTCCATTGCCTCCTCACTTGAAATGCCTATAGCATTTTTTGCTGTCTTTAATGAATGTTTTGGTATACATGAAATACTAGCTCACATACTTTGATGGAGTGAAATTGGTATTACTGCCTAGACTTCAATGGAACAAAGCAAATTTACAGAATGAATGAATACTGATAATTTTTGTTTAGTTATCCACCGCCATTAAAAACATGAATAACATTTTAAATGCAAGAGTGAAGTAAAAGCATTGTTGTTAAAACAAATACACTAATCCCCACTGCCAGAAAGATCAACTTTTGGATCAAACTTAGAGCTCACTGGTAAGTAAAACACAAAATACACAGAATGAGAGGAGAGAAGGGCTGGGAGAGAGCACGAGGTCAGCCGGGGCCTGGAGCCACCCCACGTGGGAGACATATGGGCAGAAGGGAAACGCACCCTGGCAGATGCTGGTCTCACCTGTTCCTTCAGACCTCCCTTCTTAGAGACTACAATTTCCGCAGGCTGTCACTATCAGATTTCTTGTACTATCTACTTTATAAACATTATTTCTCTACATGATGTGTCAGAGCCCCACAGTACTAACTGAAACAAGGAAATCCCAAACTGATAATGCAGCAGTGTCCTATTTAAAAGGATGCAATTTGGAAGATGATCACTGGGAATATTATGACCAATTAAGACAAACTTACTGTATCCGTACATCAAAAAGAAACCATGCAATACGTGCACAAGGGGCAGGGCTTTCCCGGTTCCTGCATTCGAAGTGGATACAGCTGCACTGAACTCCAATAAATGACACCTTGCTCAACCTATCATCCTCTCCCTCCACTTCAGCTAAAACTTGCAGTCAACAGAACAGCAAAGAAATTACCAAGATAGAGGCTAACTCCATCAAAATGAAACCACATCAGCTGTCGTACCTATTACGTGCTTCTGATGTCAGCAAGGAACATTATAAGCAAGCGTTACATCTGCTCATACATGTCACTATTCATCCTAGCAGGCCTGAAAACATAACAAGCTTCTTAGCACTAATAAATCTACAACAATATGTTAAGGGTTTTTTAATGACTTTAAATTAACGCTGATCTTCTTAATTAAACTTTTTTAATTAAGGAGTAAATCTGTGCATGAAACAGATCAATTTATTCTAGCATGCCACCAGCATACAAGATAGATATTACAGAAACTCGAGTAATGCAGATCTGCATCTTGCTCCAACAGAGCCAGTTCTCTTCCTACAGGCAGACGACAGTAATTGCAGTTCAGAGAGTGGCAGTTAAGTCAGATAAAATTTGTAGCAATATCTTATGGTCTGACATTTGAAATGTGCAAGGCTCAGCAGAAGTCTAAGAGTTAATTTTGAGAATTTTTGAAAATTAGGTCTCAAACATTTCTCTCTTTCTCTGAAAGCAGTATCTTAAAGTAATTATCTAGAAGAGCAGAAACACAGCGAGAGTCCACAGGACTACTCTGTGAAATCATAACAAAAATATTTATCAGCAATAACTTAAAAGTAAAACAAATTCAAAGTCTTCTTGTGTTCCTCTTCAGCTTTTTCAGCATTTTGGGTATGGTGAAAGCAACTATATGCAGGAGTTACCAGCGATTTCAACATGAAGTGGAAGGCACAGAAATGCTTTTGACGTTATTGTAAAGTACTCCCAAAACCCATAATTTCAGAAATGGGAATTTGTGTGTAATAAAGTAAGAGATCTTATTTTACTGCCTTTCTTTCCAACTGGCAAAAAGAATGAAGTTGCATTGACTCCAGCTGCACGTGATACCCACAAATTAGACATGGGCTCCGTGGAGGTACCTGCCTTCAGGGTCATTTGCCATCTGCTTCCATCAAAGAGAACAAAACAGCACCATGAACTCCAACCAGGCTGCGGCCAGGCCAGTGGGACCAGACCTCCTCACCACCAGGTACCACTCCACAGTCTTGCTGCAGAGCTGGCTGCTCACTGGCATGTCTGCAACACACCTGGAGCAAGAGCAAAAAGCCCCTAAAACAGATGAGCAAAGTTCCCTGGGCCTGGCAACTGTAGGGTTGTTTCTTTCTCCTCTGTAGTATTTTAGGGCTGGGAGATGAGGCCAGCTTCTTAGTGCTTCTCCCTAGAGTTAGCTCTCAGAGGAGTAGTTTGTTTAGACCGACAGTAGAAACATGCTCTGAATTCACTGTAAATGTAGACAAATGCCTGCACAGCACAAACATTGTTGGAGGTGATTACAAGATACTCACTTCTGGTCTAGGTGAGAGACTAACAGATGGTGTTGTGGTGCAGTTTCTGGGTTCTCTCATTTGTTTTAGGGAGAATCTCTCACTAACTAAAGCTCATTCTTGAAAGGGGAGATCTCAATAACTTGTCATATAAGCTACACATGGAGTGATTTTGATATAGCAATAGTGTCTGTGTGACCCTTCCCCCATAATTATAAAGCGATTTTTATTCTTAAAGACATGCTTTTTACCAATTATAGTCTGCTCCCCTTACCTGAAATAGATGCTAGAAGATCACAGATTTCAGTTTATATTGCAACTTTCTTAAAAACTGGACTTGGAAATTGAAGGGTAGTTCACCTACCTTCACCGTTCACAATAACACACCAATGCAGCATTTGTGATGGGGATGGCAGGTCAGAAATAACTGGCATCTCTCAGGACAGAAAGAACAGAGGAAATAAATGACCACTTCGGAGCAGCAGCCGATGCGGATTACAATTGTGACTGTGCTGGCAGGGCACAGATGCTTCTCTGCAACAGGTTTGAACTCACAGAATCCAGGTTTGTCTGAGTTTCTTAGCTTGACAATACTTGTTAGCATTTTATTTATTCTGTTAAATAAAAGCAAAAAAAAGTTCATACCTCCCTTATTGATTAATGGAGGAAAAGTCCAAAGGGTTATTCATACAGTATTAACTTACATCTACACGGCTTAGATGACAATACATATTGACTGTGCAGCATAGCTATTTCTTTTCTGCTGAAAAGAAATTGCTTAGCAGAGTTAAGCAAGCATGAAGCCGCATAAGCATCCCCAGGGAGCAGAGTCTTACTCCGAATTCTCTGCCACACCTTTTAATCCTGAACACAGCCAGGGCATCCGAGAAAGGAGCCCCAGTCTAGGACAGGGGGCTGCTCAGAACCTAGACCTGAGTGACATTCCCCAGCCAAGCACACTCTCATTGCTCTCTAATGTTCTTGTTCTCACTCATGCATAGGTCTTCTATCATCATAACCTTCTGGAAGACTGATTTACCTGTCCTGCTGGAAGTTGCTTACTTGTCAGGATCTTGGCAGATAATCTGCCACTAACCTTGTCTGAGAAGTTACTGTGTCATTCACACACAGTGACAAGCTGCACTCACACACTCATTAAAAGAAAAAAAAAAAAAAAAAAAGAGGTACATCCTACATTCTTCCTGCTGCAGGTGTTAGTGATACACTTATGAAACTGAGCAAAACAGTTCCAATAAAGGAATAATGCTGTCAAACCTTCAGCAAAACCTCAGCCCCAAGGTCAAAAATACTCTGATAATTGTCTAACAAAAATTTATGATGTTCCTCCTCCTACGTGCCCTTAACTGGTCCATATGGACTCGACTTCTCCCCACAGTCAGCAAGCTCTTCCAGTTGAATCTCACACTCCTCTGGGCATGCTGTGGGATTCCTTCTGCTCTTGCTGTTGGAGGAATGCCACAATGAAGTAAAGAGTGAGTGAATCCTACAGCAATGGGAGGTTACTAGAACCATCTCCCTACACTTGATTGGTCTTTTCTCTCAGTTCCATTTAGAGCATTTCTCTTTCTTTTTAGACTATCTGCCAGATTGCAGTCTCTCCTGGATCTTGACAAACATTCAGAACCAATCCTGCCTTTGGTAGCACTGATTTATGAAGCCCTTATTGGGATAGACTTAATCTATCACAGGAATTGTTTTTTCCTCTCAGAAGTCAGTATAGCAGATGTGATAAAGCACCTGTATAATAGGCTTTCTGCACTGCTGCTGCCCGAGGATGTGGTTTACCACACTATTCGTGAATTATAGCTTCATTCGGAGCTTAAGTAAGCCTGGGTAGGGTGAATGAATTACAAAAGTGAATCGTGGAGATGACAAACACATGGAACACAGTGGCTCAAGCTCTCACTGAAAGAAATGAATTGTTTTTTTGACAGCAGAAGGCAGAAGATGCTGCTTATGTTAAGACTGTCAAAAGCAAATAATCTAGTGCAATAAAACATTGGAGGCGGAAAAAGACTGTTCTGCAACTAGTTTCCCCTTCCTACCTGCTCAGGTATGACTAGGAATATTTCTTTTTCTTTGTCCAGCTGCATTTCCTCGTTTAGTCTCTAAGCCACCTTGCCCATTAGAAGCTTATCAAAACTTGCTTGCATGAAAATCCAGGTGCAAAATTTGATCCTACACTGGATTTTGGATTGTTTGCCCAAAGATGAAACGTGTGCCACTTCTATTTAAATATTCCAAGACTGAACAGCACATAATTATTTTCTTTCAAGATTGAACCAAATACATAGATTTGACATCAACACGTGGTATATGTATTGACTTCATCAATTTACCTTCAATCCATGCTCTTCGCATGCAGAGTGCTCATTTCAGGAAGATGGCCCCACCAGATGCTCTGGTGAGGCCGCACCTCGAGTACTGTGTTCAGTTTTGGGCCCCTCGCTACAAGAAGGACATCGAGGTGCTTGAGCGGGTCCAGAGAAGGGCGACGAAGCTGGTGAGGGGCTTGGAGAACAAGTCCTACGAGGAGCGGCTGAGGGAGCTGGGCTTGTTCAGCCTGGAGAAGAGGAGGCTCAGGGGCGACCTTATCGCTCTCTACAGATACTTTAAAGGAGGCTGTAGAGAGGTGGGGGTTGGCCTGTTCTCCCACGTGCCTGGTGACAAGACGAGGGGGAATGGGCTAAAGTTGCGCCAGGGGAGTTTTAGGTTAGATGTTAGGAAGAGCTTCTTTACTGAAAGGGTTGTGAGGCATTGGAACAGGCTGCCCAGGGAGGTGGTGGAGTCACCATCCCTGGAAGTCTTCAAAAGACGTTTAGATGTAGAGCTTAGGGATATGGTTTAGTGGGGACTGTTAGTGTTAGGTTAGAGGTTGGACTCGATGATCTTGAGGTCTCTTCCAACCTAGAAATTCTGTGATTCTGTGATTCTATGTGTGTCTATCTCATGTAGAGAGGGAGAGAAAAAGGGGGAGTTAATTTTTTGATAGTTCATCAGACAAATTAACTTGAAATATTCCGTTAAGGAGTGACCAACTCGTAGATTTAGAGCGCTGTTCCTAATACTGGGGGTGCAGTGCAATCTTTCAGCCATAATATATTAAGTATCATAATTTGCTGCTCATTTTTTCAATTATACCATTTATAAATAAGATGCCATTTATGACAGATTAATTTGTAAATCTTCCTCCAAAGATTTTTTTTTCTAAATATGCAAAACATACACTTGAGAACTGCTTTGCTCCTTATCAAGGTGATTACTGTGGAGTTCTGGGTTCTCCTGTAGTTAAGGCAGGATTACTGTGTGTTGGAGAGCTTTCAGTTAGCCACAAAGAACTGAAAAGTAAAGATCTAACCATTTGAAATGTATCTAAATGAGGAATGTGAAACAAAGCGCAGCCAACTTCAACTGAAATGTCACATCGCATAATGAATTTACACTCTGTAGGGCGAGAGGGAAGTTTTGCATTTATTATCTTTCTCCTACACCCTTGGCCTTGTGTCAATTCAGGCAATAGTGACAACGTGGTTCATTAAAAAGGCAGTATAGATGTCAACTGCTTTCTACACAGCTTCTAAAACCCTTCATTCATTCAATTTAATGCTCATGGAATGAGACCCAGTAGTTTGGGGGAAAAATACAGCCTGAAAGACACCTTTTGCAATTCTATACAATTCACTGAGCATCCGTATCTGTAATGATAACACTAAAAACTCAAAAGACTCCCCAGAAGATTTCCTATTTATTACAGCTCTCTCATTAAGATTATATAAAATGATACACAATTGTGTAATCTTTTCCGTATGGCATGAAGCGCATGAGAATGTGATTAACAACAATAAAGGAACAATATTTTTGGTGTGTTTTAGAGAAACAACCAAAATGAGGTGGATTTGGTAGCTAAAAGCCTGGGGCAAAGTCAGATCCGTTAACAGTTTCAGTTCATTTGTTTGGAAGGAACATAATTGGCTTGAATAAGACTCAAATATATCTGATCTTTTCCCCATTTAAAAAAATAAAAGATGAGCTTAATTGGTGACTTTCATATGATTCCATGGCTTATCAGACTCAATGGATAACAGGATTTTTTTAAAGCTTAAAACCTCAGCTTAGCTTAGCTAATTGGTTTTTCAAATACATACATTATTTTTTAAGAAGCTGCTGCTAATACAACTGCTTTTAGAGTAAGTTTTTCAAAGTAACCGAAGTCAGTGTATAGACATGACACCACTGATGCTGGACCATTTTCTGGTTATATTTTAGAAGATCCTAACCTTTATTCAACATGCTATTAAGTTCCACTGTGGCTCAGTGTTCTGGCATGGTTGAGCAGAGAGGATGCACAGCAATGATATATGTCCCAGCTGGTTCTTTCCTCACACAGGGCTCTGTTTACCTCCACTGATGGATCTTGAAATCAATACAGGACTTCTCCATCAAGATGGAAGATAAAGCACATGAAAACCTGCCAGGCTGTACAGGTGTGTGCTAGGATGCATAGCTTTATCAAAAGACTTATAGTGTGCCAGCAAGGGAAGAGGAGAAGAAAGTAACACACAAAAAAGAACATTTTCTTTTTATTTTAACCTGTTTGTGCAAGGACCACGGGAAATGCCCATTATACCTCTCAAGCTGAATCTCTTTCTTTCATTTGGTTATGATATTTTTTACTCAGAGGGTTCAAAGGAACTTGTTGTATCTGCACCAGTTGACTGAAAATCCACAGAAAGGAAAGCAATGCCTTTGAAAGTAAAATAAATAAAGGAATCAATCAAACTAGCAATACCTTTGAAGTTTTTCCTCTGCCCAAGTATTCAAAGCCCTTGGCAGTGGAGAGGAGGATTTCCTGGTAGGAAGCTCTGTGCATCCTGGTAATACACAGGATGTTAGACTAGATGAAAACCTGACCTTTGAGATGAAGGAATTTATTTCTGTGGGGAAACAAAGTGAATCCTAGTTTAGCCAAAGGCAAAGGCATTTGTAATCAGTTAGGCCTGACTGAGCTAAGAGGGAAATACAAAGCCCAGAGCTTAGATGAAGGAAAGCCCTTGGGTCCTTTTAGCACTCTTCTCTGCATGCTAGCTTTGTATGAATAATTAAATAATACATCTGAGGATGTCATTTGATAACAGCTATGTCATTTGTCAACAGATATGTCATTTGACTGGACACAGCTTCTAGAGTAAAATCTCTCACAGGAGACCACAATGCAAATTTACTTCTGAAGAAAAAAAAGCATCAGTAAGCTTCCTACCTGAGAATCACATAATTACCAATGATATTTGGAAGTCTGTGAGAGCAAGATGACTCTCCTTGAGAAGGTATTTTGGGAAGGCCTGAAGAAAGATGTTGTGCCTAAACCTGCTGCCATTAGAATACGTGGAAGTTTTCCTTTAATTATTGTTTAAATCTGGTCTAGAAAGCGAAGTAAACCTGCCGAACAACTTGAAGTATGTTTGATCAGGTTTCATAGTTCACCTTCCTAATCCACAGAAACGAGTTAATATCCTATATGGGTAAGTTATTCTATGCATAATTATATACGTACCTCTGCATGTAAAAGCTACATGAGCTTATGGACAAAGAACCATGAAGCATTTTAGACTATCCATCACATGACTGCTTGGGCATTTCGCTATGCACAGAAACAAGGAAGCCACCCCACCAACCTATACACAGCTGTGCACTGATGTACTCAACAGAAAGGTGGCCAGCCATCCTCCTCAAATCACCTTCTTCATTTACACATCTCTACCACTGTGATATTTTTCAGGAGTTGATCATAATCATCCAAAACTAGCTGAATTATCGTCCATTAATAACAACAGCAATTTGCAACTCTGTGACTTCACTTCCTAACACCTCTCCTACACCCAACTTTCCAAAGTATCTGTTTCTTCCTACTTGTTCTTTTGTGTTCTGGAAGTTCTCGTAAGATTTGAAAGCATTTAACAAGAAAGGTTTCAAGGAAACAAGTAGATTTGTTTTCTCTAAGGGACTTCTGAAGCATCTTATTTCTTACATGATCAAGCACTGTGTTTATAGATTCTCCACATTCTTTGCTCTGTTTTGCCTGAGATTCTTGGGTTGCATTGTTCTCATGATCCTCCTTGCAAAGATTTGGATAAAAACATCAAAAGCACACAGTGATCCTACATCCAACTGTTCCATTCAAATACCTCACCCTTAAAGGCTCACTTCTTTGTATCTGCTAATATTTGTCCTTTCTATGCAGCTGTAGATTTAAGTTCGTTGTTTTTGGATGTTTTGTCTGGTTTTTTTTTGTTTTTGTTTTTTTTTTTAACTCCTTCTGTCTTTTTTCCTATTGATTTTACTCATTCACAAAGACTTTTTAAAGTTCTCAAAAACTATTGTCAACTGAAAGCTTATGCTCACAGCATGCTTCTTGACATATTTTATCTAGTCCTGTCTCATTATATGAAATAGCCATTTTATCTGCCAGAAATGTCTCGATGCCACTGTAAAATAAATAATAATCTCAGACCATATCCTTTACTCTTTTTATAAGCATACAGACTTCAGCTAAATATAAATGTATGCATTCAGGTTTTTTAAAACCTTCCGAACAGCCCAATTTTTCTTTGAAGTGTTCAGAAATGCAGTCTGGAATATGTCTAAGGACATATTTACAGTCATTCAGAAATGGAAAATCCACTTCTTTTGTTCCTCATTTCCACAAGGAAATAATCACATACTTTAGCTGCAGAAAAATGATTGAGCCATCATCCCAGCAGCCTCTCCATTAAGCAGTGCCCACTCTTCAGTAGACCTCCCTAAGTAATTATGTGGAAATGGCCTTTATTATTTGCCTAGATTGGTCCTGACTTTGCATTTATGGTTAGGTTTGTATCATACCTTATCAACATTTCCATCTGCATCTTTAATGCTCTCTACCTTTAAATATTTTCTACAGCTTTTGTTCTCTTCTGGATTAGGTATTTTTCCTCTGCTTAAGCGCTGTACATAATTTTCACAAATTATGTATTTATCTGAAGATTAATTTTCTTCAAAGTCAGCTTGTTTTGTTTGTTTGTTTGTTTGTTTGTTATTTTAAATAGATAATCTATTTTTCTATATTCTAGGCAATATTAACCTAGACAAGGGAATCAAATTAAGGGTTTTACAACTGCATGAAGTGTTACTATTATAAAAGAGGAAAATTAAGTTTGGTGTGGCTTCTTGGTGCATTTCACATTACATTTAATAAACATGAGTTATGGACACAAAATTTTAGAGAGTGCTACCATGGGCTGAGCTGCTACTGAAAGTCAGCCTCATCGAACTCTTCAGCAGACCAATAAATACCAAGACCAATTCCAATTTGATTGATTGTTTGCATTGAGATGACCTCACCTGTTCTAAGGTACATCAAATGAAGATACCTATTTGGTAACTCACTCTCAGGACAGGTCACTGTAATTTCTCAGGCCAAAGTCCTTAAGAAAGACCTTTAAAAATGCTTCAGTTCATCTTCTAAGTGCCCTAACAGAATTTAGATAGTCTAGTCATATGGTGTAAGGCTCAGCATGGATCTTTTTTCAGGATCCAGAATCTAGGCTTTAAAACAAACAAATAAACCCCGATAAAGGCTCATACAACCCGAAACAATACAGCATAGGAACACTTGGAAGAGATATAACTAGGACAAAAATAAATAGGCATTGATGCCTACTGAAGCTATTTCTTTCTAAAATTCTCAGGAATAATATTCCCACCCACAGACACAGAACCCCCAAACCAGTGATTAATGTGTTCCGGTCCACACATAACTTCTCTCTGAATGCTTAAAATACCTTTTCTTGCCTCAGAAGGAACCTAGAATCACACCAGGAAAAACTGAGTTCAGACACACAGACAGCTGCTTGGTTAATCGAAGAGAAAAGCATGGCCCTGATGCAACCAAAGCACCATATGGAAGTGCCTGCAAGACCCCATTCCTCATATTTTCTAGCCCTGCTCAAGAGTGAACATGAACTGCATCTCAGCACAGGGAAGTGCAGCACAACTAGCAAGCATGGCCAAGGTGGGGGGCAATGCCTACTGTTTCACATGACTTCGGGAGATCCAGTTTCTAGAAAGGCAGTAATGTTGTGCCACCACTCCTGGGCCAAGAACTTGAGGAAGAGCAAAATCCATCCCCTGGGAGACCTCAGGGTGTCAACTGGGAGCAGCTGGAGCAGCTAGTGCCCTGGGTGAGCTGGGGGCCAGATGGAGTACCGAAGAGCTCCACCACCACAATACAGATGTGGGATGACCTGTGGTGTAAATAGCTCACCAGATTGTGGCACTGTGCTAATTACCCTGACCTCCTTCCATCTGTTTTCAGCCTTACTCATCACCAAGGAGAGGATCTGCTTTTATATAAAAGCAGAGTCCCTGCTGCTTCCTAGCATTGAAAGCCATTTCATTTCCAGGACCTTCTGAATCAATCCCTTAGTCTCCCTATGCTCTATCAGGCAAGCACGTATATAAGAAAATCTTGTGTTACAAGTCTTCAGTAAGAAAAGTTACAGGCCCAGAGTTCAGAGCCTAAGAAAGGACTGGAATTGACAATTACTATGTGTCACAGATGACAGTACTGTCCTATCATAAATCATTTTAGACACATTACCACAGTCAAAAAGGAATGAAATCTAGAGTATTTTGTGGCTTCTTGTGCTGATTTCCCACTGTGTTTGTTCTGAACAATGGGTTAAACTGCAATTAGTCTTCCAGTGTCAGACAGATTTTACACTGCAAAGGGGTAAGAATGACGAGCAATGTAAGTGTGCAAAAAAAAATATTACATCAGAATGACAACAAAGCAACATTTGTGGTATGAACATAGGAACAGAATATTTTACTAGATTGGGCTTCTCTTGGTTGGTATTTTTCATGAGTTACTTCAGAGGCTTTTTTCAGAACTTACTCTAGTCAAGCTGTTATCACAGATGTGAACATCCCCACTTCATTGCTCTCTCCATGATAGAACAAGCGTTAAACTTTCCACAAGTTTAGGTTTATAATAATGTACAAAAGACAAAATTCCAATGCAGGTAGATGTTATGATTGCAAGCCATTAATGTTTCACAGATCTGTCAGCAGTGAATATTTAACAGTGGTGACTGTCAGACCTTACAGTTTTGTGGAATCAAACAGTACCTGTACACTGCTATCATATGCTCATATAAAAATATTTCTCATTGAAGTTTCTGGAAATAGCTTTCATTAGCAAACATAGCACTCCTCAAATGCAGAAAGTAAGTTCAACTGCAAACTATTCCTGCAGCAAAACTTTAAAAGGTAAGGGTAAAAATAATAAATAAATAAAATAACTAGACATCTTCTAAATACCTATGATTCAGGCTCCTTCAATAGAAAGCCTGAAAACAAAGCTGTCCCGTTTTAAGTGAAATGATTAGTGTGGGGTTTATATGCAGACAGGTCTGATTTCCAAATGTACTAACATGTTACCTGTGACACAACACTAGAGGACTACAAAGAATGCACCACACCTCTGGAGCCTGGCAGGTCACCTTGGGAGCCACCGTTGATGAACATGCTGCCAAGAACAACTGGAATATCATTAACAGAGAAAGCCAGGAAAGAGGTCCCTTTCCCAAGAAAGAGAACATCTTGATTTTCAAAGTATCTGCATCGTGTTTCCTTTCCATTAACTCTTTGGTGTTCTCAATGTATAGATTTGTTTGCAAATTTTCTTTGTCAAACAGAAATAAAAAGTTTTTTTGCAATTATTTTCTAAAAATACTGAAGTCAACCTAATCTAAAGAGTTATATGCATCAGTATATTAAGAAGAAAATGCTTTTGATAGGAACCGTTATTATTTCTGATTTGCTAGATTTTTGGAATAGACACTCCAGTCTGTTTTTTTTACTCAGCTTCCACATCTCACAGTCCTAAAACATTACAGAATTGAGACTGAAGAATTTGGTTATCCCTACCAAAATATACTATGGTCAGATAAAAAATATACTGTTCTGATCTGGCCTGAAATCTACCACCTACAAATGCCCTGGTGGTGTTTGCATCTGAGTGAAGCACAGCACATGCAACTCATTGCAAGATGAAAGCTTATGTTAACGTTACAAACTACAAGTTCTTGTCTAGACTGGCACATTGAGAGATCATTTACTACTAAAGCTGAAGAAATCCACAGACACAGCCTCAGTACTCTGTACTTTAAGAGAATTTGAGCTCAAATACTGGAAACAGTTCTCCAAGCTGAATACTCAATCTGTTTTCTCTCTTTTTTTTTCACTTCTATTTTTGCACATTTCCAGAAAAAAACAGCAAGAAGCAGCATCAGTTCAGTCATATTTCATTAAAAAAGTCCGATTTAGCTGTTAGATAGAGCAATGTGCTCCAAGTTCAATTTCTTGGCTGCTTACCTATTTAAATGTATCAACAAAACTGTTTCTCATCTATATTTATAGAGCAACAGAAAATAATGGTGTAGCTCTTTCACTGAGTAAACTAAATAATAGCAGGGGTATAAATACAGATCACTGATGAATTAGAGACTGGGTGAACCTCTTTATTCTAATTGAATATTCACTTGGTGATTCATATCACTTTGTTCCATGGAAAACCCCATGGTGGGAGAACAATAGACAAGGAGATCATGTAAACACAGAGATTGCTCTTGGCAGGCATTTCTCCCCACTGTCCTCTCTCTGGGGTGGAGATGAAACAGTTGTGGATTTTAGATGCTTTAGAAATTTGCACTTTGAAAAGTCTTCCTAACAGCTAATATAAATCATGTTTGCTCCGACTTAAGGATATCGTTTCTTGCTTTACCCACCTATGATAAGGAGAACAAATTCTCGTTCATTTTTCTGCAGTCCTGGTGTGCCCTCTATTCCTCCTTCCCTTTCTCTCTCAAAGCCCTATTTTTTTCTTCCTTTGGCCTACCTAACTATAGGCTAAATAACTCCCCAATACAGCTGTATTATCTTCACATATTATTATGCATTTATTATTAAAATAGTCCTTTAAGAATTGGCACATTTTACTAAGCAGCAATAACTGATGTGAAGACTTATAGTCACAAGGTTTGTACTGATCTCAATTGTAAAGTTCTGTTGAAGCTACAGGGCTTGGCAGATTTAACCACAGGCTTCAAGGGAAGCAGGGTTTGTTTGAATATTTATGAATCTCTTTGGTTCAGACCTATTGGGTGCTCTATTTAAAACACTTATCTCCAGGTCTGTACTCTGCTAGCATCTGCATTAAAACAGAAAATGACAAACAGCTCATCACACACAGGGATGTGCTGCGACATCTTCTCTTCTGAATCATTTCCAGTTAATCTAAGTGCACATCATGGTAAGTCCTTACATTCTTGAATAAGTTTTGGCAGGCATGTTGTTTGAGATCGTCTTGAATACAAAGCTAAACAACAGGAGGAAGAAAAACTGCGCATGTTTGTTACATGAGAGCATCTTCCTGTCCTAAAATCAGTTTTATCACATCCTAAACAGAAGAAAGCATATCCATGAATCCTGCTAGCTTCTACCAATACCTTTGATTATGCGGTTTTATATTTTGCTTTACCATTCTATCCCCTCAGATTGGTCTTGAGAAATGGTACCATCATGTTGTAGTTATGCTGCCTGTTGCTGTGAGAACCAGTTGTATGGTAAATAGGACATTAATCCCTTCTGTCTGTCATTTCTTCTGGGTAGGAAAACAAAGCATTTGTGTGAAAAAGTTACCTCTAGATTTAAACCTCAAATGGGATCACTGTTTCGTAACGATACTTTTCCACCATGTAACAGCAACAAAGCTTCAGAAGAGCTTTGATTAACCCTGGGGTAGTACGTAGCGGATAGCCTGAGCCTTATCACCCCTCTCCACCAGAGCAGGGCTGTTGAGGAGCAGCCCTAGGCTGCTGCTTTAGGGCCTGAGCAGGAAGCTATGCTAGTCCACTGGCTCAAGTGCTTAAGGTCTCCTTATTAGACCTCTTCAGCCATGTAGGTTCCACCATGTGCCAAAGACCCAGGAGGATACAGAAATGGCTTGTAGTTACCTTCACCATGCCATCTCTATCCTTCCTCTCTCAGACTGTGAGTCTAGCTGATTTATGCACACCAAATAATTGCTGGGCTTTAGATATACAAATAAAATCATTAGATTTCAATTGGTGTAATACATCCCCTTCCCAGCCTCAAGGAATACGCAGTTACACACCCATAAATATCTCTGTGTTGCTAGGAAGATACAGGACTGAATACACTCTCTCAAAGCAAGACCTGTTTGCAGGATGTAATCCCCACTGTCTGGGGGAGGAATAAGGCAGTGGCTGAACACTGTGTTCTGGGCTCTGTAATCAAGCCATTTAGTAATAGCTGATACCTCTGCTGTGGGGGGTTTCCTCTTTGTCTTATAAGCAAATAAAATTCCTTCTTTTTGTCATTAGAACAAAAAAAATGATCTAAAAATAAACTTGTTTCAACAAGCTATTTTCATGAGAGCCATCTTATTCTTATACTCAGAATTGTATTCTCTTTCTCAAATACTAAATGCCAAGACCTCTGGAAATTCAAATTAAACCATCAGGCTTAATTAATGCTACAACTGCACTTAAAGTACACACACACAAATACAAAACGTAACTTCATTCATGCTCCTCTACTCATTTAAGTACACAGTGCAAGTTAAAAAAAAAAAAAAAGCAGGGCTTCTTTAGGGAACTAATCAATGCTGATGCATAATCTTTTCTCTAGCTGAGATAACCAGTCCTTCCATTTCCTCCCCCTATTGCAGATACCTACTCACACAGTTTGCTTTCATCTCAGACCTTTTGAACAAAAGCCTCAGCTCAGATGGCTTTTCCAACTTTCCAGGCAGTTCTATCTACTACTGAAAATCCAGAATTTACGATTGGTTATCAAATTGTTATCCGAATTCCCCAAACAACCTTCTCTTTTCTCTCAGAGTCTTTCCTCTTTCTATTTTTTCTATCACAGAATTGTATTATTATATAAAAGAGATATGAAAATAGAGCTCTCGCAATCTCTCTCACACTTATATAGTAGAACTGCAGATGGCTCTAATTCAGCCCCTGCTAAAATAAAAGGCAAATTGCAATACCCACATAATTCCACATGAGCAGAAAATGGCAGTTTTGTTTGCCTCGTCTGCAAACCTGATGATACAATTTCATATGCATACAGATAATTAGGTAATCCTTTTGTTTTAAATCTTTCACAGCCCTTGTTTCATCGCTGAAAACAGCTGAGAACTCCATGATTTTTTTTCCTGTTCAACAGGCTTAAGATATGCTGCTAATTATTTAGAAGGTTTGTGTAAGCTAGACATGTTGACATTAAAATAAAAGTAAGATCTTTCACCTGCAAAGTATTAAATTTTTAAGTTGATTTACTGAAAGGCTTAACGTATATAACAGCCTAAATCAGCTAAGCGAATTAAAATAAATGGATTATATTGTTGTGAAGACAGCTGACAAAGGTAAAAACATTTTTACATGATGCTTCTTTGAAGAAAATAGATAAAGAAGTTTGGTCAATTACTCTCCATAGCATTTTGGGTCTCGTCCCAGCAGTGACACAAATCTAAGGGGGAATAGGGAAAGCCAAAACAAGGGAATGCACTTACAGGATAACAGACTCCATTGGCCAGGGAAAAAAGTAGCTCTTCATTGTTATTAAAGCTTCTTACGCTGCGCTGTTCTTCCTGCCATTACGGAGCCAACTGTGAAAATTCACATGAAAGATGCATCATTTTGTTTACTTTCATGCAGAAGTTCCTATTTAAATTCAGCATGCTGCATTCCTTGATCATTGTGTCATACCCACATCCTAAACTACCTATTGACGAATATTTAAAAGTATGCAGTAAAAGGTAATCCATAATAGATGTGTATATATACGAACACAGAGTTCACAAACAGAATCATACGTATGAACGCATATAGTTTGAAAGCAGAATTCTGCTTCCAAACTAATAACAGAGTCATTCTTTCAATGTTTTATTCCCAAAATGATGTCAGATGTGCGGTGCGAGTTGGCGTTCACAGAGCGCTGGCTATGCACATGCCAATGAGGCCAGCTGCCATTACATTAAACCAAATTAACAAGAGGGAGATTCTAGGGAATGGGTGTGCTTCTGGCTTCAATACTCATTCAGATACTACCTGACAGAGGCTGGAAATTATTTTCCCTAACTCTGCATAGATTTTCTTCTTCTGAACACTCTGAGCATTCCAGGAACAAGAATGATGCAGCTATACCAGCACTCTTTTCTGGGAATGACAACAGAGGCAGCTGCACTAGAATTGCTAAGGAAGCATGGCAGAACGTGGCCTTTAACAAACAGCTTTATACACTTAACAGCTGAGGACTCCCTCTAGTCAAGCTCAATCTGATTGTGGTTATAGATTCAGACTCTGAATTAGAATATTTTATTTGCATTAGGTCAAAACCAAACTGTGTTTGTTTCTCCTCATAGCCCCGTGGCTTTATAAGCTTTCTTTGGGTTTTAATTTAAAACACTGACTCTCAGCAGGGGAGTAAAATGCGATGGCAATGGAGTACCTCATTTGAACCTGCCCTGAGCAGGTGTAATTATGAACACCAGACACAGTAGAAGTAGAATAAGGCCCTCATGCCTTTTGTGCCTGTTTCTAGCTTGTAATCCTATTGAGAACGCTAATGCACCTTTTCTATTTGAGCACAGAGAACACCAGTTCTTTCAAAGTTTTCTTTCATCTTATCAATCACATTATTACTCCAGGCCAGTGTCTTCTAATATGGATGCTTCAAAAGCTTTGAATTAGAGTTGCATGGAAGAATATAATCCTGTTTATGAAATTCAAATATACCTAGGGATTCTGTATACTTGCTTTGTTCCCTGCTGTTGCATGATTAATCAACGACTTTGTTGTTTTCTCCCATGAGATTTCAATACATCATTATTTGAAAATATTGGTCACTGCTCACACACACACACAATAATATACGCATGTGTCTTTGTGGTATTTGTCCAGTATCCTCTTTCCTAGTGACCAGTTTTCAGGTTAAGGTGGCTGTGTTGTACAAATATGGTTGTTGCTAGTGTCTCCAGAGTCTCAGTCATTAGAGACGTAAGGGAGCAATCATGATGAACGTAAGTACAAAGAGCTTGGTACACAGAAATGCTGTGCTCCTGGTAGATCTGTCCTCAGTATGAAACTCCTTTGGCACAAAACTGACATGGCAGCACTACTTCATCCTCTCTCCCTTCCAAATCTCTGGACACAAACAGCAAGTCACTTGGGAAGATTTTCCAACCTTCCCAGCCTCCAGCTCAAGATGGAATTCACGAGCACACTCTTCTATTTCAAGAAGCTATTGAACTGCAGGGGTGGAAAATACCAGTTCACATTTTTTCTTGATAGTCTGCCACCATGGAAACCTGTAACATCCTAGAGTTACCAAGTAATCAGCTATCTGTTGAGTAAACTCCCAACACATTTAATAGCAAAAAAACGTGTTTTTCTTTCAAGTTCAGCTTCTTTCACTCTTCAGCTAAACACTACACTCACATTTCTTCTCTTTTCTCCTTTGGCAGAATGTATAAATCCATTCTGAGAGGTCATGGTTAATAAAAGAATATGAGTGGTCACATAATCGCACATGAGCACATCTCCTGGTTGGTCTTCTTACATACGTAAATGCAGTACAGATCATAGATTCATCAGATTTATCAGGTAAAGGAGCACAGCTATTACCTGAGAACATCAGCAGCACTCTCCCACAACATACAGTGTCTGCCTGGGCACCCTCAGGGGCTGGCAGTGCTTGTGTTGGTCTCTACAGGAACCCCCAGCTCTCATATGACTGGTGCCAAGAGCTGAAATATTTGGAGACAGCATAAAGAGTAGACAGAAGCAGCAAAGATCATGCACAAGCAATGTTTTTTTAAATAATTAATGTGAAACTTTCCTAGGGTACCCTCTTTCAAATTCACATCTGACAGGACCACATCTGCTGTACAACATATTGGAGGCTTTACATAGTTTCTCTACAGTATATAGGCTTTTGTTCCTTTTATTTTTGGGAAAGGGTGGGAGGGAAAGTTATGTTTTCAGTCATGTCAGCGATCTCACTAATATATTTAACTACTAACTGTAAACATGCTTTGCAAAATGCACATTGTGGTGTCAATTAGAAATCATTCTTCTGGTGTGAAGAGCGTTTGAGACTTCAGAAAACATTACAGAGTGTATTTCCTCCAGTCTTCCAGAGAAGAGGATTACAAGAATTTTATTCTGTGAAATGTTGCCGGAAGCAGAATTTCTTTGCTATGGGAAGATCATCACAAATGCAAACACTGCAAGTCAGCAAAATAGAGATTTTGCTGGAAGAGTGTAAGATACTCTTTCTAGAAGAGCACTTCTACTAATTTCCATGAGAAAAATCCAACCTGCCTATTCTGCTCTTTGAAAGAGGTTGGCTAAGCCTCGTGTTCTCCCTGATCAGAGTATCTGACCCCTAAATCACAGCTACTCCAGCATCTCTTTCCTCCAGCCTGCCCTGACAGGTGCATACACTGTTAAAACATTTTCTGTGCTCAGTTACCAGGAAGTTAAGGGAAAGGAGGGGCAGGAAAAAGTAATGAAGCTGGACACTGGGAAGGAGAATAGCAGGGAAGGAAGTGGAATATTTTGACCCTGGGTTTCAAATGCCATAGCCCTCTCTGGGCCTCCCTGGAAATGCACCCTTTCTGCATGCAGAGGGAAGAAGTTTAAGTGAATTATTTTGCCTCAAATTTTGATTCAGTTTTCAGCAACAGGATTCCAAGAAGTCTTTTGTCCTTCCGCTGGATGGACAAGGCAGCTACACAATAGCAGCTATCCCTTTAGCAGCATGGGGACATCATCTGTTTCTGCCTCTGTCACATATATACCCAATCATAGTTGCCTTTAAATTCTGAATAATTTTGTAGCAGCAATACTATAGTATAAATTTACATATACACAAATGCTCTGTGTGTGGGTAGAGAAACCATGTAAGCATCTGATGTTCATCTCACAACTGAACACCAGATTATCATAAAACTAATATTATTAAGATGCCAGGTACTTTCTTCCACTGCACCATGTAATGAGAAAGGAAAGGAACATCTGGTGGGAGGGAGCCAGGAAAACAGAAGAAAAATTGTGAACCTTCCTATTCTGAAAGCCCAATGACACGGTGTCAGGCTCTGGTGGCTCATGGCCCACAACTGCTTGAGAGTGGACAGAATATAGCATGTTCCCTTCTGAAATTAGAGCAAATAAGGGAAAAGGAAAATAAAAAGAAACGCAGCTCAGATCAGTACTTCCTGACCTGCACTTCCACCACCACACTTGATCCAAAGCTCTTTGAAGTCTAAAGAAAGTACCCCACTGATTTCAAATGGATTTGATTCAGAGCCTAAAGGAGGAGGGGAAAAAAGAAAGTGTGGCACAGCAGAAAGCTCACTGGCATCATGGCTCTGTGGGGATGCACGGAGCTCTGCCTGGAGCCATGTGTGTTTATCAAATGTTCCCTTCCCTTGGATTGCCCTTGAGACATGTTCTATCCAGCAGGATCCAGTGAAAAGATTTCAAATACTGTTTAATTTGCATATATCTGACAGAGAACATAAGTGTTCTTCCAGAAGATTTGTGATTCAAATAATGTTTCTCCTCACCCTACCTGGAATAAGAAAATTTTCCATTTTCCCTGGCAAAATCTTCCTGCAAGAGCATTATATTAGCTCTGTATATTACTTGAAATTTTGGAGTGTTACGTTCTTATTTTTTTACTCAATGCTGTTATTACAATCTACATTTCTTTGGTCTTTTAACACCGGCCTTGCTTCCTTACAACCATTCTCAGTATCTCCACAAATACACATTCATTTCAGCTTTCTATAGCTGGCAAGCATTTCGTTTTTCCCTATAATAGCAATTTGCTTTGATGTATTAAGAATGTCCATCAAAATCTCTGCAACTACAGTCATTATAAAAGGCCCCAATATTTATGCGGCTTTGTATCAAAAGGAGAATTCTCACAAAAAAAAATCTATCATTCAAACTGCCTCTTAGTCCAGTTTTATGTCTATCAGATGGTTAAAATAGCTCTCTGAAGCTTCATACATCATTCTGTCTGGAAAATAATCAAACAATACTGCCTTTCCTCCTTCCCCCAAAATAGCCACACAACCTTCACAAAATACACTTAAATAATAAATAATACATAGAATCCATTATGTCTTCAAATATTTCATATTCTTCTGTGAGCTAGGTAGCAAGCATAACACTGTGAGCATTTAGCTTTGCGGTGCTCCAAGAGCACTCCATGCTGCCTGCTCTACGTATCACAGATGACAGGGTCAAGGACAAGAAAAGATGAAAAAAATTTAGATGCAGGCTATATAAAAGTATTCACCATGAAAACTGTGATAAGGTCCTAAAGTCTCTGTTTGACAGAATGATTAGATGAGGTTTCAGTGTTCAGTTCTCAGGAACTCCTCCACTGCCTGAGCAGAACACAACGTGAGAAACAAAGTGAGCAGCCAAAGTATATTCAAGTGGCATGTTCAACAAAACAAGAGCTGAGCAAGGAGCACGGCTCACTCAGAGTTACTGCACAGACACACACGTTTGAAGTGGCAGATGGACAGGCAGCAAGGGTTTTGGAAGAGGCTCAAGGAAGGGTCCAATAGGCTTAAGAAGAAATTAAAATGCCATAATTTAAAATTTGACAAAAAAAAAGCTTGATCAAATCTGCTGGTATAGCCTGCTTACAGATGAAGTTGAAGTTTGGGCAAGGGGAAATCAAATGCCTCCAAGGCTACCAGCGAAGCAAAAAATTGCATTAGTTTTACAGCCTGAAGCATATTTGTTAGTATTTAACAAATTATGTGCTTCATTTAAATACTGTTGCTGGTAGCCAAATAAATTAAAATCACCTCATTAGGCTTTACAACAGTGAAGTTAAAAAATTAAGAGAGACTTTTCTTACTTTTTGTCTAGGTATCTTTCTACTTGTACAGTCGGTGCCAGGAGGGACACAGAGGCCTTTTTCCACATTATTTGTCTCTAGGTGTCCTGAACCTAGAAGGTTGTAAGGAAAGACAAAGCACACGTGTGATTTCAATATATTGCCATGGTTCCACAGTCAAAAAATATGATCGCTGTAATATCCTAAATGGAACAGCCTGAAGCATTTATAGCTCAGAAGGCCATATGCTGCCCTCTGGTAAAAGCTGAGAAATAGGCACAGGCAAAGTTAGAGAACAGACTGTATTTTGCCAGCCTGCCACATCAAGCCCAGGTATAACCCTATGTGGGGGAAACAGCCAGAAGCCTGGACAAACAGCTTCTGATGGTTTCAGCAGCAAGTCTTTTCACTATTTGTGTTTTAGCTACCCTGTCTGTGATGTGAAGATAAAGACCCTGTAAGACCAGATTCATGTTGTCTAATAGTTGTCTAAATTCCTTTGTCCAGTAGTTTTCCTGATAATCATTTCTGTGGCCAGACAGTAGGAAACTGGAGGTGCTGGAGGTGAAAAAAAAAAAAAAAAGGTAAAAATTAGGCTACCTGACTTGACACCTTTAGTCTCTTTTAAATAGTCTTCAGTTTAGGGAAAGGAAGAACACAGCACGAGTCATATACTACTATAAGCATGTATGATCAGAGTTTAGGTGCCAATCCCGTACAGCCTCCTTATAGAAAAGCCGTGTTTATGTAACTATGGATAGGTAGCAAAGACTGTGTGTAACATTTGCTAGGTATTTGCAATATATAGCAAACTATGGAAGAAATGCTGATGGGAGGAAAGAAGTTCTTCTCTCATATAAATAGCTCATTCTCTCTGGAAAGCAGTTTGGGGAAACCAAAACCTTTGCAAATTTGCATCATGTGCAATAGGCATATCATAAAAAAAATGTATTTTGACATTTTCTAAGTGAAGCATTATGATTTTTAATTTGAAGTGGTATTCTGGGACCAGCATTAGCATATCCAACTTTTAAAAATATGTATTTAGTGTTGAATAAAATGTTTTATTCAGTCAAAAAAGGTCCCTTTCCTCTTTCCCTGGGATTTACGTTTTGCCGTCGCAGCAGAAACATATCTGTTTCACGTCACCCAGTAGCAGCTTCTCTAGAATGATTTGCACAGCCATGCTCATGGAATATTTGAAAACTTGCAGAAAATTTCTCCAACTGCACTACTGAATAAAATGAAGACTGCATAATTCATCATGTGTAACTAGTACCAATATGTCCCTACATTTAACGTGTTTAGGATTTGCTATTCCTGTTGAACCTAGAAGGACCACTTGCATACTTCTCATTAAATGTCTTCCTTAATGCTTTGCCAAGTAAGGTACATGAAGTAAATGAAAATGTCAGAAAACTGTTGAATACCTTGCAAGTTATTACCCCATTATTTGAATAAATTACATTAACACTTTTACCTGTTACTTCCATTTTGGCATCGAAGTCTTTACTTGAAACGGTTCCTCTTCTTTACAAAGAAATGAATTTGACTTGTGATGACTGAATGGTAACCCCCGTTCTTGCATTCTGGCATTCCTCTAAAGTGGTGATAATCACTCACAATCAATGGTGAGAAAGAACAAAAGGCGTCCACCCACCTGCAGCAAAAGTAGAGCTAGGTAGAACTATATTCAAAAGATGCTTCCCTGTAATAAAAATCTGTAGGAATAAATTGGCCAACCGTATTGTCAGCAGTTACAAGTAAGTAAAGGCACAAATGTTAATTCCTTGCTAGCTTTACTGGCTCAAAAACGTGCATTTGTTTCTCATTAGTGTAGGAACCAATTACTAGTTCAGGTATTTGCGTTTCTGATGCTGTGCTCTGCTTGTTTCACTCTGGAAACCTTCTGTAAATAGAGGGTTGCCAAATCTATCAAATTTCCCATTTCACCGTGATGTAGAATGAAGTTCATTATGATTTGAATTAGGCGCATCAAATTCATTCTACTTACTCCTACCAGACTCATCGTATGTTGCCTAGGTCAAGAAAGGCAATTTATGCAATGCGATAGTGGAGATACCAGTAACACACTATTGATCTTTCTTTTTCATTTTATTTCAGACTTACAAAGTATAATAGAGGTGTTGGAACAGTCCCATTTCTATGAAATGTAACATCTCCAACAGCATATTTAATTTTCAATTGCAATTCTCTACCTCACGCTCTATCTGGTGATTCTAAGCTGTTCACATCCAAAGCATCTACATAACCAGCACCATTTCAGCAGAATGGCATTGGGACATTATACAAATATTGACTTTGGATATACGTTTGATGTCAGTTCTTCAGAATATCACATTCAGAACTATGTACAATAAACTAAGCATGCTGTCAGTGTGTGCTGTGACATTATACTCGAAATGAAGCTAACATCAGTGCTTAGTCAATTATTACATCTGCTATCACTGTTTGTAAGAGAAAGGGACCAAGTTACAGAAGAAGGATCACAACCACTCAGTCTGGTAGGAAGTAACTCATCCCTGTGCTCTTCAAGGAGTGACAACCAAGATGTCTTCTGAAGATTACAATTCCATCAGGCTCCTGTAAGCTGCAGTTTGGACCACATCGCCCTCTTCTACCCTGCTGTACACATCCATGTACATTTTGGCCAGAGGAGTTTTGTAACCAAGTGTCCCAAAGTCTCAAGTCCTGGCCCTTCCTTTCTGATGAGCCTCAAGTCCTGGCCCTTCCTTTCTGATGAGCCAATCTGCAAAAAGCATTGCAGATTCCATCCTCTGCTTTAGGCAACGTATGTGGGAATGAATCAAGCAGAGCTCTTCCCTCTTCATCAACATTCTCAGTGCTCCCTTCCCGCCTGGCAGGGAAATGTGCATTACCCCAATTCTTATCAGGGTTGGGGGCAAGGCTGGGGTTGCAGGAGCACTGAAGAGCTGCTATAGGGCAGTTTTATCTGTGGCCCCATAGCAACAAACAGTACAGTTAAGTAGATGATACGTTTCCAAGAGCAGCACCAGTTTTCCCTAGACTTGTTTTCTCACTTCCCTGCAGCTGCCTTTTGTTTGGCAAGAACTCAGTACACAGCAGCAAAATGAGATTGTGAAAGAGGAAAATGTGACTCCAGAACCATGTGACAACAGACAGGCTTCTTTCCTCCTGAATCACCATCTCTCTCTCTAGCTTCACTCACACAGGTGCACACCGTCAGCCAAAACCAAGTCTGCTGGGTAATTTTAACCAGAGAGTTTACGAACTTAGCTGCAGGTCACGGGTGGGAGAAGCTGACCTGCATTGTTCCAGGTGCACTCAGGATCAAAACAGAAAAATCATTATTCCTACCACCATCTGAAAGCACAGCTCTGAGCTAGGGACCACAGGGTGTCTTTAAGCCGGTTACAACCCCTCAGCCCTCTGCAGCACCTGGCTAACCAGCAGCAGCCAAGCAGCCACCTCTTCTCTGTCCATTGGCCATGGATTGTAGTACCTGGCTGGCCTTCACACGTGGTACAGATGCACCTGGATGCAGAGGGGGCTTTCAGTGTCTCCACAACAGACTACCCACTCCCCATCTGGCCAAAGACTGCACACCACCTACTAGAAAGGAAAAAAGGAATCAAATCAAAAGAAGAAAGAAAAAAAAAGAGAGGAAAATAAAAATAAATAAATAAATAAATAAATAAATAAATAAAGGAAAACAGGAGGGGGAAAAAGGAGAAAAACTAAGGAAATTTGAACTGAAAGAAGAAAAGAGAAAGGAATAAAGGACAAGAGGGAAACAGGAAAAAAAAAGTCAATACATTTTTAAACACGTGAAACCAAAGGTTAACTGTGGAGATCAGAAGAGAAGACCAGAATGAAAAAAAAATACATATAATCAATTCATTTCTACTGTCATAGGCAAAGCAAATACCATTTTATATATGCTCCTAAAAAGACAGATAAACCTATTCTCAGTAGTTCCCTGAGTTAAGGAGGGCAGCCATACCACAGGGGTACTACAGCCATTAGCATTTTTGCCAGCTGATGAGAAAGCATTTCATACCGAAACGTGTATGGTCAGCAGAACGCGAGCATTAACTTATTGCCTGTCTGATATTCATCTTTCATTTCAATGTTCTGAATTATTAATCTCCTTCCAGTCACTAGTTTAACTTTCCACCCCCCAGACTTTTTAAAATATCTAAAGAAGCTCAGGGCTCTGACGCCGCAGCCTTACAAGACACATCTACCAACTCAGGCTACTTGGCATGCAAAATAGCAAACTTGCACCAAATCGTTACCAGATGCACTCTTGCAGGAAGACACACAGTGCAGACTAAATGGCATCTTTAGGAAAAAATCGGTGTTTTAGGAAGGCAGAGGGAAGCATAACACACCCAGGGCAGCGTGGATGTGCACACCCACACGCAGGTGGACGTGCAGCTCACCCTGCTTTAGACAGCTTGCAATTGCATCTTCCACTGAAAGACTTGGGTTTTGCAAAAAATCACAGGCATGCTTCTCTCTGATTTCAGAAGTAACCCCATTGACTTTACAACTGCCTTTCACAGAAGCATTTTTGCAGATTTGACCAAAGGGGAGGGAGAAGACTGCAGGGTCAGAAGCTGACGAGGCAATCCATAGTCCATGAACTTTATTCTTCAGAGACTGTAATAAGGTCTTTGCTTTAGGGAGCAAAGGCACACAGCTGGGAAGGGAGGAAGCTTAAGCTGTATTCAGAGCATTGGTGTTGCCAGAATATTTCAACAGTTGGAGAAAAATTGTTTATCTCTCCCCACTCTTTTAAAGGTTTGAAAGTTCCCACTGCTGAATGGGATTAGCTCTTTATTTATTTCTCTCTTTTACAGATTAACACAAGCCAAAATAAATATATAAATTTCATTCCAGATGAAAAAAACACGACATGCCTAGGGAAAAAAAAAAAAAAAAAAAGAAAAAAAAAACAAGCATGTTTACCTTAACTGTGCAATTTCAAAAAGCAAACTTAAGCAGAGTGATTAAAAGCATGTGAAACAAGAAGCGTGCCCTTTAAATACCAACTTCTAATTGCAGTGATATGAATGTGTAAATCTAATTATGCACACTTAAGGATTAGGTATTTTATTAAAACTGCCTTGGTATGAATTACATAATCAGTTCTTTTATTAAGATTGATCACTAATTTCCATTCAGGTATTTGTTAATAAAAACTGACAAAATATCAGAGACTTGCCATTTCTCTAAGTCCAGCAGTGATAGCTTTACAGCACAGCTAAATTAAATAACCTAATGCTCAGCTCCAGCGTATTTGTGATTTTATATTAATGCAGTCCAAGGCAGGGCAAAAAAGAGCTTAGTTTTAGCCATATAGAGCAAGATTGCTCGAAGTCTTAAATAACAGAATACAATCCAGTGAGATGAGATTTCACGTAATTGTGCCCTTCTTTCTTAGCTGGTCCACGCAACTTTATTGCAGTGAATTACAGCCCCGTTTCCAGCTGACCTACGACTGCCAACTGACGAGAGCAGCCCTCTTGTTTCTGGCTGAAGTGCAGTCACACCCTGCGGGCAGCGTGGAGGCACAGCTTTCTCAGCTCAGAGGACAATGCTCATGCAGGCATCCCATAGATGCCCAGTGGCGAGCACTGTCTGTGCCCTGGCTGGCAGAGCAACCACCCCTCCAACTGCAGCCCTGGCCCAGGGCTGAGGGCAGCTCCCCTGCCGTAACATATTCTAACACCTTTCCCTAATTTCTTATTTCAGCTTGACTTCAGCATCCAGTCAGTAATCCTTTTTGCACCATCATCCATAGGAGTAAACTGCCTTTTTATGCTTATTATTTCCTGCTATGAAGACTGAGGCACAGGAGTCAGATCACCTCTCTGCTCTTTCAGTACAGCCCTACGATACCTTTTGGTAAGGCATTTTTCTACAGCTCTCAAACTGTTTTCATAGAGCTCTCCCTTTTCAGTGCTCTGCTTAAAACATGGGCATCCAAGAGCTCTATGTTACAGTCCTTCCATGGCCAGCTGCTGGCTCCACATATCTGGTGTCACAGAGGACCAGCACTTTGGAAAGATGGTTAACTTAAAAATATATATTAAAAATTTGCATGTTAGAAGCTGTTGAGGTATTTAGGCTGCCTTGGATAGCTCAAGCAGAGCAAAGAAGACGTATTATCATTTTAGCCACTCAGTTACAGGACAATATTCATCACTTTGCTTTACTGAAAAGCTAAAGCTTCTGAATCAAAATCTACTGATTACTTGTCCTTCTCAACTATTGAGTTGTCAAAGATTTCTTCCAAGAAATATTTAAACAAATAGTTTCTTCCCTAACATTCAGCACAGTCTGTCTCCATGTCCTTCACCTGAAAACTGAATACAGACTCTGTATTGCTTCCTGAAATTTCTTCTTTTTGTTTTACAGAGCAAAACATCCTGTCGTTCTCTACTGAGCATACACCTCTCACAGCTATTTAGCCCCATGTAGCCAGGACAGTTTGTAAACTATTGCCACCATTGCAAATGCTTGTGACTTAAAAAGAATATTCACTACAATTATGCCCAGGGTAAAACCTCAGTGGTAGAGTTAGGAGACTGCAAAGGATTTCAGCTTCTATTAAAACATAAATGTGTAAATTTTGCACATGCCAGAAGAAACGTATCCTAAAATATCACAAAAATAAAATGCCAGAGAACACAAACATCGTATTCATTGTGGTCAAAATTTCAATGTGTAGGCCCTGTCACAGTATGATTCAGAACAGGCTTTTGATTTCTGAACACCTCCTTGGCAAAACTACATACAAATAAATTACTCAAACTGTAGAAATATCTCACAGAAAACCAAGATTAACACACGTACTACAACCAGGAGGAAATGCAACAGCAAGGAGGAAGCCAGATTGTGTTTATTTCTTATCTAAAGGAAAAATAAGGTGCACCTTAATTCACTGAAACCATTTTGTCTATTTCAGAAGCAAGGTTTAGAGGCAATCTCTTTAAAAGTTAAAAGAAAAAAAAATCACAGACAGTTAAGCTTCAGCTTCTGAACATCTTTTCCAGAACACTAACCAGTAATACCGAAATCCTCCACTTTCTCTATCGGTGAATTAATTACTGATCATATTTCAAGCATCCATGCATGGTACTTTGAATCAAAGGTGCTCAATACAGTTCTACAATCATTTACATGAACAATTCATCTTTCACAGTAAAATTGAATGTTATACAGACATACTCATTCTTACTGTGTTATTTAACAAGCAGCCCACATGCACAAAGTAGAGGAAAACTGAAACAATTCTTATTGTTGACTATTTTGGATAGCTGATCTAAAGATGCAGTTAACACTCATTTCTAAACAGGGTAAACTGCAGTAAGATGATTCACTGATGCTCTAGGTGTGTGGGGTTTCCTCTTCATACCACAGAAATTGAGGAAAATTAAGACACGCAAGAGAAGAGACCAAAAACATAAAACGCAAGAGGTTCTGGCTTCTGCTGTGGGATAAAGTTCTGTACAAACCCCAGGCTTTACTTCTTAAACATCAGAGAGATATTAATATTAATAGTATTAATATTTTAACTCCAGCACTCAGAAACCAGTGGGAGAGTGGCAGCAAAACACCAGGCAGAGCAAGCAGCCACAGAGACTGGCACACCCCTTCCTGGTGTCAGGGCCCGGGGTTCACAGCTCGCTGTGGACAAAGGAGCAGAGCCAGGCCTGTCACACTGCCCTGCTCACGCCTCCACTGCTAGCTCAGAAGAGGGACAGCTGTGTTTCTGCGTTACCTTGGCATCTTCACAGACTTCCCAGCAGAAACAGACACAGGTGTTTGCAAGTCTCCCCTACTGCTGTGGCTTCTGCTCCGCTCCTGTGCCTACCCTTGACTGGTGACACCTTGTCCCTATGGGCAAGAGGGAATGGGCTGACAGCTGCAGGGACACTGGTTCACAGGGCAAAACTTAAATTCCTTTTCAGGTCCTCGATTTTGTAGTGGAGACCCAACTTCAAGGCCCAACAGGATAGGACTTTGCAAGGAGATCATTACATGGAGGTTTCTGTACTGTTCAGTACTGCTCCCAGCCCTGTTTTTCTGAGCGGAGAGGAGAGCTTGGTTCATTCTGGGCCTTCTTTTCTCAGCAGCTTAGAAATAAAAATAACTGGAAATTACAGATGTCAGGTCAGGAGTGGAAAATCATTCTGACTAGACCAGAATGCCAGGCCATCAGTACCTCTGAAGTAACATGCTGGAGTTTATATGTTAAAATACCTGAGGCGGAAGAAAAAAAAGAAACCTTATCTCGCAGTTTATTTTTAAAA
Source organism: Anas acuta (assembly GCF_963932015.1). NCBI lineage: Eukaryota > Metazoa > Chordata > Aves > Anseriformes > Anatidae > Anas > Anas acuta. The sequence goes on from NC_088985.1 coordinate 6,585,835, forward strand.
CTGTTTTCCTTGCTGAGCCATACAACTGAGGACAGAACCTGGCTTTCCATAAATTACTGTAGCACCAAAAAAGTCACTTTGTGTTGATAGGGATAATTGCCATACAACTGAGTGCACTGCTTGGCCTGGGAGCTTTGCATCCTCCACCTTCACAAGACCCGTGGCTGCTGGAAGGGGAGCTCCTGTACCCACAGGGCGAGGGACAAACCCAGGTGGCAGGACAGAGCCCTTCTGCCCTCTTCTCCCCATTCCTGCAGGCAACAGTCAGGCCTGGCTGAGACAAGGCACCCTCTTGTCAGCAACAGGGATTTTGTTTGGAGAAGCCTGATGGGGTGTGCTAGGATAAGGGCAGGCAGTCAGGTCTCTGCGTTCTGTCTGTGGGTTCACGAGCAGTGTGGCTGACAACAAGAGGTGTCAGGAGGAGAACCCAGAACACGCTTTGCTCACCGAGGGCACCTCCCCACTCCGGGGCCAGGGTTTCTCACGCAGCTTATGGCTGGGCGCACCCAGGCCAGTTGTACCCCACAGCTCCCCGTTCCCCAAGCTCCCCATCCCTTCCTCCCCGACCTTCAGGCTGCTGCCCAGCCACCACACTGACACACCTCTAATTTCAGTTTCTACCCAAACTGATTATGGAATTCTCACTTCGCTGCCCTTGAATGCAGCTGAATTAAGACACCAGCATAATAAATGGGTGACCATATTAGCAGTGATCTATCTCCCCATGCCACAAAGCCAGCTCCGGACTCATTTTCATGTCGAAGTCATACTGTCACTAGACTTACTGCCATTAAGGATCAGTTAAACATTAATTAATGGGTATTTAAACTTTTACTGGATGTTTAGTGAAAAATTCTCCATTGGCAGAATAGTAATTGGCTTTGTAAATTTCACAAATCCCTTTAAAATGATCTTCTCTATCTGCATGCCCCATTGCTCCACCATTTTAATGTACAGTTCATTTGGTAATCATGTACCTCTGTACAGACAGACAACTAATCTATTTCTTCTGACACTTTGTTTTAGAATCCCATTTAATAAGATCGGTTCCTAACAGAAATGAGAATTTAGCAGGAGAAAAAAAAAAAAAAAAAAAAAAAAAGAAGAAAAAAAAAGTAAATGGAAGCATTTATCAGCTTTAGAAGAAACACAAGAAAAGGCTGTTAATATTCAGAAACTCACGAACATTCCAATGGAAATAGTCATTTCCAAGCACCCTCTCCAGGCCTGAAAACATAATGGAAAATTTAAAGTCTGCTGTTCCCTGCTTCATCCTACTGTATCTCCTCATTCTAAAAAATCAATACAGGCTATTAATCATTTCACCCCATGTCCAGAGACTGTGAATGCCGTAGGAGGGGAGCTGTAAAGGTCTGAGGGGGAAAATAAAACACCACCACCAATAAAAACAACAAAAATAACAGAAGTGGGGGGAGCAAAATTGCTATATAAACACACCATAATTAGAATGCAGACGTTTCAAACGGATGGTTAAATTATAGTCTTGGCTTTTGCCTTTTTTTTCCCCAATGTCCTCATTTTGCTACACACATAGCTACAGAAAAAGATCGTTATTCCTTTACCTTTACTGACCAGCCCAGGAGCAAAGAAAAAGATAAGATTGTATTCAACAGGCTAGAGCTTTTCCTTATCCTTTTTATCTCACCACCATTTCCATCCCAAACTTTTATATATGGGAGATGAAAGTAAAGAGAACCACAAAACACTGAGTAAAAGCCAACTTCCTTTGGCCTTCTTGCTGGCCCCTTTCTCCACCACTCACCCAAGATACTCATTTTGCCAACTGGGTGCGTGCTGGCTCACCTAAGTGCAGAGGTGACGAGAAGTGCATCGGCAGCCCCACGCTCCCCAAGGAGCACTGCCGTCTGTTCTGCGCCACGCTGAAGCGCCACCAGCCTCCATCACCATAAAGTCCATCTGAACATTGCCCACAGGTTGTGATGCCTGGTGTATGCCCACAGCAGACCTGAGCTGGCCCTAGGGAAAGGCGAGCCATCCTGCCCAGCTGATCGCAGCGCGTTGTACCATTTTAGACCACATCAATATTTGCAACACAAACACAATGAATGTAGCTCTTGGATAATCTTTTTTTTTTTTTTTCTTCAATCCTCCCCGCCCTCTGGCAGCCTAAGTACTAACCCAGAGCTTGTGGGACCAGACAATGTATTCCACCTCCGAATCTTTCACCACCAACTAAGACGAGGCCAGGTGACAAAGCCCGCTGCTAAGGGGGCCATCAGAGACCTCCCAGAAAAACACTTTACAATAGTTTTTATAACAGAGTTAACAAGGGATGATAAGATGTTGCATTCTCTGAAACTGCGACCAGCCCAAGAAGAAACTTTACATAACTGCATTTCTAGTTGCTGACCTTTTCTAATTTTCAACACAGAATCTGCTTAATGCCAATGGGAAAGAAAAGCCCACACCAGTGAAAAGGCAACTTGCATATTCAGAGACACCATGACCTCATTGCAGAAGCATCTTTGATTTAACGCTGCCTTTACTTCTCACGTAATGCCAGCAAATTAAAGCCTTCACATTTTAAACAATTATTGATTTGTCTGATTTATGAATAAAAAGAAAGCTAAGTAGTTGAAATGTTATTTGGGCTGCATGAATGTGGGCTTTAGCTGGAAATGCTTCTTTCTAAGACAGGCCAAGCCTGCCCTCTAGAGCATTGCTGCCCCTTGTTGAGAGAAACCCATCTGCATTAACTGGCTCACACTCAGTAGTTAGCAAAGAAAAGTGAACTTGGGGGATTGCTTCAGTTCTTTCACAGATGAATTGGAAGTGACAGATTTTTCAGTTACAAGTGCTCAAGCCTCTCAGCGAGATAAAAATGTGCAGGTTCAAGGTTAAATCATAATGAATTCCTAGCTGCATCAGAAGGGACAGGGGCAGAATTTAGTGCGGCAACCAGGATGTGATGCTTTTGTACCACTAGAGCCTCCTCTGCAAAAGAACAAAAAGAAATACCTCTCTGAGACACATCACAGCCCACGCTAAGCTGCCATCCTCTCTCCAGCAGCCAGATGTATCGAAAGACAGCATAAAGTTCCCACAAACACAAAAACATTACCCGTTCCCAGCTGAACACCACCAGCAGCAGCCCAGTGACAGCACTTGCTGCAGAGGACACCTGTGTCGTGACTCCAGTTATGGCACCAGCTGCACACAGCAGCAGCTGGGCCCAGCTGGAGCCACTGCCTGCCCTGGAGGAGTATTTGCCCCGCTCCTCCACACACCAACCTTGGGATGTGCGCCCCGCACCCACGCAAATCTGACAGGGCACAAGGGAAGGGAGGGACAGACAGACATAGGAATAAAAGGATCCTTGCTAGGTCCTCCCACCACTGCACCCTCCTTTGTCAGAGCAACAGATACAGCTATGTCCCTACTAGCAAAAACCCAAGGGGCACAGCAGCAAAAAGAGCATCTCCTTCAGCCTTTACATACATGGTGATGCACGTTGTGCCAGCATAGATAAGCCCCAGTCTGGTCAAAGAACAGAGCAGAAAATAGCTGCACAAAGATTAATGTCCTTGTCTGAGGTCATGTTTTCTTTGGATTGATTTCAGACACCCTCTGAGAAGACAGCAAAACATTTTACCAAAAAAAAAAAAAAAAATGGAAAATTTCAAACCCTGAAAACAGGTGTCCTGGTTTCACCAGGGTAGATTTAATTTTCATCCTCGTAGCTGGTGTGGTGCTGTGTTGGATTTCGGACAGAAGAATGCTGCCAACACCCTGATGTTGTCACTGTCGCAGAGCACTGCTCACACTAAGTCGAGGAACTTTGGACTTTTCACGCTGGGGGTGCACAAGGAGCTGGGAGGGGCCAGGGCTAGGACAGGGGACCCCAAGGGATGTCCCATGCCACATGGGTCATGCTGAACAATGAACTGAGGGCGTTAGCCAGGGGGCTGCTGCTCAGGGACAAGCACTGGTGAGTGGGTGGTATGCAACTGCATTGTGCATCACTTGCTTTGGGTATTCTGTGTGGCGGTGGTTTTGTGTTTCATTCTTTTTTCTCTCTTTTTTAGTAAACTGTCCTTATCTCAACCCCTGAGTTCTTGCACTTTTCTATTTTCTTCCCCATCCTACCGGGGGGAGAGTGAGTGAAGGGGACGCATGGTGCTAAGCTGCCTGCCAGGTTAAACCACAAGGCCCGATTCTCAGGTCACTTCAGAAAAACACATTAAATTCTCCAACAGAAATCTCCTGGTCACGGTTCAATCCATCTGGATACTCCTAGTTCCTGCACCGGTCCACTTCTGCACTGATAAACCTCTCACACAGTGGCAGTGTAGGAGGGGTCAGGAACATGGCAGAAGAGGGGGTTTTTCAAGGGATGCAGGTTAGTCAGACTTTGAATTTCATCATTTCAACATAAAAGGGATAGAAAAATTGCGTAGTGTCTTTAGAAAAAAGTCTGAAATCTTAAACTGTGATCTGGGACAGCCCATACAGCATGGAGGAGTAAAATATAGCCCTAGGCTACTTACCTATTTCTGCTTGGATTCGGTTCTTTATCCAGCCCTCCCCAGTCTGCAGAGCAGGGAACTAAGCAACAGCCTGGTGTGGGAGGGAGCAATCGTTTAGGGTTTCTTTATGTTCAGCTAGTGTGTAGTGATCTATCGGAACATGGAAAAGAGCGAGTACTGCAAGTATTTGGCAGTGGGGACTAAGAAGCTGGAGGAGAGGCAGTTGTGGTAAATGACAGTGAAGGTTCAGGGCTGGGCAGACAGATGGACGCTGACATCAGTGAGAACAAGCAGAAAATGAGAGCGTCTTAGCAGCACATTTAATTTCCGTATGTTTGTTCTTTTGGGCAACAACCTGAGCAGCTGCATTCATTTCATGCACACACATCTCTAAGGATCCTCTCATATATGGAAATCACTGAAATCACAAATGAAATACATCTGTTTTCCTGATGCATTCCAAGAGCCTTTCCACTAGGCAAATCTACATACACAGTGCAGAAGACACAAAGAAATAAGCAACAAGGCACAGAACAAAATGCTTGATTTTGTTCCTTTGAGCCTCCTAGGAAAGCTTAACTAATTATTGTTATTTATAGAGTAAATATAATTAAACCACTTGGGGTGGACAGAGCCCTGATCTGACTGGGAGGCGTTGTGCAGCCATGGCAGTGTGTGTGGTATGGGCAAGAACGTGTTTGCAGACAAAGCTGTTAGGCACAGTTCAATGTTCCCCACCAACTTCCCTTACCAGTTGAATATAGTCCTGGAACTTGCCCCAAGCATCATAATTGCTTTCTGCTCATTCTCACAAAGATGCAGGAGGATCTTCTAACAAGCAAAGGAATTAAAAAATCTCACTTCTGCTTTGCATTCACTGCACAGCAGCACAGACACAACACCTCCTTCCTGCCACTGTCAGAACCAGATTAGCCAAAGGAGCACATCACCAAAACCTGCAGGTTCTCCTTAAATGCATCCTGCACAGCTCAGCTGATAAAAAACAGACAGAAGACAGTGGCAGGCAATATGGATGCAGACCACTTGCCTTTTACTGTACTTCTACAGATAGTAATGTTAGCTATTCTAGTTTTACTCCTCAGAAGTTTTTTGTTTTTTGTTTTTTGTTTTTTTTCTATTTTGGAAACTGGAACATTTCAACCGCATTAATATGCTTCAGTCCCCAATCTCATCAGACAATGTGTGTGTTGCTTGGATGGAATATAAATCATTGTAATGGACTAACTTAGTTTCTACTTCTACATAATGTGAGATGCATAAAGTAACAACAATCTGAAATGCACTTTTAAGTATGGCTAAAACAGGATGGCAGATACAAAATATTTGCCTTTGTTAAAGTGCATTCGCACTTTCTTTGAGCTTAGCTGATGTCACTTGGTGACATTTCCCCTGCTGCTGGAAAAGCCGTCATGTAAGGAACAATGATGTTGCACTTTGGAGATGTGTACCTTATGGCAGTGACATGGAAACTAAAACGTGTGTTCATCTAATCCTTGCACTCCTGTCCTACTCCGGATTAGAAAATGGGGCACTTAACGTAGAGGGCAGCAGTTCTGCAGATGTCAGTTTCATGGTTTACTGTGCAAGGTCCTTCCTAACTGTCCAAGGACCACCTAGGCGTTCCTAATGGTTGGATTATTTTTTCCTTTTAATTTGAGTATCTATGAACACTTCCATACCAGGACAACAACAGCACAGCATTTCCAAAACGTTCACAATGCAAACTAGTAAGACAGCAGAGTGATTAAACATGAGAACATTCTTACTGGATAAATTCAGATGAACTATTATTTCTACTGTAGTTGCTGAATTATTTTTATGCTCTTGTGCTCCTTAAGGGGTTAAATTACTACTAGATCTAGATGAAACTGATAAGCAATACACAATGGTTAAGTTTTTCCTCAACATTTTAAGTGACCTGGCATTTGCAGTGAAGAGAAATTTCAGGAATCAGCTTCTGAAGATTTGTAATATACTTTTTTCCCATTAAAAATCTTGTACAGAAGTAGTCTGTGAGCTGTTTTCTTGTTTGTTTGTTTGTTTGTTTTGTTATTCCCATTTATAAATAGGAAACATCTTCTGCATAGAGCAGTGTTAAAAACTCACATACAAACTAATTCAGAGACCATGTCCAGCAGGTCAGGCAGTGGCAGACTTGGATGGGCAGAAAACTTTGTCCTCTCCAGTGATACTCATCTCCATTATTGGTCTTATGCTGTGAAAATTAACTATTATACTCTAGAACCCAGAAAAGTAAAATAAATACAATCACCTTCCATACTCTGTACTTGCAGCTGCTGCCAAAAAAAACATTAATAGTACTAATAACTTAGTGATAAGCAAACAAAAATCCACACCCTTCAGGAAAATGAACTGAAATGGTTCTTCCTTATTCTGCTAAGCCAATACCAGAGGGCCAAACAATCAAGGGAGCCTTCTGAGTTAGATACATAACAACTAAAAGGTTAACTACAGCCAAGAGCTTCTTAAAGTAACAAATATAATAACGTAAAATTTTGAAAAATATTTTCAGTGGAGTATTCTTTCCAGACATCAAAATGTAAAACAAATTTTGGCAGGAGTGTTTTCTCAAGCTTGATCTTCTGTATAAAATAGTAATAGGAAAATTACGATTTCAGAGTCTGAAAACGAACAACTGTGCTCTTCAGACAACGAATCTTACATGCAAATCTAGAGAAAAGAAGCTCAGTAACTTTTCCAGCTGACACCAAGCTTAAACTTGGTCATTAAATTCACTTTATTAAACTGATTTTTCACCTTAATTATACACGGATAAGGTGATTTAAAGTGGCGGAATCATGAGCTCCGTATCATTTCATAGAAGCTCAGATCTGTAGAAACCAATAGCAGTGGAGGGTATCTTTCAAAATCAATGTCAGTCTGCATTTACAGTCAGCCATAATACTTCTTCCGCTGATGCTGAAATTGCAGATTCCTTTCTATCAAAAACCCATACTTTTCCCTGTTTGTAATGCAAGCAAAAATTCTCTGTGACACACTATAGAGACCCACCCAGCCACAGTCCATCTTTATTTCATACCTTTGCAGTATAATCACAGGTTTAAGCCAAAAGAATAAATTGTGTTAGTTAGTAGCTGGCAAATATTTGACAGCACTAAAATACATCTAGACTTTTTTACTTTTTTTTTTTTTTTTTTTTTTTTTTTTTGAGTACCGTAACCCTGAGAATACCAGAAATGAAGACTTTTTGCTCAAAAGCCTTATTTCAAAATGCAGTGGAAGAGCCAAAGGATACCACCTGTTGTTCACTAGCATCTTAAGCATTAGCCTTAAATTTCAAGTTGCATTCTGCCTTTTCTGTCACCAAGTAGTAAGAGACAGAAGGAAAGCTAACAAACAGGTCAATAGCCCTGCCAATTCAGAGCTCAGCCCCACAGGACTCTCTAAGCACTAGCTATCTGGAGCTGGTAGAAAGAGAGCAGAAGATAGTGCAAATGAACAGGCACAGGCTCCAGTGGTGTATAAATCCTCTTGGCTTTTCCTCTGATGTAGCTGAAGTAAACAGAAGGGAATGCTAATTAGTACCAGCACACACTACAACACTGCCACTACCCGCACCCAGCCTAGTACTTCTCCACATCTCCCAGCTGCAGAGGGGAAAGCCCATACTCAGGATGCAGACCTCGGGTAAGATCAAGTACGTGCTAAATGGCAAGCACTACAAAAGCAACCATCTCATATGGTGTAACAAGAGGAATATATGATTAGTCATTGGTTAAATAGCAGGAGATGTGAGCTATCTCCAGAAAAGCCAGGTCCTGGTCACCAACTTTTTGTCTCATATTCCACACACTATCTTGAAGCTCACAAGTATGTAACAGTCCACTTATCAACTCTAACTTACGCTGCAAGGACTGGATCATCCTTTATGTGGCAATAGCCCTTACAAACATGGAAAGAATTAGGCCTTTTTGCAAGAAAAGAACTGAGGGCTGTTGACCCAAAATGACTCCTAACTGCTTGCACAGGGTTTCTGCCAGAAAGCTTCCTTCCCTTTGAACGAACTATTTTTTCCACAGAAACTTACACGGGGGCAGAGAATAAGGGCCTATTCCAGACATGTCACCTTATGCAGAATCACTCCCGGGCCTCAGCCAGCCAAGCACTGCTCCCCCGAACAGCAGTCAGCTGTTCTGTCTTTGCAAAGGGAGGGCTTGGCAGAAGGAAGCTAAGGTGGGGGAGGTCTTGACTTTAGGATAGATAGCCATTATTCAGTATTCACAGATTCCAGATGAATGTGCTTTTCCCAGAAACCTGAAACTTCTGCAGCTACCCTGGACTCTGCAAGGGAGAAGCAACTGGGCAGAAGAAAGGAGAAAAAAAAAATCTGTCCCTCTCACTCTACTGTTTGACATCACGTGTTGTACAAAGCAAGACTAAGCCAACTAGTACACCTGCAGCCTGGCAGTGAATAAACCTGAGGTGCTGGTCCTGTAATCAAAGAATGCATAGTCCCGGGTTTCACAGCTGAAAGGCAGTCAGATATGTGAACTGAGCATGGAGACACTGGTCACATCAGTGGTACTTACCAAAGCAAGATACCAACAACAGAACCTCATTACAACAGATCAGTACCTTTTCAGGCAGCAAAACTGATTCAGGTTTTGACAATAAAATAGAGCTCATCTATTCCAAGACTGTAATGGATAGTACAGGTGGCATTTCACCTTTACTGTTGTGATAACAGTAGCATAATAGAAATTCATTCTGAACAGAGTCCTTTCTGCATGAATACAAAGATATGTTAATTATGTAGTTGTATTGAATTTGGATTCTATCTATTCTAAATTATGTTTTGGGTCTAATTCACATCCTGCTCACATAAAATGAGGAGACAGTCTTTTGAAGGTACTTTAATTACATCAGGTCAAACTGATACAAGAAGAAAATAAAGCCATTATGAGTGGAGGCTGGAGCCTGGGTAGATGCTTCGCAAGCACAGACCAGAGCGAATTCACTGCCTTCTATATTTACAAAACAACTGCAGAGATTATCTTGTTAAATTCAACTGAAGCTGATTAAGAGTAATATAGTTAGGAAGTCATATGCTACGCTGGTGCCATCGTCTAGTGGATAAACCTGTAATTGTAAAATTTCATTTTTCTCATTTCAAATATTTCAAGATTGGAAGCACAGAATAAACATTAATTTATCACTATGCATATCATGTATGACATTTCTAAACTACTTTAATGCTACAAACTTACAGTTTGTCTTCCAGGAAAAAAAAAAAAAAGAAAAAAAAGAAAAAAAAAACAAGAACTGTACTGTAGCATAATTTAAAATAAAAAGAGTCGAGGATATTACTGAAATGTGTTAGAGCTTCCTTTCAGTACCAGCTTTTGAACCTAGAGGTCTTTCATGTTTCGCTTGGACAGTTGAGTGAATGTTCCTAGATCTTCTGATCCTCCCTAAGAGTTCTCCTGAAGTAGCAGGGGAACAAATTGTCCTGATTTCCCTACTATCCATGAGTGCAAGTGTTCATTCTTACTGCTTGAGCCCCCGTGTATCTCAGCCCAAAAGTGACACCTTCATAGGGTCCTAGAAGTCTACCGTCTTAGTGAACTGCTTTTAAAGTACTCTTACAACAAAACCTTCAGTAGTTTTAATGGTTTAAGGCTTTTTTTAGTGGTGGTGGTTTTTTTTTGTTTTGTTTGTCTGTTTGTTTTAGTATGCTTCAGCAAAGAAAGAAAGGATCCTTCTCTTCTTTTTCCTCTCACCTGTTTCTCAGAACAAGCTTGGTCAGGCCACAGGGATTCAAAATGTGCACTATCTAGACAACTGCTTTTCAAGCAAAGCCAAAAATCGAGCAAACAAAAAGTAAACTGTCCCATTCAATGCTGGGGATTGTTTGAAACTGCCAAATTCTCTTCTGCCAGCCCAACTTCTAAAGCCAGAGGACACAAACTTCACCACACAACTAGCATTTAATAACAGAGGGAGAATAGGGCTGCCTGAATCTCTAATGATCCTTCATGCTCAAATTCCTATTTACTTGGTATTCCACCTGTGAATTTACTGCTCCAGCAAGCCAGGGATGGCAGCACAAAACTAACTTCACATGAAACAGATTTTGCAGGCCAAACTTACTGCAAGGAGCACAGCTCTCAGTGGATATTCTCATAAAGACAGCTTTCAGATCTAAAAATACCCACAGAAGACACAAACAACTAGGAAGAGCACAAAACTGATTAGCAGTTTTTGCATTTGATTTTAAAATATGCATTGTTAAAAGTGTAAGTGATGTTTTGTCAGGAAGCCAGGTTTTCAATTCCTTTTATTTCATTTTGTGACAAAACCCAGCAGCATATCTTTTGCAGTTCTCCCTTATTTATTAATTCCATGAATAAAAGATATTTCTGGTGACTAATTCACCCTGACTTTTTGGCCACCAATCCTGCTCTTCTTATTCCTTTAGGGAATGGATTTCCTTCCAAATTCAAATGGCAGGACTAAAGAACACTTTAATGATGGCACGGTACACAGGTGGTACCATTCATCGTTGAGGAACTGAATTACCTGCCTGAAGAAAAAAAAAAGTGCTTTGATTAAGGAATTTAAATAATTCATAAAGAAGAGGAAAAAAAGAAAAAATTTCTGTCAAATGTTGTCAGCCATTTCCTTACATGATGCAAATAGGTACGAAGTAATACCGATTTTTATACCAGTTACCACTGGCGGTGAGAAGAATCACTAGTCAAAACAAACTAGGAGCAAGCCCCATAACATGACTTATCTTTTAGGAGAAAGAAAGTAACCCTCCAGACTTGCCTTTGATTTTTGTCATAAGGGCTCCTCCCATTGTTTTTCAGATAGCTTTTCATTAGGGAATTAGATGCCAGCACCTAACACAATCATACTTAGTCAAAAAACATTTCTTGTCAGCTTGAAACAGTGGAAACCCACACACAACATCCTATGACAGGAGCAGCTTGTCATGGAGAAGTCACGTCCTCAGTCAAGTTAACGACAAGCTACGCATTCATTTCACAAGATTCAACATTTCACCTGAATTTTATTTTATAATCAACTTTTCACCTACTATTACTCCATGACAAGGCAGAATTTAATTCAACACCGGCAGCGAAGAGCAGATACCGTCTTTCATATCAATGCACAACCCTACAATAGACCATCATGGAACAACCTGATTGTGGGAAGTTTCTTTAAAATCCAGCAGTTTCATCAGCATTAAATAAGGTCTAGAATGAGTTATTACCTTTTCTTAAAAGCCACGGGAACTGGTGCCAGAAAATTCAAGCATAAAATGTTTTTCTGTGCAATAAAATTGAAATAAGTAAGGAAGGCATTTATCATCTTCAGTCCCAACTGAAAGTCAGTGAACTCTCAGAAACTTGCTCAGAAACATTCCCTCCATGCTGGATGACAGGAAGGCCACAGAGCTCCTACTCAAGCAAAAGAAGAGCTTTTAATCCCAGAGCTACTAGCACCTCCCTGTTCAACTCTCTATCAGGAGGGATTTCTCAAAGTGAATCTGCATGCAGCTGACTAATTGCTTTAAGCAGCATCTCAGTTCAGGTTTTTCCTTCTATTTCAAGGATTACAGTTAGCACTCCAGCCTAGGTGCATATGGGTGGAGCAGGGAAAGAGAGCTGAGGACAAGGAGTGCGTTCTGGGACCAAGTTTTCATCGAACTATTACATTCAATTTGTACGTTGATGTTTTACATCTAGGCAGTGCAGAAAAACAAACAATGAAAACAAACTAAAAATGCAGAGTCCATAAAGCAACCCTTGCCCTGAAGCAAAAGGCACAGCCATTACAGAAAAGAAATCAAGGTCTAAAAAGAGGAAAACACGGTTTTAACAGTGGCTGTTAGAGCGTATTAAGGGCTGGGAGGATTGAAATGGAAGCACATCACTTCATCACAACCTTCTCTATAAGGCATGTAAGCAAGCTCACAGTTTGTTTGTCACTCTCTGTATGGTCAGAAAATGACAGGTTTGTATTTTCTTTCTTTCATATTACTGATTCAGACAAGAGCACTGAAGCATTTTTAAGTGTGAGTCTGTGCAGCAACAGCATTACAGAGAGATGACATGCATGCGTACTGCAGAAACCAGTGCCAAAATCATTTAGGCTTTTCAGCCTCAACATTTTCCATTTGTGCTTTGTACCACAAAATAATGAACAGATACGCTACCAGCGACAGGAACTACAGATGCCATTCTCCACAGCCTCTGCTGGTGGAAGGCCTGGGTATCTCACCTGGCAAAGCCAGCTCACGTTTTAGACAACGTTAATTCCAGCTCCAGCTTCTCTTCAGAAGGACACAACATCATCACAATGCCAAAATAGTGTTTTCTCCCTGAAGGTACCTCTGTCACGGTCTCCCAGAACAGCAGACATGGGAAAAGTACATACAAGACACCAAGAAACATGGCCAAGAAAAGTGTATGGGTTACATTATGACAAGTTGCTGCTGTGCCTTCCTGTCTCCTCACATCTCAAAACCGTAAGCCCGTGGTCCCAAAACATGATGAAAGAAGTAGCAACAGATGTGGTGAAATTCAGGATTTGATGATCAGCATTTGATAATCATCTCCAGTCCTTTTGCAGAGATATTTGATCACTTTTCACTTAGAGCTTTTGCATTGTAAAAGAATAGAGACCTAATCTTGCTGCACCAGCTATGGAGCTGGTATTTTAACTCCAGATATGTAAGATAAAGATATGGCACCCCATTTGTCATGCCCTGGTTTTAAACGTGCTACTACAGGAACCTTTGTCACTAGTACAAAGGCCAAAATAAAGTGAATGTGCAATAAATATTCATTGAGAGAACAACTAATAGGGTTTTGTAGGGATTAAGTCAGCAAATTGGAAAAACAGAGCATGAGAGGGTATATCATTAACATATGCATTTCTCTCAGTATATGAACAATATAGACTATAACTGATAAACAAAGCTCTAGATACCACTACCATTATGTAAATATTAGTAATAATAATAATTGTAGATACTGCCCAGTCATTTCAGTTAATTACAGCAAAGACAACTTCACCTCGATGCTTCAACTTTAATTTACCTATTGTTTAATCCATAGGTGGAAAGAATATGATTAAATTATACCCTATAAACACTCCCAGAAGATGATGTATCAGCATAATTGAAAGGATCAGAAATGAAAATTAAAGCTTATTTTTCTATTATCAGAGCCCTGATGTTTTCAGATGACTAAATGTCACAGACTGAAACAGCACACACTAGTTATCAAGGGTATTCTTGCTGGGTTCAATCATAAAGCTGCTCCCTGTAGCAAGGATTAACTCTGCCTCTGTCAAAATCAATGGCACACTGTTTCTTCCCTTTACATTCCTAAGATGTAGTCCATAACTAGGTAAAAATAAGAAGCACCACAGTGCTTCATCTTGCATCAGGAGTTATTTTTCTTCCATGGATTAATGGAGTAACAAAATAATGAAAAATAAAGTCCTCCAACACAGCATGAATTCAAAATGCCTCCAATAATCTCTGTATCATACGTAATTACAAATTAATTGGTATTTGCAATCTTTATTCATCCACTCTCATCCACCACTGCTAATGCTGCATATGTATGGTCAAGTAATTTCCAAGTATAAATGACAGCCCATAAGACATATTTTAAACAGTGAAAAAGTGTAAAAAAGACAGGCGACTACTGAAGGGATTTTTGGAACTGTTTTGAAACAGGAGCTACACACGTGAGATTTTGAAAATCTCACGTAGCATCTGTCTGGATTATTAAATTCTTGACTTTCTAGTAAGACTGACATGACCAGATTTTACACGATTCCTGTGATGTACTTTGCCCATGTTGAAGTTCCAGTGGAATATACAAGAATCAGTCAATATATTAGTAATTAACTAAAAAAACTCCAGTCAACTACAAGCCCAGGGCCAAGCTGGGAAGGTGTCATATGCAGAATACTGGTATATTTCTCACCTCAGCAATGGAATTTCAGGCAAAACTAACCGAAGATAGGCTGGAATGATGATTAAAAAACATCACCATGCTGTGGCCAATTGACTTCAGGCATGTAATTTCCACCTTTATGCTATTAGAAAAATAAGCTTTTGTGGATTTATCAGTGACTCCATAATCAAGGTTGAAGTGGCTGTTTCATGAATGCAGACTGTGACTTGAAGTAATGACAAATCCACCAGCTGCGAGAGTTTTGGCACTCACCACCCTCTCACTCCAAAAGGCCCTGCACATGACCCATGCCCCTCTCCTCAGGATTTATTTTACTGCTACTGGAAAAGGAAGTACACAATAACTTTTTAAGGGAAGATTATCGGCTGTTAGTTTGTACTACTTATCTTGCCTCTAAATCAAATGTTAAAGACCAGAACCCCTTGTTGGATTACTAGCAGCTTTAGTATTAAAAAAAAAAAAAATAGTCCCTGAGACCAGTATCTGCTTCAGGTGAGAACTGTGTCTAACATATACTCTTCTTTGTCTCTCAGACCACCCCCTCCCCCATAATGTTTTTTATTAGCAACATCATAAAAGCAGTACTTTGTTTTCAGCCTGGATGCTTACATCTTTGTGTTGTTTTTTTTTTTTTTAACCAACTGAAGCTTGTATTTCAGAAACACTTCACTTCTCAGATATGGACTAAATTGATGTAAGGAAAAAGGGGTCAAGATGGCATTATGTAAGAAAACCTTATAGTATACTAACTCTTAAGTCTTTTTACGTCTCTTTTACACTGCTCTGACAGCCTCAGCCAGCTTGAGCCCTCTTTCAAGTTACTCCCTACTAGGCTCTGGAAAGAAAAGGTATCAGAATAAGACATCATGAATTGAGATTTACTGTTTTCCTAGTTCCTCAAAATAAGCATAGTAACAACTTTACTCTTCATTACAGTACTTCAGCAGGAAATAAAGTAGTAACTGTAGCACACCTAGGAGTAATACACGTAAGTCCTACTTCCAAACATAGTCATTTATCTATGTAGGAGAAGACATAGAAGGTGGGGGGGGGAGGCACTGTCAGTCTGCTTTGAGTTTCTCACTGCTAGTAATACGCAATAAATCATATTAATCTCTCTATGCTGAATTTGTTTTGCTCATGACAATAATTGTTGAGTGGTCTCCCTGTCCTTGTCTCAACCCTTGAGCCCTTTCCATTGCATTTTCTCCCCCTTTCCCTTTGAGGAAGGGGAGTGAGAGAGCAGCTGTGGTGGAGTTCAGCTGCCCAGCAGGGTAAAACCACCATGCTCTCCATAAGCAACGTAAGCGTACCCCCAGTATTCAGCCTGGGCATTGCAGCCCCAGTACAGGTTCTCGTACAGAACCTCTGCAGTCATCTGAGATGCCTCCTCCATCTGAAATACACCTTGACAGCATTACAGAGCAACAAACACTACCAAATCTCTCCTTTTTCACTCTTTCGAAAGCAGAGATCAGCACCAGAATAGGGTCTTAGTTTTACTGGGCGCTCATTAGGGATAAACAAACTGGTCTGTTTTATTGGGCACTTTTGAGGGACAAAAAAAATGGCACGTGCAAGAAGCAGCAAAGTCCTAGCCAGTTTTCAACAGTGACAGTGCAGCTTTCAGCTCTCTAAGCAGGAGGAGCTTTAACATCTGGGGCCTACGAGGATGCCAGGATTTTGCTCATGACTAATGACTTCATGCTGTAATGCTTCAGGATTACACCTAGAGTTAAATAACTTGAGAAAATTAATTGAAGAGTTATCCAAGCAAAACGAGGGTGAAGAGCTTCAGGGCTGCATCCTACACTTCTAGATGCACATCACTATTTGTCTCAATCTCTCCCCTGAGCCTCTGGTGCTGTGAGAGGTGGACATAAGGGAGGGCGGGGGGGGGAGGGCAGGAATAGGGGAGAAAAAAAAAAAGAACAAAGAATTGCCTGAAAAGAAGGATAACTGGGGAAATTACAAAGCTGGCCTGTGCAATAAAAAAAAAAAAAAAAAAAATCAACGCAAGGGATCAAGGGTCCCATTTCACCTACTGATCAGTTTTGATTCACAGACAATTAAAAAAAAAAAGGCTATATGCCACGGTTGTTTAAACCTCTTGATTATTAAAAAAAAAAAAAAGGTTTCTACTTAAGGGTCTTTGATTCCTTAAGATAAATTTAATATACTTAGTGATTTTTGAGCTGATGAACACTATTTATACAAAGATCACAATGAAATGCATACATTGGTGAACCTTTATGTCAACAATCCTTCCAGCTCACATCATTTAATTCATTGAGTAAACCATTCTGAAAGCATATGCCCTTGAAAACAAGGCAAACAGCACACAACTCTCAAATAAAAAGGAGAAAAGCTCAAGGAAAGATCAGTAGTTACATGCACCCACACTTCTCAAGACAAAAATAAATAGATTCAAGTTGAAAGAACAGCAGATGCTGATACTGTGTGCAGAACCTGCACAGCCATAGCTTGTCCCCAGGTGTGCCGTTCAACGAAAAGCTGGGAGCTGCCTGTCTCTGACCCCTGGATATTCCCAGCAGCTGACTATTCTGATACAGTCAGTCTTTGCTAATGCCACACTTCAGTGTTACCTCCTCAGATAGAAGACTTATCTTTTCTGCCATCAAGAGTTTGTTTGTGCAGGTCCCAAAACAAAATTTGTAGAGGAACTAAGTTCGAATTAAAACAGACTGAGGAATAAAATCTTCCCCTTCCTATACAGGTCTTTTGACACAAGCACGTACTAGGTAACTACTGAAGAACCTTCTTAGCAAACTTCACTGCAGGTGCAGTCAGGTAGGCAGGGAAGATGTTTAATTTAGCTAGTAAAGCAAACAATTCTGTGTGCAGTCTCCTCTTGCATTCCAGAAAACCACTGATCACTTCGGTTGCTGTTAAGCAAGAACACAGGACTACCAAATGCAGCATTTGCTTAAGGAGAATCTGTATTAGAAGTGTCTAAATGGGTAAAAAAGTATTTCCCTCAAACTCCATATGCCCAGCCTACTGTACCAGAAGTTGAGCTGATTTCAACTGTGTTGTCAGCACAGACAGTAAGAGCAGCAGCAGCACGCTCCTTCCCACAGGCTTCTTTCCTCAACACATAAGGTTTGCTGGTTTATATGGGAGGGAACAAAAAACAGATTACAGTCTTGTGGCTTTACCAGGTTATTACTGGGTGGGCACAGGGGGTGGTTGTGCTCTCTGGGTGCAGGAATTACAATTGTTCTTGGTGCTGGGGCTAAGACACAGCATCTCCCGTACAGCCATGCAGGAAACAAATGTGAAGCCCTTCTGTATGGGACTTCCTCACTGCAATAAACAACACCATTGTTTTTCCTCTCCTTGCTCTCACTTCCCTGGCACAAACATATGCTACTTGTCTTCACTTTCAAGGCCTTTACAAAGCTGTCTTTCCCTTTCCATCAAATCTTCCGCAAATATCTCACGTTGCAACTATTTCTTCAAGCATATTTGCAGCCTGGGGGCCACAGATGCACAGCAGACCCAAGAAGCAAACACCCTGCCCCAACAGAGAGAAGCTTGGATACTTCTGCAGCCAGTAGCACTGACTGCCTCAGCTCCTTGTAGTGCCCCAGAAGGCTGTGCACTGGGCAGTGATACTGCACGCAGAGGGAGAAACAATCACCTCTAGTTTTGTCCTAACAACTTTAGAGCAGTGTTCCACTGAGGCCATTTTGGCCTCAAACCTCTGTTGACTTGCCTGTAACATCCCCTCAGTTTTTTACCTTCAATACAGTCATAAATCACAGAATCACAGAATTTCTAGGTTGGAAGAGACCTCAAGATCATTGAGTCCAACCTCTGACCTAACACTAACAGTCCCCACTAAACCATATCCCTAAGCTCTATAAATCTGGCTAATATTCCTCCCTGGGTTACATGCTGATTGCCATGGCATTCTCCCAGAGTTGACTTTGTTTCTTTGAGTTTCTGGCAATGGACTATATAGCAAACTTAGTTTTTTATCTTTCCTATAGCATAAAGACCACTTATAAATATGCAACTGTTAACTAACAACTTAACTGAGGAAAACACACTCAGCAGCACTGTATTGCAGTGCTGGGGAAAAAGGGGTCAAGAGGGAGGGCAAGGCACTTCAAAACACAAAAAAATTAACATTTAAAATAAAATTCAGAAGTCCGATTTAAAATTCTGGGAAGAGTCGCAGATAACAGCAAGGCTGAAGTGTTATTCCAGGCAGCAAAGAAGAGCTGCACTCTGTAACAATCTGCAATAATCAGATAATGCAAATGCCAGCTCATGGCATCAGGCACAGGCAGCCAGAATGGGGACTCTGGGCATCCTCCTTTCCCTCCCCAGCCTGCATTCCCATCTGCTGCGAGCAGGCACCACCAAAAGCCTCTCCCGAACACAGAGACATCGAAACCAAATGTTTACAAATGGCATCTTGGATTTCCAGCCCCTACCTTTTTCTTTTCAAGGTGTTTGGATTCCAGCTAGGGAAGCCAGAGTCAAATGTTGACAAGCAAGCTCCTGGCAGATTACTAGCTGTGAAACACCTGAGATGACTCAAAGATGTGTACAACTCCCTATCAAGTGCAAAGGAAAATTGCTAATTTCTTTCCAATATAATCACTTGTAAGGATAAAATGAATTTTCAAACCCACCCCAAATTGGTAAATTAGAGGTTTTGCTGTAACAACACAAACAAGCAACTGGTCTAAATAGATTTTTTTCCCAAAGTCTGGTAGCCAGACATTCCTAGACAGGAAGCTGGTCTTGACCTAATTCAATCAAAAAGAGTTTTACTGTCATCATCGATTTAATAGCAACAGGCCTTAGAACTTGCATACATCTGGAAAAGGGCAAAATAAATGAAAAAACTGCCTTCATCTTTGAATTTGCACAATGACCCAAAATAGCACCCTCATTTTCCAACTCAAACAAAAACTTCAATTTCTGTAACACTGATCTACAGAACTTTCAAACATTTGCTTAAAGTTAATGAAGATTTTGGATAGACCAATAGCATTCCTCATTCAAAAAAAGGAATTTAAATATTTTCAATCCTGTTCTTCCCTCAGTCCTGACGAAAGTTTCAGAGGCTCATGGGAGTAAAAATTAGAAAAGTAACTGCCAAGTAGTCCTTTTGCCTATTATAACCCAAGCAGTCTAACCCCAATGTTGAAGTTGCCAGCATTTCTATGGCAGTTCTGTATGAGCGGTAGTTGCAGACAAGGCTGAGAGCTATTATAAACAGGCAAATTTCAGGTTCAATACAGAAAATGCAGGGGCTCAAGTGAAAGGAAATTGCCTTACTTGGTGTGGATATGATGTTCATGTTCTAATATTTCTGTTGTATAGTTTCAGTATGTGTTTCTATGGTTTTAATAGGAGTTAAAGTAACAGCATAAATTTCCAGCAGCCTAGACTCTAATAACAGTCATTCAAATCACAACTGCTCCATTTCAAGAGGCTTTGTTTCACAATACTGTCATCTAACATTCATTTCACTTACTGCAAGTAACAGAAGAAGGACTAGTCACTGCTTTTTTATTGAGGAAAGGGGCAGAACTTCATAATACCTTGCAGTAAGTTCCCAATACGGAAGCTGCTGCAGTAAAATTTAGCAGTGGGAAAAGAATTCTGTGAGACTCAACAAGAGAACCAGTTGGTTTGAAGGAGCTGGATAAATTCATCTTTGCATTTTGTACCAATATAACGTATGAGGAACAAAGCACGTTTGCCTCTGCATTTCCCACCATAGCGAATGTCTGAGTAAGTGGCATATTACTGACAGTACTAGAGAGTTACAAATTTCAAAATGAAATGTGTCTTACCATCACACATCAGCGTGGATACCACAGCAGTCAAGACATTACCTCAACTATATTTAAATCACAAATTTCACAGACAACCCATTCATTGTCAGCAATGTACTGCACACAGCCAAGGTTTCTGACAACCACCTACCATTTTCTTCCCTCACCTCACTGTGCAACAACTGCAAGACATACTTCAGGGGCACAGCAGCACTTGCATTGCTTTCCCACTAAGCTGAGCAAAGTTCTAAAAGGGAACGTGTTACAGTGCTTGACAAGAGGAGCTGGAATCTCTGATCCAGCTCCAAGAAGAGGCGAGAGATGACACGGTTGGTGTGGTGAAGGGAAGGGAAGCTAAGTGTTTCTGTTGTGTATGTGCTCTGGAGCTGTTACTGTAGAAAGCTCCAATGCCTGAAAAATGCAAAGGTGCTTTGGATATTGGATATGCCCAGTTACCAGGCAGCTGCACCATTTCTACTCAGCCCTGCCTATGTAGCACAAGAGCAGATGCTATCCCCCTTTACAAGGCAGTCTCTGCAGTGTCCCCAGTCAACTTGTTCCTTGACCACCTCAGCAGTGGTAGTGGTACTCCTTGTCTGGGGACAGATGGAGCAGCTAGGGGGGACTGGTGCCTTTATAAAGCCAAGAGTAGCACCGCTCTGATTCTTTCTGCTGCATTTTGCCTCCACATAACACAGGACACTGTATGTAGACAGCTGGAGTCTCTTTACAATGCAACACACTCCAAAGCAGCTGCATTAACCTTCATTTTTTTGTCACTTGATTGAACTCAGTGACTTGCTGACAAAACAGAGATGTCTCCATGTTCCTTTTTCTAAAGGAAGTTTTGTCTTCTCTGAGCAACATTACATGCAAAATGTATGTGGGTAGCACAGAGTTAATATCTTAGAACCAGCAGCCTTTTTATGAAGCTGTGTAACAAGCACAGCCACCACACCTGGCAGGACTGAAGTAATAAAGCAGTCAAGATGCAGGAAATAAAGTGTATAGGAATAACAGATTTTTTCTTGTCAGAGAACTCTGAATTTAGCACTATCCAGGCTCTCCCAGTGTTATTCTGCTCTACAGAGAAGGAAGCTCCTTGTGCTCCTGAAACCCTGCTGGTTTATAGCACTGCATTTTGACCAACACTTGCAGCACTTGTTAAGCACACTAACACCCTGCCTTGCACAGGGCAGCAGAATGGAAGGTACTTGCAATGCAGAGGTATCTGGCCGCCACACGGCCTCATTATTTCTCACTTTGCAAGAAAACATGCCACACTGGAGTTCCACACTGATGCAAGATTGAGGTTTGCTTTTACTACAGACAATTTGTTTTGCCACACACTGCTATTGCTTCTTTGGACTTCCGCAATACTACTAGCAGTGCCTACAGCAAATAGAGCAGCAAGACTGTGCAGCACCCCATGGGGAGGCGGGTGCTACCACTTCACCCCAGATCACACTAATAGGGCACCTGACTCAGGACTCATGCAGACATCCCTGAGCTTTGCACTTCTGCCCTATCAGCACCACAAAACAACTTCCAATTTGGCTCAGCTTTTCATTCCTGTTAAAATGTACAGGATGACAGCATGTAGGCTTTTATAAATGGATTACAAACCTCAAGCAAAATGCTACCGATTGCTTCTGTGATTCCAGACAGTTCCAACACATCCTTGTTAAACCTCTCAGCAATTCCCATACGCAGCATTACAAAGCCGCAAGGAACATAAATTACATCTTCAAGGGGACATTTGACAGGATTGACTGACACAAAACAGTATGTGCAAAACAACATACTAAGAAATATACAATACAAACCACACAGCATATAAATCTATGTGATTATTAGTCAGACTAAAATCCACACTGCAATCGATTAGAAGATGTCTAGCCTTTGCTTCCAGGCTTTCAGCATTTTTAGTTACAACTATTCATATTCTTAAATGTTTGCAGGATCCCGCTGTGTACTGTGCAACCTACTGCAGAAAAACATGACTTGTACCATCTTCAAGTTCAGGAAAATCTTTGTTCTGTTCCACTAATACGTTTAAAGATCAGCAACGAAGGTAATATTTACTAAAATAAAAGAGGTTTTGTTTTTGTTGGCTGGTTTTCAGTAAGAAAATTACAGACTCTTTCCATCATCTCAACTTCCAACCAAAATACAAAGAAACAGAAATTGCAATGAAAAATTCATTCAGGAAGAAAGAAAAAATAGATCCTCCAACCCATCCACCTGACTTCTCAAAGTGCTTGGTTGCATGTCATGGAGGAAACAATTAGTGATGAGTTTAGTGATTTATTCTGGCCTTCAAATAGAGTCATCGTTTTTAAAAAAGTAGAGTCAAAGCTTTTCTTTAATTTCTCAAAAATTTAGAAACAAAGCTTTCTGTCTATGCACAGCAGAAATAAGCAGGACATATGAGTTCAGCATTTTTAGGTGAAAAGCAGATCTTAATATTAGAGATACTTGCATCTTTCACATTGTGGTATGAAACACAGACTGCTGATTCTTTTCTGGTTATTATTAAAACTCTCTCTAGCTGTCAGTGTAAAGGAATGTCTGAAAAACAGAAGGCTAGTGCAAGCACAGTCAAGAACTTGTGTCCAGTTACGATCTCGGCAAAAAAAAGAAAAAAAAAAAAAAAAAAGGAACAAAGGATGTCTGTCTACCTCCCGCAGACAAAACTTTAGTAAAATTTTTCAAAAACAGTTTCAAAATCTCAATTTCTATTACAGCATGCCTAACTGAAACCAGTATTCCCATGGTGAAGTGTGGAAGAGTAAGTGAAGCATGAATTGGCAAATAGCTTGGATTTGAGTCACCTCTCTGAGATGTAGTTTCATTGATTTCACCTAAATTACTTCTGATTTGTGCTATTGTAAGAAAAAAAAAGAAAGTTACAGAAAGAGCTTTCATCTTGATTTTGCACTGGAGAACTTGATAACAGTTACGTTGTTGGCTGCAGTGAGTGCCAGGTTCAACTCAGTCTGAAGAACGCAATCTTCAGAAGATGCAGTAAATTCTATTGCTCCCAGAGAGCTGCAAAGAGCCAGGTGACCAGCTTCTGCCGAGATACTTCTGCTGTCCACCATCAGTCCTGAAAACACTACTGTCTAAGGGCAATTCTTAAAAAGAAAATTAATTATGTCAGAAATGTCTCTCCTGGTGTGCAAAAGTAGAGTAAAAAGGCAGATGTATTTCTTTTCCCAGGCACTAAGAAGGCAATGGGACTTGATCCTGCAAACACCACAATCTTGGTTTGCTTTAATCACCTTGTAGGAGTAATTTCATGAGTGAAAGCAACATGACAAAAAAAAAAAAAATGCATCCTGGCACACTTGGTGAAAAGAGTGAGAAGCAGCGCCGGTAACAGTTGTGGTTGTTCTCAAAGGCTGACCATGGTTGGAATCTACTCCCTACTGAGCTTTATACTATCAAAATGTTAATTCTTGAGGATTTATACTATTAGCATGTATAAATAACCATTTGTTTTCTAAAAAAAAAAAGTCAATGAAAAAGCAGTATATAATAATCATAAAACAAATTGAAGGACTCAGCCCAGTGTGTTTTCTGGATTCTTAACAATTTGTTACAGCTAATGGTCCTTGCTTTCACCTCATACCATTAATTTCCAAAGCTATCGTTTATCTCCAAGAAAACTATTGAGCTTTGATCATTATTGCTTAATTACTTGGAAAAATAGGCAGATTGTTAATATTAATTTGCTTTACAACAGGTCAAGTAGGTTATCTTTAATTCTCAGCACATTCTACAGCTGCCATTTTATGTCAGATAGCAATTAATAAGATTATTAATTTAAACAAAGCCTTTTACTTTTACTAGTGAGAAAGAAAATCCTTATTTGAGCTCATGAAAACTCATATTTTACGACCCAACTCCTGTTGTATCTTGTTTACCATATGTGAGCCCCCAAGGTAAAGCAATTGCAGGCTTTACCTTGACATTTCTATGTAAATTGCTCAAAGTTATGCATGGAAATCTCATAAGGCAGGTTCTGTCTTTCAGGGAAATGGGAGAATGTTCTCCTGAAGACTAGAAGGGCAAATTTAAGACAAAAGTCATGAGAGTAAAGGTAGACTTAAGCATTTAAGTCAGAGAAGTCTAATGCAAAGAACTTTTAATGTCATAACATTAAGTGTCTTGTCTTGGATGTCTCAGCTACCTCCCTAGAATTTACGTTTCCTAAAGCCTTCAGGGGACACCTGGCTTAGTGTCCAATTTCTGAATCAGAAAAAAATATATTCATGACTTTTTAAAGCTAGTTACTGAACCACTAAATGGTAACCAACTTCTGAATGAAGGGAATGAAAAGGTAATCTTGGCAGGTACTTGTCAGCCAAACTATGGCGGATCTTGTCTGGGTGTAGAACTTGTGTAAGGTCATCTTTTGCAACTCATCTTAAAGAGAGAAGAGGTGAGGCTTGAGATATTGAAATCCTCTATATATTTTAAGAGCTTTCTCACCTCAGCATATGAAGAGCTAAATGAAGGGGTAAACACACCGTTACTAACTTCAGCTCTAATTCAGGTGAATTTCTTCTATAAAATTAGTAGAAGCGCATCCATTAGCAATAGCCAGGAGGGAGAGAAGGAGAGCATTAAATGAGCCTCCCCAGAAGCCCAATTTATGTTTCATATTAGTTATATTTTCCCACTCTTTGGACTGTAAATTGTAAGTAACCCATGCCCCGACATCCCCTATCATGTGCCAGCCCTCTTTAGCAGAGCAAGCCACATTTCTTCAGCCTTCATTCACAGAGAATGTTCTCTAAACTTTGTATCACTTCCCAGCTGTCATCACATTGAACCATCTTTCAATATGCTGAGATCAGTTTCTCAGCCTTAGCAAAGCAAGGCTGCCCTACCCAAAAGTCAGGAACACGCTGACCAACAGAATGCTTCTTTGGCCACTGATTTTCTGAAAGAGCAAATGAGTAACATTCTCCTTAAAGCCAAGCAATGTTTATATCCGAGTGGCCAACCCAATGATTCATCTTAATGTATAATAATGATGATGTTAGTAACTTATTATATGCTAATTCTTGTTTTGGGAAAAAAAAAATAGGATGAAGAAGGCTGCTGATGAAAGCTCTACATTGGAAGAGGACAAATAAATTAAGATTATAGATGATTCCCCCTCTAATGAAAACTTCTTTTTCTGAGGTTTCTTTGAGTGGGGAGAAATTGTTCTTTCCTGTGATTGCTTTCTGTTGTCATGCGACATACAATTTCCTCCAGCTCATTATCAAAAAGCACATTCACTTATTTTTTCACCTTAAGTTCTCTCAGAAGATAAAAGACAACAACACTTTGGGTCCATCTAGCAAACAGAGAGCAAATAGTACTTCAAACCAGAACTCAGCCAATTTAATTCAGCTCAGGAACATGGGAGATTTGAAGTCAACTCCTTTTGTGATGCAGAGTAATGAAAAGTCGACAACATGAAATGGAATGCTTTTACCATTACAAGCAAGTCTGACAAGCTTCTGAGTCAGATCCCAATCTAGATTGACTTTTAGAGGTAGAACCCCAAATCCTTGTCACCGAGAAGAAAGCATATACCTCATCTTCTGCCGAGTTCCCTAGCAGAAACAACCAACATGACAGTTAAAAATTACACAGTGAGAAACCATAGGTGGGCTTTGGCTTTGAGATATTGACAAAGAAATCCTAAATTGTTAATCTAACACAATAAAATTCAAGATTTAAATGTTCATATAGCATCACATTTTACTATAAACCATATAGTATATATTATATACAAGTAAATAGTTCTTAGGTTATACTACATAAAGTAAAGGGCCTCAGGGAAAATCCAAACTCATGCTGAGATCATACTCATATACCAGTATTTGGGGAGGAAAAATGAAAAAAGGAGAGAGATATTCCTCTCTTATTTAAGCTTGCTCCTTTATCACACAAAAATAACCAGCACCAGTCACTTTCATTCTGAGGACAGAAAATTTGACTAGATTCACACATCAGACTATAAGTGAATTAATATTTCATAATACCCCATACCTCCAATGCTGGATTTTCCTTCCTTTTTTTTTTTTTCCTCCCCTCTATCAACATTGTCTCATCCCTCCCAATTCTCTGCCTACCCACAAAACACTTCATGTTTTGCAGGCATCTGTTTTATGATAGCAAGTATGGCCATGCACAGTGCTTCTACCACCTGAAATGCCTTTTTTGTTTTTCTCTTCTGTCTCTCTCTTATGTTGTCCTTCTCTCTTTTAATCTAACCTGAACAAATCTCTTTTCCCTTTTACTTCTAATAACCAAGATCTGAAGCAAAAAGAGCTTAACTCACCACAGGATGCCTTAAACTCTCTGAAGCACTGGGGGTAGAGTCAGTGCATGAGGAAGTTGACAGGTATTAAGGGTGTGGTACTGCAAACAGCTAGGCAAGCAATTAAATCTTTGCACTGAATCAAGTATATATTTAAGCACTCACAGGACTGGGGTGTACAGCTATCTCACCTTGGGGGAGAAAAATATCAATCCAAGTGCAAAGGACAAAAAGGCAACATGGTAATATGGCACCCCTTAGAAATCTTCTGGTACATCTGCATAGCTAACCACAAAGCATTAACCCATGTAAAAATTTTAGGACACCTCAGGATCCAAGAGTAACTCTATACCATTTTACTTCATCTCCCACCTTGCTCATACTACGGCTTTTTTGCTTGACGATGTTTTTATTGGGGAGGGGAAAGGTGATTGTGTTTGCTAAATTCAGCTTCTAGATGTTCAAGGTGTTGTTTTTTTCAGCACCACTGATTCTAGTTTGTGTGCCATCATCCAGAATTTGTAGTTTCAGTTTCCACAACTCAGCACTCCACTGAGGAATCCTGCTATCAGTTCTTAAGACTACTAAACTTACATGACAGAAACTCTCAAATGGTTCCAAAGTAACCAGTTCTTTCTCCCAGTTAAAAACACCCCGCTCTAACAAGTTTGCTCTGACTACTCATACAGTGATAAGTGTCACAGACTGTGAACACAGTTTAAAAGACAGAGAAGACTGAGTTGGATGGAGGGAGATGGCTTAGTTTTAAACTCACCTCTGCTGCAAAAATGATGATGCTTACATGTGTGGACTGGAATGCCAGGGGCTTCCGTCCCTGTGCTGAATCACTGCTAGGCAGTGCTCCACTCCTGTTTGCTCCATCGGCCCCCTGCCCTTCGTTAGCCCCCTGGCATAGAGAGACACTGCTCCCTGAGCTGCACTCACCAAGGCTGTGTGGCTACAGAACCAGAGCTGGCAGGCATAGCAGGTGGGAGGCACATCACAATTTAAACATCAAACACAGTGTATTTCTGCATTTACAATCAACAGCTCTCAAGTGTTATACACACATTTTAAAAACCACAGCAGACTTGAATACTGCCGTCAGCCCGTGTGTTTCTGTTCCAAGTTTAATTCACTGCAGCATTTGTTTCATGCTGCTGCTAAGCACATGCTTCAGTTACCTTGCTGTTACTCAGTCTCAAGTACAAGGACAGAACTAACGCTCTCCATGAGGTCAAGAAGGCACAACTGCGTCCCTATGTTCCTCAAAGTTCTGTCCCTTCACAGATCTCCAATTATGCACAGATCCTGGTGTAAGTCTCCTTTACTCTATGCTTCAGCAACAGTAATAAACAATTCTGCTACTTCAGCAGCAGATGCCTGGAAAGGACTAAGTAAGCTTCTAACATTTTTCTGCCAGAAATAAAGCAGCTAAGGGGTAAAAATGCCAAGAAATACCAAAAATACTGCTCCCCATTGCTAGAAGAAAGCCAAAACAATTCAAGTGGAGAAGTAACACCTATTTTGTGGAAGCTGAGAATAAAAAACAAGCAAAAATTTTGTTTCATTGGCCAATCCTCCTCACGCAACCTCTTCCCCTCCCTGATGACAACTGGAAAAACTGAAAAACGAAAATAGAGCCTGACTTTTCATCCAATCTTGTCCTGTCATTTACTTGCTGAAATCAGTCCTTTTTCCCAATCTTTTCAAGAGTCAGCATGTGAAATACAACAAGAACTTTCATTTATTCAAGTGATGCACAACAGCAATCAGACACATCAGACCTCTTGCAGACATTAAGCCCAGAAAGTGGTAAGACCATGGTGGCAAAATCCAGCTTCTTTCCCACTACAGCAGTACTTTGCACTACCTTGGGAATCCTCAGGAGAAGTCTTACTTTTCCTTCTGGATCCTCTCTGGATTGCAGGCAATATAGCACAATTTATGAGCAAAGAGTAGAAGCATTTGTGTTAGCAGCTCTCGGGAAAAAAAATACATATATATATATATATATACACATATATTTTTTTTTATTATTTTTATTTTTTTTGATGCATGTCATGCTCTAATCTTGCCTGAAGAACGGCAGTACACTTTACCTACCTACATGTGGTCACATGAGGTCAGCCTGACCCTTCACAGACATCACAATGATCATGGTGTTCTCAGTGCATCCTAGAGCATCAGACTTGTAAAGTCCGCCTGTCACCCACAGCCTTGGGTAACAACACATTCACCCACCTTGAAGTTTCCTTCTTCTTTTACTCTTTCAATCTGGTACATAATGCAAAACTCAACTCCTTTAGCAAAAATTAAATACTATCCTCCTAAAAGATGCTGTAAGTAATAGAATTCCCTAGCTCCCCCTTCCAGTGAAACATCTGTGTCCAGATTTAAAGAAGACATAGAACTTCTAACATAGGTTTTTGACATTCTGATGAGAATTCTTTTCATGGGGCTAGTTACAAACCAGATCAAAAGTATATGCTCAATTTTGATCCTAACAACATTAAAACCCATTATACTAAATCATTTCCCCATGGAAAGATTTCAATATATATGAAACTGTCAAAAATCTCCATTATACACATAAAGGGTACTATGCTATATACCAAAAAAAAAAAAAAAAAAAAGGTAATATACAGCCTACAGAGAAATAGGAAAGATAAATGAACATCTACCACAGAGGCTGGGCAATTCCTAAATGGCAAAGGGTCAGAAAAAAATCTTCAGGTTATATTGTGAAGCATTTCTATTATCTTTGTGATTGAGTAGAGCACAGGGACTGCTATCAATAAATGTCCATACATGTTTTACAGTTTGGCTCACTACAGCCTATTTCAATTTTCACTGACTTGAAGAAAAAACAAAAAACAAAGAAAGCAGTCTTGCCAGCAATACGGGAAGAGACTACTAAACAAACTATTCTACACTTTGACTTCTAAAAAGACTGAATTTAAACCTTCTGAATTCTATATACACAGAATTACCACTATCTCCTTTATGAGCTAATAAAGAAACCCCAAGGAAACATAAACCATATGCTAAGTTAAGTACATGCTGGGACATTAGTCATGTCATTCTATTTCTTCTTGCTTTAAAATATTCATGTCAGATAATCATAAAGCATCCTGAATTTTAAAGAAGTCAAAAGGAAAAACAATTGACTTGAAAGAATATGTTTCCCATTTCTAAATACAAGCCTGAAGCCACAGGGGTCTGTATTCTTTTTCTAGCTCCAGTGGTCTTTGGCTGATATACCTGCATTAACCAAAATAGTTACAGTGAACAAGTGCTGACAGAAGATAGCTAGCAGTGTGTTCTGATCCCTTTGCTTCCTTTTCTCCAGCTTAATTCATCTTACCTGAAATAACATGTGTTTATTATAGGGGTCAAAGAAGCCTTTGAACTTTAGATTCAAAACCTTTTCTAAATTTCAGCCTGTAACACTTCACAAGTCTTCTGAAGTCCCTTACATAAAGCTATACAAAAATCACCTACTCTTCTTAGTCTCTTTTTCCACTGATAAGGATCAGCATTATAAAACACTGATGCTGTAATCTATGAACCAGATATGGCATACATGGTCAATCAGTTTGAAGTCTATTCTGGCAATCCCAAGGTAATTGTATGGTCTCAACCTCAAATCTTTTATTGCTTAATTTCCTGAGAACATTTGTCAATGGCACACAAACAGAGATGTTTGACTCATGTCACCAGTTTTAATTCCTGCCCATTTGTTTCTAAACAGGACTGAATGCAGCAGGATCAGACCACCTCGAGAGTCAGCACTGGATTCTAAGCTAGTGCAAGTTAAGAATGTACTTCACAATCCATTCTGAGATAGTCTCCTCCCTACATAAGCTGTTTTTCCTATATGCCAAAGGCAGATTCTAACACCCACCTAGACTCCAATTTTTGATTGTTCACTGATACCTGTAAAGCAGTCAAGAAAACAAATCTTCATGTAGAAAGCCAAAGATTAAAAGGAAGTGCTGCTTTTGGCAGGGTTTTGGACTAATCTAAAACAACAGAGTAAGTTGCATTCTCTTACCAACTTTACCATACAAATTCTGAGCTACTTTGTAGAGAACGTTTACCTTCTTTGCCATTCTGTGAACCCAAAATAATTCCTAGTCCACTTAACCTTGTCAGGTGCAATTCTTTTGTAATCTAACCTAGCAGCACTTCACAAAGCCCCACTTGCCTTGGAAGGTGTGGTCCAGTAAAAGTAAACTGTTTCAGTTAAACCTATTCCAGATGTGTGAGAGGCAGCAAATGCTCTCCAATGCAAAAGTCAAGGCAGTGGCCACAAAGACAACTTGTGACTCAGAAGTCTTCCACTCTCAGATCTATAAGTCTGAGTTCAACATTGCCTGTTGCCTTGGGCTGATTTTTCCATACCTCAGACTGTGAAATGGGAAGACCAGACCTTCTTTCATCCATCTCCACTCCTTTCTTTGTGCCACCATACAGGTGAAAAGAAAAAAAAAAGTTGCGAAAACATGTGTAATTGTAATGTAATGGCGTCCAGCTTCTGGCTAACATGTAATACCCCTTAGGTACACATTTTATCTTGATGTCTAAGGATGCAGCAGTCCCAAGTCAAGAGGCCTCTGAACGAGCTTGCTTGGCTACCAGAAACAGTATGACTACGTTAATATGACACGCAAAGCTAAGACATTTCTAGCTAATGCCATATTTTGCCATACTGAGATACCACTTGGCATACCATAGGTCTGCCACCCACCACGTTTAGCACAAATGATAGTTCTATCACATCTAGTACAGTAAAACATCTACAATTGCTTCTAGAAAAGAGATTGGGCTTTGGCTAGTGTGTGCAAATAAGGCTTGAGCCTGCAATGTCAAGCAGTCACTGAGCCACAATTGTACCTACAGAGTTGCCAAAAAGTGCACAGCAAAATTAGACCTGAATGCATTAAAAAAAGCACTGGTCACAAGCAGGTGTTAGAGTTGATGTGCAGACTAATAATTCCCTTGGTGTCCCTCTTTGCCTGGAAAACTAGTGACAATACTTTCTTACGTGTATTGTTACTTTTCTCTAGAAAGGAAAATTATCATCTTGTATGATTTTAATCCAATAAAAAAATACACAAAGTCCCATGAGAAATCAGTGAAGTCTATGTTATAATGGCTAAACTAAAAAAAGGGGCACAAAAATGGAGAAAGACTTGATTCTGCAGAGTTACAAATACTCTTTCCTGGAATTAACAAAGCACTTTTGTCATTTCTCTAAGTTCACTAACATACCTCGTGTATCTCAGCAAACTATATAACCACTTAGAGGTAAGGATGTGCTCAAGTGCTGTGCTGGGCAAGAAACAGCTCTCAGGGCTGTGCAGAATAAAGGAAGATGTTTATTGTCAGTATGCACTAAGAAACAAGACTTAAACAGGACGTATTTCACATTGCCAATTTTGTGCTCAAGTAAATGCTAGTGTTCACTCAAATGTCTTATTCTTCTTTCATTCATTTCCTGTAAATCTGAAATGCATACAAATATTTATATATCGAAGGTATCAAAGTGAGAGAGGCTTTTCTAGAGCCTGGAAGTGTTTATTTCTTGCCCTTATTTCTAGTGTGATATGCTGATAACTTTTTTGCCACGCATTCTCTGTATGATTTTGGTTTTCTAGCAAAAAAAAATCTCAAAGGAGAAAATAATCCATTTCCAGACATTGGAGATGATCAACTTGCATGTTAATTACTGTTCCCACTTTCCATTTTTTGTTTCATTATACCAATGCTGAAGCTATAGTGTGTCCAGGAAGAACCAGATTACCATGAAAGACAGCCATGCCCTGAGATAAACATGGAAAAAGTGACTGAAATAGATGATTTCCTTTACACAACAAGGGTGGCAGTGTAGTTACACAGCTGAAGCACACTCATCACAGAAGAAAGTATTCAGTGGGCAACAGAACTACCTATGATAGCATTCTAGGTACTTACCACTGCACAGGGAAAAATAAGCCAAACAGAAGGAAGGAAAAGAAATACAAGTAACAAAAAACACAATTAATAAATCACATGAACAAAGACATACAAAATAAATACAACCATTGCTACTCTGATGTTGACTTTGTATTGTCTGTACATACTCAGACAGTAATTTTAGTTTGAAGTATCTGCTAATTGCTTGAGGGACAACAGGGGTAGGAGACTTAGAATTCATGTTATGCTTACCTCAATATTAAAAAGATATGCAGGCAAGAGAATGGCTGGTTACCTTATGACTGTGCTTTCTGCTTCCCATACTTGCTTGAATTCCTTTGTGTTGCAGAACGTAGTAGTTATGACCTTTTGTTTTGTTTTACTACATATATGTGGGTTTAACAAACTTGTTAACTTACTTCCTAAGAGGTTCTCAATTTTCTCCAATACTTATAAAGAAAAGACTTATGAGAATAAAAAAAAACTAAAATGCAAGTTCAGGTAAGTTTGAGACTTCAACTGTTTAACAGACAGGAAAAATTTTTACAAATGAAACAAGTTTACTCAACATTCTGATTTTTCAAGATCATGAAACAGTGATGCAGTGAAACAGCATCCATTTTGTTAAAAATATTAACTTCTTACATTTTTCAGGGGAAATGGTTTTACTGAAAACAAGACATTTTGGTGCCACATACTACTCTTAACCCCAAGATCTG
Organism: Anas acuta; assembly: GCF_963932015.1. NCBI lineage: Eukaryota > Metazoa > Chordata > Aves > Anseriformes > Anatidae > Anas > Anas acuta. The sequence goes on from NC_088985.1 coordinate 6,619,174, forward strand.
AAAAAAAAAAAAAAAAAGAAAAAAAAAATGGCCAAAAGGCCCAGACCGGTGAAGCTGGCAAAAATGTCATACAATGTTCTTTAAACTGCAACATCCTTTAAACATGCACATTACAATTAGAAAAGATGACGCCATTAACTAGCAAATATATCTGAAAACACTAAATGACTGAAAAAGTTACACTTTGTTTAAAGTCTCTTCTACTTACAGTGTTTTCCATGTAGTTTTAATTCTCGAGCAGCAGAGCTGTTCCAGATGGCTTTGTAGCCAATTTTCTCAAGCAGTTCCTGCAGAGTCAAAGAAGTCTCATTCTTTGATGGGATTACAAGTTTGGCTGATAAAGGCAAGAACAGAAATGTAATATTCTCAGAATTGTCTAAGTTTTTTAAAGCCCTAAAGTATATAGTTAATGGATTAAAAACTGACTAAATTACATTAAGTGCTGAAAATAAGAAGAAAGGGAAAAGTTCTTTGTTTGTTTGTTTTAAGGTAATCATGACTTAATAGGAACCAGTCCCACTCTACTTACAGTCTGAGCATAAATATTATATCCCTGCAAATAAAACTACCATCAAACACAACCAGAAAGATAAACAGTGAAGAGAGGCCATGCATTCAGAATGGGCCCAGATGTTTGATAAGCATTAATGTAAAAAAAAAAAAAATGTAGTACATCCCAACATAAAGTTATAAACCCATGAGAAGGTTGCCACCCACACCTATAGAGGGGGGGCATTGCCTCACATAGCTGTGACTCTACCCAAGTTTCAGTGTGATCCTTGGTTGCATGAAGAGAAATAACCAGAGATCAGCAAGAGCTTCGGCTCATCTTTGAGGCAGCATTCTGACCTGTAACAAAACACTGCACACGGACTTCTTGTCACATTTTAAGGACACTGGAAAATTGGATAGGATGTCCAAAAGAGGCTTTAGGAAACAAACCAAGAGGTTAAGAATAAAAAATAGAGTAACTGCCTTCACTACATTTTTTTTTAAGAAAAATATACTGCTATCATGGCTCTTAAATCCTGCAGAATAACATTAATAAGATTACCTAAAAATGTGATAAGCAACAAAACTCAGGTAAGAAAGAAGAATAAACCACTGAAATAACAGAAGAAACAGCAGGTTCCCTCTCCCTGTTGTCTTCAGATGATGGGATGCCTTTCTGTTAACAATGCTTTTCTCAAAGATGATAAAGGAGCACCAGGTGAAACAATGACCTGTATTTGCAGGAAGCTGGAAAACTGATCTAACTATGGACACAAGCAGAGATTTCAGTAGCATGTAGACAGCAATTCAAGCTTCCTTAATTATGTCATCTCTACAATTGATCCTGTGGGCAATAAAGCAAATTGCTACCTGAATTTGGGGCATGAGCTAACTAAAAACCTTCTCTCCTCTGTTGTGCTTAACTCTTACAACGACATACAGTTTCTCAGTATACTGTCCAAACTACCAGCCATCCACAACTGTATCCACTCTCTATAGCTATGGCCAGAAAATTCCTCTGCTATTCTGAGAGATCACATTAAGGTGCTACAGAATGTGCATCAAGGGTGAAATCTATGAGGTCTTCAAAAAATTTATATATCACTATTATAATATGCTCTGACTTATATTGCATCTCCCTACCTTCTGTTTTTTTTTTTGTTTGTTTGTTTGTTTTGTTTTGTTTTTTTTGTTTTTAAGAATAAAGAAATGTCAAATTTCACATATTCCTACTCTGGTTATTCCCTTTTATGATCGCCAAGACCAACGCTGTCTCAAACCATTCAATGATCACAGAATTCTTACTGTTTTGCCTTATTTTTTTTCCCCACAATCACACACACACACAAAAAACAGACCTAATACTGTTATCAACATGTACAACAGAAGTTGACTAACAGAGTTTACTGAAGTGAAAGAAATGCCTCTGTTCAAGGCAGCAACTACTACCATATAAAAGAGAGTTCAATTGTATGATTGGTGCTACCGTGATTTAAAAGGATTTCTTTTCCCTCCTGAAGGCATCCATGAAGTTTGGCCAATTCAGAGAGAGACCACCTACATTCACAGAAACAGCAGCTTATTAATGAAATTTCTTTTTAAAATCTCACACAAAGTCAGATAAAACTGCCCAGGTATTAGACTGCACCAGGTGTATGAAAGACTAAAATGAGTTTATTTCCTGCCTGATGAGTTTACTTCCTGCCTGTTTTTTCAGCTAGCCGTATTTACTGAGATTCTGCATGCAGCAACTGCATTTCTGATGCCTCCCCGGGAGCTGGCAGAGGCAGGTCCCTCTCACAGCTAGAAAAACCGTGCTGCCAGCTGAGAGCATTAAAGTATTCCCAGCAGAGCAGAAGGGCACCATCTTCCCCTGTCCCAGTGGGAGTATTGCTATTTCTCTTTCTTGGAAAATGAGAGTGAGGCAGCCTTTGCACTATCAAGAGCTTTCAGATTTTTCTGATGTTTACAAAATAAACCTTACACAAGACAAGGATAAGAATTTTACATTGTCCAAACAGATCAGTTACCCTTTTATGTTGCTCACAGTAGTAATAATAGCTAAAGCACACAGGCTGGAAAGCTCCTGCATCGTTCACTCAGTACCAATGATGCAGAATAACTAAGCAGCCAACCATCACATTTTGCAGAAATCTTCAAAGGTTGTCCCCATACAAGCAAATTCAAACTTGATGAGTCACATGAGGAAAACAAGCTCGGAGAACAGAGACAAGCCTGTCTTGCAAGCCTGCAACAAACTGATTATAAATATTGTGAAGTGAAGGCATCGTGGCCGACATTATAGTTAGCATTTGGGGAATATTGAGGGAATCATAAGCATGGCATACCCACATTCAGCTCTCTCAACCCAGCACAAAAGAGTTTCAGTCACCTGTGACTCTGTTATGCTTGGCACCACTCCTCACCTGACCTTTCCTTCAGTGATTTCCTGTCACTACCTTTCTTCATACACTGGTATCCATTCCCAGCTTCTTCTCCATCACCATTTTCCCAACTTGCAAGGGCCTCCTGGATACACGCCTTCACTCCTCCTCTCTCCACTGTCTTATTTACTGAAGCCTCATACTTTATTCTCTCTACTCTCTTCAGTGATTTCTTCCCTCCTTGAACATTCAAAGAGCTTTAACACTGCCTAGTTCTAGGTCTAAAATAAGCCTGCACTGTTATTTATTTACAACTTTTTTTCTGCCTGTGATTGAAATTTAAAATAACTCACTAGCAAATGACAACTACCACCATCTCCATTCAACAAAATGCCTATTTATCTTCAGATAGCAAGAAACACAAGGGTTATTTGTAAAAAGCAGTGCTTCCAAAACATATTTCAATGCTTTTTCTTAGGTTGTGTTAATTTTATGTCCTTTATGTTAAATTGCTTTATTTTGTTTTTCTTCTGAAGGTTGTAGTTATTTTACTGTTATGGGGTAGTCCTCACTCCTTTCTCACCCTGGAAATTACCTTGATTCAAGTCTAACTTGTCAAATTTAGTACAAGCCTGTTAGAAAAACATACATATTTTTTTCAGAGCAGTTCATTTCTTTCCATGACATAAAACTATAACAAAACAAAACAAAAAAACATCAGATTCTCATTTTTTCTAATTTTTGGGTGCTTAACTAAACCATGCCCTGAAATACAAGGTATATTTGAGAGGGATTTTTTTTTTTTTTTTTTTTTTTTAGATTTCTGCAGTGCGTTATTTCCCTCTGTCAGGCTGTGCCAGCTGTTGCAGCTGCCTCCCTGGCCTTCCTCTTCTTCACACTGCATTTCTGTTCAGTAGTTCAACAAAAGCATAAGTCTTTTTATGCCAAAGAGTCTGTTAGCGCAAAGAAAGCCTGGCCAGGCAGCACCTGGGGAGAAACACTCCTTCCTAATATCATCACTAACTGTGTTACTTAGCAGACAGTATTGCTTCTCTGTGCAGCCTTCAGTACATCTGATGACTACCATCTGCAGTAGAACTTGTGGAAAAACCTAATATTGAGCTTTTCACAGAGACGGACCTTGAGGTCTGGGAAGGAAAGCTGCCAAGTCAGCCCTCCTCCATGAAGCTTAACGCTCTCCCCAGGAGGGCACGAGATCAGCCACCCCATGCTGGGGCCACTTCCCGCCTTCTGTCCTCAAGGGCCGCGTCACACCTACACATCCAAGAGGCAGCAGAAGGCACAGAGCTGCTCCTTGCTGGCCTGCTCACCTCAGCTGGCACTGTAATTTCTGCTCTCTGATGTCAGCAGCACTGTTTCCCTCTCACCTCTCCCCAGGTCACCAGTGTCCTCTCAGGGATTACAACCAGCACACCAGCTGCCTCAGGGAAGTGGCTGCCTCATGTGCGGGGCACCTCAGGCGATCAGCCACCTCAGGCAATCAGCTGCCACACTCTGGGAGCCTCAGGGAAGCTGCCACCACGTCTGGGGCACCCCAGGCACACCACAACTGCAGAGCCTCAGGCAAGCATCTGCCTCAGGCAAGTGGCCACCAAGCGTGGGACACCGCTGGTGAACAGCCACCTCAGGCTGTGCATTCCCACCTTCAGCCATGTGCCCCACAGCACTGCAGGCAGGCAGTGAAAGCAGCAGCATGAGCCAGCCCCAAAGAGGGCTTTTTTTTTTTTTTTTTTTTCCTTTCACACCTACAAAGCAGGACTTGGTGTGTCCTGTGCCAGCATGGCCAAACCCAGGGGGCGCCTGCCTCTCCCAGGCTGCAGGGCCACCACCAGGCCAGCCCCAGGCTCACCCCACAAGCGACCTCCCTGCAGCTTTTTTAAGGACTGAGGTTTAGCTGGGGCAAAAGGGAGCCAGGGCTCTGCTGCTCACAGGCTGCCACCTTCTCGGCTGTAAGAGCAACAGCACATCTCCTCCTCTTCCTTCCCCAACCACCCTGAGGCCTCCATTATCAGCAAGCCCCCAGCAAGCCACCCCCATCCAGGCAACCGTGCTCAGGAAATTCACAGTGTGAAATTGGAAATAGAGAAATAAATTGCGGAGGTAAACTCCGCTCCCAGAGGCTAAGCCCATCGCTGCAGCGATCACAGAGAAACACAACCCACATCAGGGAGGAGGAGGAGGAGCAAGCTGTACTGCTTATTTCCACAGCTGCTTGATGTAACTTAAAACAAGAAGCAAATTGGCTGGCTCCGAGGATGGGGGGAGGAGAGAGAACTCATATACCTTTTTCTCAGGCCATTTTAGTTAATACCCCCTGTGACTGTAGGCTTGCTCGTAAAAACAATCTCAGCATCAAATATTAAAACCTTTCCAGGGAAATCTTTAACTTCTGTACTTACTGCACTCAATCTTTTTTGTTCCCTTCATCAGCACTTTTTAAATAATTAATAGCAGGTAAAAATTATCTTTTACATTAATACCATTGTCTTTTACATTAATACCATTCCTAGTACTCTTCAAAGAGCAGCTCCAACAGATGTCCACCACATAGGACCGACCAAGTGACACACTGTGCTGCTTTACCTTTTACATTTCAAGTCTGAACTGAGGGCAATTTCTTTTCCCAGGTAAAACTGAAGCTCTCCACCCAAGCGCCTGCGAAACACTCACCGCCCCTGGGCCCAGCTCCTGAGGAGAAATGGGCATGCAGCTGCCTTCAGCCCTCCAGCGCAGGGCACAGCTGGCTCCTACAGCCTCAGCCCCTCGCATTGTCACACCTTTTGCAGCACCACAGGTCCACCCAGGCCTCCAGACATCTTCCTCGTCTCTGCACCACCAGCAAGCCCTTCTGCCAGCCTTCTGCGTGCCCCCAGCAGGTTGTCACGGCCCACAGCCATGGGCTTCTTCAAGACCTTGTACAAGAGCTTAGGACGGCTTTCATCAGTGCCTCCTCCTGCCACCTCTGCCAGGCATTTTCTGTCCTTCACCTTGCATTCGCCTTCCCTTTTTGCCTTGCTAGCTCCTACGAGCCTGTTGCCATGGAAATCCCCAATTGCAAGCCTCTCCTTGGCCTCTCAAGCCCCAGGAAACCAGCCCCTGAAAGCTTCTTCCCTCTGGTATGCACAGCCTGTCCTGGTTGTGTCCCCAGCTGGCCCTGGTTGCATGATGGGGACTTCACTGGCTGCCCTGCAGAGCAGCCGCCTCGCGTTGAGCTGAGTCTGAATTGGTCCCAGTGCCGCTGTGAGGCAAACCCCACAGCACGAGCACGTTACAGATCATCACACCATACGCCACAGCAATCTAGTTGTGATTTATGCCTACAGAATGGCAGCAACATAGTTAAAAATGTCAAATACATCAGCGAAAAAATCCCAACTGCTCTGGTTCTCCAGTTTGCCTATGCTCCATTAATAATGTTCCGAGCGTTCTACTTAATACAATAACTACAAATTAAGTTGAAACAGGTCATTCTACCACAATAAACTACAGAAGATTTCCAAACAGAGAAGAAAATTTCCATTGACAACCTTCCCTATAAATTTGTATTTCATCTTTGTGTATATTTGATATTATTATTGCTGTTAGTGAATTTTGTAAGAAGTATTCCTCCTTAAATTTGGTTAAAGAACTTAATAGGAAGGAATAAACCTATATTTTTTCAGCCTAAGTAAAAAAAATATTTCTTCGTTTCTTGACTAAAATGTCAGAGAATCGAAGGAAATGTTATTTTCAAGTCAAATAATGCTAATGCTATGCTACTAGAATAATACATAATGCAGTAGAATAGATAAGTGATTCACATGTATCCACCACAATTCACTGGTAGGCTTTTTTATTTTTAACCAATATAGCGTCTAATGGGCACAATAACTGGAATATGAACCCAAAGCTATTTTCACTTCCAATCCACTTTACAATGATGCTTTTGCAATTTAAGTACCATTCTTAATCCATTTTCATAGGCCTCCTATTTAATGCAACAGGATGAAAGTGACCTTAGGGACATTTTCTCCTCTCCATTGCAGATAATACAGGCTTAACTGAACTCCAAAATAGGAAGATGGTTGCTTTTAGATAGGACTGTCTCAGTCACAGCACAGAAACATTTTACAGCCACTGAGGCATAACTATGTATTTACTTTCCCAGCAATAAAATTTCCTGCATTGTGACTGGTGCTGTAACTATGGTTTACAAACTCGTACTACAATTATTTAATGTAGTTCAATTTGCAAAACCCTCTCTTGCAATTGACTAATAATAATTGAATCATAGTCTGAGCAAAACTTTCTCAATAATTGCTGTGCTATCATCCTTCTCAATTATTTTGTAGTTAAATGCATATTTATTTTTACCTCTGTGAGAACTTTAAAAACTTACTTTAAAATGATCACCTTATTCAACAGTTACAAAAACAACTTACTAACTTTTCTCCTACAACGAAACATTGAAATTTCCAAAGTGAGATAATAATAATCTAATAGCCATCCAAATGTGAGACGCTATCAAGAGGAAATAGGTTTTGTTTGCTTTGTTGTTTTTTCTTAGTTTTAACTGCCATTGAAAAGCAACGTTACATTTAACCACGCAACGAGCAACATGCAGAAAACATACACTTTCATTTAAAATTATGCATCTCAGTCATACAAAAGAACACCAGTTTGTCAAGCTGTTTCATTCACACACAAAAAAAAGCTATCAGAAAAAAAAGGAATCTTGAACCAAAAAAATATTAATAATGATTTCAGAAACTAATTTCTGAAACATATTTCTATTTTTTTTTTATATATTTTTTTCATGTTATGTTTTTTGTAACTGTTACACAACTGAAGTTAATACATACATGTATTATCCAAAAATTATATGTTTTCTTCAGTTTTATTTTGGTGTAAAATAAAAAGAATCTGCTTCAGATTGAATTCAGATTGAATTTTCAGGGGTTTTGTTATCTGTCATAGAAAAAATAGTCGTATTCACAAGCTGTGTTTTAAAGATGCACATTTTTCATTTTTAAAGAAAACCAAAATACGTCTTTGCTTTTCATGTGACAGCCCTGTGAGAGGACTGAGATAGAGCTCAGGAATATCACACTCCTATCTACTATCCAGAAATAATTAAGCAATTATTGTGACCCAATAGTTTCCTGGGAAACAGGAATTGGTTTGCACACTTTGACTAAGGAAGCATGGAAGACAGTGCTACTGTTTATATCCGTATCTCTTCCAGGCAGGACTGGTATACAAGTGAAGTAAAACAAACAACACTTGCCCACTGAGCTTACATCACTCATTTCCCTTTTTCTGAAAAATTGAATTTCAAAGCTCTGCATAGGTGCTGTGGTATGCCAGAGAGTAAACATGGTTTCCAAAATCACAACAGGTGTGTCTCAAGAATGGTTTGAAGTATGTGATCTCACCTCGTTTCTGCTTTGGGGAGAAGACCAGCCCCCAGGTAGTCAATAAAACATTTCCTCTCTCACCTCAGAGGAAGTAGAATCATGTCCTGCTTCTCATAATCAGTTTCTGGTGATTAAAAATAGATTTCTTTATCTCTGTTGGCAATCACAGTGTAGGTGTTAATCAATGAGTTAACAGGCACACATACAAAGCTTCCCCATTTAGCTCTAAAAAAAAAAAAAATCTACATGCTACCAGTGAGCAAAACCATCTCTTTATCTTGACACAGTTGTCTGCCATTTGATACAATGAAGTTTTTAGCAAATTGAGATGAAGGATGGCAAAAAACTGGGCTCTAAAATACCCCTTAATTTGGTGTTTGGTCAATGTCCCGCAAAAGGTTATCAAACAGGTCAGACAATTTTCATGGACAAAGTATTTGCATAGTGATAAGCAGCGTGATGGAAATAGTGACACAAAAAATTCATTCTCTTGTCACCCTGGAGAAAGCTACAGACATCCTTGTGTGGTTTTACTGTCATGGGATAAGAGATAAATTATGTATATGGCACAACACCATGCTGATTTGGGGGAGGGCATGGTGAAGGTGAAATGCATACCTTCTGCTCATGAATGTCAATCTAACTGAAGCCTTGGAAATATATTGCTGACAGACTGCTAAGAAGCAAAAAGGACAGAAGACAGGTTGTCTGGGTGCTTGCCGTGAGAACTGAACAGAAACTTCACTGTTCAAAAAACAATCAGAGCTCCCAAAAACATTTTTGGGTAAGAGAGGTGATTTTAAAAGCATTCTTTCAAGGCTGAGACACGTCAAATTCCCTAAGTGTCAGAAAAAAACAAAGAAACCATCACTACTCAGAGACTGATGCCAAATCTTGAAGTTAAAAATCAGTAATAAAAAATAAACTGATGTGTTATTTCAGATTCAGTACTGGGATATTCCTTCTTTCTTTTAGATTTTTCCAGTTCAAGGACTTGATAGTTCCCCAAACCAGTCCAACGGTCTACTTCCTTCTTGCTTGGTGGAGACTGATTGTCTTTCACAGCACACTGGAAAATGACAAATACTTATGCAGTTGTTTAAAATGTAAATAGCAAATGATGATGACAGAAGACAAAGCAAACATAAGCAACTGTGTGAAGGATTGTTTCAGATATATCTTCTGATATACAAATGCATATATGCAGGCTTACATCTTTCCCTCAAATATTAAGAGGTATGTTCTTTGATTTTATTTTAGTTACGAGATAATTTCTTCACACACTACCAATTGTCATTTTATGGCATAGTGGTAAATCAGTCTGGCCTTTAAGGTTTCTTTGCTGAAGAGAAAAACATTTAATCGCAGAGAAGATGCCAAAAGGTCACGTGAATTCTGGTGCTGATACCTGTTTCTGGCACACTCATGAACAGAAGAGCAAACTGTATCACATCAGCTGTTCGGACAGAAAGATACTGCTGCTTGTTGCCTGTGATCAGCAGCAGGTACAGAAATGCACGAGTCAGTTCTAAATGCCTGGAGGTCCAATATGTTAGCCTGAGATTTTACTGACCATATGGGAACCACATACAAAGTTTTACGATTTAATATTACCTTCACTATACGACCTGAAAACAGACATCCAAGGACTGAAGCTAAAAGGACTGTTTATGTTAGTCAGAAACGGAACCAAAGACAAAAGACTTAGGACACCACAGGATGACAGCTCCAGAAAATATGTAAAACTTTCAACACTAATAGATGCCACTGTCATCATTTCATACTATATAATGCACAATCAAACGTAATTGCGGTATATATGATGCCAAATATCCCTTAAGAGCTTCATCTGACACGTGTAACTCATATGAAAGGATTTCATAAAGTCACTGCATATTAAGCAGTACAAACAGACCCATGAATGCATTATCATTGGCAAAAGGTCAGGTTTTTCTTTTTCTGTTTTCCTTATTCTCTATGCTGTTTCTCAAAGAGCAGAACCACCACTTTACTTATGTCAGGACACGTTCTGCATTAGGTGTTACTACTATACAAAACATTATTGATGTCTTTTACCCTTTACTGCAAATGAAAATATTTTATCCCTCACTTCGGAAACACTCATCACATGGTGCAGCAAAGGTCTTCAGATGGCTCTGTGGTCCTTCAAACACAACAGCCATTCTAAAATCACCTCAGAACACCACATCAGTGTTCAATTCAGTAATACAATGCACAAAACAAGACCTATCTAGATTAAAAAAAAAAATCCAACATTCACTGAACAACAAAATTATTGTACCTCATGGTAGAAGGTGTTGGTCCATGTTACAGAGTGATCTGTCCACAAGACAGCACTCGGGGAAAAAAAAATCAAGCAGGGAAAGTGAAACTCTAAGATAACAACTTTCTTTTAATTGTGTTACCAAAGACGGCGAATTTTCCAGTGTAGAAAAAAAATGAACTCTGATCAATGGGAGAAATCTGTTGCTTCCATTCTAAGAACATTATGTTCCTTTCCATTGTAGAGAGGGGAAAAGAGGAAAAAGAAAAAAAGCAGTTTGGAAGCCAAAGCCTTCCAAGTGGACCTCCAAGATTTAAATCATTTTGCACTGCCTGAGCTCTGTGCTCCTCCATGACAGTGCTTTACAGGAATGAAAGAATTTCAGGTTTTTTGCTCTCCGTTGGTTAGAAATAAGTGACATATGAGAAACATTCAGATCCTCAAGCAAAAGTTCGCATCTTTACTCATGTAAGATCGCAGAAATTAAAGCAAGAAAAGGGTAGTGGGTTGCTTATTTGTTTGGAGCATGCTGTTTAAGAAGGAGGCAGTATCTGTCATCAACCTGAGGAAGGAATAAGGGAACATGCTGTTTAAGAAAAAGGCAGTACCTGTCATCAGCATGAGGAAGGAATAATGATAGCAGCTAACTTTTTATTCATGTGAGCTCTATTTCTTTTGAACTAAGGTTTTGTAGCACTTCTTCATTTTTGACTCAAGCAATTTATCAAAACTCAGGATCCTGACAGTTATTTTGATTAGGAAGAGGATACCACCACGTCGCCAGGTAGTTTTCTGATGAAATCATGTTTACTTATATAGAATGTATGAAGTTCTGTTACCATGAACACAGGATCAAACAGTAAAACCTGTCATTATTCTCAGCGTGAAGCCTTGTCCAGACCCAAATCAGACAAAACAGACTTTCTTCAGTGGCACAAACCCAACATCCCTCTAGTTTTTGCTCCTCAGCAGGCTCCAGTTTTGTGCTGTACCTTGCTACTTCTCCCACATTATTTTGGTACAACCCCTTCATCTTAACCTTGCTGACATTAAAACAAAAGCCCCATTTGATTGCATAACTGAAGTCGTTTACATCCCTCCCTTTTGGATGAAGTCTGCTTAGAGGTTTCTGCCATTCACTCTACAAAGTGGCTCGCATGCTAGAGTTGCTCACTCTGGTTTTAATGTTTGTCCCAGCTCACCAGCTAAAAACTGTGATGTGTATTATATGGAATCAAACAGTTCAAATCCTCAACCTGAGCACGTTTGCAGTGTTCTCCCCAGATGAGAGACCCCAAGTGAACAAGGTTTCAGACAGAATACAGCAAAAGCCAACAGAGCACCACAGAAGTAACAGTTCTGGAAAGGAAGACACAAATACAGACTTAACAAAACCATATAGGAAGTCCAGTCTGTCTTGTGTACTAACAGAGGCGTTGGCTATCTCTCAACTCCCATCTCTAAAAAACTTCTGGCCAGTCTTTTGCTGAACACCTCCAGAGAAGAGAGAGGTCCAGCCTCCTTCCAAAAGATGTTCCCTTTTTAGTTAGAAAGCTTTTCCTAACCTTCAACCTGAATTTTTCTTAAACATTAAACACTGCTTTGCTGTTCTATCCCAAGTATAAAAGAAGAACAATGAGCTGCAATCCTCCACACTAAAGATGCTACAAATTGGGATACCATTATCCCATCCATTTTCTTTCCCATAACCACTTTTTCCAAACTTGCTTATATTCTATGCTTTGTAAACACTTGTCACTTTTCCCGAGTTCCCTCCAACTTGCGCACCACCTTACTACACAAAGAAATCTGTGGTTTTGCAAGCACACTACATTGCCGACCTGTATTCATCTGCTGTCCACACCAAGATCTTTTCACAGTGTTCATGCTGCCTCGGCAGTTATTATTCTCTCTTTTTCACTCGAGCTTGTTCCTCATCCCTCCTAGGTATAGACTTTGAAAAGCTGAACCTGAGCTCGTTAATTTAGGACTCACTTTCAAATTAAGAAGGCCCTTCTGAATTCCAATTTTGTCTTCCATTGTCCTTACAGCGTAACAGCTTGATGTCCTCTGTGCATTTGACCAATTTAACCTCTATTTCATTACCCAAGTCCTCAATGAAAATGCAGAATAGAAATGGGATGGTTTGGCCCCACTTTAAACACCCTCTCAGTCTGTCACTAAACTATAGCTACTTTTGAGTGGCTTTTAATCCTTTGTGTGCAGTGTTTTCATGCTGGATATATTTCCTTGTGTTGTATATATAGATAGGAGAAAAATGTCAAAAGCTTAACAGAAGTCAAATTACATATCCCCCCGTGTACTATTATCCTTTCCGAGAAAGAAATCAAGTTAGTTTGACATGATTTGTTCTTCACAAATCCATAGGGTGGTGGTTTTATATTTTTAATCACTTCATCTTCAGCAGCTGATAAATTGACTGCTTAATAATTTGTCCCAGAACCTTTCCTGGGGCTGAAAGGCAGGCTGACTGCTCCACAGTTTCCCCAGATCAGTCCATTTTTCCCCTTTATTTTTTCCCCACTTTACAATTTCAAGTGATAACTTTGTGGAACTTGGCCTCTTAATAAAATCTATTCTACAAAAAGATAAACAAGACTAATGTCCCAGAAAGTGATCTGCATATAAAGTACAATTTATCTGAACTATCCTTGGAGTTTCACAAAGGACCATGGCTCATTCAGTATATTTGCCAGGAAAAAAAAAAAGAAAAAGAAAAAAAAAGAAAGGAAAAAAAAGGAACAATTGGGACTGCTTATTTTAGCAAGAATATGAATCAGAAGGGACATGCTGGAAGGATACAAATGAGTGCACAGCGTAAAGAAGTTAAACCAACTGCTCCAGTTAATCCTCATGTGATGCAAAACAAGCAAGTAAGCAATAAAACCGAAAAGCACACTTTTTAAGGATAAAAAACAAGCCACACACATTCTCCTCAGCTTAAAAGCGTGTGGACTCTTGTAAAGCCTTGCCAACAGTCAATAGTGAGGGGAAACGCCTAGCAGAAAAGATCAGACGCTGTGGTAAGAGCCAGAAGCAAACACTAGCCCCTCTACAGCAGATCAGCACAACACCAGCTTGCCTTCTTGAAACCAAACTAAGAGCATGGCCACAAGAAACTGCAAATAACTCCAGGGTCTCAGCACTGCTCCTGCTGCCCCGAAGTGCTTGCTGTGAGCATCCCTGGCTCACTCTCCCAGCACATTCCTACACTCAGGCTTGCCAGCTAAACTGTGATTCCTGACTACATGCATCTCTCCCCTCTTCCCCTGCTTCACAACAGTTTTGTTTTATGGTGTTTTATTTTTAACCATTTTGCAGTATAACATCCGATCAGTCTTGACCGCACTGGAGTAAATATTTCCTACGGGACCAGTAAGTTCATGACCAGCAGAGCACGCTGTTTAAAAGCTGCCAGAGCCTACCTTTTCCTTTCCTGCCTCACGACTTCCCTGTCTGGGCTGCTATTCCCATTTTCGTGTGTTCACTTCCACAACCTCCATGGCCTTTTTTTGCTCCTGCAAAATTAATCTCTTAACTGACAACTTGTGGTGAAGGACCTATTTAGCCTGGGACTGCTCATCCATCAACATGATCACTCCCCTCTTTCTCCATAGCAGTCTATTTTTTATTAGTTTGATTAAACCTGAAAAAACTTCCCCCCCCCCCTTTTTTTTTTTTTAATATAGTTGCAAAGTCCATCTCGGCCCAACTTTTATTTATATTCTCAAAGTACCCCTATATTTCTTCCCACCAAGACATTCTTTACTGCACACTGCCCAAAGTTTGCTCTGAAGACAGAATTATTAATTTCCTTAGGGTTTTCTATAGCACCTGTCAGGGTGATATTAGCTCTTCATATATATTAGAGGCGTTGTGAAATAAATGCCATTTGACTGAGGGGTAACTTCTCCTGCTACAGACACTTCTAGGCAAAGAACGGAGGCAAAGAGAAAAATAATGCCAGTATTGCACAGGAAGTGCGTGCTCACACAGGACATCTCACACGCACCTTACTGAACCACCTATGGCAGCAGTGCTGTTTTCTATTCCAAGCACAGCTACCACTGACCTGATGCACAGCTGCAAGTCAGCCCTTCTGCAGTGAAGCAAACTCCAGGGTCTGTAACGATGCACCACACAAAAGATCACACAAGCAACCCTGAGAAAGGGGCTTAGGTCACACGACTTGTTCCAGAAGAACACACTGACAAAGGCACTGAGCAAAGCCAGCTCTCTGGTGCACCACACTGAGGGGAGCCTGCAGCACTAAGCCATCTCTTGGCCTGCAGTCTCTGGCTATGCACACAACCTTGAGCCCTGGTCTACTCGACACTGCCTTGCTTTGCTCTTTCGACTGCACTTTCATTCCTAATTTTTTTCGTTATCTGCTCAAGAAATAGCTTGCAACTCACTTCCATTCTTCCTTCTTCCCCCTCAGCTGCTTCCCTCCAGTCTGTGGTTATGTAATTAAGAGCACTTTTCCAATGCTGTGCACACACAGGGCTATATTAAGGTTGCACAAGTATGCTGAGCCCCTGGCTTTGCAAACGTAATGTCTTCTATAAATTTGTGGTCACGTATGCCTATACCACAGCAGAATTAATAAATAATGCTTAGCAATTTCTTTACTTACTGCCTTATAAGAACAACACAAATCCTGTGCCCTCCTTTCCTCTCACCTCTTTCTTTGCAGGCGCACAGCTGTAGGCTAGGTGGCTTGGGGCCTGCTTTCTGTTCCGCAGCCCTGCGAGAGAAGACAGAGCACAAGATGTTAGAGAGCAGCACAGCCCCTGCAGCTGGGACCAAAATTCAGCCACTTGTCCACACACAGTCCCCACACTCCTCTTTCCATGCTCAGCAGTTGCGTTACTTTCCTTTTCCTTCAGGAGACAAAAACACCATTATGTACACGACTAACGGGTTCCCAAGCTAGCGTGTGCTGTTTACAAACTGATTTCTGCCCTGGTTCCTATGCTCAGCCCAACCAAGCTCTGCCAGTCAAGCAGTCGCAGTCCTGGGACCACAATTCACTGCTACAGCTCAGTGTGTGGGGATGGCCACGTTCTGAGATGTCCCAGATTCTGCCTGCTGATGGTCACACCATCCCCGTGTGCCCCACTGCAGCTGGGTAAGGAATTCTATCTCACCAGGACAAAGCAAACTACAGCATTTAACCATTAATTTGCATTAGACATTTAGGCATTAATTTAAATATTAAAAATAGTAAAGGAGAATTTTTTTTAAAGGCCTGGAAATTTAAGAGGAAAAAAACACAGAAAAATGAGCAGAAGTTAAATTTGCATAGCTAGCACTTTATAATGAACCTTTTTAGCAGAAAAAAATGCATCAAAGGCAAAGACTCATTGCTAAGACTCTATATTGCTGGGACCTCTGTGGGGTGAATGCGAGAGGCAGTTTGGGCTCTAACTGGAGCTAAACGTGCCCATCAGCAATCAGTGATTCAGATCGCTTTGTCTGATCATCAGCTGTGGGCATCTGTTGAATAGGGACACTGCAGTTTGGTTGTTGTGTTGTTTTCTGTACACTGACCTACCATCTCTGTGTTGCAACCAGTTAATATATTTAGAGACTCGCAGAATAACGAGATTTAATCTTTTTAGTGCCCCAGTTCTAGCTAGAAAGGCATGTGTGTAGGAGCAACTGGCTTTTTCATAAAATACCAAGGATTGTGTTATCAAGGTTTAAGTGCAGATTTTATTTATCCAAAATGGATTTATTTTGCTAAAGGAAAGGGGATTTCTCTGCCTGGCTTCCGTAGAGTGCATACCTTTGAAAGATTAATGTTTGCCTGAGGAATTTTTACTTTCCTCAGCTGGAGGCTTTGCTGTCACACTGCTATTTCTGAATTTCACTCACCACAGTAAGCAGGAGGGCTCACACCTGCCCTCTCCTCTCCTCCCTGTTCCCCAGCCCACCCTCTCTTCGAGAGGCCAGAGAGGTGGCTGGGGTGTTCCCCTCACCCCCAGGGACTCTAACAAGACCAATTCCTTCAATTTCCCAGCACAAGACAGAAGTTTCACAGGGACTGACAGTCCTGACAGCAGTCCAGACTGACAGCAGGGCCTTCCTTGAAAGCCAAGGTGCATCAGGGATCAGGCCCCAGGGGCAGCTGGGCAGCCTCAGGCAGCTCCCACAGATGCTCAAGTCAAGGCTGCTTGTTTCCTTTACAACCCTAATTACTCAAACCTATTCAAAACAGAGAAAATGAAGGGCTTCAGAATGCAAAGAAATCCCTCATGATGATCAATACCTGCTTAAAATGCTTTGTTATCTTGCAAACACCTTTAGTGCCACATCTGCTGTCAACTTCCCTCCATTTTAATTCTACCTTAGTCTGCAGATCCTAGTCTTAACACCAAAATTTTCCAGTCCACAGCTGCAGGACTGCTCCCACTGTCAGCACACAGATAGCCCAAACCCAGAGGTGTGGGGAAGGAATGGATGGCTCACGGTACCAATGCATGGTGCAGCAGATGCCACCAAACTCCCAGCACCTGCACAGGGACCTGATCTCCATCAAAATTGCGCTCAGCCAACACTAAGCAACACAGCCTGTCTGGGAGCAATAAGTGCACTACAGCCCTGCAATGGGTTCCTGATGAAATTCACCTGGTGTCAGAGTTCCTCTGTTTTCAGCAGATTACAGATTAAACAGCGAGGACTGCTTCTCCAAGAAGCTGACAAGGTAATGACTACAATGGTAAGTTATACTACTCAGATAACACTGTTCCTAAAACACTAAGTAAGAGGGCCATTTACTTTGGGAAGGTAAAAATCAAAAACCATAAACACTTACCACAGAAGAATTACTTATGCTGAGTATAAACACCTGACTTCTATTTAGGGTTTGTGCAAAAGTGGAAAGTTTTTTTTTTGGTGGGCAAGTGGAGAGATCATCCTACCGAGACAGCAATAATTAGCAAGTTCCTAGAAGTAATCCAACACAAGTATCATCTCTCAGTGATGTAAGGGATTTTATGAACCACCTCTCTTGGATGAAGGAACTGAGGCACCTGAGCTAGGCAGCCTGCCCGAAGTCACACAGTGATTGCATCCTGGTGCTGAATACCCCAGCAGCAGATTTACTCTACAGTTTACTGCACCTTCTCCACTTTTTTTCTTCTTGAATGTAGCAGTTAGTTAGCAAAAGGTATTTGCTGCTCTCTGGAAGGATATGGGATTACTCAGCACCTTGCATCATGGCATATTTTTACTGTTTATTTCAGCTGTGCAAGTTGCAAAAGCCATTGCTTTAGCAAGTCAATAAAAAAGCTCCCATCATTCACAGGTTCAGCCCCTGTGTTTGTCAAATCTGTTAGAAGAAAGATTGTCATTTATAGCGCTTTTCATTTTGTGTAGCCCTAAACACCAGCAGCTGGATTGAGATTGCCTTTTCAGAGTTCACAAGGGACTTTAAGTGATGTCAGATCTAAGCAAGACTCAAAAGCTATTTCTCAAAGCAAGATTTATTGGAGGGCTAGCATCTGGTGACAAATGTTGAAGGAATAACAAAATCCTTTGTGTTGTGGGGTTTCTTGACCTGTTTACTAATGTTCATCTTTCCTCATAACTCGAAAGCACAGCTCTGTGTTTTGATGCATCATTATGGAAACAAACAAAGCAGTGCTGTTGCTTTTGCTTTTCCACATCACAAAAAATCAGCTCATGAAAAAGTTAGCGTGGAAGTTGCCAGTGACTGCACTGAACTGTTTTCCCTATTCAATCTTAACAGAAAATCTCTACCAGCTTCACAGTACAAAGAAGTGACATGTCTTCTGGTAGCTGGCATAGCTTGCACATACACCATCCTGCAGTTAAACACTCTGACTTATGTGATGACAAGGACAGTGACCACACACAGGTCAGAACTATTGGCATTTCAGTGCAACTTTTAAAAGCAGAGAGAGGGAACCTGCCTGGCCAAGTGTGCTCAGGTTTACTGTCATTCGCAACAGCAGCTTTTCTCTAACATGCTCCAGCTCCACTGTGCTGGGGAAAAATGAAAAAGAAAAAAACCTGCAAGACTTTCTGGCTGTCTTTATTCAGGCAAAAGTCCAACATGCTTTGTTAGGGACAACATATTTGTAGTCCAAAAGGTGGTTAAAATTTACTCCCTTGCTTCTACACTCTAGTCTCCCTTATCCACAGATATTTGAACCTGGTTTTCAAGGGGTGAGGACCTCAGTCTACTGTGACACCTGCACTGGGGTGACAGAGAATTTCATGGGAGCAGTCTTTTCGTTAACCTGCGCTCCTCCCAACAGGATTGCTTGCTACCTTGTCATCTGGGCCACGGCTGGAATGGTGATTTACACTCTCCTAGACTCCAGCGCTTCAATTTCGAAGATGAAGCTAAATCACATCTTCTCAAATCAGCTAATAAAAACACTCTGTTGTACTTCACCACTCTTCAAGTTCCTCTTGTTCTGTGAATACCTTACTAGGAATAATTCATCAAAATAATACCCCAGATTCAATCACAACTAATCCCTTTGTATAACACAGGCACACAGTGAAAGCTTCCATTATCTCTGTGTTCTTACATCGGCATCAGACAGAATTGTTTTGCCACAGCACTTCAGCTCTGACTAGCTTACTTCTAACTCTGAGTGTTAATTGGTTCCAATATTGCTTCTTTCTAGGTTTCCAATTTGTACTGGAAACAAACTTGTGTTTGTATTGGCACGTTAAGCATGCCATTTCTCTAGCAATCACCTTCACAATACAGTCAAATTCTGCACTGCTATAGAAACAAGTATCACAATATTAAAAAAAAAAAAAAAAGACGTGTTTAGAATCCCCATCCCTTGTTCATGGCTGTCAACCATACTCTAAAGTTTACATCAACATCTCCCAGATGAATTTATTGCCTGGCACCTTCTTGGAAGGAGCTATTTTGAAGTAAACTACATATAATACTTAGGGAAATAAAACCTATATTGCAAGCAGAACCTGAAGCAAGAGAATACTGTTCCCCATACGGATCCAAAAAGAGCAGGCACACAGCAATTGAAACCTGCACGATCTGATTTTTAAAAGCTTGCTACTGCTTATTTTCAGACAATTTGTTCTTCAAAGACTTATGAATATACCTTATTTATACCCCGAAATTAATCCTCGTGTTTTCAAAGGATGATACTGTGGCACGAGACCCCACTCCTGGGCCAGTATTTCACGAACGGTTTGCAGAGGGACTCACTGCAAAGCTAAGCACTAGTACAAGTTTTTGCAACACCAACTCCTCATACTGAAGAATCAAATGTGCAGCTCAGGGCAGCAGCATTATACACTTGGGTCACTGAGTGTGCTTATAGAAAATCCAGTATGTCAGGTCCCCAGTCGTGATCTTTGTGAGAAACAGGCAGATCTGAAATCAGAAAGTCAACTAAAATCTGATTGCTTAATTATACAGTGGTATAAGCAAGTCTTCCTCAACACGCTTATAAAGCCCTAAAAATAAAGGGGTTTAATTAGCTGCAGTAATTATTGAGCAATTTGTTATGAGCTAGCAAGTAAGTTTTAAAAATCCTCATTTGCTACTATCAGGAAATTTGTCAACACAAGGAAATAAATTCAACAAAAAAATTATTCCACATGAATCATCTGGGTAGCACTGGTAAACATATAACCTCTTCCCAATTTTATTAGCTGCTGCCCCGCTCTCACGCACAAAATGCCAGTGATTGCATGTGCAATAAATATTAATGGTTCATAAATTAAATAGCATTATTCTTCTTGGCATAACACCATTTTGCAGGGCCCCATGGAAAAAGTCCAGACAGTTTGTTGAGCTCTCCCTAATAGAAGAAAAATATGCCTTTGTTTTTGCTTTTAAATGCATTTGTCAGGATTTATAGGGTAGATCCAGAAGGCAATTAAGGCGACATTTTACAGAAAGCTACCACATGCCCTCAAATAACAATAGAAAGAAAATGTGATCTGGGAAGATGATTTAATTCATAGAATTACATTTATACAATGTAGATACTTGCAGTCAGAACAACTTGCATGGAAGTAGCTTGTGCACACAGCTAACCCAGAATCTTCACAAGGAGCAAGCTGCATTATTCACAGCATCACAGAATGGTTGGGGTCAGAAGGGACCTCTGGAGATCACCTGGTCCAACCCCCCGCCAAGCAGGGTCACTTCGTGCACATCGCACAGGATGGCATCCAGGCAGGTTTTGAGTATCTCCAGAAAAGGAGACTCCACAGCCTCTGGGCAACCTGTTCTAATGCTCTGTCACCCTCACAATAAAGAAAACTTTCCTTGTATTCAGCAAGACTCCTGTGCTTCTGTGATTAATCTCTCCCTTCCCTGCAAACTTCTATTGTCCTGGGACGAATCTGTAAACCACTGAGGTGAAAAATAAAACTATGTGTATTTGAAGTACTTTTTACTTACTACATGACATGCGCAATAGTTTGTGCCCCTTGCCTCTCATCCTGTTGCTGGGCACCACTGAAGAGACTGGCTCCATCCTCTCAACACCCTCCCTTCAGATATTTGTATACATAGGTAAGATTTCCTCTCAGCCTTCTCTTCTTCATGCTAACCAGGCCCAGCTCTCTCAGCCTCTCCTCGTATGAGAGAGACTCCAGTCCATCATCTCATCATCTTTGTAGCCCTCCACTGGACTTGCTCGAGGAGCTCCATGTCCCTCTTGTACTGGGGAGCCCAGAGCTGGACACAACACTCCAGGTGAGGCCTCGCCAGAGCTGAGTTTCATATTACAGTATCCTACTGCTACCACAGCTTCATTTTCACATCACAATAGCTCTGTCCCTTCACATACCACTTCCTAGAAGACGGCAGCACTGGGGCATGCACACAAGCTCAAACAAGGCTGTGGATTCAGGTCCCTGCTGTCGCCCCTCACACAGGCATTACTGCCACGGGGAATTTCAAGGCTAGCCTAGGAAGAACCCAACAGAGCTGTCATCCTGGGCTTACCCCTGACAAGCGACATAAGAACAGGTGAAACAGGAAGGTGAGAGACTAGCACCGTCCTCAGGGCAGAAACAGGAGTTAACAGCTTCTGAGTTTCATAGGGCTGGCCTAGAAGGGTCTCCTACCAAATGAAGAATTATAGCATATAGGAGGGAGGAAAGCAAGCCAGTGGAGAAATGTAAAGAGTGATAAAGTGCTTAAATTAACAAGGCTAGAAATTAATCTCAGTGGCAGTCTTTTAAACAGATATAAATGGAGCGTGAGTGTTCTCCTTGGTAACTCTAAGCATGAGCTGATGAAACCTGAGTAAGAATTTCAGTTGTACAGATACAAGGATGGTGCACAAAATGAAACAGCACAATACAGACATCCTGGGTATAGGATGAAAAAACAATAGGCACATGAAAACACCACACAGTACAGCTTCGGCTGGATGGTGGTCTTGTCTTCAGTGCCTGGGGGGAAAAAAAAAAAAGATTGACCTTTCGTGAGGAAAGGGCAAGAGACTGAGTTTTGTTAACCGAGTCTCCACAAAGCATTGTTCAAGATGGTGCAACCTTAGCTTGTATTCCTCGACTATGCATAGATCCCCTGAATCTGAGTCCACAGATGAGACTTCTTGAGACAGGACATTACAGGAAAAAAGGTAAATATAGTTACATCTCCAGCAAAGGTCTGTAACTGCTCAAAGTGCTTCAGTTCAGCAACGAGAATTAGCTGGAGAGTATCAAAAATAAGACACCAAAGACACTGGGTTGGTCTGTTCTCCCACGTTCCTGGTTACAGGACGAGAGGGAATGGGCTAAAGTTGCGCCAGGGGAGGTTTAGGTTGGATCTTAGGAAGAACTTTACCGAAAGGCATTGGAACAGGCTGTCCAGGGAAGTGGTGGAGTCACCATCCCTGGAGGTCTTTAAAAGACGTTTAGATATAGAGCTTAGGGATATGGTTTAGTGGGGACTGTTAGTGTTAGGTTAGAGGTTGGACTCGATGATCTTGAGGTCTCTTCCAACCTAGAAATTCTGTGATTCTGTGAAAAGGAGTTCATTAAACTTCAGGGTGAAAGAAGTGGGGCTGGTGAGAGGAAATGCATTGGAGGATGGCTGGTTTTAAGATGAAAGATAACGGTGAGATCATATTTTAAGGGAAGGAACCTGCAAAATGATACTGGTTAAGAAAGGGTAAGGAAGGAACTGCAAACTGAGAGGCCTGATGGACCATATACATGTAAAAGGCCCTGAAGTGGGTTATCTAGTCATTCAAAACGTTGCTACAGTAAAAAGGACAGAGATTGCTGATGGCACAGGTAGACTGAAACTTAGCCACTCGATCAATCAAGGGAAATGCTGAGCTCCCCCTGCCAATACCTGCAGCTCTGCTCATTGTCAGGATGGATCAAGCTAGGTCCCCGGGGCAGGGCCCTGTCACCAGGAAGTACTTTCGATGCAGACAGTTTCTAAGTAGTCTGCTCCTCATTTGAGATGGGACTTCAACCAGCTGGAAAGGCTGTGCTTTCAGTTAATACACACATGGACAATACTGCTTCTTTCTCTGTTTAGCACACACGTAATGTAGGATGGCATTTGCTTTGTCTCTCTCAAATATTGATTCACTACAGACAAGATGAGTTGGGGATCAGCACACCTGGGAATGTGTAAGGAAAAAAAAACTCACCTTGGGAAAACAGGGAGGGATATCTGGTGTAGAAAATAGTGACAGAGAACATACAGAGGTACAGACCCAAAGGACACCTCATATCTAAGAAAAACTCACAAGCACAATGCCCAGCACCAGAAGATGCTAACAGAGGACACAATGCACTTTCCCTGGTGTTTAAAAGACTTCTGGTTGCACCAGTCAGTGAAGTAGTTGTTGTCCTTTCCTGTAGGCTAACAGAAAGACCTCAGATGAGAAAGTACAGGTATCTGAGTAAATGCAAAAGAGCACAAAGATCTTGATCAATATAGCAGTGAAAAACTGAAGGGTGCTCACACCTTCTGCTTTTATAAAGTAAAGCTATTTCTTCTGCTCACCTGACAGCAGTTCAGAAATCCCCCAGAGTAAAAAAAAAGTATTTGCCAGATGGAGCAAAGGGAAATATGAAGTAGCAGTAAGTGTAAATTACTTGGGCTTTGTTTAGTTTCAGGTACTCCACACTAAGTGACAGAGCTCTCCTGGGGCTTCTGCTACCTGCAGTTATACCATGACCCCACACTGGGCTTCATCACTGCTACTTCAGCAGTTAATGCCTTTATAAATACCGTATTTTCATTTGCATTCACTACCTAGGGCAAAAGAGTCATGCATTCAGCATACAAAGAATCCCACATGCCTCTGACTTTTTTTTTTTTAAGATCAGAAAAAAAAAAAAAAAAATCTCTAGCTTAAAAGTAAAGGGTATGAAAGTGCAGAACACATGCTTACTGTAACTGCAACAACTGCCTGGCACTGAACTGATGAAACGTGGCAATATTCAGTAATTTACAGAGCAACACTGACAAAACAGTAAGAGACCACACTTCCATGACCAATAAAACAAAAATGCACAGGCGGGGGTGATTTGAGATAGTCAGACCAAATGTGACATGGGTATTTCTCCTTCCTGCTGTGAATAAAATATGCCATGTCAGCCACAGCTGCAGCACGTTTCATGTGGGTTTTGTTTTTAAGAAGGAGCCAGTACAGACAGCCAGGGTCCAGTTAGCCACAGGAGCTGCTCCCCACAACAGCCTTGCCAGCAGCTCAAGGGCAGAGCTTGCAGCTGGACTCCTAAGATAAACTGATTTCAAACAACCATTTCAGAAAATTACAAGAATTTGCATCCCTACGTCACAGTACTCCATTTCTGGACTATGGACTGAAAGTGAAAAGAATTAACTTCTAATGTGTCCCTGTGACCCTGATGAATCCACTCTTCTTACCTAAAGACACGTCCTACAAATGGAAAGATTTTTGTCCTCACATTAAGCGCTGTTGTTACACACCTAGAAACAGGTTCCATCCTGCAGCCCAGACACAAGTGCATTGACTCTAGGGTTTCGCCAATATACAAGCTGGGCTACAAGTCGCTTTCAGTTTTGCAATTGCAAGCAATTTCAGCATAAAGAAAACACATTAATGCAGCCAATGCTTTGTGGTCTCTTCCAGCCAACAGAAGAGGTATGTGCCATGGGGCCTGCTCTACCACATCAGCCAGGATGGTGGTTATTCCTCACAGCCAAGTAATGAACTAAGAGGGACAAGCTGCCATCTTAAACTGCCCAGCCTTTCCTACAGCCAGGACCTCAGCATTCTACATATTGAATGTGCCATTCAAATTATCTACAGATTCACCAAGGCAAGCCTGCCTTGACTTTGTCTAGCCAGTGATTTAAAGGCAGCGGAAAATAAATAAGCAAACAGTTCATGAAACCACAATTTTCCTGAAGCTATGAGAAAACTAGGTATTGTCTGCACAGTAATTACCCTGGTTCAATTACAGTCAGAATAGTCTTAAAATAAAAACTCATCTCCTTCCTCTGGTGGTGAAAATTATTAAGAAACTGTAATTTTCTTTCTTACTTATTTCCATGAGAGCTGAAATATTTCCTGTAGAGGATGAAAAAGACAGTACTTAGCATGAAAACAGACGTTTACTTTCACAAGATATGGGGAAGTTTTACACACTACACTGCTAAAACCTGTTTTCTGCCCCTAATGTTCAGTATTTTTTTATCCAAAAGTAGTGCTGCTACTTAGACTATCGACAGCTCTCCAGTCACATTATAATACCCCAGGCACGTTAATAAAAACTGCAGTCATTCTGCTGAGGTCCATATTCAAAAAGTGATCTTGATTATCTTTCCATACTATGTTAGTGTAGTTTCACAGATGACACTGATAGTCCCCATTTACACATGAAGAATAAATCCCTAAGACCGTAACACTATGCATTTTGAAACCTGCAGATGACTTCCCTCAAGAAATTGCACAAATAAATCACCAGAAAGCAATAACAGTGTAGGAAAATTCTACAGCTCCAGACAATGTGCAATCAGCTAACGCACACTGTGTGTATTCCTCTGCCTTCATCACATCTGACAAGTGTACGGTTTGAGACTGACAACAGAGATGGTCTGTTCATCAGGAACAGGGCAGAATTTATAGAAAACCCTCTTGAAAGCAAGCACTCCAGTTGGAGTGCCCAATCTCTGTGTAAGCTCCAGACTAGTAATATCTTTCTCTCTATTTTCTTATAAAGAAACCTTTTCTTATAAGAATATTCAAAGAACTTGTGGAGCTGAATGTAATGCTTCAGCTATAGTACTTCTACTAAAATGACATAGTGCAACTATGAGGAGAACAAGCACAGATTAGTCAGGATATAGCAATGTATATGGAAGTGCCTTCTGCCTCTCCGTTACTGTGACCAAAAATGGTCCAGGTCAACTGGATAGCTAGCAAGGTTTGCTGCTGAGACACTCCACTTCCCAATTCAGAGGAACAAGATCCTGATCACTCGCACTCTGGTGTATGGCTGAGAAAATATTAACTATATCAGTGAAGGAAGCGTCAAAGTCTTATTGATTTAAGATAGGAGAAATCACTTGGGACAATCCACCTTTTTTTTTTTTTTTAAAAAAAAAAAAAAAAAAAAAAAAAACTATCCCACTAGCCAGCTGCAGGACTAAAAATTCAGCTGCTCAGCAGAGAGGCCAGGCACTACTTCCACATTCAGCACAATGATACCTCCCAGGAGTCACTACTGCATTCTCTGTACACTACAGAAAAACTCCCAGCACTAAATGCATTACAATTGCAACCTTTGCAGGGAGCAGCTTTCCTAAAAGGTGACACAAAAACACATCTCTGCTGTGTGAGGGTATTTTGTTGTCGCATTTTCAGGAGGATATAGGAAGAAGGTCTGCTCTGTCTCTGCATGCCAACATTGCCACAGGTTCCTCCTGGATCTCAGCCTTTGGGATGGATCTGGATAGGCTGCACCGATGGGCTGAGGTCAACTGCATGAAGTTCAACAAGGCCAAGTGCCGGGTCCTGCACCTGGGGCGCAATAACCCCAAGCAGCTCTACAGGCTGGGAGAGGAGTGGTTGGAGAGCTGCCAGGCAGAGAAGGACCTGGGAGTATTGGTGGATAGTCGGCTGAATATGAGCCAGCAGTGTGCTCAGGTGGCCAAGAAGGCCAACAGCATCCTGGCTTGTATCAGAAACAGTGTGACCAGCAGGGCTAGGGAGGTGATCGTCCCACTGTGCTCGGCTCTGGTGAGGCCGCACCTTGAGTACTGTGTTCAGTTTTGGGCCCCTCGCTACAAGAAGGACATCGAGGTGCTTGAGCGGGTCCAGAGAAGGGCGACAAAGCTGGTGAGGGGCCTGGAGAACAAGTCCTGCGAGGAGCGGCTGAGGGAGCTGGGCTTGTTCAGCCTGGAGAAGAGGAGGCTCAGGGGTGACCTTATCGCTCTCTACAGATACCTTAAAGGAGGCTGTAGAGAGGTGGGGGTTGGTCTGTTCTCCCACGTGCCTGGCGACAGGACGAGGGGGAATGGGCTAAAGTTGCACCAAGGGAGTTTTAGGTTGGATCTTAGGAAGAACTTCTTTACCGAAAGGCATTGGAACAGGCTGTCCAGGGAAGTGGTGGAGTCACCATCCCTGGAGGTCTTTAAAAGACGTTTAGATGTAGAGCTTAGGGGTATGGTTTAGTGAGGACTGTTAGTGTTAGGTCTGAGGTTGGACTCGATGATCTCGAGGTCTCTTCCAACCTAGAAATTCTGCGATTCTGTGAACTGCAAAATGCACACGGGCTTACCGGGCAAGAAATGTACTGCTTAGAGCCATGAGACAAGCTGAAAGCTGTGGAAACCTCTCTCTGAAACAATGCTGCTCTTTTGAAGTGGCTCAGCACCCAGGCTGCTTCTCTGGGGGTTCTCCATGGTGCAGGATATGGGTATAAGACACATACAAGCACAAGGGGATTTGCCCCTTTGCAATGCCAGAAGTAGCAGCAAGCCTAGAGATGGCAAGAAAGGACCTTTAGCTCTGCTAGCTTAGCACTACAAGAGCTCTCTGTGGCAAGTCTTTTCCCATGCTGCCCTGACCAGTAGACAGCTCATGGGCAGCAAGCCCGGCTTCACCCAATTTGAACAGGAGATGCTGAGAGAAGTATACGTACGCTCTGAGCCACGTCCTGAAAAGTCAGCATACCAGAGCATTATAGGGGAATGCGGCAGCCTGCTGATGAAGGAAATGACACAGTATGCAAGCCAAAAGGCCATCTGAGAAGACTCAAGCCCAGCCTATTTGCAGGCATCCTGCAGGCAAGGTCAGATGGCATTTACAGGCGGCGTGCAAGAACGGCCTCCGCTGCTATAACCGTTCAAGCAGAGGGAAGGAAGCACCCCAGGGGATGCAGCAGGCCCCCCCACATCTGCCGCCATGGCCTGTGCCAATAGCTGCTCGGGAAACTGTATCTTTATGGCTACTGACACTGACAGATGGGAAAGCAAGAAATTACTGGCCTCCGGATAGCAGCTCAGACCAATGCATGAAAAACACCTAAAGAAAATCACCTTAAAACGCAGGAATTGGAATCGATAACTTATCAACACTACAGAGAAGGAGGGGAAAAATCCCAGTTCTCTCGGGCCTTGTGTCTCTGCTTACTAACTAAGGCTATTCTGTAACAGCCAATATTTTTGCAAGCCATTGTACTGGTAATTCATGCAGGAGTACAACATGGATTGCAGGCGGTAGAGGAGAAAGGGAGATAACAACAAGAAGTGTCTGGACAGTATTTCATTTGTAGAGGTTCTGAAGCACCTCCATCAGGTCATCCATTTTCTTTGTGGCAGCCCAGAAAAAAATGTGATGTCACAAGGTCACTGTGAAATGTACTCCCAAGAGGAAAAAGACGAGCTGTTACTGGCAATGTTAAGTGAAGAGAGGTTAGAAAAATATGAAGTCCTGCCTCTCTGTGTTGCATTGTTATTTTAACTTCCCAACGTATCACCTGATTTCTGTAAGCAAGTATTATGTGGCAGCTGCTTTCGGAAGAAATTCTCTGCCATGCTTCAAAAGCACGAAATTCAGAGAATTGTTTTTAAAAGAGTCAATAGCGTCTGAAAACCGTGCTTCATTTACAGTCTAAAGGAAAAACAAATACCTTAGCAAAACTCAAACTACATGCAATTTGATACACCAGTATCAAGTTAAAAATGAGCAATTCCATGCCTAAAGTAACCAATGTTCACTTCCACTTTATGTTGAAGGTCATTTCTGTAAGTTGCATTTACTCAGATGAAGAGAGTGTAAGATACACTTGCATGGAAGCTTTTTTTTTTTTTTAATAGTTCTATCCAATTTCCCAATTTTCACAGATTTATTTGTTCAGTATTCCTAAGCCACACTGCATTATGCCAGGGGAGGAAGGTACATGTCTGCTTCGCTCAAGTGTGGAAGAACAAACTCAGCAGGAAGGAAAAATAGAAAAAAAGTGATGAAAACAATCCATTCTGGGCTGGAGTCATGGGCGGGCTCCAGGATGCTTTGGTAACTCGCACAATATGCTGCTGCAAAATGAAGAAAAAAAACCTCTACAGTGAGTACTGAGTGCACTGCACACGCCATGGTTTTAGCCTCATGTTACGTGTGTCACCCATTTTGGCCACAGCATTCATCCTGCTTGGGTGATTTCTTTTAATTAAGAGTGTGGCCAGCAGGTCAAGGGAGGTGATCCTCCCCCTCTACTCTGCCCTGGTCAGGCCTCACCTGGAGTACTGTGTCCAGTTCTGGGCTCCCCCGTACAAAAAAGACAGGGATCTCCTGGAAAGAGTCCAGCGGAGGGCCACAAAGATGATATGGGGCCTGTAGCATCTTCCCCATGAGGAAAGGCTGAGAGACCTGGGGTTGTTCAGCCTGGAGAAAAGAAAGACTGAGAGGGGATCTCATCAATGCTTATAAATACCTGAAGTGTGGGAGACAGAGGGATTTGGCCAACCTCTTTTCAGTGGTTCGTGGGGACAGGACAATGGGCAATGGCCACAAAATGGAGCCCAGGAAGTTCCGCACCAACATGCGGAAGAAATTCTTCACAGTGAGGGTGACGGAGCACTGGGACAGGCTGCCCAGGGAGGTTGTGGAGTCTCCTTCTCTGGAGATACTCAAGGCCATTCTGGACGCCTACCTGGGCGGCCTGCTCTAAGGAACCTGCTTTGGCAAGGGGGTTGGACCCAATGATCTTTCAAGGTCCCTTCCAACCCCTACAGTTCTGTGATTCTGTGATGTGAGAGCCTGAGGGATGTGGTCCTTCCGCCAGCCCTGCAGGATGGCAGGAAGGATACCCCTGGGCTCCTCCACATCTAAGCCCCATTGCAGCAGCATAGGGAAGTGCCACCCTTCTTCACCAGGGTGAAATCAAGGGAGACACTGGGAGGCTCTGCACAGCAGCTAAGATGCAGGTGCTTCTGATCCCTCCAGTGCCCACACTGTGGCCGGGGATGGCCCTAGAAGGAGCCCAGCTACCAGGACAGGCCCTTGGCTCACTTGGACTCTGACGAGCACCAGAACACCAAAATTGCACTCAGGAAATTTTTTCCTACCGTTAACACTCACTAAAAGTATCAGCCCATCTCCCTGCCTGCCATGGGTGCTGTGAGCTGCTTCTCGAGAGGTCCAAAACCCATCTCCCACCCAGATAGCAATCTAGATTCTCTTGTACACATCCTTACCAATTTTCTGCAGAGAACAGTGGAACACACACTGCAAAACATGAAGTCAAAGAAAACAGTTTTTCCCTAATAGTAAAAAAGTGCTGCCCCCATGACATTTAAGACAGCCTGAAGGAAAGCAGCGTCACAGCATTAGATTACATTTCCATGACAAGATGCACGTGGCGCCCTTGAAACGTGCGGCGCCAGCAGCTGCCTTCATTCCGCCTTGGTCTAATAGGGGGCTTGGCTGTTTTCCATCATGTCAGAGCAACTCTTAACCAACAGTAAGTGCTGCCTCCTGTGTAGAGCCCAAGCTTCAAGAAGTATGCAACAAGAAGGAATTCCTACGTAACGGCAACCAGGGTGTTATAAATACCTTAGTGGCACACGGAGAAGCCACATTTTCTAGCATTTGAGCACTTTGCAACCTGCAATGCTTTTTATGTCTTTACTCCCAGGAAAGGTGAAACTATAGGTAAGGAAGTGCTGTTTCCCCTGATTCAGAAGCCGAGAAGGGAGACATAGGAGTACTGTTGACCCTCAATGCATCTATCTTATTGCCATGAACATTCTTTGCAGATCTGGGCCTAAATTGCTTTACTGAGTCGCACTGGGCACAAAGGGTTGCTGCTGCCTTTACTCAGACCTTAACTTTTCTTTCCTCCATGAGCCTATGGGCAAGGAGGCAGAATTTAAAGCAAAAAAGAGACCTCCTGACACCCTCGCTCATGTAAGGGCCACTCACTATCCTCCACTGAACCTGCTGGTAGAAGGAATTTATCTGGGTAAGTGCAGGATCGAGGTCTCTTAACATCACATTTCTTGCTTGTGACAGTCATTTGTCTCCACATCCTGAGTATTTTAAGACAGCCTGATGACTAAGAACAAAAATAAAATTCACCTCTGAGCTCCGAGCAATGTTATCACCATACCAAGATTCATTTTGGGGAATATAATAGAGACTGAGAAAAAAAAAAGAACTATGCAAGAGGAGAGCACTCTCAGCCTTCTCATCTTCATGAAAGAAGAGTGGTTCAACATTGACAGAGAAGAATCAGCACAATATTAAAGGTATCTGAACATAAAACTCTATTCTAATTTTTCCATGACGGTCCCTGTGGAACATATGCATATAACAGGTTTTGCTGAGCTTGTGGTATTTCCTTCCCATTTGAAACCTCTAACAATCAGAGTCAATTTAATACAAGTATATTTAGGTATATCATGTACTTGTGGTATTTCCTTCAAATTAGTTTCCCTCCACTATTATCAAAATAACTTGGTATATATGTGACAGTCTCTGCTTCAGCACAGTCTAAACCTTAAAAATACAGGACTGTACTTGAATTAGGTCTTCGATATCAAACGCATCTTCGCATGCTTCAAATGCATCAAACGCATGCTTCAAATGCATCTTCAACAGACTCAAGTAACAGGAACAGAAGTTAACGCTGTCTGAAACTAAGTGCAGCTGTCAGCTGCTGTTTTTCAAATCAGCCATCTAGTGCTCTCATTCTTGGAAAAGCAGTGATACAGAGCCAGAGAAATTAACTGTATCCCAAGGGCTTGGGATTGAATGCTAAAGTATAAGTGAAAATTTGAAAAATACCATGTTTTTTGTTTTTGTTTTTTCCTATATTAACATTTAAGAAGGAAGAGGTGAAAGTTATCAAAGTCTTGTTTGGGGAAATGTTTGGAATGAGACAATTGCTTAGAAGATAGCTCAAAACGGTGAAAATTATTAACATTTTTAAAAAATGCATGTATGATACACTGAGTTAATAATAAAAATTTTCAAGTTGCACCACTGTAATTATTCTTAGCAAATATCACCTCTTCTCTCACCTATACACCATCATGGCTGAGAGGGGTACCAGCACAGGATCAGAGCAAGTCGTGTGTTTCCTGCAGGTTTCCCTGCCCTGAGCAGCCCACCACACAGAACATGTGCATAAAAACACATGATGTGAAAAAGAAATACTGCATAGCAGAACACTGCGTTACTTGATACTGCTAAATAATTGGCCATTAAAACAAACAAAAAAGCTAGTGCTATAGTTGAGAAATGCCTGTTTGTCAACATAATTCTTAGCATACAGTCAGATCAGTCAACTGCAAACACAGTTACACATCTCTGTAATAAAATATTAACAGCTCTTGTATACCCTTTCCACAAGGTAATGTAGTAAAAAAATGAGTGTTGCTCTAACATTTCCACATTTTCTCTTTCGTTACTTCTGAAAGCTTACATTTCAGAAAAGCTGTTTACTACAGTATTATTTCTTTTTATCCAGGGGGTATTTTTCCTTTCAACCTTAGAGAATAATTAAAATTCCTCACGCAGGACAACAGTAAGAAAGATTAGGGTCTGCATTTCAAATGCAGCATACTAATGGCATTTTTGGACTCCATAATAAATCATCTCCATTTTATGTAAGCAGGAGAGTAAATGCACAAAACCTCCATAATGCACATCCCCGTTTCCAAGTTCCATACCTTCACTCCAATTTTATCATTCCCCATCTCTTACTGACCTAGATATCTTGCTAATATAGATACAGCACTAGGGGGTGTTTATGCACCTTACAATAGTCCAACAGCTCATTAACTGTAGGAATGCAGCAGCCTGCTGATACCCACCAAACCATTTCAGTCTTCACCACGGCCAGTTGTCAGCGATATGTAGGCAGCCAAACACACATTTGCTCTGTTTCACTTTAGCATTCGATTTTATAGTTTCCATTTAGCACTGAACTGACAGGAGGGAAATGTTTTAACATTCGATACGAGGACCACTTATTTAAATACACTGAAGTTGCTTTGTTTTTGTACCTAACCTTTGGGTGATCTCATCTCTCCCACAGGCTTTTGACATTTATATTTGTTCGGAGTATCTGCAGTTTACCCTACTGCAAACAGTAAGATCACGACTGGATATTTCCATTATCTGGAAATATCTGGTTCTTTCTCAGCTTGCTTTTCTTCTTCCTTCTGCATATAAAATACCATCAGCACATTTCTGTGTTTTTGTCTCCCCTGTGCTGTATCACAAGGTATCTATTGAGACAAATACAAATCTTGTTTCTTGGTTTGGGGCAAATCCAGTTCTGATTCAGCTTCAGGTAAGTCCTAGCCCTCTATTAAACCATGGGAGAATGAAATGGCCAGGCTTCTGCAATGCCTAATAGAAGTCCTGTCCCTGTTTGCAAGAAAACCTGCTGGTTTTCCACTTGAGACATTTCTTAACACTTCTTTCCTCTAGGAAGTCCTTTTGACTGAACAAGAAAAATGAACGTTTTCCAGTTTTCACAAATGGCCGAATTGAAAAAGAGAATAAAAGTTTAAGAAATAGGGAGTTCAGGTGTTTATTTTCAGAGAAGTGCATAGATAAACAGAACCTTTTTTTTTTCCAGCAGATACTCTCACAAATTCCCTTTAAGTTGAATCTTCCGCTATAATTCCCAGATAAGTGTGCAATCAATACAAATAGGAATATTGTCACCCTATAAGTGCTAACTGATATGTTTTCTCTCCACTAAATTAAGGCTAGTAGAACAAGTACTCCTCACCTGGGTTACTGTTTTGGTCTTCACAAAGATGACAGCTTCACTACGGACTTTTGTCACTTAACAGGCTTTACTGCTGACTTTCACATTGATGCGTGCAATGGAATGGCTGTCATTTTGGGGCCAGCCTTCAGGAAAGTTGAGCTTATTTACAGTAGGATGAGGTGAGAGTGCTAACTGACTCCCATCTCCTTCTGCGTTTGTGAGAAGGCTCCTTTTCTGCACCAAAAGTACCATGAGCCATCGCAGCCCAAACAAAGGCACACACACCAGTGGGACCAGCTTTAGTGCTAGCTCAGCTCCCTAAAGCTGGTGCCAAGTAGTAAGCTGGAAGTTGTGAAATTTAGTCAGAAATGTTGATGGAAGCTGCCAAAAAGACAGATAAAAGCTGCTGAGATTTTCCTTCCATCCGGGACTTGGAAGTTCCACTTACAGAAAGCTTAAAAGTGAGCCCAGCAATCCAGGGGGCTGGAGAATTTGACAATGTGGTTGCTGAATTTTGACTCCAACCCCCAACCTCTGAGGTTACAGCCACTTTCATTGTTATCCCAACTGTTCACAACACGGCTAGTCAGGAGAAAGACGACCTTGTGTCACTCCTGAAGTTACCCAGCTCTCCAGAAGCTCTTAGAACAAAAACAAAAAACACCTCAGGATTTCCTCAGTCACCCCCAGCTTCCCTTAGTTTGTGTCCTACAGAACAATTTTACAGCTAGAATCCATTTAACTACAAAATATGGGTCTAAGCCACTTGCATTTTTTCCAGAGCTTATCCTTCTGACAACATACCCACATTGCTTATCAGAAGGAGCAGAAAAGACAGGAATGAAGAACAAGCAGAAATAGCTCTTTTTAAAAAGCAAATACCTGCATTTCTTCCAGATATTTCAAATGTTACCATTGTTTTTGCTAGGCATCCTGCTCACCTCCTCCTCCATGCAAGAGTACAGGTCTCAGAGGTACTGCACATGGTGCCGCTTTATAGCTGTCATTTCTGATTAAAAGCTGCATGTGTATCCCACTCGAGCAAAGCTGGATTGCTCTCCAGGACTGCCGTCAGTATACATAAGGCCTCTACAGAAAACAAAAAGAAAAAAATAAAAATGAACTGCTACAGCTCTTTGTGTTCATCTGGCTCATCTCTGAACATCTAAATATAAAATGTTTATTGTCACTTAAGGTGAGCCCTGGGTCCCAAGCCAACAGGTTGGCATCCTGCAAAGCCAGGCACATATTTTTAATTATTGCCATCCAATAGTCTGCTCTGTTATGAACAAGATTTAATGGTTACACTCTGTACCTATTACCTGTTTAAATTACTCTTCCAGCATGTGAATATTAATCACTTGAAGAGGCAGAGAAACATCTGTACAAAACTACAAGAACAGAAAAATTAAAATGTACACTGTGCTAGCAGTGTTTAGAGGAAACAAGTAGCACCCTGACTCCAGTGATGTTTCACCTTTCTCTGCTCAGCCTGGAACCAGATGACATTGTTCCAAACTTGTTATGCTATTAAACCAAACATTTCCATCCATAATCCTGTCCTGCTTGAGTCTTGATTTACAAGATTGAAATTTTACACAAAACAGCATTTTATTTTATTTAGAAAACCATACCAATTGTTTCTTATCTAAACAGCAAAGGAAAAAAAATACCAAGCTGCTTTGATAATTCTTTTTCCATTGAAAATTTATTGCCCAGGTGATTCCAAGTGCCATTGCTGTTTCTATGAACACTTACTGCTCTGAGGAGGGAAGGGTGACTTTGCTCTTGGTTGGTTCTGTTGGTTCTTTGTTCTGGTTTTTGTTTTGCTTTGATTTGGTCTCTTCCACGGACTGTTTCTAAACCTCAGAGCTTCCTAAGATCCTGTCTTCAAGACACTGCAGTGTTCCCATCATTCTGTGCTGGGAAGTTCAACATAACCAAAAGCTTCCTCAGAACTTTTGAAGAAAAATTTGGATTTGAATTTAAATGACACCATTGTCAAAAGCAATTAACATTGTCTGATCACTCCTTTTATACCATGCAATTTAAATTCTGTCATAACCACAAACCACACTGTAATTATCCTGCATTCTTCTATTTCCTTTTGCTCTAACTTCTCAGGTAGAGACATCCAGCTGTAGCTCTGACATCTCCTCAGCATGACACTGTGCCTTTGTTGCAGCCAGCTTTAGGAGTCCTTTGGCAGCACAAGTCCAAGTCCTCCAGCCGAGGGACAGCATAAGGCCCTCATGCTGCCATTGTCCATTCCCATCAGACAAGGGAGAAAAGCCAAAGCAGTGTTACTGTTGGGGTCCCCTGTGAAAAGAGGGATTGGGGTCATGAGTGTGCAAAGGTAATTATGTGAGGGCACACGTGTTTAGGATATGCTCAATTCCTGTACTTAAGTTTTGCTCAGGCTTCCAAAGCACAGAAGGCTTTGGAAGCAGCTGCTCCTTGAACTGGACAGCTCACCAGTAACAGAGCACCTGCTGAGTGCTCCCAGCCATGCCCACACCAACTCCCATTTTACAGGGTCCTGATTTAGGTTAAGGTTTAGCAACTTGAATATGCAATAGACTACACATTGCAATTCTTGTCATCATACTGAATTAATGATATCAATCTACTTACTAAAATAAGCTGAATTGCTTATTATTAAAATAGTGCAAGTGTCAGTTATCTCCTGCAACAACATATACAGGGAGTCCCCATACACAAGGAGATGGCAGCACACGCCCCTTGGCGCAAACATTCTTCATTGCATGTGTGTTTGATTTTGGCAACTGTTCCATCCTACCCTTCTCCCATCTTCACTTGTAAGCACATCTCTCTATGGATCCTTGAAACTGTTCTACTGATCCCTCCTATGTATCTCAATTGCTCACCTGGATTTCCACAGCAGCTGTTCGCTCTTCATGGTCTCCTCCCCCAGTTCTCACAGGGCTGGTTGGCAGAAAGCACCCCAGGAACTCCTGCTGCTTTCCAAAGCAGTAATACCCATAAATTGCAATGGATCCCAGAGGTAAACAAACAAAAACATTTCCCAACACGACCAACTGAAAACAGATCCCTCAAATTGCCAAGCTTTTTTCTGCACCCCTGATTCAGTTCTCCTAAGCTAATCTCAGAATTCAAAAGTGAACAAAGATCCTCACGTTCAGCTTCAGGTGAATAAGAGCAGGAATTGAATTATGGGATGGCAGATCCTTCACAGCCCTGCTGTCTGTTCTCATTTTATTGTGCAGCATCCACCTGCTGCTCCTGGCCTGGCAGGAGCCACTGCTGCACCACTACCTGTCATCAGAGAAAGGCAGCAGCCTCCTGTAGGGCTTGGAGCGGCTGACACATCGTGACAGTAATTCTTGTTCTCAGTTATTAATTTTAGTTGGTTTGCAATTTTCTTCTCTGGCCTTTGGTGTTTTGCAGCATAAGCAATACTGTAAGATCCTGTACACTGAAGTCTGACTATTATGGACTCTTATTTCCCATAATCTGCTCCCAGTGTGGCCCATTGACAACCTTCCTGATGCAGCGAACACCAGAGGCATCTGTGGTAGCAGATCCCTCCCCGTGTTAACAGAGCAGTAAGGGAGTGGATCAGTCTGGTTTGGTGAAAACCACTGCTAAATACTCCTTTACCAAGCCCCTTCCCCTTCCCTGGAGTTGCAGAAAATACACCAGATCAAACATTAGCTGTGTGGGACTTGCTGCAGTGATGTAGCTTCCCTGCAGCTCCACGTGTCATCTCATTCTCAGAATTAAGGTTAGAAATACTAAACAATAACACTAGTGACCTCAAAATGGGTCACTTTTATGGGGTTTCACTCCGCTTCAATTTCCTAAGTAGTTAACAGCGCTAGCAGGCAAAACCCGACAGCAGACACACCCCACCAGCAGCGGGATCCTTCTCAGTAAGTCACAATAAAAGAGACAGAAGCAGGTGTGTTCTCTTACTCCCAAATCTATTTGCACAGCACCTCCTTCACCAGGGAGGATGTTATACTGAATCTACCAAATTGAATTAGCAAATTTGACAGGAGTTGGCTTGAGGCAGCTGAAATTTCGAAATTCCTGCTCAACCAAATTAACTACTTTGCAATCAGTTTGGTCTTGAAATAAAAACACCAAGTAAGGTGCTCAGCCAAGCAGCCCGGTCAGAAAAGGCTGTTTAAATGCAATTCCAGCCAGTCCCACATGAAGGGAACAGCCCCAAAACCGGCCTAAGCAGCCCCTATTTCTGCAAATATCATCAGCCATGAAGAAGGGGTGCATATGCTTACACAACGATTTCCATCTTCGGCTTTTCCAAAACAAATAGAACCACCAGAAACAAACAAACAGAACCACAAACAATTAGTTGAGGGGGAAGCTTTTGTTTTCCCTGATCTTACAGTAACAGCCAAAAATAACCATCATTCCCTAACAATCACCCATGAAGAAAACTATGTATTTATTTTAAGGCCTCCTCAGTGCTAACAGTTCTAATCAGATACTTCAGATACTTTGGGTTAAAAACAAATACAATTCCACTTTTCGTTCTGAAACAATTGCAATTATTTTAACTGTTGTTAATAATATGCCATTGCCAGGTAGATGCCCTCACAAGGTATCTGAGGCCTCATCTTTTACCATCAGCTTACATTCAACCAAAATGAGATGCAACGACATTTGAAGCTGTACAGAGTTCTTTCAGCTGGGGAAAGAAAAAAGAAGTGTGACTGAAAAGTAAATATTCATTTTCTTAGCTTTGTCTCTCAGCCTGCTCTCACTGTCTCCATACCTCAAGATCTCAATAGGTTGCAGAGGTGATTTCTGAATTCCTACAGTCCTTTCTGAGTTTAAAGTTTAAGTTAACAAGGAAAGATAGATTTGAGCTACCAGAACTGCAAGATATGGCTGTAATACAGCATCAACAGTCATGGCATTTTAATCAGCAATGTTCCTATTCACTGAAGCAGGTTTCTGATCTTCAGCCAAATCATGCAAAAGAAAATTGCATTCATACTCTCTGGCACCGCTACTTCTCAGTAATCCATTACTGCAGTGAAGCAGGTCGAAAGCCCTTTCTCAAAGGCATCTCTTCTGTCAGATCTTCAGAGGAGGGGCAGAAGGGGCAAAAAGCAGCACACCTCCAGCCCACAGTCGCAGCACGGCTCCTTTACTCCTAACTGCTCACCCTCCCTGACCTCAGGACCGCAGCTGGACAGGACGGCAGCACAACATCCTCCTGGCTGGAAAGCCTTTTGCCTGCCTCCCTCCCTGAAATCCAAAGGGAAGGCAGCCCTGCCAAAAGCTGAAAACAAGGCTCTGCAGCATTATGCTCTGCAAACCCCCAAGAGCTGCTCTTTGCAAGTACAGACCTCCAGTCCAGCTACCCACACAGGTGCATACCTGGTATGGAGAACAGAAATCACAGTTTTGCATCCTGGACAGGGACACAAGAACCCCCTTCCCCACCTGCTACTGATACGCAGTACAATGCTGAGACAATGAAGCTTAGAGCCTCAATCATCTCTCATAATCAGAAAGTAGCTTTACCTGCATGCCAAGACAGCACGCAGCTGGGCTCCTTCAGCACTTGTTGGAAGCAAAAAGCTTCATGATCCTGGGCACTTACCCCCCGTTCAAATACTTACTGTACAAACAGCAGATATATCCAAGTGATATTAGTACCGAACAGGTAAACATCTAATATCTTTAGAAGAGAAGCAATCCACAGTATGAAGGAAATACAGCATGGCTTCTGACTTTTTTGGAATTTTATCCTTAATACATCATCATCATCCTACAACATGTACTATTTTTTTCCTCTCACAGTTGCATCAGGGAAAACAATATCCACTAGAAGCTGTCTTTTCTGTCAGTGAATAATTAAAGTATTTTTTGCAGGGCATTTTCCACTCTTCCCTGATCTTCAGTTTTTTGTTTTTTTTCTTCCTTGGGGGGGGGGGGGGATTTTTTATTTGTGGGTTGTTTTTGTTGTGATTTTTTTTCAATATAAACTCATAACTTCTTGTTTCCAGTTTTTGTACACACATGTATTTGCACTGTGCTTAGTCAACACCAAAGCCCAAAGATCACATATTGGCAGTCTTGGCAAGTCTTCTGGGTTCTTACAGATGTGTAGCTCAATCTCTCACTAATCTTTCAGCAGGACCATAACCCTTTGCACCTCTAAGAGAACTTTTACCCCCAAATCCCAGTGTTACATGCACATTGACTCAACAGCACTTCACAAAGCTCTGTTGGATCTTCCAATTCTCAGGAAATACATATAAATTTTATACCACACTGGAGAGGAGAAAACAAGGTCAGTTATAGAGACAAAACTGGGAATAACTGGCCACACGCCCAGACTGATTTAGGGCTACATCAGATCACTAACTGCACCCAAGTAACAACTTCTACGGAAACAAAAATAAATCTCTTATTGGATTTATTAGCAGGTGCATCACAAAAACGGAGCTCTTAAACCAAGTCTCCAAACCTCACAAAAGTATTTGGGGGAAGCGTGTATTTTTCCACTCCGAATGCTGCTTCTTTAACTTGTAGTTGTGCCCCATTTTGAGCTTTCCCCTTTACCACATAATCATGAACTAGAGAGATGCTGATACTCTGACACACTCAGATTTCTCCAGGAGCTATTGCACCAGCACCAAATGCCACAAAGCCAGTGAAGTTATGAGAGTCGGCACCACTAAGCAGCAGACATCCCTTAAATTACCTGTCCCTGGCACTCTGAACTCCCCACACAGAATAAACTAGGGGCACTGCAGAAGCTTTCAGGTTTTCTCCTAATAACAGCAGCCATACTGTACAGGGGAGCTGGGGATAACGATACTCCCTGGAGGGGTTTCCAGGTCTTGTAAATTCACTGTGGTTCTACACTGCTGCATTGGCTTTCAGTTCAGGTTTCTTAGGCCAGATGCGTGAAAGACAATCTCAGCCTCGTTTGAAGCTAGATACATCTCTGGAACCTCTGATCCACGCACAGAGAAAGAGCTTGAAAGCACTGGAAATATACACTTGCCAGTTGTGATAGAGTACGTGATGGATCACTGGAAAACTATCTATTACTGTCTGGCTTCTTTTTGTTATTGTTCGATGGTTTGCTTTTTTATTTTTTAAACATTGCGATGTGTTTGAAAAGGTTGAAGGCCAAAGTACTGTCTGTACAGAGCACCTCACATTCATTCTGAAGCAATGGACCACTGTAAGGAATAGAAAAGAAATCAAAGACCCTGCATTTGCTGGATGTGCTGGCAGAGAACTTCCTTCCTGACACAAAATCAATCCCTACACCCTATCTCTGAAAGGCAGATTCCATTACAGTTGATCCTTGGAATTAAAAGCCCTGTTCTTACTGTATGCTTTTGCTTCCAAGACATCCTGGCTAAGCTCATGCAAAGCACTGCTCCTTACAGACACGCTGCTGCCTGTTACCTGTTGTGCCCAACAGACATGTCCCACATCAGGGACCTGCACACATCTGCAGCGAGGAGACTGCTCACACCCAGCCACTCTCATTTAACTTGACAGCTACATCTGCAGCCCTACGTAAGAGCTCCTCAGGGCTGATACTTCCAGAAAGAACAGCTCCTTTGCATATCTTTCTTCAAGAGAAAAGCATTTTGGGCTGCAGTTCTGCATGCTTTTTTCCAATACTGGTGTCCTCTGCTTAAAGCTGTTGCTTTTACAGTCACGTTGCTCGCCACCCAACTCCCGATCCTGCAGCTCAGGATTGCTGGGACGAGCCCAGTGGCTGGTGGGTAGCCCTGGAGATGACAAACCCCACGGGGCACACACACCTGCTCAGCCAGGACGCACAGCCCAGGTTCACACAGGCGCACACAGCACGTACGAACAATCTGTTCCACTCTGCTGCATTCTTCTCAATTTGCTGTAAATTTAAACAGCTGCAAGACACTTTTAGCCATCAAATAATAGAGTCTGTGAGCTCCTTGCTAGCATCCACAGCAAGAGCTGCGCCTACTACTTGAAGTCAAATTTCTGTCTCCAGCAGGGGTTCCCCAACTTGCTCCGCTCTGCCGCATCCGTTCCAAATTGCTGTAAATTCAGGTTATTGTAAGGCACTTAATTTCAAACACAAAGATAAGCTTTGCATCTGACATTCAAAGAACCACACAGGAACACGTAAGGCAGCTTACTGCAGGTCTTTCCAAGCTCATTTTGCTCAGGTACCATAATGAAGCCATGAAGCACCAGAGCTAACTTCCTCGCAATACAAAAATCCACAGTGGTGCTTCTAACCATCAAAAATTTCAAGTGCAGTGGCTGTCTGTTCTATTGCTCTTACGCAATGGAAGGGATGACTGGAAAGAGGTGTTTGTCCTTACCTGTGCTTTAAGCAAAGTCGTTATATGACTAACCAAATACAACAGCTGAGTTTGTAAGCTCAAGCCTGCCCGGCAGAGATGGCCTAAGAATCAAAACTGGCCTACAACATGCACCTGTTCAAACCCAGTCTGGATGGACAGAGGAGTTTCTGCTCAGTGCAGGTATCTCACTGTACTCAAAACCCTCCCCTGATACCAACACACATCACACAAAACACGGGTAAATAAGCCACGTATGGTGCAGGCTACTTAGACAGAAGCACAGACCCCTGGCAGTCACAACATTGAGGAACCATAACAGCCTGTTCACCACAAGCCAAGAACGTAGAGCTTGACACTGAAGACACTTGTGAGAAAAGCAGAGCATTGTATGATCCTTTCTCCATGCTAGCAAGCATACATCAGTGCTAGGTTTGTTGGGTTTTTTTTAGCATGAGTTTGCAATCCTAGACTGTGTTTCAATATATTTGAATGCATCATATATAAAGGGCAGCAATCAGACTGCTTTAATCCTCAGGGATTGACATGAAGAGTTACAAGGATTGAGGTGCTTTTGAAAAATAACATTGGCATTATTATGCTGTAAGAAATAAACAAAATGCAGCACTAATTTCTCATCTTCCCTGCAAATCTTTGTCTGATTGTCTGTTGTCTGCATGGCCCCAACGGGAACATAAGAGCCATAAAGGCAAAAGAGAAACGATGGCAGGATGAGGTAGGGTTCACCTGGCTATCCTTCATTTGTTGTACCAATTGTTATTATTCATTTAAACATTTGTGCCACTGTCCTATTCAAGTTTTATACTTTTTTTTTTTTCTTTTTAATTATTTGGCTTTTGGAAGCAACCAGTTCTGCACCACCACCAAAAGGTCTACCTTGTACCCAGTGGCTGGATGGAAGGAGTTTCATTTCAACAGCAAAAGCCTGCAGAGACTTTGCTTTATGCATCTATTTATCTAGCTTTCCAGATCCCACTCCCTGTGCTACAGCCACCGAGAGCTGGGAAGCAGTACGTGATACTCCCTCCGTGCTTTCTTAACCATTTCAGCTAAGTGGCTCATCAGGATGTAGCAGCAGCTCCCTTCTGGCCCCCACTGAGCCCTGATGGAGGGCGTCGCTACGTCCCCACAGCCCCATGGCCCCGCTGTGCCCGTCAGGTCTGCTGTCTGGAAACCCTTGTGCAGCGCAGAGCCAGCGGCACAGACAGACACAGCCTGTTGACAGCTGTGGATTTTCTCTTCCCTTTGACTCCATCTCCTGTGGTGCAGCTGCCATCTGCAGGTACCCAGCTCCTCTTTGAGGAACAGCCTCTCACGGGCACAGAAAAAGGAATGTATCTGGCAGAAAAGCTCTTCCTCCCCTTCCACCTTGTTCACTGGTTTTCTGCCTCCCATCTGTTCATCCCTTCCCAGTCTCTCTGCTTTCTCCATATGTTTGCACAGCCAACATCTACATTATTCCTTACCTCCACATACACCTCCCTCTCCAACATCATGGACTTGCAGTCTAAGCATTTAGCTACCAAGCACCAGAAAAATGGTGCTCATCCTCCTTAATGTCTTACCCATCCTCGATGGCACTAAGGAAACCAGCCACCAATAGTGCCATCTTGACACTTCTCCTTAGGGTGCTCCTACTTAGCACAGTATCACACGGACAAAGTCAAAATCCCCTAAATTCACTGTCATTTCCCTCCTGACTGCAGTGTTTGGAGCCCCCTTCAAACACCATCACTTGCAGCTACACCCAGCATCTGCACCCCAGATTAGGAGCAGCAATTTCGAATACTTCATTTGCAGCCTCAAAAACCTCCAAGACTGTCCCCTGTCTGAGGCCTGAGAGGGAAAGATGGCTGCAAATGAGGTCCTTGCATCCTGCCTGCTGCCTTAGCCACTCCCTGATTAAGGATTAATCCTTCTCCAAATATTGGCATGTTAATGTTACACAGCTCTCTCTTCTCATTGCCTTTTTCAAGCAGGTTATTTTGGAAATTATTTACCTATCTATGGAAGTAAAGTGCCTATTTAACAAGGCACACACACCACGCTACCTTTTATCATCTTGTCAGCAAGCTGAGAGTGAAAACTGCAAAACACGATTGTGTTAGAGGCAAGAGCTCATTGTCGCAAAATGTATTCAATTACTTTCCCTCCCTACTGCAAAACTCGACTAATGAAACATGCAGACCCCAAAGGGAAAAGCAGGCCCTTTAGCATACCATAAAAGCAAACACCGGCCCTATTTCACTTTTAACCAT
The DNA here is from genome assembly GCF_963932015.1 of Anas acuta. Taxonomy (NCBI): domain Eukaryota; kingdom Metazoa; phylum Chordata; class Aves; order Anseriformes; family Anatidae; genus Anas; species Anas acuta. The sequence goes on from NC_088985.1 coordinate 6,663,613, forward strand.
CTTCCTACACAACCAGATGTATTTCTGGTTTGTTACACAATCAGACCCCCCCCCCTCCCTCAGCAAGCATTAAAGCACACGGTAGCTCTACAAACCTGCAGTGACAAACAGTCATCTTCTGCCTCCCCACCCTACCATGCTCCTCATGACAGCTTTTCTCGTAGTAACTTGGAAATACGGTATATGGTAATTACCTCTGTTATCTCAGCTTGTGGATGGGAATGCTCTCACTCATCGTTGAACTTCATTAGAGCATCAACAAATTTTGCATTAAGAATTAGCAGAGAATGAAAACAAACATGCTGAAGCACTTGTTTTGTCAGCTACACCCAACAGATCAACCTGACTCTGTCCACTGCCTAAAATCCTTTACTTTAGAGGAGGTAGCAGAGCCATCTGACATTTGTACCAACACCGATTGCATAGGCCGCAATTTGTCCAGGCTATCAAAGAAGCATTTTAACTATGAAAAAACAAAGTTGTGTGATCTTTGATTACCATTAATATTCAATAGTGGTAATGTAAAACAACGCTCAGCAGTAGCGCTGCTGCTCATACCTTATTCTTTGCATAATTCAAGACTTTCTTTTGATAGTGTATCAAGGCACTGTATGGGCACCGAGACAAACCTGATAGAGACTGTGAGAGCTAGAAACTCATTACCTAATCTAACCCAACAGCAGGCAATATTCATCTTCTTGCACCATTATCTCAACTACACAAGGTAACAGAGTTATGCTGAACACAGCTACCAGGCAGGGAGGGTATCTGAAGAAATGTGCCCTCCCTTCCACATCCCCAGAGCATCTTTGGGCTAGCACTTGTGCTCATCCACAGAGGATCAGCAGACTATAAAAAAAAAGAAAGAGGGAAAAAGGACAAAAGGAGAAGCAATCCCAAAAGTGGGCACAGAAAAGGGAGATGCACACATCTTCAAAACCTTTCTCAGCAAGAGAAGCACCACCAGCCCTATTGGCTGCACCCCAACACACCTGGGGCACAGCCACTTCCATGCATTGAGCATCTGCTCCCACCCCTGCTTCCCACCTGCCTGTCACCAGGTGCTGACCAAGGCACAACCCACTGCAGAAGCTGCAGCTCAGAATCAAATCTCTCACCAACAGCTGGAGTCAGTCCCTGCTGGGGAGAAGGAAAAAGGGGTAAAAAGGAGAAGAAAAGAAGGGAAGACGATCTGCTCCCTTAAACCTTCTTTGCAACGTGCAGCTTTTACCTTTCCTTTCCATTTGTGCACACACTCAAGTGCTCAAACAGCCCAACCCCTTGCAGGAGGCACACCCTGCCCACGAGTGCATCACCTCCACCCCAGGGCTCGCCACCAACTTTGTGAGGCACAAGGATGCTGAAACACATGGGTTACATGAGCGGAAATGCCAATATGGCTGAGAAGGTTTGAGCTAAAACCCTTTATTATGGCACCTTTTTAGTTAAGAAAAACATTTTAAAGCATGTCAAGCTTGACAAATGGTTGCAGTTTCCTTCAGTCACAACACCCTTGTACCTGCAGCTGAATCCTTCAGAAAGCTTTGAGGCTCGCTCGCCCCAGCAGAGGGACCGCAGAGAAGCCCTGCAGGGAAGGGAGCCAACTCCCACCCTCTTGGAGTAACACTCACCGAGAAGAAACTTCAAGACTTGGATTTCAGCACAAGCTCAACAAGTCCAGCAGAATTAAATGGCCTTCTCAGTGAAAAACCCTGCTCAAACACAGGCTTGCCTGAGAGCATGGTAGCTCTCAGCTGACAGACATCAGCCGCAGCTGGCAGGAGAGCACTAGAGACAAGTGCCTTCATACATCCACATCAGGTGAGCCAAGCAGAGCCTGTATTAATGCTGACAAGCTTTAAATGACACCACTGCACAAAACCTCCTCTCCTAGACCCAGCTATCCTGAGTTTTCATCCAGGAATGTCCACCCTCACTTTGGGAGCAGGCGCTGGGGGCAGCTCGTGCCCCAGATGCATCTCCCCGGTGGTGCTGGGAGCCTCTGGGCAGACCCCACTCCTCCATCACCCCACTACTGCAGCACCCAGGCACAACAGCTTGCTCACTGCCTGTCCCCAGTGTGGCAGTTCTGACAGGTTTATTCCAGTTAAATATTAAAGCCTAAAGGACTATTTGCATAATTAAACATTGATCTGCTCTCCCTCTCTGCATGTGACTCTCACTCTTGTGAAATATATTAATTCTGCCTCAGGACAGAGGCCCTACAGACGTGATGTGGTGCCTGTCCCCCATGGAAAAAATATTTTTAAAAAGGACAAAAAAAATCATTAAAAAGCACACAAAACTTTTGGAACATAAAGCCAAGGTGATGGGCCAGGGGCATTATCCTTTATACTGGGGAACAAAGGAAGAGAAACAAAGGGACATGGGGATTAGCCTCCAGGCTGGCACAGAAAAGGGGATATAATTGCTCAGCTTTGCTGCTGCAATGCCCATAATCTTCAGCTGAGGGTGTTCAGACAGATCAGCATGCCCAGAATAAGCAATACAATAAACACTCCAAGCCAGAGACATATTACAGAGCTGGTTTTCAACATGCGCCATAACCTACCAGTGGTGGGCATCACTGAATTCCCTTTTTTGCCAAACTCTATTTCAGGAAGTGGAAAACACCCTAAAAGTACTATTAAAGTTAAATCTACATGACACTTCTGTTGCCCAGGCAAAATTTTGGCTTTTGTCACTTTGTCACTAAAGCAGATCAAACGGTGGCACACATACACAAGACCTGCCCTGAGACAACTGCAGCTGCTGGAGGTAAATTACTAACTTCCCTCTCATCTATGGATGCTCATGGGAGATGAAACCAAGCAAATCTCCATGACTGAACCATCCAACAAGAACAATCTTATGGTGTTAGTGGCACCTGGGCAAGTTTTCCACTGTGGAAAGAAGTCGTCCCAAAGCTGCAGAAGCTTGCACCCACCCTCAGACGGGCATCGGCACCCCACTGCAGCAGCGCCTGGCCCTGGCTGCATGTGGAAGCTGTGTGTTTTCCAGCTCCCTAATCACCCAGGTTTTGTACACACCCCAAAGGCCAGTAACACCTTTGGGGAGCGTGCTGATGCAAGGTGGGACCGAAGAGGTTGGGGGCACCCAGAGACAGCTGCTCCCCTTACACTGTGCCAAACTGTGTGCTGGCAGAGGGCAGCTGCCAGGCAGGACGTGACTGCAGACTCTCCACAGAGAAATTCCGCAACAGGCAACACCAGCAATGCCATATGGGGAAATGCCTTCAGTGTATGAGATGTAATTTTGAAATGAGCAATTTCTCTATGTAAATTGCATAAAAGCATCCCACAGAACGCATGAAAATACCTGCGTACTCAAATTAATCGCGTGCACGGGAGGCAACCAGGAGATAAATAACCAACATTAATATTCTGAGTTCCAATTTCTATCTTGTGCCACTATGAATTATTTTCACATTTAAATAACAAACTTATATTTAAGCTAATCAGGGTTTAACAGTTGAGACACAGCAGAATAATATCAGGAGAATCCTATTTTTGCTGCTAGCACTCGCTGGTTATTCTGTATTTTCAAAAACTAATTGGAAGATTGCAACCTTTCCTCCCCCCAGCTATGAGACAAGAAAATTAGAAAATTGCCCTTTTTTTTTTTTTTTTTTACTATAACGTTGCTTCATCTGAATTTTTACTGCATGTCTATCAGCACGTGCTGATATCAGCACACTTTTTGTCCATGTCCAGCTTTTTTACTTCCCTTATACGAACATACCCTGAGATCCTGGCAAGTAATTGACAGTTTTGTTCTGCCTAACATTTGTAAAATGCATTCTGCCTTTTGTTTTGGTCCCTTCCTTAAAGGTCAGCAAGCATCACACCTAACTGGATTTGTAATTACTCTAGTAAACATGACTGAACAGACAAATGCCAATACATTTACACATGTGGCATTAAGTGTGCTACCTTCTGTTCCTAATGTACTGGGTGTAAGTAACAACAAAACTGGGTCATTTTTCTAGTGTTTCATAAGCCAAGATGAAGTTTGTGCCTTTCAACTGGTTGGAAAGGCCTTCTTATCTTCACAAAACGCCCTGGTTATTCCTCCCTGCTCTTCCTCATGAGCTGCAGGCAGATAGAACAAAATTGCTGATCTCCACAAGCAAATAACTTAAGGTACAACAGGTCAGTTCATAATTCAATACACCTTGCACATCACCTTCAAGGACCTGTGTGAATTTTGGCAGCCATGCCGTACGCTGATCAGATTACCAGGTGACAGGCAAATCCACAGGACATATTTCAGAAGCCTTTCAGGATGAAGAAAGCCAGACAAGTCAGCAAAGTTGCCAGTGCTGCACTCAGCGAGTGTCTCATGCAGCCAGAGATCACGGTCTAGCCCAAGGACAGGGTCACCCGCTAGCACGTAGCAGCATTATGTTCACACATTTATCTTAACGTATTAAGGTAAATAAACCAAGGAGAAACAGGAACATGTGCACAACGAGCACAGTGAAGCTGTTTGGGAGTTTTCCCCAGCACCAACACGGTGCTGCACAAGAGTTGAAAGCCACCACCAAAATGCAGGGAAAGCCACCACGAGCTCCAGTTTGGGGGCTACCAGCTCAGAAAGTCCCCTCTGACTCCTGCTCGGGGAAAAGCAGCCCTAGCAAGTGTTGCAGCCATGGTCCTCCTCACCTGACTCAGACACAGCCTTCCTGTCCAGCAGCTGCTGCAGCACCTCTGCCTGCTGGGGATCAAAATCAAGTCTTTGCTTCTCCCGATCCAGCCTGCTCACAGCCTGCTTTTCCCTCATCACTCCCAAGACCCCAGTAACCCCGTGGGGCGCCTTCCCCTGTCACTTCATACAGGGCTGGAGCACCAAGGCCCACGCTGATGGTGGCTGCAACTGTGCATTTCTTACCAAAGCCTCTGTGTGCTACTTGTTCAGCAGGAGGGCAGTAGAATATGATTTCCACATAAAAACAAATCAAGCAAGAAGCAGACAACCAACTTCTGTTGGAACGCTTCTTCGCTATCTTCATCTGTAATCAAAATATAATTTTTCAGTAGCATTTGCATTTCTCCTGTGAGAATGGAGCATAAAAGCAATTCAAAGCCCTAACAAAAGGAACCACAAGTTTCTGTGTAAAAAACAAATAGCTCTCATCCTGCTAAACCCCACAGCTACTACAAATCACTTGATATAATGTTTAATACAAATACCAGATTCCTGTCTCTGACTGAGCCAGGATAAAGAGCCCATTTCAAAAGTAAGAATTAAATATATATATATATTTGTCCCCCATATCAGTATTAAGTGAAATGAAATAACCAAAGGAAATCATAATTTCCAAACCATGACTCTTGTCAGAGCCCAGACTTGGAAAATTATCAGTCAGTATTTGACTAATACTCGTATTAATTTTATTGCGCTCACTGAAGACTGCTTCAAGAGTGTTAATACACCGTGCCACAGCCACACCACGTTCAGTACAGCTGCAGACCCTGATGGGCTGTAACATGTGGCCAAGCTACAGCAGTCTTCCATGCTATATCCATTGTGGCCAGCCCTCTGCCAACAAACCAATACATGCTATGGAGCCCCCATAAATGAGGCTCACCATTTCAGACAGAAGATTGCAGCTCCTGAAGCTGTCTCTGTAAAGCTCTGGCCCAGCCTGTCTGTGCTGTGCAGGCCCTGCCCAAAACCACGAGGTACTGTGGCTCACCACCCCTCTCAGCGCCTGCAGCACTGCCTGCGATGGCATTGCGCACAGTGACGGCACCTCTCCCCTTAGTCGCTTTTTTTCCAGCTGAGTTGCACAGCTTGGGATACCTCCTAAATGCAAACACATTTGGCATTTACTTTACTATATGCAAGAAGTTTTGCCAGAAGGATGCATACTTCCAGCTCAACTCCACACATAACAAGGAATGGGTTTCTCCACTGCAAGCTTGATCACAAGGTAATTAAGCATTAACCCGTGCACCAAAACTGGAACTGTGCAATTTCCTATGTAACTTTCAAGCCTGACAGATATCAATTCCCCATAAGCATCATTAAAATACATTTACATAGTCTCCATTCAGTTGTGTGCACTACATCTAGCTCGTATTTTGTGTTAAGTATGCACATGCCAAATGTGGTATTTACACATTATTTAAGTTCTTACATATCCCTGAGAGTTGAACAAATTAATACTTTGATTAACTTCACCATTTTCTCATGTGTGATTATTTTCTAAAATTAATGCATTATTTAAATTTATTCAATAAAATAGCTTCTGGGGTGTTTCTTCTCTGAGTTGATTATAAGTTCTGAAGATCAAACATTCATAATTTGAGCTGTGCAGCTTTGATTATAATTGTTAAGGTAAATCACAGGGCGCTCCAGCTCTCCCTGGATTGGAAGAGTACAGGCGCATTCGCACTCCTGCGTGCAAGCCAAAATTGACACTTAGGGCAGACAACACAACCTTGACATTTGCTTTAATCAGACATGCAGCCAAATAAATTTAGACAAATGTTTGTGATAAGGGAATAGGAGGGGTCCACAAGAGCATCTTAAGCTAATTCTCTTCACACTGTGATTGAGCAGTGATAGACCGTCTCTCTTCCTCTTGAGCCCCATCCTCAGGATCCTCCCCAACAGCAGCACATTCACAGTAAAACCCTTTAAGGGCTGTCTGAGATTTCCCACTACTCAGGCACAGTTATTACAATGCACCTTGTTCTTTGGTTAATTTATAATATACTCTCTTTCCTACATGACCTAAATAATTATGTTTTAATAGGTAATACAGTTCTACATCGTACTGCATGTTAGTATTTCCCGTTGGGAGGCTGGGACACGCTCTCTAACAGTGCTGGCTGCTGTACGGTGCCTCACCAATGCCCCTGCTCAGACCAGGAGCAAGGGCAGAGATCTACGGCTTGTCAGCAGCAGTGAGCACCAAGGAAGAAACAAAAGTGGGAAAATGACATCTGAGTGCTTCATGTCAGCACAGGCTTTTATAAAAAAAGGTGAGTTGTTCACAGTCCAAAATATCTGTTGTCATTCTAGTGTACAACTGAAAAGCTACCAACAAAAGCAATTAGCTCTACAGAAGTATTTAATTCCCAGACACACATTTAAGTACTTAGCTATTGCTTTTTAATTGGAAAACGTGCTACCAAGAACATTTACTGCAGATTTTGAACTGACCCTGCCAACGGCATCAGAATAAATTCTTCTAGGATTTTCACTTACCATTACTATGGTACAGCTTTATTAGTAACGACAATCACAGCTTTCTAAAAATTCTATTTTTTAGAAATAAATTCTTTTTGGGAATAAAGAATTTTTAAAAGATTCTTCTGGACTCTGCTGTACCTCAGAGCTCAGAAATGGCCTTAGGTGTTTTGGGAAGTTTCACATCAGCTTAATTAACATCCAATGCTAGGTAATGTAAAGAAAAAAAAAAAAAAGAAGGAAAAAACCCACGCTGATTAGTTTCATCATATATGTGTATCATCACATGGTCTGCATGCACGTATCTATTGAGCCATATGAACCACAAAAGTCCATCCTTATTCCAGCACATTGTCTCTCAAGTTTCCCACAGCATGCAATAAACGGGTACATTCTTTATTCTGACTATACCAAATATATGTGTGCATTCTGAATGAGAAAGCACTAGATGACAGAAGACACTTGGCCAAAAAATACACAGAGCATGGGGGATAACAGTCTGTACATTATTTGTTTGCTAACCTTTGAATTAAGTTTTCCTCGAGGACTAGAAACCAAACAGAGAACAATAAAGTCTCCTGTACTTAAGTTCATCCAGATCTGTTTCAGGTTTTTCTGTGTAACGAGCAGAAAACACCAAGGTTTTGCATTTAACGTGCAGAGATTCAACTGCTTAAATTCAAATGGACATGATCTTCTCTGTGAAGATAACCTTACAATTATGTGACTTACACAGTTAGAATACACTAAATAAAAGCAGAATTCAATGAACAATTTTAGAATGGTGTCACTTGTACAAAACAACCTTCAGAAACCCACCCTGGAGAAAACAGTGCAGGACATCCCCAAGGAAACCAGGAAGTGTTATTACAATTATTGAAAATATTTCACCTAAAAGGAGCCGACAAGTCCATAAGAACATGGAGTGATGGCTTTAAGGGAAGGCTTCTTGCAGAAATTCAGGTTTTTGCCATTTGCGGTACTACTGTGGAAAAGGAAATGGAATACATTTTTTTCTGTATAACTTAGCCCCTACTGCCACCTGCAGTTCCCATAAAACACACTCACCAAGCATTTCCATCTCTGAGCAGAAGCTGCTGTGCACCCCAGGGTATATAACCATGGTGCCATCTGAAACCAGGCAATGATACCAATCATCCTTTTTCCAATTAATACGTGGCTGCTTTCTGCTTCTTGTACAAGTGTGCCGCATCCTGCCCAACACCCACCTCCCGCTCCCCAAACTCACAATTAGGTCACCAAAGTCAGCAGGATTCAGCCTGCTGGGTTACAGTGGCAGCCTTGCAGCATTTGTTGTCCCTTTTTGTGTGGGAATTGTGTGCAATTTACCGTACAAATGGTGGTGGCAACAGTGCCTGTAGGTTTCCAGGTGTTTTTTTTTCTGCCTTTACCAGACTGGTGTGAATTTTGGCAGGGCCATCACCTCTCCTGCTGCGCACGTAACAATGCCACCCCAGAATTTCCTATAGCAAACATAAACACCAAAATAAACTACTGCACTTGAAAGTGATCCAGTCATGGCTTCAAGCCAACCAATTTGCTAGCTAAACATTTACCTACACTACACATTTACGTTTGTATTTCCAACACACCTGGAGAAGGGCCCATACCAGCAGGCAGCATGCCGGTGCCACATGCCCAGGGGAAAAGGGCCTGGTCCCAGCACTTGGCGACAAAACCCCTGGGGCCAGTTAAAATAGCTTTGCACAGGGACAAGCAGGCAAAAGACTTGCTCCAAGCCCCCTTCCCCCGGGCTCAACCTCTCTCCTCGGCTGCCGGCTCCCACAGAGCCACCGCCGGAGGCGCTGAGGGGCTCTGAGAGGCACGAGGGAGGAGGGGGGGGGGCGGAGGGATGAGGGGAGAACCCGGCAGAACGTTCCAGAGCCCTCCAGAACGTTCCAGAACCTCCCGGAAGGGGCTGGGCCTGCCCACCAGGTCTCCCTCTGCACAGAAAAAGGGGGAAATAAGCACAATGGCACAAAAATTGTCTCAAAGTTGAGTTTGTTAAACATATTCTTGAAGCAGAAACCAAGGCTTCACAAACCTGCTCTTGCATAAACACCCATTTTATGGCAATTTACTTGGTGTTCTCAAGTAATTCTTTTTCTATCTTACACTTAGCCCCTTTTTTCAAGTCATTAAGTGGCATCACTGAGGCTTCTTAAAGATTTTCATGTATTTTATTGTACTTTTCCCCACTGTTCTAGCACTAACCTTGTGCTCACGCCATTGCTAAGCCGATCCCCAAAACCTGAATCCCGAAGACACTGCTCATGTCCAGAAGATGTCCAGCAGAAAGTGCTGACCCCAGCTGCCACGGGATTTATTAATTAAACCCCCAAATAACTGCCGCTGGCCCATCTAGGGGTATGCTTTTGTCTGTGGAGTTTTTAACCCAGAGAAAAGCCCTCCAAACCAAAACCATCTAAGTGTCTTACCACGTGCACACAAATATGTGCCTTAAAATAAACAGGACACCTTAATACTGCTAACATCTGTAGCTAATAACCCATCTAAATGACAACAAACATCTCAGTGTGATGGCACAACAGCCATGGCTCACGTTTGGGCTGTGGGCCTGCCAGAGATGGGGCTTTCATCCAAATTACTGCCAAAGCAGCAGAAATCACAAGGCTTTCTTCCAAGCCACCCGTGTTTCCTCAGGACTGTCCCAAGGCCTGGGGCCACCTTTCTGCCTTCTCCCCGTCCAACCCTGCTGTGCTGGGCCTGCTTGATGAAATCAGAGGTGGGCGACAGCAGCTGGGGTAGTTTGAAGGTCAGAAGGACTTTTACAACCCTTTTCATTTCTCAAGATCAAAGTTTCAGTGATAGATTTCTTAAGTCGGAGGGATTCATTTTGTTTTCCTTTGCAGTTTCATTAAAAGCCTATGCATTTTAATGCTCTTCAGTAAAGCCTACAAATTATAGAGCCATATTTATTATTACCAGAAGAAAACCCAGCTTTCTGCCGTTCTTCCTCCAAACTCATTCAAATTACCTTAAGTTTTTATGTAACAAAACACGGAGACACTAGTACCACTTGGCATTAGCCTCCTGCAGCATAAATACATTAGCTAATGGGTCTGTTTGCAAGCTGCAATGGTCAATTAAATATACAGAAAAATCATCCGAGTGACAGTGCCGCATCCCATCTTAATCCCATCAAGGCATAAGCAAACAAGCTCATCATAGTTTGCTTCTAGCCCTGCCATCCTTTTAAAGCCAGAAAAGCCAGGTGGATTTTTCCCCATCCCCTCTGAACTGAAGAGCTAACATTGTTTAGGGCACAAGTGGATTGATTAACTTTCAAGAGCACTTATATAAACACCAGACACTTAGTCAATGTTTTTTTGCTCTTTTAGCCTTCTTGTCAGAGAGAAGTATAAAACTGCCTAAAAGGCACAGTATAAATTTACTTTCAATCTCTTTTCATAGTCTTTTCATGAGCAAAAAGTCACGAAATAAAAATAAATAAACTTTTAACACCATTTCCAGACCTCTGTGTCTAGCACAGCAACAAGCACAGGGCTGCAACATACTGGTTCAGCTGCCCCATAGGCAGAGGGGCACATTAGCAGGTGCCATAAATCCCCCGTGCTTGGTGCCCAGCACAACCCCATGGGCACCAGCACAGCTAACGTGGGTGTCACAGGCAGCCACCCACAAATGCAAATAAATAGCTGTCTTACCCACACAGACCAAGCTGGCAGCTACTGTCTGGAGATTGGGGTCACTCACCAACCTCAGGACAGACCTGTCTGGGAACACACCACAGGGAAACCTGAATAGACAGCTGTCCCCAGGACTGAAAATTTTTCTGGTTTGTTTGTTTATTTCTCACAATAACATTAAGATACCAGATGAGCTTTAATCATTCTCTTTCCCATTTTGTGTCACTGCCCTGAGCAGCACTCATTCAGGAATGGCATGAGGGTATGGTCCCCGTCCCAACACTTTAGGCTCCAAGCCACTACAACATTCTTTTCTTTTTTTTTTTTTCCAGCAACTACTTGTCCCCAGGAATAAGTTATTTAAACAAAAATAATTTCTCTAGCAACTTACAGGTAAACAAACATAAACATAAAGCCAGCATGGCCAGCAAGCAAGATCAAAACCTGCTCTACCCAATGGCCAGCCCTGGACTATCTGTAACATGGTTGAAGAGGTCTTTTCCTACCCAAAGCGGAGGCCGTAGCTGGCTACACACTCACAGCTTCTCAATGCTGTGCTCAACAGCCCAGGCAATTGTTTTGAGCTGCCTTTCAATGCAAGACAGGAAAATTAAAGCAAACTCATTTCACACAGTGCTCTGCTGGCTCCAGAAATCCCAGGACAGTTATAAATCTGTGCAGTTTTACTACTTCCGATATATCCTACCAGCACTGGATGTCTGCACAACAATAAATTTCAATTAAAGGAGGAACTTCTCTCCCTTTCTAGGATATTCTTGCACGCATGAAGATAGCAAGAGAAAACAAACTAGACTTAAAATAAAAGAGCATTATTTAAAGTTACACAGAAATATTTACTGACCTTTACTGGAGTTTATTACTAATGATGAGGCTAATTTTCATTGATGATTAGGGAGGAATAGGCATGATTTCTTACTTGAGATGGCTGGCATTATTGTACATTTCCAATTGTTGACTGATTTTATTGCAGATTTCCAATTGCATAGTTGTGTCATTGTATGCAAAGAAAAGAAACACTGAACATGAATAAACTCCAGAATATTTATATGGATACTAATAACACATGCAAAACATCCTGTAATAAGCAAACACTACAGTTCTACGAACGCTCAGGATGTACAAGGATGAACTCGAAAAGTTTACCAAAAATAACGTTCCCTGCAAGTCCTACACAGACACCGATGAGCAAATTTATTAGGATGGAAATGATGAGCAGATGTGTACATTGTCACTGCAGATGCAGATATTTAAGCACAGAAGACCTATTTCTCCAATATGCAAGACACCTGGTCACTCCAAATCAGCTACTTTAAGGCCACTTTCTATCTCAGTAACATTAACCTAAATTCAGAATTTGCTGAAGTTCTGCAAAATCAAAATCGTATACTGCTACAATAAAACCTAAGAAACTAAGTATTGCTGCTTGTGAGACAACTACGGCTCTTGGGGATGAGATGCCAACTGAAAATTCACGTGCTCTTATTTGCCTTCACAGGGTTCTCCAGCCCTCCCCTCCCAGCCATGCTGGTCCTATCTCAGCCACAGGGAGGACAAGGGGGCACGACTGCTTTCTCACCAGGTATGCCTAAGGGCACTGAAAGATGTGTCTGCTTCATGATATTCCTAGATTAAGCCATTGCAACCCCTGTCACCACACTAATACCTGTTTTCCTTGGTGCCCTTTTGTTGATTGTTCAAATTAAATAGTCTTAATAAAAATTAGACTAGAGAATCCACATACAGAGTACTGCATAGCTTTCCTAACAAAAGTATTACTCGTAATTAGATGATGTATCTCCATCAGGACAGGCACTAAAATGGAAAGGACTACCACAGAGATTTGTGCATTAGGAAAGTAGCAGGTGCTAATCAAAAGGGTAATAACTAGCAGCCAAAACAAAGCCTAAACACCAAAGATTCAATTCATGCCATATTTTCTATGCCATATTTTTCTATGCCATATTTTCTAAATCCTGTGCAGGATTTAGTAGAATACCTGATTATGCTAACCTGCGACACGCACCCTACCAAGAGAAAGCAGGTGTTAAGGTTGAAGAAAAGGATGGGTGGTAACTAAGAAGATTTAATCACCATCTCCTTACCTTTCTACTCAGTACTGCACATCCAAGTTGACCTTCTCTTCAACCAGAGGTTAAGTTTATGCCTGCACTGACCCTCTGAATTTTACAGCAGCTGCCATGAGGCACCGAGCCATTGTCTCAGATTTAAGCACTGCTAGTTATAGGCAACAGCCCAGGGAGAGAGCTTTGAATGCAGATGGAAAGATGTTTTGGTGTCCTTTTTTCTCCTGAGCACTAACAATAAGAGTTTCTTCTCCATCATGCAAAAGCAGCTTTATTCTAGTTCAGAAACTGAAACTTTCCAGCAGACTATCCACTTACGGCCACGATAAATCAGAATTGAAAGCGATAAAGCCCTGGGCAGAGATTTTTTTCTTCTTGTCAGTTTTCCTTCTCAATCTCAGTAGGCATAAGAAAGCACACAATCATTAGCTGATCAGTTAATTCAATATCTCACTACAACTTTTCCAAGGTAGAATTCTGTTCTAATAACACAGCAAAGTGTTTTACTCCATACCTGGAAATTAACTAGTGAAAGGTAGTCATATGGGAAGCAGTTTTTTAAAAATCACATATATCCGTCACAAAGTACACTAGAAACCCACCACGAGTGTAATTATTATATAATTAGCTGTTTGTAAATGCAGCAGTTTAATCATGTTCAGTTAACCACATTACAATTGGAACACTTGATAGTTAAATGTATTGTTAAACTGAAGAACACCTGGAACACATCATTAGTTCCACTAACAATAAATTAACTTTAACTAAAATCTGTCACTAATAATTATTTTCCTTCCTTCCTTGTGTTCCACCAGGATTAAAATAATAAATAGCCAGTTCAGATCAGCAATTTGTTAAGACATGATCACAGGAGCCTGTCTGCTGCCAGTTTTACTTTTCAGTGATATATTCATCAGCAGAGATGACCATCTCCTGCATAAGTTACTGTTTCTCCTCGCTTTTCATTTTCGTTTCCAAAAACTAACTTTTATCTGCATTTATTTTTTATTATTATTTGTTCTGTGCTTGTGTGCGTCCATGTAAGAACTACCAGGTCAAATGTAAAAGGTTACCTCCAGATGAGGAGCAGGGAGAGGTGATCACGTCTCTCTATATATACATATAAGCAGCTGACTGACTATTCTGCAAATCGAGATGCAGGTTGGAAGACTTCTTTCAAGCTGGCCCTGCACATACCTACACCCTGACAGTCCCTGAGGCAGTGTGGTACAGGGCATGCACGCAGTGTTTCCATTTCTACACTCCAAGGACTCTGACAAGCTGCGTAAAGTGGAAAAAAAGAAGAAAAAAAAAAAGCAGCTGAAGTAAATTCCTCCCAAGCTAAATACCAAGAAATTGCTCTGCAAAAGCACAATCCCCAGGAAAGCCCAGGCACTCCCCATGACAGAGCCAAACAGCAATGATTAAAAGGTGCCTGGTCTGGCCAGCCCGGCAGGCAGCTGAGCCCAGCCACCTGCAGCTCCCACGTTAGCAAGCAGGCCTATTGCAAGGGTGACAGGAGCTGGAGCCACTTTCCAGCTCTAACCTCAACCATCTGGGTCACTGTGCCCACCAGGGAACTGGTCATGAAAGTTAAAAACACCTCAAACCCCATTAAAGCAGCTCAGGAATTGAGTTGCCATCCATTAAATGATGGCAATCATTTGTTGGGTGACATTTCCTAAGACACAGCCAGGCACAAGCTCCTGCGAGTCAGAGCGGTCACTGTGACCCCTCCTACGGAGGCTACAGCTGCTGCTTTACCAGCAGGTCTTAGTGCAAGTCAAACTGGGCACATGCTTGGAGAGTTTCTTCACACCAGCACTTCAAGCCTTTTGCTTACCAATTTAAAAAGACAGGCAGATGCAAAAGTGAGAGGCCTTTGAAAAGCATCCATTCACAGAAATAACTGGAATATTTTCAAAAGAAGAGAAACCTGACAATACAACACATACAACACTAAATTGCAGGGTGTATCTTTAGGTCAAACACTCCTATTCACTGCCATTATTCCCAATCACTGATATCTCCATTGCAACGGAGGCAGCAAATCTCAAATGATGAAAGGAAAGAAACGTAACGCGATGACAGACCACTGAACTGAATGCCATCTCATAGCCTTGCTGTCAAGCGCTCAGTAGGCCTTAAAAAAGGGTTGGACATTTGTATGAACAACAGCATACACTATTGTAAAGATTAAATTAGGGACTTAAAACAGATGAAAGGCCTCTGGAGCTGCAGCAGACACCCTGGTGGAAGGAGCAGGATGTAACCTCGCTGCTGCTGGGTCTCTGGCAACAGCATTCAGAGCCAACTGCCACTGACTACTAACACCAACTATTTATAAACCTGCCCAACCACAAGATAGAAGAAACAGCAATTTCTTTCAACCTGGACACATACAGAGTAACTTCATTTGGTGTACACAGATTCTACTTTCCTTTGGTGTGCGGGCAATATACTGCAGTCTCTTTCTTTTCCTTCTCATGTAGATACAGATGAAAATTCCATGAGGCATTTGATCACTGTGGACTGTATACTAAAAAAAAAAAAAAGCAAAGGAAAGTAGAAAATGATGTGAGAGCAAACCTGTGACAACCAAGGAATGAGGTGCTGCTGATGCAGAATTTCAGAGTTAAAAAGCAAGTAATCACCAGTTTTTACCTGGAGCCATTCATCACAAGGACATTTAAATATAGCCAGCAGGATGTTGACAATGCTGCTATCTGGCAGCCCAACCAGTACAGAAAATGCCAGCCCAAGTGCCCAAAGTTATTGATGAAGTTACTTGTCAACCAATGTACTTAGTCTTACCTGTCATTAGCATGACTAGGTTGCTATTATGTGGGAAGATGTCACTGAAGCAGTGTTTCCCAAACTTTTTTAGGAGAAAAGCTACAAAACAAAACAGCCTCACATCCATTTGGACTGCTGCAGCCCAAACTGTCAAAAACAGTCCAGGCAAAGTTGTACTGCACTTTTAAAAGCTACTGAAATTGCTCCAACATTTGTTTTCTGATTTATTCATCCTATTAGCAGCTTGTTTTCTAAACCAGGAGACTTCACAGAGGAACAGGACCACACTTAGTACAGAAATTACTGGAAATATTTCACAGCAAGTTAAAATGGGCCTGACATAATTCAGAATCACACTACCAGTGTGCTGGAGTTAGAAGCATAATTTAATTTCTAGTCACCAATGACTTAGCCATATTTCCCTTTCCCTCACAAACATCTCCAGCTATTGTCACCTACCACCCTTTTCAGGTGGGCACAAGCAGGAGTCCCACTACATAATACAGCCAGCACATTCCTTCACCAACTTGGAAGTCTCGGTAGAAAGAACTGCTGCTACTGCAAGAAAATACCAGATTTATGTATAGTTTGCCTATAGCTGTACATCTGTCCACTATTTTCAGAAATTTAACTCTAATGGAAGGATTGCATCTATCAAAAATCAACTCTAAGAAATTTTACATCTCCTGCAGTAAGTGATGCAAAGATGACCTTCACAATGAACTGCTGCTAACTCACTGCATGGAAAAAAAAATAGATCTCTTGCATGCTGTAATACACAATACAATTATTTGCCTCAAGCAAACTCAAATTGAATGGCAGAACCAGCTGGTTACAGATGGTAGTGTGAAAAGTTCACCTCCTTCTTTCTCTGCTGCTTAGCTGCAAGAGTATTAGTCAACAAAGCAAAGGATTATTTGTACTTCACTGTTCAGATTAAAAAGGATAAATTCTAAAAATTAATCTATAGCCTTCACTTCAAGCAATAACATCCAGTGCTCCAGCAAAGGAGGAAATAGCTTTGATGAAACATCAAATGAGATAATGAAAAGATCACTCAGATGAGCTTAACATGAATACTGTGCAAAGTTTTCTTTTCTGAAAAAGGAACCCAACCCCTACCTTTGTACCTGACCTGATTTAAAAAATGATGGGGGGAAGGGGAGAAGGATGTTTAGATGAATTGCTGGCTGATGAGAAAGTAAAACAGAGGATATTTGCCTGCTAGGGAAATGCTGTTCCACAGCAAGCCGGTCATCAGGATAGCCACGGAATGAAAAAGGTGAAACGAGATGGTATGAACTAGAAGAAAAAACAGAAAATATTTTTCAATACGTACAATTGATATTCTTTTTGTAACTAATTCTGATTGCTCTCACTCACCAGCACCAAGTTTGTTTTACTGGATAACCGAAGGATTAAATTCTAGAATAGAATAGTTCAGCTGGAAGAGACCTTTGATTCTCTTCGAGTCCCACTGCCTGACCACTTTAACCAAACTTGACCAAGAATTAAAGGATAAAGAATGCATAATGACAGTGAAATGGCATCAAAACGTAGGTGGAATAAATGAATATTGTTTTTAAGGCTTTTGGCTGAAACACAGTAAGAGCAGGAAGATGCTGAAGGGAAAAAAACTTCAAATCAGTTTAGAGACAAACAGAAAGAAGGGCAATTTCACAACTAAGTGCTAAAATGCTGAAGACATTGTTCCAACACAGAAACAGATGAGCAGTGCAGATGCAACATTATACTCGAATTTCTACACACAAATAAAGCGCAGGAGAAGAGCTAAAAGTGATACTTAAAGATGGGGATTGTGAACTAATGTGTATAATTAAGCCACTTAAATTAACTCAGCTCTGTGTTCTTTTTACAGAGAAATGGAAAGCAATGGATAATAGTCCCACACTGTGTATAGAATTTAGTAGGACATTACTACCAAAAATGCTTTGTCTTCATTAAAACTAATGGGGAAAAGTTGTTCTAGATGAAGAATTTCTAACTTTACAAGTCCAGAAATTTTAAGGGATGATACCTATTAAAAAATGCTGCCATTTTGATTTGCTGTGACACATACAGTAACGAAAAGTAAGGAAACAGTTGGTTTCCTAACTTCAGCACCCTGTGAAGTCTAATACTCTAATCCAACTGAAAATCCATTTAATAAAGCTATAATTTCTCTATTTATAAACATATGACTGGAAAAACACTCCCCATCCTCCCCCAATAGCACCTTTTTTTTTATCCAACAATAGCAAAATGTAGAAAGGATATATAAAGTTAAAAATGCAAACCACATGTTAAACTCAAAAGATAAGATGCAAAAATGGGAGTTGATGTTCCCCTTCATATCCTCTTTTGGATGCTGGAGATGAAGTACCAAACCATCCAAACAGCCTACACACACAAAAAGAACTTCAGGTAGGTCGTCAATCCACCAAATTCACAGAAGTCACACTAAGTAAAGAAATCATTAATTCCAGGTGAAATGAAGCAGAAAATAAGTACTTCAAAATGCAAATGATCTTTGTTTCCTGGTTTTTGTTTCCCATTATTCCCACCCCATTCACTCCCCCCTCTCCCGCAGGAATAAACAGCAGAGGAAAAAAGCTCTGGTATGGGCTGATTTATTTAATGTGGAAGAAACAGATTCTCACCACATAATCCTTCACAATCCTTCTGCTCCAGAGTCTTCTCTCTGCTTTGGGAATACAACTGTATATTGTTCTATTCCATATTAAATTTTGTTAGTTATAATAAAATAATTGAACAGTAACCAAAGATGATGTTTTTTACCATATCCCTGCTGACCCAATTATCTTTAGAAGAGGTATAATTTGTCACTATAATTATAAATGTTAATGCAACAGAAAGCATTAATTTTATTCAAGAAAAAAATCAACTCAGTTCCTCAGAGTGAAACATTACAAAAATGATGAGTAAATAAATGATAAAAGTTTGCAGCATATTCTACAGGCTGTTTGCCATCAAGCTGCAGCCCCAGAAAATAAATAAATGCACACGCAATCCACCCTTATGTCAACATTATCTAGGTGTTCTGATTGCCAGTTGATTTTCACCTCGTGGGGACCTAATCTGGCTGTTTGTAAAGCACACACAGATAACCTACACGCAGTACAGCGAGGCATCCAGGCAGAGCAATCCGCATGTACATTTATATTTATACATGCGTAAAATGCACCCATACTTGCATGGGTGCACTTATTTGCAGAACTATTATTTAACTGTGAAACTTGCTCAAAACACACAAGCTTTTTAGTAACGTTTTCCTTACAGATTCATTAAATAATAGACCAAAACCAAAATGATAAAAGTATTCTTCAAAATGCCTTGGTAAACGTCCTTGTGACAGCAGCACTCTGTAATATCAACAGTAAACTTTTTTTTTTAAATAACAAAATTGCATTGGCTGTCGTAACTGTAACCTTTATGATATACCTATTCCAACATAAATATATTGAATGACAAGCAAACTATCCTCCCCCTTGAAAGAATGTCACATAGGAAATTTATATAATTTGGGATTATATATTATTACATATATTATACAATATATGACACATTCATTAATTTCCAGTTCCACATGTACAGCTAGAGCTAATAACCTTTTGACTAAAAGGTTACTCATCCCGTCCTTTAAGTGCACCTTCTCCCCATCTTAAAGGCTTGACATCATTTTTCCCAATATAGCGTTCTTTTAACTTTACATGCCTTTTCATGTTCAACTGTATCAAAAAATATTTCTTCCTACAATGAAACCCATTTATTCTCCTTTCAGATCTCCTATTCAGGCTTCCGATGTTAGGCATACAAAGACCAACTACATGAAAATCTTTGGTCTCTTCACAATGAGGTATACTGTGATTTACAGGCAAAAACCCGGTAGAGAAGATTAGCATACACAAGATTGCTGTTACTTTTGACCGTTACAGCTTGTGTGAATATGTAAGGCCATCTAAATTTTACATCGTACACATCACTTCAGTTGCAACATTTTATTATCTGAAGCTATCATTTATATTTTGTAACATAAATTAATTGAATTATTCATTTATGAAGCCATAGAGAAGTCCAAACATCCAAAGTATGGTTTTGTTAAGTCATTACATTAAAGCACTGATTTGTCACTTCTTTCCTCACAAGCTTTGATCAACTTTTTCCATCTTCTCACCTTGCCTTCACATAAAACTGTTCAGCATGCTATTAACAGCATTATACACGAGTCCTCCAACTTTTCCACTCCGATATATACAGCAAGACTCTGTCCTTCAGCTGTTACAGCACCTTCTCAGTGGAGGCTTCATTTTTTCAGCACAGGGAGACCTTCTGAAACTGAAGTGCTTTCTTCCAGCTGGTTTGCCTGTCAGACAGGAAAAATAATTACTGAAAAAACGATTATGTCTTATTTTTCTTGTCCAATTTTATAGGCTATGAAATGTGAAAAACAGAATCCATTATTAAAAAAAATAAGTAGTGAAATGACATTCAAAAAGCACAGAAATGAGTTTTTCCCCCATTTCAGCTGTATGCAGTATTGACGTGGATTAAGATACAGTAAGCATAAACTGTGGGTAATATGACTGAACTGATTGAATATAGTAACAACAAGATAATTAACAAACTGCCACAAAGAAAAACCACAAGGAAAACACATGTTCTTTTTTATCTCTACTAAGCCTCCTTTGTTCTAAGTTGATGATTTCTTTGTTACAGGAAATTCTTTTAATTTTTTATTCTTTTAAAAAAAATAATTCCTCTATGAAGCTGTTCCCCAACTTAGTAGATATACCTCCCATTTTCTATTCTGTGGTTGTTGCCTGTTGAAACAAACAAAACTTCAATTTCCCATTTCAAAAGATTATTTAATGCCTATCTACAAAGGGAAAATGCTTGAAATGGCTCTAACCAAGAGGACTAATAATGGATTAAACATTTCCTCAAATACACATTAATTCTAGATTATATTCCATTACAAATCATGACAGAGAAAAAGGCACAATCCAGTAATTTAAAATACATCTAGTTGTTTTACTATGAGTACAGACATGTTATTGAATGTGATGTCCCTGATTATCTTAGATTGCCTTAAAATTGATTTTCTTTAAGCAAACAGAATAGTATTGATTTACATAAAATTTAATATATATATATATATATATATATATATATATATATATATATATATATACGTATGTGTGTGTGAAGGTGTCTAGCCTTCTCATCTTTAAAACCCAAGCAAAAAGAATAAATTTCATCTCCACTTAATGTGAGAGATAGATGGCTTTTAAATGTTCACGTGCAAGTCCATTCAGGCACAACCTAAGCAATATGTGCTAAATCATGGTTTACGTAAGATAAAGGGAGAAAAATGGAATACAACAGAAAAAAATACTCTGCCTTTTCATTTATAAGCACTCTGTATTTGGGACTCTGAAGATCTTCAATGCTCTCTGCAATTGGCTTATTCAGTGTTTCTGGCAGAAGGAGAGTGAGGAATCCTGCTGACAGCCCACTGATTCCGAACACCACCAACGGTACAGAAGGGCTGAGAGATTTCTGAAATTAAAAATCCATAACAGAAAAACATCACAATTTCCTGCTCTTAAAATACATGATCCATGTGAACTGCAGTCAACACTGAAAAGCTAAAACTCTTCCATGTGTGCAATTATCCATGTACTAATAGAACAAAGAAACCCAATAAATGTCATTTCTCAGAAATAGCTTCATGGGAACTTTAATTGTTTACACGCTAAAAGCACTCAGCTACAGAGTGGGCCTTAGCAGTACAGAAAGCATTGCATGATAATCACTTCACTAATAGATGAAATATTAAGACAACACAGAATAACTAGATTCTTTCCAAAAAGGGTAATACACTAGGTATTTTCAAACATCTTGTTCATTATTTCTAAAAGCTGATTTATTTTTTTCTTGAAAATATTTTTTCATGCAACATAGACGTATGTGGTACCAAAATGAGCAACATGCTTTTGAGAGAACCTAACACATTTGTTACGTAAAAATTAAAATCAGTCTTACCATAGATGGCACAAATGGAGCCAGAATGCCTCCAAATCTGCAAGACATGGAACAGACACCCAAGCCAGCATTTCTGTTTCAAACAAAGGATGAAAGATACGTAGCTTCAGAATACAGAACTGCAACATGTGGTAGCACTGTCAGAAATGACCTGTGTTTTGTTTAGTTTGTTATTGACTGTATTAAAATTTTAAAAAAAGGAAGTTTTTAAAGCCATCCAGCAGTTATTTCAAGATCTTCTACTATTGCTAAAAGGTCCGTCACACCCTTTCAAAACCCTAACAAAAAGCACTCCTTCACAACAGCTTGAACAGAGCTCAGTTTTCCAGCCTACCATACAGGGTAAAATAATTGGACATCCCTGTGCTGGATGGGGAACGATTTCACAATTTGGCAGGACCTTCAGACAGAACAACCCAAGTGGCATCTCCTATCTCTTCTGTTGCCTCAGGTTAAACAGATGAAAAGTCAGTGCTCACCTCCAAACAGAGAAGAAGTATATGCTACCTTGAAGCCTGAAAACGTTTGGCCGGATGTGTCACTATAAACTGCTGAATTCTGCACAACCTTCCATTTTCAGGCAGGTTTGAACTAATCTCATCTAGACTAAATGATAATAAAGCATGGCTTAGAATGGCAGGGCCCTCCTTAAGAAACGGACAAAAAGCCCCAAAGCCTTTCATTTGCTGATCAAATGCAAAAATCTTCCATGTTTGTATCACCCCTAAAAATCTTCTTACTTCAGAGACTGACACTGGCAGCGCTCATGCACTGGACAGCGAGAACCAGCTCACAGCAGCTGTTCTCCTTCCCACATCTCCCAGTTTCTTCCTCTCACACGACTGAGCTGATCTTCTCTCCCTCAGCCCATTTCCTTTTCCTTCTCTGAACACAGGAAGACAGTGCCAAGATAAAAGACGACAAGCAGAGAGGTGACATGGGTCACCAGAGCACCAAAACCACCCACATCCACCACCCTTCCTAATGGCCCTTTGCACAGGTTACAGGAAACAGATGATGGAAGGAGCTGATGAAAAGCTAGTGACTTGAGTGTAACAATAAATAGAAAAGCAACCTATTCTCTATTCTCTCATCACATCCTCCTGGGAAAAGGAAAATAGCAACCCACACTTCCTCACTTTGAAGCAACATCGATCCAAACCCCAAAAGACAAGCCCTATCTCCTCCCCTCTGTCAAAGTCCCTAAGAGATGAGAGATTCCAGTCAGTAATCCAAACCATCCATTTAGGAGCATCCTTCCCACAAACCCTAAGTCTGTCAACACCCAGAGATAGGCCAACTTTTTTCCTACTGAGAGGAAGCATGGCAAAAGGTGATCATACAAGCAAAACATTTTGTTTGAATTCCAATGTGAATGGAAAACAGTTGTTAAAAGACTTTGGGACATAATTACCCCAGAACCCAGCATAGTTTGGGCTATGCGGAACAATGTTATGGCAATGCAAAGGAAAGATGCATTCCTGCTCAAGAGCTGTAGGAAGCATCCAGGAGGTGCTGAGCTGCTGGCAGCTGCCCACCCACCGCCGCTCTCACCTCGGTGCCTCGCTTCTCCCCTGCTAACCCTGACTGCTGCCCTCGCTCCCACCACACCACGGAGCTCAGTGCTGAACTAATGCCTGCCAAAATAGCTCCACAGTCAGGGTAATCACATCAGCCCAGGGCTTTGCTCAAGCCAATTAGTCTTGCTGCAGCTGCCTGGCTAGTTCCATCTGCCACGCAGCACTCCTCTAGCTGCGCTGCTCCGCCAGCACTGCCTGCACAGCGAACAACCCTGCACAGGTGCAGAAGTCTGTCTGCTGCTCACACATTGCACTGTGCTTACCAAGGATTGTTCACCTGAACGCTCCTTGCGGAGGAAGCCAGAGACCAGAAGGGGAACCACTGACAGAAAAATAAAGAACATGTTAGCTTCCCTGCTGTGAAAATAAGCATATACGCTTTCTGATGATATCCTAGGCAGTTCAGTGCCCCCACTCTGATTGTACACATTATGTACAAGGATAGCATAACTTTGCAAACATTTTCTCAAAAAACAAACAAAAAAAAACCTGTGATTTACATCTGTATTACTAGAGCTATGATTTCATTCTGTTTCCAAACACTGCAAGATAACCTTCCTTTTTGCTCAAAAAACAGAAGTGATGCTTTCTATTTTTAACTTTCTGTTCCCCAACAGGTATTGTAAAGACACATTAAGAAGGGAGGAAAAAAGCCCCAAACATGCACACACTTCAGTTTGCAGCACTTGATTTCTAGCACGAGATGGATTTCTCATTCCTCCAAGTACCAAATATCAGGAAAAAAATACGTCTAGCACAGTCTTCATGCTTAGAGTAATGAGAAGGTTTAAGTAAGAAGCTGTACTATTGAAGACATTTAACTTCTCCATAGAATATCCAAATGGAAAAAAAAAAAAAAAAAAATATTCCACCTCCTCTTTTCTACCTCAGAAATGGGACACGTCTCATCGCATGGCATGGCAAGGCTCCCTGCTGGAGGAATGCCGGGATCACTACAAAGCTTTACAAAGACCACCAGATGGTGCTGATGTTTTATCTTAAAATTAACCATTTTCCAATCACTGTTCTTGCATTAACTCTAATATTTGTAGTTAATTAAAATACCAGAGAGATAAACACATTTTTGAATGTATAATGTGCCACATGTGGGGAATTTTCATATTGTCTAACGTATTAGTTTTTCATATTATTAAGCACAATCTGTCTCAAAGAAGCTGGTGATTTTCTGAACTTACTCTCACATTTCCTCTACTAGCATTCCACATCTTTCATACGCAGTTACTTTTATACCACAATACTAGTGCAGATTCTCAAATGAAGCAGCAATTCCACAGATTAACAAAGCCAAACCAAACAAACAAAAAAATCAAACATCCTTACCACTAACATCTAGTTTCAAAGATGCTGAGACACTACTGCAATTCCAGGTAGGTATGAGTTAGACATGTACAATACTTGGCCTTGAACACCAAAGGAACTTAAGAAGGCATTAACATAAATTACACAGTGAAACAAAGAAAAGCTGAGAAATTAAAATCAGATTTGATTCTCAATTCTCTACTCCAGAAAAACAGAGGTGACGGTAAACAAAAACAACAAAAATAAATAATAATAGTAAAAACATAACAAAAATAGTAAAAATGATAATAATTTAAAATAAATCAAGAAAGAGACCTTAGTAGGGCACAGAAGTTTGGATTGAGAGAATGTAAGCAAACCTCCAAATCCAGTTTCAGTCAGCATGCTTGTGACGCGTATTAAACCTAAACCTTTGCCAAGGATGACAAGCTGAGTAGCTAGCAACAGCCAATCCACCTCCACCCTCACAAGTTTTATTGCAAAAACTGCATTCACAGTCTAGCCTCTGTAACATATGGGAAATGGTGAACTTCAAAAGAAATAAAAAGCCAATCCAAGCAGTCTCCCACTCTCCCTGCCCCTCTCCCCACAAAGGCCCTAGTTTCCTGCAATCAAGTGATGGGTGTCACCATCCTTAGAAATACTTCTTAGATGCTAGAGGATGCATCTACCAGCCAGGACACCTTCCTACTCCACTCAGCATTTCATTTTCCTTCTCTCTGAAAGGAATGCTCAACTTTTGAAACGTGCTATTTTTGAGCCACTAGTGCAATATGGCTCAAACTCTGAACATGTACTTGGAGTATCATTCAGAAAACCACATGGAGCTGAGATGGCAGCTGAGGATAACAGGACTGGGAGGCATTTATTTTCCTGTCTCAGGTTTATCTCGGGACAAAAGGAGAGAGCTCAGCCTTACAGAGTTTGTTAGGAACATGAAAAATAAAGTAAGGTTTTAGCCCACTTGTTCATGAATTAAATGTTATAAAGCAAATCATTGCCATGCAGAAAGTATCAAATGAGTTGCATTATGAATACCTAATTAAGAGATATATAAAAGCACTTGTTTTTCAAGAGGCAAACAAACATAATTATGTTGGAAATTTAAGTACACAGAAGTACTGTAAATAGTCCTTACTGCACATTCTGTATTTGTAATTAAGTTAGCATACACTTCCATCACATCATTATCTTCAGTTCTGCAACCTATAATTTTACTTCCCGAATCAGTAGCATAAATAAGAAACGTGGCACCTACCATTGCAGAGCATAAAGGCTGCTTTATTTTTTATTTTATTTTTTAAAAAATTCTGATTTAGCCCTAGCGGCAATTGCCAGAAACCACCCCAGTAAGCACACTGCTGCAAAACACAGAAGGACTAGGAGAAGCCCTTTCAAGCTGAGACAAACTGTCTCAATTAAAGAAAGAACTCATACTGATATTTCAGGTAAAAATAATCACATCAGCAATCAGGATCACTGCGCATGGAAAGGCTTTGAATTTCCTTACAAACTCTGTTCAGTTACCTCAATACTGTTGGGTAGAGTTCAGATGTATAAATATAGACAATGTTGAAAGCAGCGCTGACCATCATTTTTCCACACAAAGCTAACAAAGTGGGACTGAGGAGCAAACCTTTCAAGAAAAAGAAAATAAATCCTAAGCATATACATATAACTATATAGATTATATGTATGTATACATAAATATTTGATATAAAAGTATACTCATATATAAAATGATATCTTATAAAAATAATATATAAATACTCTGTTTTCTTACTCTTTTTACACAATGTTGAAAGCATCTGGTCCTTTTTAAGAGACTTTCATGCAAAAACAATGTTTCATATATGTGCTTTTTTTTTTAAAACCACACACACAAATAACCATACTTATTTTCTTCCCAACTAGCATAAAAGCTAGCAGAGGAACAAGTATGTAAACGTATATTTAGGGACAAGACAAGCACCAGTTATTTATTTTTTAAGGGGTGGGTGGATTCTAAAAACTATCATAGCTGTAGAAGGAAAGGCCTCCAGCTCCGCAGACAGAAAAACCTTACCACATAATTGCATCTTTTGACAAGCACAAACAGACAATAAAAGCTCCTTAACTAATATATTAAATTAAAACCATTACAACTTGATTCACCTCAGAAGCTTATCTGCTCCCCGGGGACATCTTGTTGGAACTTGAGAAGCAGCAGCCCTGTAATTCTGAAGAATGAATGCTAACGCAGCCTCCTTTACTCGTAGACAACCTTTAGCTGACCGAACCAGAGTGGATCTTTTAAAGTTCTGGAGAAACCTGATTTCAGTTACAATGACTTTGAATATGATCATGTTTGTACTACCTATTTTAAAAAGTAGAGAATTTATTTTTTTTATTTTTAAACTTGAGAAAGGATGAATGCTCTGATTAGGTGCATTTCAGATTCTCTTCCCCAGCAGTGAGCTCAGCATACGTTTCACTTTGGATCAAATGATGCTAAGTAATGTGAAAGTCGTATTGCTTCTCTATTGTTTTTCCTTGCAATCTTTCCCTTGAATATTTTCAATTCTAGTCACCTGATCAAATCAAATTTTATTTCAACTGCAGCAGAAATTCATTTGTATGTAAACTGAAATCCAGAAGCTTGATTTAATTTTTGTGTGATGCATTTTTGCAGTTATTTCCATAATTCATGCAAAACAGATATAATATTTTTCACCCAAGCTCTCATTTTGCTCAGTGAGAACTCAAGTATTACATACAGTTGCCAAATGCAATGCTGCGAAGCTGCTCTTCAAAGCCTTGCTGGCTGCCATCAGAAAGCTGGGACATACCTTTTCTTTCATCAACCAAACATGAAGCAATGAAGAAGAGATCTGTAATTCTCAAATGTGTTTTAAAACGTACTGCTTCTCTCCCAGGGAGACTTAAGTTAAACACTGTATATCCATATACATATTCGAAATATAGCATTAGTGCACTTAGGAAGTTCTGGTCTTACTATCAAAACAGAAAAAAAGAGTCTGTCTAGACAGAGAAATTAGCACCCAGAAGCTCAGGAGTGAATTTAAAGTGCACTTTCTTCTCCACATTCACTCCCCCAGGGGAGGCTGAAGGCTGTCTGCATGGGGAATTACTGCAGGATTAGAAGCACGCTGTAAATTCACTGCACGTCAGCATCCTTTGTAAGTAAGCTCAGACATTTGTTGCATCTTCCTCACTGCAAAAATATATTTAGCAACTCTTACGCAACACTCCATTATTTTCTCTACATATGTAACACCACTAAGCGGGAATGCACTCTTCTCCTATGGGGATTCCAGCGACCAGTTATTTATAGGTCATTTGCTAGATCCAGCCAAGCATATCAGTGCAGCTTCTTTAACATTTCTATTCTATTTTGTATAATATCCTCTCACTTGAATATCTAGTAGTAGCAATGTGTATGCAATTTTGTCTGAAATACAGCAGTTGGTGCAACTTTTCCAAACTTCGGTCAAAGACAAAGTTGCAAGTTCTGACTAAATTCAAGCATTTGAGTTTATTTCTATAGACTAATTTTCCACTAATTGATCTATAGAATATAGGGCAGCAAAGTGAGGAAAAATGGTAACAAAACAGTGCTGATGTTTAAGAGTTTGTAGAACAGGGTTTGATGCCATCGATGTCACTAAGTCTCATTTGCAGTGCCATACTGTAGATTCTCACTCGGGATGTCATCTTTATCAGAGTAAGTTCAGTTAAACAGCACTTTAGGACTAAAGGAGTCTGTAAGTTTACTTCAGAAAAAGTATCCACAAGGAAAGGGTAGTTCTCAGCACAAAAGAAAGTACCCAACATCAACAAAGGTTGAGACAAAACTGAGTTAAAGAACTGGAAGCTTTCTTTCTTCAGTCGAAAGCATATCAACGGAGGTCACCAAAGGTTATGGTTGTGTTCAGTACAGCCAGGTAAATTCTAAGTGAGTTAGCCCTGGGCTAGGAGTGTGCTTTGTCTACTATAGTATAAAGCAACATAAAATGGAAAAGTCTTCCTGCTTTACAGCAGCTTTTGAAAGACAATAACATTCCAGCTCAATTCCCCCTTCACTGCCACTCTCCCTCAGCAGCTCCCAATGTGATATTTGTATCACTGAACCCTCACTGCATCCACGGAAGTGACTCATCTTCATCATGCTCAGAGCTGAATTTCTTTCTGGTTGAGAGATACAGATCATTCTGGGCCAAGAACCAGGATTACTCTTACCACAAAGGAAACTTTTAATAGGATTAAAGTCAACTCAACTAAAAAAAAAAAAAAAAGACAATTTCCTGGAATTTAGCAGTTCTTTATCAATTACTACCCTATCCTGATTAGTCACTAGTGCTTTTCTTTCGTGTTTTTTTTTTTTTTTTTTTTTTTTTTTTTTTTTTTTTTTTTTTTTAATATATAATGAGAAACATGAGCAGGGAAGAGATGGTCTCAATAAAAGGAACAACAAAATGTCTGAAGATTTCAATTAACACAAGCATGGCAAATAGGATTACAAATATTTTTTCTGTTTTTTTTTTTTCCTTACACTTTCCTGCAGTTAATTTCAAGTGGATGTCAGACAGCATTTATATCTGTTACAGATAAACACAACCTAAGAAACCTACTTTGTAATCACATCACTGGTGCTCTATGGTGTTAACAGTGAAGTTAATGGTGAAGTTAAAACATTTCTACTGAGGCAATATTATGAAAAACAGAATCTGAGTGGCCACTTCTGTTAGTCATTTAGACCTACATTTTCAGTGGTTAAGGTACATACTAGTACAGAACAAATGCACTCAAAAGGAAAGACACATGAAAAGAAAAAAAAACATCCATGAAGGTCACTGATGATGACAGAAAAAAGACACCTTTTGAGATCAGAAATATTTGACAATACTCTGTTACCACAAGCTGTCCTCACAACTGCACATTGCAGGAGTAGAGTACAAAGCTGAGAAAGACAGCAAGCTTCCTGCCACCCCATGGCTTCCATACTGCAATTGCAACCTCCATCTCTAAGTTCCAAATACAAAATAAGTGTGTTGTTGTTTGTGTTTTTTTTTGTGTTTTTTTTTTTTTTTTTTTTTTTTTTTTAAGCTTTAGGGGGTTTTGTTTTGTGTTTTTTTTTTTTTTTGTTGTTGTTTGTTTGTTTGTTTTGTTATCTTTTTAAATGATGAGTTAAGCTTTTAATTCAGGAAAGTCTCACTTTCATGTTCACTCTCATATTTCTAAAAACACTGCATGCCACTAGAACATATGTAAAATTAACCTTGGTGCCTCATACCATCAAGATCTAACTAAATTATAGCCCTGCAGTCTTGTTATTAAAAGCAACATTTTAAGGTAAATTGATTAACAGGGATGAATGCATGCAGTGTCATATTTGAAACTGAACATGATAGGTTGTTCTGACCTTCTGAGAGCAAAGAGCTTGGAGTCAGACAAATGTAGTCAATTAACAGGTCCTAGTAAGGGCTAATTATGTCTACAAAAAGCAATACAGACAAGACTCTGGCTACCTGACCAGCCTTGGAGGGGAGAAGTCAGGAAACAGTCATTATTCAAATAAAAGCTGACAAAACAATGTAACTAATATCTACTTTAGCAGCACTACATACTTACCAGAGTTTTTTGGTAAAAACATGGTAAACATACAGGCAAATCCTGCAAATATCAGAAAGCACATCATAGTTTTACGTCTTCCAGACCTACAAGGAAAAGAGCACCCAGATAAAGACAGAAACAAAGTCCTTCGACATATTTTGAATCCCCCTGCAAAACATCAGCTGAAATACACAGTAACACAAGTTATACACCTATCATACTACATTAAGTGCTTAAAATCCTACACTGTTTTTCCAGCTCTGTGTACCAAAGGCCTCCCACAAATGCTTTCCTACTTCTAGATTTTTTTTTTTTTTAACAACCCATCTACTTCAGCAACAAGAATTCACAGACTTCGTTTTTGCCACTAAAAGGTATCACAGTGCATACACACCAACATCATAATAATTTAAAAAGTACTTCTTGTGCTCCTTAATCCGTATTTTTACAAGTTGACATGAATACATGCAGTTACAACAAAGTAGAACTACTTTGTAAGCTTTTTCATTTAACAGTATACACGCAGAAATAAGTACAGGTTGTTTCTACTACCTAGAGCTATAAAATAAAAAAGTAGTAGACAGGATAGAAAGACACCAACCCATCACTCCATCTGCCACACTTAAATGTTTCATAATTACCTTCCTAGGCCTATAAATACATCCTTAGCATTAGTTTGCAGGCATGTACAAGAACTATTTACGCTCGTTATTTCATTAATTCTCACAGCTACTTCTAACCACTATCCCTAATTAGAACTGCAGTTACTCTATAAGCGACTAAATATTTATTTTTAAAATCTTCTAAATATTTTTTGCAACAAGACAGCTGTACCTAAAGGAACTGTTCACTACAGCTGAACAAAAACAGAGCAGCTGGCTTGCCACCTTTTTTTTTTTTTTTCCCATTAAGTGCATAAAACTACATATTCCTTATTTCAAGAATCACAAAAAAAAAAAAGCTTGCCAGGTAAACTAAAAATTTCAAAATACGAAGAAATTAACATATAGGAAAATATTTGTGCTGTTTGTGGTTTAAATGCATGTCCTTAAGTTTAGTAGGTTTCAGGTGAAGGTTGGTGTTCTGTTGTTTTTTTTTTATTATTTATTTTTTGCTTGGCAGAGTCTACAGCTTCTTTTACTGCGAAAAAAATTGTAAATGTGATATCCTCACCTTGATGAAGAAAGTCATTTTTCCACTGATCTCAATGAGACCAAGACACCATTACAAAACGCTCAAACAGAAGGTTAGGTGAAACCCCGAGTAGCTCTGTGCCCTGACACTGACTATCCAACCTTTGGAAGAAAAAAAGTGCCCAAACAAAGGATGGCCTGCAAACACTGTAAAGTATGAAAAGACATGGGCGTCAACTATCCATGCCTTCGTGGTAACTGAACAGCTCACCCTTCAAAGGTCTCTTTGAAAAATTTAAGTGAAAATGAACAACACTAAAAACTGTTTTCATTTGTAGTTTGTAGACTTTGTAGTACACCAAAGTCACTCTGAACAAAATAAGTAATACGTATATACAAGCTATAGATACTTAAATAACTGAACTACGTATATTTTTTTCATGAAGACCAAACTTGTTATTTTTAATAACACGAATCATGGAAAATCCCATGCCTTGAATAATTCAAACTACGAACAAAACTAAAGAGTGGCAAAGGTAGAAAATTAAATTCCCATTTCAATATCAACTCCAGAACCCCCTGCAGCTGACTTAATCCATAAAGAATCAACTGGTTTAGAAGAACAGTGAAGTATCTTCCCAAGAAAAACATCAACGTTTTTCTAGGCTGTCTACAAATATATGCAGAAAACCAGGAAGTAAGTTTTTCTTACCAAGGCTTCTCAATAAAGAACATGCAGAGTGGAAAAGCTGGAACTTCCACAAGGCCATAAAGAGCCACATTTAAATAAAGATTTCCTCCTAATTCACCAGCATTTAAAGTTAGCCCATAGTACACCAAGCTGCAGACATACCTAAAAATAACCATAAAAGTTAGATTACAAGCATATCTAATCTTTAAAGGTTAAGATTTAAAAGGCAAATTATGCCAAGTTATAGATTAGCTATTTTCAGTTAATGCGTTAAGAAGAGGCTCTTATTTTGCCCAAAAGGAGAAATAAGACAAAGAGAATAGTTCCTATTTAAGTAAACTATGTGAAAGAAAAAAAAAAAAAAGGCTCATACACATACACAGCGTAACTTCTGGAATTTTCTATGATCTTTGTTGTTTTTTTTTCCTAGATTAGTTAGCTGATCTTTCTGTGCTGACATCATTTTTTTCCCCAGGTTGCAAAAGCAAAAACAGCACCTAATATGCTATCTGCATCTTATATTGCCCCCAGTTTTCCTGCACTGAACCACGTGTTCTTACATCTCATTTCCTACACTTATTCCAACTCTTACTCCAGATCTCTATTCCACATAGTGCTTCCTAAAACTGGCTCAAATATATATCCCTCTCAATTTCTGCTTTGGCTTCTCATTTCACTGAAAGTAAATATTATGTTTTCACCAGATTTTTTCTTCACAGGCTTTGCGGCAGATTCTAAATAACATACTGACACTGCAACAGCAATAATAATGAAACATCAGCTTTACAACACACCATTTTAGATGTTTACTGTCTGCCCTCATTAACCGACAGATTTATGATTAGTTTGAGGACAGCATTTTTAAGAGAAAATGATGAAAATCTTAACAGTTTCCTCATGTCTGACTCATTCACAGCATCTCAGTGTCTTGTTATTACATACCAGATGTACATAAGAATGATGGTTCGCCACCGAAGGACTGGGTGTTTTACTAAGTTTAGTATACCAGGTGGCGATTCATCCTTTCGTGAAGTTCCTGCACTTGGTTTTAATTTTAGATTTAATCTTTCTTTTCCATTACCAAGGGCAATATATTGCATCACATCTTCAGCTTCTGCAGTTTTCCCTTGGGAATACAGCCATCGTGGGGATTCTGGCAGCATACTAACAGGAAAGAAAATCAATGATGACAAGTTTGTTCCTATGAGCAAAGCACTAAAATCAAGTTCCCTGTTTTGCAAATCAATAATCAAAACAAAAGAAATGGTACCAATGAAAAATTCAGAAAAATACATTTTATTTACACTGCTCTGCCTAATAAATTCCACATACTCTGATAATAATATATGGTTAACTTTATAGAAAGATTGTTGGAAATGCTTGTCAAAGCACTCAGTCATGTTGAGACAAGGTTTAGAGAACCTACTACACTAATAATGCTTTTATTTTTTCTGAAGCTCTAACTATCAGAAGTATACATAGGATATCATTTGGTATTTTAAAAGCATATTTTCTAACAACACAGTGCTAGCACTTTCAGTTTTTTAAATACTGCTATATTTCATAACCTTTTTTACAACAGTGTCTATGGAGGATTTCTAAATAGGAGAACACAAATGCAATAGTGACAGAAACAGACACAAGGCACCTCAAAAACATGCAGATACACAACATCTCACACTAGAAACACAATTCCAAGTGCTCTCACTTATTTCCCTTTGCACACATGCCTGTCTTAAAAATTAATTCTAAAACCCCTCCTCTAGGAGCAATTCCAAAACTTCTCAAGCACCGAAACCCATCTTTGGCAGGAGGCTGTGTTCCTGGCTGATGCTCCAGCTCACGGCCTCTGGCAGGCCTTTCCTTCCCCAAGCAGATTTGTAATCAAGCTTTATTAGACAGCTGGCATACAGCTGCTCTTTGCAATGCTGGCTGCCACAACTGTAACAGCAAACAGAAATTCAAGCTTTTCTTCCGGGTAGTCCTGACCTTCTGCTTTGTTTAAAAATGCTTCCTCCTTCACTACATGATTTTCTTCTGCTTGGTTCATAAAAACATACAGAAAAATATCATCCTTGTTTATACCACTCTTCTGAACTATTGTAAGAAAAATAATCGTTAAATCAATGCATATTTTTTATCATTACGATGCACATGAACTACTTACAACGAAAGAAGAAGGAAGATGACTCCTGGAGTATTTGATACCAATGCCAGGTGACGCCACTCTCTTACACAGTAACCCAGTAAAGCATAAACAGCAATGCCAACTGCAAACGTCAAATTAGTTAACGAACCTGCAAATACAAGACCAAAAAAGTGACTACAGACACACAAAAAACAAAACCAAACTTAAGTAGAAACCTTAAATCACTATAGATCCCTTGATAGATCTAAATAAAATAGCACTAAAATCCTTACAGTATCTTTATGGCACTCTGTGAACCAGCTGGCTTAAGTGTATTGTGCAATCCTAATGATGAATGCCTTTGTGTAACTGGGTGAGTGGGGGAAGGCGAGCAGGGCTGGCTTCCTTTCAAAAATAAAGGGTGGTGCATAGAACAGATCAAGAACTGAACAGAAACCTACAGACCGAAGAGAAAACCCAAAGACAGGAAGGGGAAGCATTGCAAGTGATTTATTTAGGTCTTTAAGGTATCTTGAATAGAGGTGGCAGGCTGGAACAGAAATTGCAAGAAAGCTACGAAAACACAAGGAGTGGGGTCAGTATATGAACAGCTGAAAACCAGAGGTATGCTACGGCAAGCTTCTGATGAACAAGTGTAAATAAAAACTTTGAAAACACAGGGTCAACTTCCATTCCAAAAGCCTACCAGCAAACCTTCTGCAGGCTAACACAGGAGGTCTCGTACTAACCCCGAAGCTCTCAGCTATCGCACACACAGCCTAGTTCACAGGCAGCACCTAGGAGAGCTTCTTTAACACTGCTGAGCAGCATTCAGCAGCTTCCTCTCCTTCAGCCCCTGATCAGTTGTGCAGCACCTCTTTGCCAAGAGCTGAGCCGAACTAGAATAAAGCACCTAAAGTGACAAGCGGCAGGAAGCAGGCTGTCTCGTTGGTCCTTCAGGAGGCTGGCCCTGCAGGGAGAGAGGCTGGGAAGAGCCGAGATAGAGACAAGGGCAAGGGGGAAGAAGGGGCGGGAGAGAGATGACGTGAGTCAAAAAAGTGAATGCGGGAGAAGAAAACTCAGTACTTGAAAAAACACAACTGAAACAACGGAAAGCTATCGACAAACCACAACTGCCTCCTACATCCCCAAGAGTCCAGAGGAGAAATGAGAAAATAGCAGAATGAGGTAACTGGAAAACAGAGAGGAATACGCTCACGGTCACAGCGAGTCAGCACTTGGACCGAGTTTTTCCCCATGCTGCGCTAGCTGAAAAGGTTTTTCAGTCTGAGCTACTTCAGGTTTACAACAGCACAACACGCAGGTGTTAAATTTACTTTAAGTCTTGGCAGTGGCATAGAAAAAGGACATATAAAAATACTGGAGGGTCAGCACATCCAATAGAGGTAAAAAACAATCATTGTCTGGTGCAGAGAAATTCCAAAGAACACTTTGAAGAATATTTTCCCAAGATACTGTACACAGCACCATTCAGAACTGGCAGGATCTGCCCCCCCCCCCCCTTTTTTTTTTTCTTCAGTGCAATGAAATGCACAAATATGGGAAATTTTTGGAATTAGTGTACCCACTTGTCCTGGTTTCAGTTAGGACAGACCAGGACACCACTTAAAAACCCTGTTTTTGCTACTTATCAAACAAACCCAATCCTATATTTCTTATTTAAGCACAAAAATTAGATCTTCGATGAATCAGCACCATGCTCATTTGACATCCTAACTAACTCAACATTTAAATTTTTTAATTTGTAGCAAGTAAGGTATTGATAGTCAGAACAACACTTGGCACAGTAATAATGATTAAACATTCCCAAATCCCACCTGTAAATGACCAAAATGATTTTCCTACATATTCCTGTGTTAGGACAAAAGACACAAGAGCCATTCCACCATTCACAATTCCAACAAAGAAACGTGAAACTGCAAATACGCCATAATTTGGAGCTAATGCTGTAACATACCCAAAAAGGACATCAAAAAATAGACCTGCAGAGAGAATAAAATAACATTAGTACTTATGCTATGCAGCCTGATCTCAGAAGACAGGCATGGAGCACAGTAACTGCAATGAGTCTACAGTACTCATCTGTCACATCTGGCTTTCTGAAATCATACTATGGGAAAACTACGATCATTTCCAAGTCTTACACTTTAGGTCTACAATAACAAAGATGTTGTTTCCTTGAGACAATGTTGAAATTTAAAAATGACCCCTTTCCAGCTGTTGCAAGTGCAGCTGGAAAACAAAATAGCAGGACCTAAGTTACCCACTCTAAAGAAATTCAGATTCTCCCCAAAAAAGTGATTATTTTTTATTGGGGTGCAAAACGGCAAGGCAATGCATGCAGCACTGCACTCAAATAGCAAAGTCATTGTGAAAATTGGTTATTTTTCATCTGTCACTGATATTCCAGAGCCCACTGTGCTGCTGAGCATACTCATATCAACCAATTTTAGTGCTGCTCTACTCCAGATGAAATACTTAACCAGACCACGGACTCCATATCAGTGCCATGGCAGGGTGACCCACAGGCAGGGCAAAACCAGCAATGTTGTTATCCATGCAGAACATGAGAACACTTTCAACTGTCTTACCTGAAATATACACTGGTTTCCTGCCCAGTCTATCTGACAAAGGGCCAAACGTGATGTTTCCAATAAGCAATCCAGCAAAAAATAGGGATGATGCAAGGCTCACTTTGTAGGCTTCTTCTTCAATTAGATACCACTATCAGAAACAATAATAATAATTGTAATAAAATAATTTTCTTATTGTCATAAGTATTAACAGCAAGTTGTTGGCTTTCTCCAAAACAAGGACAACTACCAAAATTCTTCTGGTGCCATTTCCCATCGCTTTCTTTACATCCAATTCCATTTTTGTTCCAGGTTTACTGTACAGGCCAGCATCAGTATTTTTTCCTCCCTAACAGACATCTCCCTCTAAATTTACCAAGTCAAAAGCTTAGATTATTATGATATTTCTTGGAAAAGTAATTACTTTCACCTCCATTCCCGTTTGACAAAGTAACAAGTTCAAATTAGGAATTTTTCAATTTTTAAACTGCTCAGACATTTCTACGTAAGCTTAGTTATTTCAATGAACAAGTAATAAAAATTATTCATTAACAAGAATGAAGCATGCTCGTACTTTTAGTACTGAGACGGCTACTGCTGTGCAGCCATAATTCCTGATGCTGTTGCCCTGTACTGTACACGTGTTAAAGAGAAGCAGGAAAGGATTATGGAAAGATGTCCTAAAGACGACTTGTTTTATAAGAACTTTAAGAAATACTTATTAACTGCTCATGGATACCTCTCAGTAGTTTATTGTGTGCACTATTTATGACCAAACAAAGAAGAGTTAGAAACAAATGACAGGTTTCTTTATAAAATGTACTTTCTACCTCATGCAAAAGCTAAACTGAGGTTGCATAAGCAAAAGTAATCTGTTCTACAGAAAAGAACAGCATGAACTGACAGTGGTGGGAAATAGTAGGAAGCAAAATATGCCCTGGTGGGGGCAAGGCACGCAGCTAGCTTGTGCAGCCCCCCTGCTACACACAAGGAGAATCAGCAGCAACAGAAATGTGCTGCTGGGATTTACAAATATTGCTCCCATCATGAAGCTGGGAAGGAAGTGCGATCAGAATATCCCAAGTCATGTTCCAGGAACAGAATTTAACTAATTCAATGCAAAACCTTACAGAAAGAAATATTTAATAATTATATGTAATGCGCAAGGAAACTTACCGGGAAAGGGGATGAGTATTCAAGCCAAGACAGTGTTGTGCTGACTTTTTATATGATATCTGCCGAATGATATCTGCAGCATTTCCTTTCATTAAACGAGGAAGGATCCTAATACCACTTAGTTGTTGTTTGTTTTTTTTGTTTACTTGGTTGGTTTTTAAGAAATTAAAGGATTAAAAGGGGGGACAGGGATCAGGGAAGAGGCATATGACCAGAATCCTACACAGCATACCACAACCTCAACTTTGAATTAATACAGATCCCCACAGAGTATTAGGAATTTTCAGAAACTTGTAATTATAGCAATCTGAAGAAACCTGTGCTTTCATTCATCAATCCTGACTCTCATAGCAGCAGCGTAGAGAAAAGATGTGTCTCTATCTGTCCCACCACTCTGGTAACCTGTGCCCTGCCCGTCCAGCAGCCTGCAAGACAGCAGCCTGCAGGAGTAGGGCAAGATTTAACAGCATTCACTTTAGTCGAATGTACCCAGTTTCAACATTTCAGAGTTTTGGAGTATTTTTGGATACTCTGGGATGGTAAAACTCCTGTGCAGCAGCACTTGCAGCTACTTTCCTACTACTGTACCTTCTTGGTATAGTATTAGATTCCACCCTATTGTGGCAGATAAAGATGTAACTCACAAAACTTACGTTTTCTTAACTTTCTGAGGAGGTTTAAGCAATAAAATATTCCTGGGCACAAATCCTCAGGAAATTTCATCTGGGATAAAAATATCACAGCGCGTCCTCTCCAAGACACAGAGCACTGCTGGCTTGAGTCCTCCTCCTCTGTGCTAGCACGCCACAGCATACAAATTTCAAACTCCCAGTTCTCATCTGCAGTGTTTCAGACGGATATGAGACAGAAAACAGCCTTTCAGGTCCTAGGTATGGTTGTAAAATTCAACTTCTCAAAATTGAAGGATGATTTCTACACCCATATAAAACATTTTCCTTAACTCACCTTCCTAAGTATCACTTGTTAAATACAGCAGGGGGACTGTACTGATGGCAATCAAACAACTGTACTTTCAAAAACAAACCCTGAACTGTTATTTACAAAATCTTAGTTACACCAAAACTGATTATAATGATTATTTCTTGAACCAGATCTTAAGAGTTCCTCCGAAGTTTTGTTGAGTTTCAGAGCAGAACAGTGCTGCTGCCAAGCCAGAACAGAACTGACAGTATTTATGATTTCAACTCCATAACGTCAGCAAAATATAGGAAATAAATTTTATAAAAGCAGCTTCCTCTCAGAAGATGACAAGAGAAAAGATTGATTTGCAAACTGTTACTTTTGCTGCTTAGTATGTGACTGGGAGATGCACATAGTTTACCAAGTCTGATATAATCTGTGAAGAATGTATCTTTTAAAAGAATGCATCCATCTACTTTATTGGCATAAAAGGAACTGGTTAAATATTTGTCAAAATTAACTGCAGCTTGCCAACAATAACATTGCCAACTTTGCTATCACCATAACAGACATCCTCTAGCTCTTTAAAATCCATACAGCAGTTTGATTTACTTCCTAGACTGTTAACATCCAGCAAAATGTTTGCCAGCACCTAAGACATGAAAATATATATACACATTTATTAACAATGTAATAAAAAAACTTAGTTACTAAAATGAATGGGAACAACTTTGTTTGTTTGTTTGCTTTTAGTAAGTCTTCAAAATCACTACATTTTTTGGAAATAGGCACACTGTCTCCTACGTTTAAAATACAGTATTAGATTAAATTTACTTTTTTTTTTCTGACTGCAAATTAAGCATTACTCCATATCGTGCATCCTGCTGACAGTCTCAAATTGAAGGGTAATTTTGGAAATCACGCTAATCAAAAAAATCTGTTTCTGACAGAGGATATGACCCAATATTGTAACATTCCTTCTTATTTCTTAGTCATTACATTTTTCCAAGATAAACACTACAGAGTCACATTTGTGATAATGGGAAGGAAGCAAAAAATGGGCACCAGCCACGCCAAGAGCTATCCTGCCTTAGCAAGTTACTGACAGCCGCTCCAAGAGCCCAGCCAGCATAATTCTGACAGTTTACGCTAGAAGCCAAGCCACCCACACGATCTTTTTTCTGGCACTGGCAGCGATGCTTAGGTCACTCGCACTTTCCTGACTGATTATAGCCCAGGGACTAGCAAAAAGCAAACGCAGCCTTCTGCGTGGAATTCACAAAGCATGAGGATGAAGGGTCAAGCTTCTGTCCCACTCAGCAAACTTCAATCTGTTCCAGTTCCCACTCTCACCATCCATGAGAATACCCAGACATGTGGTGCATATACTGCCCTTTCATGCTCGTTTTAATCTTTAAGATGCATCTTCTCTGATAAACTAATTCAACAACTCCAGATGAAAGCTTCAATACATATCACAGATTGCACAGACATGACAAATTGAAGCTTTTCTTGGTGGAAAAAAAACATTAGGAGGAGCTCATGCTAAATTCCGGAGTTATAAACAGTAGTTAAATGATTATTCTCACTAGCAATGACTTTCAAAAACATGTGAAGATGAAGAAAATTGAAAACAAAGGAAATAAAGTTTAATGAATCTACTAAGCGTATTGGTTTTACACTACAAAAACTCAACTAATAATTTAATAATATACTTTCAGTTGAAAAAAAAATAAGAATAAATTAGAAGATCCAGATGGGTAGGTTCCAGAAATTTTTTAATAGCACAAGAAAAACATTACGCTAAGCCCTGCTCAACTTTTTCAAGCACTGGTGGCCTAAATCCCAAGGAAAGAATAAACAGGCGCGATGGAAGTACTTGCCTCGGTTACGATAGATGTGAAGTTGCTCATGAAATGGATATGCTTGGCAAGCTCAGCTTTGCTCGCTGGAATTCCTTCCTGGTCTATACGATACTCAGGCATGGCTCCCACCAGCACGATAAGCATTGACTGACAAGCCACGTATACCTTAAAACAAGATACACATCACTTACCCTGAACAATCCCAAAGAGAAGCCACCCTTTCTGTTGACATACTGTAAGCTTTTCATTAAATTAACAATGCACAACTTCCCTTCATTCAGCAGTGCAAACCAAGTGTTATCAGTCTACTGTATTTAAAACCTTATATGATCATCAGGGCAGCTGGAAGCAACAGGTACCACACCAAAGTTACCAATGCACCTTCAGTGACTGCTTCATCTTGCTTCACCTGTTCCAGAGTTGCTCTATCTTTTTCTTGCTGCTTTTTAGCCAGGGATAAGAAAGGAAGGCATTAAGAACTTCAGCATAGTTTCAAAGCTAAGATTTAAACCTAAGGCCAAGGTTCTTTTTAAAAAAAAAAAAAAATCTTTTTACTTACTTTACTCAAATAACACAACCTGCAGTGACAAGTCAATGAGTACTAGAAATGTAAGGGAGATTTTGCGCATTTGTTTTTGGACTTTTGGTAGTTCTTTCCATTGCAGCGACTGAAACCCTTACCTGATCACTGGGAAAACTATAAGTTCAGGAATTAGAAAAGATTCTCATAGGGAAATCCTTGTAAGCACATTGACGCATCCTATGGCTTTCATCTTGTGAACGTCTTCCAACTTGTGTGATTTTTTTCTTTTAACTTAAACCGACACCCTTAGGTCTCGGTGATCATTTTTTGGCACGTTACCATCAGCGGGACAGTTCTGCATGTAGAGGGAGCATCTTGGGGTGGCAGGCTTGCACTGAGGGCTCCAGAGCTGTTTTATCAGGCGCTTACCTTGAGTGTACTCGGAGAAACGGGTTCCAGACGCAAACCCACAACCTAGCAGCACCGCT
Source organism: Anas acuta (assembly GCF_963932015.1). NCBI lineage: Eukaryota > Metazoa > Chordata > Aves > Anseriformes > Anatidae > Anas > Anas acuta. Next base: position 6,705,525 of record NC_088985.1, read on the forward strand.
TCCTTCCCCCCAGCAGTGCTCTAATCCCCACTGCAGCACCGCGCTGGCAGGAGGACGCCTTTCACAGAGGGGCTAGGAGCGACAGATCCACGTTTGCATACGGGGGCGGGGGCGTTGTTTAAGGACAGCACCGTGAAATACCACTGTCACCGATGGCTAATTAAGAAAAAGCCGCTTCCCGCGGCGGCAAGGCGCTTCCTTCCACGCAGCACAGCCGCAGGCAGCGCTCGGGACGCGGCTGAGGCGCAGAGCGGGGGGAGGCAGCCCCGGGCGGCCAGGGGCAGGGGCCGAGCGCGGGGAAGAGCGAGAGGCCCCGGGCGGCTCACCCACCTGCAGCAGCACGAGGAAGGCGGTGAGGCGCCGCTGCCCGCCGCCGAACTCCCCCGCCGCCCCGAAGGCCTCCTCCAGCCCCGCCGCCATGGCCCCGCGGGCCGCGGCCGCCACAGCGCCGCGCTGCCGGCCCCGCCTCGCCCCGCCCGGCCCGGCCCCTCGCCTCCCTGACGGGATGGGGCCGCCACCTGCCTCCGGCGGGACCCTCCTCAGGCGTTTTCAGGGGAAGGGGAGCCCTCCCTCCCCCGCGATTTTGAGAGAAGCGGGATTTTTCCACCAGCATTCGGTCCAGCTGCCACCAAGGGGCAGTTTTGCTCGGGCCCGACCTGGGAAGCGGGCACCTGCCCGTCAGCTCTGCTTGCTTCAGCCCTACCGAAAACATTCGTACCCTTAGAGCTTTCATCCCGTTCCCACACTGGCACCTAAAAGGTCCCTGGACCAACCCTATGGCAACAGAGGAAGCTCTGGCTGCTGAAGTTGGCTGTTCCAGCATTAAGGATAGACACTACTACTTTTTAGTTGGATCTGGGAAAAGGAGGAGTTGACACAAAAGCATGTTAGGCGGCCTTCTTTGGTGCAATAATTTCCTTCTGGACTATAATACACATGGTTATGCCTGCATTTTCCCTAGCATTAAGTTTGAAAATGCAGTTTTACTATTACACTACCTTTATACAGGTGTTTTGTTGCTTTATTAAGCCTCTCTCCTCAACCCCATGAAAAAGGCCTTTTCCTTTGAGGCAATAAGCTAGGATGATCTCCCCTTGGTTTATCTTAGTGCGGGAAAATTAAAATTAATGGGGTTTGCCCATGTGTGCCATGCAACACTGTGGTTATGTTGGCCAGGAAGCATTAAGTGAGGGTCAAAGTGCTGCTTACTTTGGGACTCTGACAGCAGGATACCAGGGACTTCCTAAACCATTTCTGAGCTTCCTCACCCATTTTGGCACCAAACATTAGCAGACAGTAGTGAAATCCTAGGTTTTATCCCAAGTCATTAGTCTCTCTACTCCATCTGCTTTCATGATTCCTACCTTAATTCAAACAGAGCAGCCTGTTGCTGAACCTTGGCCAACACAGGTAGACTTAATCATGGCAGGCTCCCGTTTTGCTCCTGAATAGAACAGAAAGCATGAAAGTAATTGTGGAAGTCTACTGATTTTACAGGACCTGTTAGGTTTCTTCTCCTGCTCAGTCATGTGTTCCCACCTTACTGTGGAAAATAAAGAATGCTTAAGGTCACTCACATAAAAGAGCCCCAAACAGCTCTCACCATCACTGCATCTGCTTCTCCTTGAACACTTCAGCCTAGGACAGAAGTACAGCAGAATTTTAGCATTACTACATTATCATGTTTTGAGCAGGTCTCACCAGCATCATGGTAAGCAGCTGGAAGACAGCTTTTAGGCTGCTTTCATGAATGTTCCTGCTATGCGTGAAACATCCATTGAACAAATAAAAGAAAAAATCAGCACTGTTTTCCAACGGCCACAATTTCTTCAGTAGGTGGGGGGTTTATGCTGCATGAACTGTTCGGACATTGGGAACTGAGTCACTGCAGGATCCCTTACAGATAGCCTGTGTTTCTAGGATATACTTTCATAATGCACAGAACACGGTAACTATAAATAGTAGTTAATGAATCCTTGCACAAAGGGTCCAGAAAACTAAGTTACCGAGTGTTTTGTTTGGGCTTTGCTACGGATGTTAACAGCTTACTAGAAGTGAGATTTAATCGAGGAAAGGCCCAAGTTCTCCCATTCACTACCTCCTCCAGTGTACCAGAGAACGCCGTTCACTAGGAAACACAAAACAAAGTCTATTTTTTGGCACACGCACAATAATGCTGCATAAAAAAAAAAAGGCTAGCATAGAAAAAGTTTTAGAAGTTTTAATTAAAAAAAATCCAGCACTTCCCTAGGAAGCCACACTCTTTTGGGAGATTAAGGATCTGATTTTGACTTTTCTCTGAGAAGAACATATAATGAAAATATTTAATGCTACTGCATTTCGAAGTTGCCTTCAGCAGCGTAAATTCAATTTAAGTCTAAAACAGCATCAGGCTCCATGGCAAAACCTCAAGGACAGTTTAGTCATACTTCAAACAGTTTTAAAAGTCTCCTCGAAGTTTAGATAAGCTGTTTCAGTACAGGAATCATAATAATAAAATACAAATTACAGAGTGACTGGTTTGTAAATCATAATTCAGGTAAGAAAATATCCACTGCATCCTGCTCAAAGCAGCATTTATTAAAGACAGCATCAAGATAAGTCAATGCATAATGACATTTTCCCTCCTACAAATATGTAAACAAGTTGACAGCAAGGTATTATTACAATATAAAAAGTAAAGCTTACATTGCATTTTTTAAAGCTACTAACTTCAGTCTCAATGTAGACAGTCTCTGGTCTGTAGAATTTAAAAATATGAGCTCTTGAAAAACGTTGAAGTATTGCCTTTGCACACACGTGTTTTTGTAGAAAAATACTCTAAAATACCAACTTCCCATTAATAAAGCCAACACCAAAATAAAATGCATTTTTTTGTTATTAACAATGTGTTAAATACATCTAGCACTTACTCCACTGTTCTGCTTAACGAGATTATCTTGTATTCATTTTAAAATTCATTATAATCTTCAAAAAGTATCTTGGATAATATTCAGTTACTTATACATAGCTAAGCAATTAGCATTAAGTAGCTAATATTGGCAATTACCTTGTAATCAGAGTTTAACCTAAGTTTATATGCAACTGAGGCCATCAATTTAAACCTCATCTCAAACTGCGTATTTTAACATGTACAGTAGGCTCTTGCTAAGAAGTCCGAGTCAGTTAAGATACATTTCAGAAATACTCCAAAACTTTGCAAGAAATATAAACTCTATTGTAAACTACCTTTAATCCCTACCTAAGTTTTTCTTTAACTAGCATCTGTTGGTAGCAGTCAATCAATTCTCAGGAAACACTTTGTGAGACTATTTGATGTGAATATATAATTGAAATTCCAAAATCAAAAAGGTTGTTTAATCAAATTTTGATGTTTTAACTTTTTTCCAATAAGTTTACTGGAAAAAGCTAGAGAGATGACCTTTGCAGTTGCTAAGGCAAAAAAATGTTTGAAAATTCTCTGTACACATTTTAAGATAGCGTAACATTTCAAAACCAGACTAAACTAAATTTAACTTGCAGAGAGAAATATGTATCATTTGGATGAAGGCTAATTATGCCATTGTGCCCTGTCAAGCATCAGCTGACAATGAACAGCAAGGAAAAGAAAATCTAAGATAGCAATAGTGAAGCAGTTTCAGGATGAATTCAAAGATTAAAAACAAGCTGGGGGGAGAAAGAGGGGACACTACAGCAGGGTACTAGATAAAAAAATAGCTAGGAAAACACTGGATGATTTATCACTTAAGACAGTATCTGCAGTAACACACACACTTACATGCAAACAGTAAGTAATATGAATAATACTGCCAGCATTCCTAGTCCCATCCATATTTCAGCAAAGGGGAGAGTTTATTCAGCCTGTCACCACTTAATTAGCAAGTTACATTTGTCAGAAGTTACAGCCTTAAGTACGTATCATTGCATAAAGCAACTTACTGACCACGAGCTTTCTAGAGCCTAAACTTCTACTCAGATGTCTTCTAGCCTTGGAAGCATGAAAGGAATCCAACTCTAGAAACAGGATCTACATGAACTTGAAACAGAAACTAGAATTCTGAAAGAAGGGCTTTCCCAGCTCTTTCACGCAGGATTCTCATTTGTAAAGCAATGACAATATTATTTCCATGTTAATAATTAAAAAAACATTATGAGTAAGCACAAGATGTGGCACCAAATGCTCAAGGAGGATGCTCAACTGGAGAATAACATTTAGAGATTCGACTCAGTGTCCAGGTTATTCTAATTTTTGAGGAGGGGCAAGATGCAAATACAAAAGCCTGTTTCCTCTAACATCTTACATACTGTAACACACAGACAGACTTTTCCTGCTTGGGCGTTTCCTCTATTCAGGGAAGCAGATGAGAATTGCAAACATTTGTGGGGCAGAAGCAAGGAACCACGCCCTTTCTGAGGACTGCCCTCTGAGGACTGGCACCCTAGGAAACAGCTCCTTATAAATGCTAAATCACAAATTGCCATTTTGATTAGAGGACAGTATTTTTGCACTATACTCATTTGGGAGAGAGCAGGCTTCCCGTAATCTTGCATGAAATGATGTCTTTGAGTAAAGTAAAACAAACTTTGGCCTTCTGATCCCATATGGAACGTTGCAACTTCTTACTAAAGCATTTACCTTCCACGGAGATGCTACAAGCACCATGTTATCAGTATCATTCCATCTGTCCAAGGCTTTACATTTTGCTTATAAATGCCTACAATTGCAATGCCAATACAGACCAGCTGCATTTTTATCCATAAAATTCAAACCCTGGCCCAAAGAAATCTACAGAAGACTACTTCAAATGGCAGTCTATGTTAACAGGCCATTAAGTGCCCACCAGCAGCAAACCTGCTATGGCTGTAACAATAAAAAGAAAACACTGCAGCAGACCCTTAAGAAAACGTTTAAAAGCACTGCAGTAGACTTGCAGGTGACTGTCATACCTGGGAGAAAATTTAAGGATTGGCATCTGAGATTTGAGGATAGCAGGGACAACACATCATTCTCCTTTACAGAAAATTAACACCATCTCTACCCATGCCAAGTAATAAAAAGCTATCTACAAAAAGTGGATCTGTCATGCCAAAATCCACGGTAGAAAACTAAAATCAGCCTATTTCTCAAAATTACAGAAAATGGAACCAACAGGAACCTCAAAAGGTTATTTTGACAAGTCCCTGCCTTGAATGACATTCCAAAATTAATCTGTGCAAACAGTCATGCCATGGACACTAGGTTATAACATGGCTGAGTAAATGAGCTAGACTTTCAGAAAAAGCTGTTTGTGTGTAAATATTTTAGTAATAACTTTAGCAATAAAATATTACACTGCCAAATTTAGAATCCACATGATAAGAAATATACACATATACAAAATCTAAATATATATATATTTTCTTACAGAAATGCAGAGCAAAACCAAACCAGGGCCTGAATAATCTGTCATACGTGCCACCACGACAGCATAACTTATATTACACAGTTGATGGGCTGCTCAGATCCCTGAGGTCTATCACCAGAATTGCTACAAGTTTTATTTACCACAATTTTAACCAAAAACTGACTTAAATCATGTTACATCTTCTCAGCGGAAGGGGGAAAAAAAATACCAAAAAAACAGACATAACCTCGCAGCCCTGTAAGACACAGAAAGGCACCTGCTTATATTGTTAAGTGTTAGTTGCACTTATCTACAGCATCCTAAATGTACTTAAGTAATCAAGTTATAAAAAGACCACAAACTACAGAATTGCTGGCATTCAAAAGATTAGTCTTATCTACCTAAGAATTAACTAAAATGACATGTGCAGCTGTAAATCAGTAAGTGCGCAAAACTACCCAGTTTTGCATAAAGTGCTAAACGTACCCCCATTTTGCACCTGTTAGCATTATACAAGTTTGTTAAGCTTGGAAATATGATGTGAGAAGATGATCTTAAGGATATTCCCTGTCTATCTCACCTTTCCTTCTCCTTCCCCATATCATCTGTTGTCCTTTAAACTATGTTTTTAAACTACACATAGGTCTTTTCAGGAACTGTAGTTCAGAAGAATATTTCAAGTATAGCTATCTTTCCATGTAAACTAAAGGGCACTATGGGTTCGACTTTCACAAGTTCCAAACACTGACAGCTTCTGCTAATTCACTTGGACTTGTAATTATTTCAGTCTGCTCAGTACCTCTGAAAAAGTCAAGCTGTTTCCCGTTACTCATTTAACTCTTATTTAAGCAGTGATGAAATTCATCCTATAGCTTCTCCAGACTAAAGTCTAAACAACAAGCAATTACAGAAAAGCAGAGTAATACATTATCCAATCATTTAGGTTCACAAAACCAAGTCCTACCATATCTATCCAAATATATCCGTTATATGAATCATACACAGATCTTTAACACTTGAAGTACTGAATTCAAGTTCTTATAATACAGCAGTTTGACTTGCAGGCATTGTGCAATAAACTTAAAAGTATACGGTGGGTCTCTTCTTTACTCTGTATTTCAGTGATCCATACCGTATCTGAGGGGGAAAAAAAAATAGAACTTAAAAGAGTTAAGGTCACTTCAGACAGACATATTTACCTTTCCCCTACTCCAGAATAATAAGTGTCATTAAGCATGCTTCGGGCACTCCACAGAGTCAGGCAGATGATCTGCCTCTGACTGAATGATAGACTTTTTCAACAGAATTAGGCAAGAAGCTGTTCCCGAAGTTATCTCCCAAACTTTACGAGATTCCATAGATATTTACACTGAAGCATCCTGAAGTTTGTGACACGCAAATACAAAGCTCTCTGAATCCCACATACATATCTTCTCTTTGTGGGTTACAAGTCAAAGCAGGCCATGTGTCTGTGCCAACTAATAATTGTGAATTATCTGCAAACATTTAAACAGCAGATGTTTAATATGCACAATCAAGACACTACTGCGGGTGACAACACCATTATCTACACTCCTTTCAAGGTAAGCCATTTCTGGAACTTGGGACTGGTGGTGTCAGCATTAAGATTACAAGCATCCCTTTTCCCTTGTGTAGTTTATTTCATTCCTGCATATTTTCATTAAGCACCCCAAACTACAAAATCTTCAAGCCCAGATACTGTTACCACACACACTTCTCCATTTGACATTCTATAACACAGTTATCATTGATAAACCCTCTACAATTGAAGTTAAATTCTGACATTATTAAAAATGCCAAGGTACATCTTTAAAAGTAAACTCAATGCTTTAGAAAAATTATACTTGCCTCTTTACGGCCTTTAATAGTTTTCACAGATTTCATGCTCTGTGTTCTTCGAAGGCCTCTCTGAGCAAACATTTCATCCTCAGAATGTGTCCCCTCCACCTCTTCATCTGTTTTATCATCTCCAGGATTTTTTTCCATTGGAATTTTGTAACCTTTAAAAAGCAGTTGTACAAAAACTTTAATAAAAAGTTCCTGTAACTTTTCTATTTCTAAGAGAGACGTATACACATCCACCTAAAGTATACTTCACTCTTCCTGATGCTTCAGACCAACATGGCATCTAGTGATCTGCCAGGAGCAGCACACTCGGCCATTTGTGAGAAACAAGCCCGTTCATTCCACAGGTACGTAATGCAGCAGTCTCTTAACTACAAAAGTTAAACCGTTAGTTTGGCACCATATTCTGCTTTACAATGAACTACAAAAAAAAAATCACTGGTCTTCTTGAGAAGTACTTAAGATTTTTGGCAACACTGCTGTTTGGAGGCTATTCTAGGGGAAAACAACAACAACAACAAAAAACCTTGCAGATGGATGGAAACCCTTCTTCTGATCCCATGACTATATTTTATTTTATGTGTGCCCGATAGTTTCTCATAGACACTACTAAATGTGCTGAGTAACACTGATGCGAAGCCCAAGCATCTGGACAAAAATAACCTCTTCACATTCAGTGTAATCTGTTGTAAATTGGTGGAAGAACACCTACTTTTACACTGAAGGCTACTAAATGGGACATTACTCTCCACCAGCCCTATTATGAACTATGAAATTACTGTATACTTATAATTAAGTACAGGCAGATATATTGGAGAAATAAACCAGTTTATACCTTTTACAATCTATGCTGCATTTTAAACTTAACTTTATATGTTTACTTGGTTAGTCCTTCCTTCGGTGTTTGTTTTACTATCTCATCGCCAGGAACACACCAGAAGGTTTCCAGCTGCCCAGTTTATTGTCCTCTTCCCTCCTCATTGCCACTCCCATTAGAAGTTCTATACTGGTTTTCCATTCTCAGAGGACTCCCCCCAAAAGAACAGATTTGCTGATGTATCTTAGCAGGAGCCAAGAAGTTCCATGTTTCCTTAGAAGAATGTTTAGTTTCTGCAATTTGGGATTAATACAAAAACTCAGTTCAGGGCAAATTCAAAGCAGCCTTCAAAACAAGGACAGAATTCTGAGTCTCATTTTATTTCTGACTTAGACATCACTTACACATCTTTTAACTGCGCTTTTTGACTTTGAGTGACCTGTCTTTAGCTACAGAAGAGACATTAAGATGAAAAGTGGCAAGTCTAAAAACAAAAGTAAGAATGTTATGTTCTTCATGATTTACTTCTCAGTTCTATATAAAATTGATCAATACCACATAACTCTTCTTCACCCAGCCTTCTCATCCCTCCTCAAACAAATCCTAATCTTTCATTTCTCCAACTCTCGGCCCCATAGAATCAAGTCCTACTCTTTCACTTCTCATATTTACTGCCAGAGTTCAGTTCACATTTATTAGAAATTAACATCTAAAACTAATTTTAGATTACTATCTTTCTTCATACTTGCATCTCTCTGCATGTTAAATACCGAAGTTCATTTTAGACATACCCAATGTGAGTTATTAAAGGTTGCTTAAATCCTACAGAAGTAGGACCAAGGTTATTAACAAACATTTTCACTAGAGGGAGCAAACTGCTTAAAAACATGTGCTGGAAAGATTAGGGTCTGAAAAACAAGACTCCTCATCGTAGACATATAAAGCTCCCAGATGTGGTCTGGTCCACTGGCAAGCTCTACTTTTGAAGGCCATTGCAGAACCTACACGATGGAACACCTAGGGACATCTTTTAGACACTAAACCCAACTTCACTCATAAGCAATAACCATTTCATCTAAAAACAATGCTTCTTTAAGCAGGTTCTTTCTTTTCTTTTGGTCATTTCATTTTTTCCTTAACTTAGAATCAAGCCTTGTGCCTCCTGCCATTCTAGAATCAACCTGTCACTGCCTCCAGTACATTTTCAATTAACCTTCTCTTAAACATGGAAGCTTTCAATCGTATCTGTTACGTATAGTTATATACTAGGGATGTTTGCAGTGGCACGAATACTTTTCTGTAATTGTAACACCCCCATCTGATTCATCAAAATGACATTTGCCTTTTTCACAAGTCACCCCATGATCAAGGTCCTTCTACAAATGGGTCTTTTCAACTGGCTTGTACAGAAAACCCCAGCACACATTACAGAAAAATAACATTCTACTATGTAGCATTTCCAACTCCACCAGTGGTTGTTTCGCTTTTTTTTTAAACCCCCAATTTAAAGAAGAAGCTTCAAAGAAAACTAGAAAGCTATACACTAGATTTTGGTCCAAGAGTAGGAATAGTTAAAATATCTCTAAGAAAACATTTTGACATGTGAGACTGAATGTCAGAGTCAGTGATTATTTACACAGTATAACCTGTACTTGAGTAGTTTTTACTGAAAATTGAATTTTCAGCATTTTCAAGCTGCTTCAGAGACATAACTGATGGTCTGTTACTGAGGAATAGCTCATGCACAACAGCTGCAGTGACATCATCCCTAACGCAACTCTTGGTGAATTCACGGGCTTTTTCCCTGGCCAGTACTTTACACTGACTTGCACGGGATACCTTCTGGGCTCAATTAGCAATTCAGCACAGAGTCATTCAGGTGGCCATTTATTCCTCAAGAAACACTGAGCTACCATGTGATTCCTGGAATGCCTTGTAGCCCATAGCCACCACTTCTCCCCAGAACAGAGAGGTGAGAAGTAAGGACAAACTTAGGGGGAAGGCCAAAAGAAAGCAGTACAGAGCTATCTCTTTTGTGAGAAATATCAACCACTTTACATCGTAGCCTCTCCATTTGAGAAGGTATGGGTTGACAGTATTCCACAGAAGTCTTTCTTCAAGTAGCACAGGCTCAAGAAAAATCTCTGCAAAAGCAAGTTGGTCACTGCACACCATCTTTGAGTGTCAATGTGCGTTAGTACGTTATGGCAATTTAATGCCTTCATTATTCCTGTCACCACACGTGGTTTTACATTTTGACCCAACAATGATTGCAGACCTGCTGAATTCATTGCCATTAATTTTCTCTTCCTAATTACGGAATTCCATAAATTTTAATGTTTAACTTTTTCTCCATTTGTCACAGAAACACTACACAATCACTTTTTTTTTTTTTTTTTTACTTCCAATTACGCTTTACTTTGGCCAGTTTTTCTTGCTAACTGACAGAGACAGGAGGAACCACTAAACTGTTAGTGATTCCAAAAAAATTGCGCTGGGGGGACAGGGTGCGCCATTTGTTAACATTACAATATGTCTTGCTCAAGCCAATTCCACTCAAATATTCTAAGTGGGGTAAATTACTCCTTTCTGGTTTTTGTCTTCCATGTATTGTTTATTAGCTGGAAAACAGAATTCCTTTATTTTAGAGTGATACTTACCTGAAGGTTCATTTGCAGAGGCTCTGGTTTTCTTTTTTGTGTCTGGTAATGTCTGATAGGGCCTCTGTCCTACTGGCTCATCTCCTTGTATAGTAGTCAAATCGTGCATACTGAAACTTCTCAGTTTCTCAGTTATCGCACCCTGACTCTGAAATACAAAAACAGTATCTTTGAAAACAAAGCAGAGGTTTTAATTTTGATATTAAAGTTGGCTTGATAACGGTTAAGTCCACGTTTCCTTGTTATACTACCAAATTCACTGAACATAAGCATGCAATAAATTTACATTTGCTTTAAGTATTGCTTTTACACAAATTTAACTATATGTTAATTCTAGAGGAAAAAGTTACAGATAAGCTAGCTGTTTCATTACAGACATCTCATTTCATCCCCTTACTCTGAACAAATAAAGGCTTTTTGGGTGAGGGAAAGCATTTGAAAGAACAAAAAATGTCAGAAATGCTCAATTGGCATCAAACATGATATTTCTCTCACAGTGCCAGGTAGCATGACAGTGGCTTTAACACTTCCATTTTAAGAAGTGCTGTTGAAGATAAAGATTTCTGGTATTTTCTATTTTACTCTCCCCAGATTTTAATATGCATAGGAAAAAAAGGGTTAAAAATACACTCTGAAACAGTAACTCAAGTAACTTAGAAACTGGCAGCACTACAAAAGCTCTAGGTCACAGAAACCTGAAACCACAAACCAAAGAGGTCCTGTCTGGACTACAAGCTAGTAAATTCTCTTACTGGTGCATCTTTACTGACATAATACTAACCCAACGTCCAATACTACATTCAAGGATAGCTTAACACATTTGAGCATTACTAGTTCTTCTCATCTTTTTGTTAGCATCTTTTCTACATGGGAGATAAAGAAAGTTCCCCTTTGGAAAGGAAGGTCATCAAGCAGCTCTTTCATCTTACATCATACAATCTTATTATAGCATTAAAGATTAATTTAAGCATGTAAGTAACTAAGACAGACACATTACTTTTTTAAGTAATTTAAAAAATTACTTAAAATTACTTAATTTAATTTAATTCTTGGGCTTATGAAGCCAAAAAAAAAAATCACAATTTCAGAGGATGGTTGACCAACCTGTGCATAAATCCCATCTTGAGCATGATTTTATTTTGTTCTTGCAAATCAAGATTTTGAGTAGAAATCCTCATTTGAGTGCTATGTTAGGTATCAGTAGCATGTATCTGGATACAGTTCCACACACCTTTCTCAGCAACAGCATAAGGCAGGTCTTGCACCACTAGCCCCAGCCATTTGTTCCCACTCTCATGCCAACAACTGTTTGCAGATGGTAGCCCAGTGCGTTAAATTATTTCATGTTAAAAATAACCACGTAGAGTGAAGAGGGTACAGCGATACTCCTCAAACTGGCACGGCCACCAAAGCTTAGGGGGGAGGCGGGAGGGGATAAGGATGTGGCTGAAACCTGATATTCATTTTGTAATGACTACTCACTAGTACAACACGTAAAACTAAGTGCCCTACGCATGCAAGAATAATCTAATTTAATTCTTACAACAGCATTCATACCCCACAATTAAACAATACAAGAAAGGAGCTTCTATGAGGGAAGCAAAAGCCTTTGCTTTTCTTGCTCTTCCTACTGACAGTTCTCAAGAACACAGCTACAGCTTGCCTTTAAGTTAAAATGCACCACTGTACAGTCTGTAAACACTGTAGGGTCTGCATATAAATTACATACTCTGAAGTTATTTTTATTTCCTTAAAGGACTCATTTAAGGCAGGTCTGTCACTACAACAGGAATCCTGCCCTTCCATTGCCCCAGTTCTTGTATCAGGAAGTATTTGCACAGTAAACTGACTCACAAACCAGCTGTGTTTGAGGGCTGACAGGCAGCTGCAAGGACACTAGAGAAACAGAGAGAAACAGAGAGACAGGGCTGCTCCTTTTGATAGCAAGGACAGCCTTCATTATCTGCTGCAACACACAAGCCAGTCGATCAGTGTGTCCATTGCCTGACCAGATGCAACTTGGCTCCAGCCTCGATCACTGAACATGGATGAGTGCATGAAATGAACCCAGTCAGTTCTCAGCAGGATCTGTATGAATTCAACAAGACTCTGCTCACTTCAAATCTGGCAAGAATCTACTGTAACATCAGGACAAAGTCTTGATTTGGCCCTAAGCAGTATAGGAAGACACACTTGCTTAAAAGTTGCACAGTGACTTCACTGATCATGCCACGTACTACAAGACAATCATTTTGAAATTGTATAGGGTAATGCAATTAAGAGTATAGTAATTAACATGCTAAGAATTCAAATTACAAGCCTGTATTTCTTATTCTGCATTGGAGACGCAGAGGACTAGATCCTAACTGTGAACGTTGGACCTTATTTTTCAATGCACATTTGGATACAGAACTGTTTTTCAAAGGGGAAGAAAGGTCAACCAACGTGCCCTAAAAAAACAATGAACAAGCACTAACAGCTTTGGAAGGATATCAGGGAAAAAAGAAGAGAAGCAGCAGAAGTGCCTGAGTTACAGGAGGAATGGGGGCTGCAGAACCAGCACTGTGCTGCAGTCACGCTCACACTATGCCAGCTTCAGCAGATGCTTCCTACAGCCCCACCAGTCTCCTTCTGCCGGAAAGCAGTTTCCATCTCACCCCTAGGAAGGTCCAATTCAGCCAAATCAGGATCAGTTTGATATCAGCACACAGACAAAGAGGACAAATTTCAAGGGTGTGGGTGTGTGCACTGTTGTGCTATGTTCTTCAAGGTTTTTTGGACTGTTGTGCTGTGTTCTCTATTAAATGCTGATACAGATCCGACGTTTTAAGAAGCTTCTTCCACCCTCCATGCACAAAGGAACATTCACATTTAGAATTGTATTACGTTAAGACCTTTGATATCTTGCCTAGAAAGTTCAGATAATTACTGGCCACAGCAGTCCAGTCACACATGAGAAATCTCCTGCCTCCAGTGCTCATTTTTACAGCTTTTTTTATTTTTTGAATGTTGAAGATTTGAACTGTGAAGTTTTTGTAGACTTAAAATGCAGGTCTTAAAAATTAGTCCGCTTATTCATTCACCAGGATTTCCTAAAACATATTAAGCCTTCTTCAGAGACCGCATTCATTACCAGTGATACATCTGAAGCACCAATTAAAGTTGTAATGGATTTCTAAATCTAGTTTTTGACAAAGATAGCCTACTAAAGGGACCGCTTTGAGACAAGTTGGATTCTAGCAAGCTACGAGTATGTAGTCACAGCAGCTGACCCTCATCTATGAAATGCCCTTCTCAACTTTGCTATTAGGCTTGTATTTTTATAATCTATATACTTAACCCAGGGAAGTTGCTGTAAACAGACACCACACAGTATGTCTGCCTCAGGGACTATTTTTTGTTGTTTAAATTGGACTTGTGCTCCCTCAGTGGTCAGGATCACTGAACAAAGCTGCTTGGCTTCATGGGACAAGTGCTGAATGGCCTCAGCATTCACAGAACTGCCTGGAGTGCCGGGACTGCAAAGCCGTGGTGTGCAGCACCCGCATTCCCAGCTGTTCTCTCCCCACTCCCATCTGGGCTGACAGGGAAGGACTTCTGCTCCCTCTCAACCTGCAGAGGGACTGCTGGCCCACGACTGACCTCTGCAGTGTGCCAGGGAGTCCCAGCAGGGAGGAGGGATGAAAGCAGTATGGCTGGAGAGCTGAGCTGCTAATAGTGATACTGGCTGCGTGCCACAGCTGGCTGCAGGGTACCTTCCTCTGTCATGCACTGCACAGGAAGGAGGGGAAGCTTCAGCAAGGCTATTAGAAGAGCATTAAAACAGCAAAGAGGTAGCAGATTCAGGATGACTAAGAGTCATGCAGAAATACAGCCATCAAAATAAGATTTATGTTCAAATAATTTACACATGAACAATATTTGTGTGACCTTTTTAGAAAGTACAGTGTGTTTCAGAGCATAATGAGGAGCCATCCTGCTGGTGGTGATAGAAAAAAACCAGTGCTCCCCAGTAGCTTGCAAAGTCCGAGTTTATGTGTTGGCAGAAATTGCAGCGTACAGTTAAGCTGCATCTCTAAAGATCTGGAAAGCAGATGCATCAAAATACAAGACATATTGGTGGAACTGAGCATTGTGACAATTTCCAAAACCCCCTATAAAACTGAGCTGGAAGAACTCCAACAGCTTTCATATCATTAAATGCATCTTGTTGCTGATTCTTTCATACCTTGATTTTTTCTTAATTAGTACACTGTAAAAAGTTAGCCTGGAGTGTGCTTCATCTTTAAGTACCCTGAAATTTGTATTTTTCAAAGATTTTTATTCTAAAATTAACATGACAGTAACACAATTTACTTTCTAATGTATGCTATTTAGCCAGTTTTAAAACAGTGAATTTCAACTGGTGTAGATTAACCAACACATTAAGGAAAAAGTAGCTTTACGATCAAATTGTGTTGTCTGGACACAAATGTTATGTGACCAGGGGCTAACTAGCAGCAGCTAAAAATATCAGTATAGGAATGTAAAGTCTAAGCCACAGCTCCTGCCAATTATATTTCAACTTTACAGCTGAGCACTCTTGAATCTATGTCAAATTTCGGTAGACTGACCTGTCTGCTTCAGCCTTCCCTACATAGCCAACTAGCCTTTCAATGCTAATCCCATTTTCCTTTGTCAGCCCTTGGAGAAGCCACTCTTTCCCACTTTTGTTCTTGAAAATATTCCAGATTTTCTAAGCAATTTTACTGAAGTCCAGGCAAATTTACTGAAGTCAAAGAAAATAGAGATCCTAGAGTCATTTACTTGAACGCTTTAGTGATCATAAGTTTTCTTTGGACCTCTTCTCGTCTTTAACCTCCTACATTCTCTACTCCTAATTTAAGATCCAATGTGTCAGAATAAGCATGCTTGCTCTGTTAAAAAAAAAAAAAAAAAAAAGCGATGATGAATGTGTCTCCTTCCCATCAAAACTGATCTCACTAATAGCATTCCATTCCTGAAATACTATAGCATGCTCCACCAGCTCATGCTGAAGGGATAATCTTTTCACCTGCTGGAGGCAGCAGTCAACTCCTGAAAAACAGGGAACAAAAATCAAGAACACGTGCATTGTCTCCATTTGCTTGCACAGAGCAGTCACTCCCAGCTTTTTGGAATGAGAAACTGAAAAGAGGTTTAACATGCCAAAATAAAGATTTTCAGAGTCTCTCTTCTTTCAGTGCTTAAATCATATCTATTTTAGGTCTCTGGTACTGTAGTAGTTGTTTTACCCAAGCATCTCATCTGCACCAAAATAATTCTGTACAAATATTCATGAGCGTGTTAAGCAAGTTTTAAGAAAATAGAGCAGGCATCCTGCCAGTCACAGCTGAATAGCTAAAAAATCCAAACATGGATGACATTTAGGCAAAAGTTATTCATACTTTAGAAGAAACTGGGAGGAGATATTTGCATTATTTATTTCACGGTGTATCTCTAGCACTGTAAGAATTAACAAGGACATATTTAACCTTAGCCAGACAGACAGACCGAGCCTAAGTATCATTACAGTACACATTGGAGTAAGTTATGATTGCTGTTTGGCAGAGAATTTACTTTTTTGGCATGTTTAAATAGCATAGTTCTTAAATTTTCCCCAGAGTACTTTGAGGTTGGTTTTGTTATTTATTTTTTTTTTTTTGCTTTTAAATAACCTACTTTCACTCTACTTCTAGAGGAATCATAGTATCCAACGTAGAATGAAATAGAGTATACTTCATGCCTCAAGGTAACGCTAATAATTTGAACAATAAAAAAAGGAGCCAGCAAATAAATTGAACCATGTCTTCAGTATTTCAGGCTCATTGTGCCTGTGTTTTAGAACAATGTTTTTTTTTTTTTTTTTTTTAAACAACTACTGTCCACATACATCTTAAAAAAGAGAAAGTGAACAAAGAAGATAGACTTTTTTTTTTTTTTTTTTTTTTACAAGTGAGTTTGATTTATTAACTAAGTTTACAGATGAGCACAGAAATTTAAGTTAAATGCTAGCTGTATTTCCTTAAACGTCACAGCTTGGGATCTCTACAGTGCTTTCTGCTATCTACTGACAGTTTTCAGTCCTGTTACTAAAAACACAGCAGTTCTATTTCTTCACTAGAGGAAATTAATCCTGATAGTCTCAAGACTATCATTTAGCTAGGATATACATAACTTACTTCCCACACTTCTGTGTTTTGTTTTAATTGAGTATTAAGTAGGATTCCCAAACACTTCTATGATTCTACGATGCATGCTGCCAAAATAATCATCATGCTAGTCAGTTCTACTCTCTGCTGTTGGGCCACAACTTGCTCAGAAGCTTACTTAGGCACTTTTTTTTTTTTTGTTTTCCTAGACCCAGAACCCTTTGAAATTCAACTGAATGTTATGAGTTTTGTACCAACCTGGATCTGTAACAACCACAGTGTACTTCATGATTTAATGGAAATTAGACGACAAAGCAGGAGTATGCTAAGCAGTAATATGCAAGCTTATGCTTAGTGCATTAATTTACTAATTCAATCAGCTAGTCGCAAACAAGTTAATTGTGTCAAGATAACTTATCTGTAGTAGTAATCTATCATGCCTTATTTCATATATGCGGTTACCTCAAGTTGATTGGAGAAAAACAGCAGAAAGAAGCCAGAAATCCTTTAAACAGTTTGTTTATCAACAAGAAAGCACAACAGAGACAGAAAAGAAACAATGGTCATCTTTACCAAAAGCCTGCATAGAAAATTGCATGCTATCTTCTGAATTACAGTAATCTGATCCCCATCATTGAAAAAGTAACTACAAGCCATCTTAGACAGTATGAGAACTACAGTGCTGCAGCCCTTACATTGTGTTCCAGGTTTTCAACACATTTGTGGAATTCATTTCTTTATTCAGGAATGGCAAATCCTGGTATCACCACACTGTTCAATAAGTATATCAAGGACAAAAGCAATTAACATAAGCAAAAGGTTACCTTTACAGCTGCTGTCACTGCAGCAGTTGCTGCCAAATTCAATCCTTGCCTTCCAAAATTCACCATGGTCTCATAGCCTCTTTCTTTAGCTTGTACGATGTACTCATCAATTTCCTAAAGCAAAACATACATAAGTATTAAAGGACTGTGCATACAGGAGGCATATTACCCACACGGTATTATTTTTCATCAATATGAGAATATAGAAGAGATCCAGAAAGAACTATTTAATGGAACAATTACTCTTGCCTTTGTATACTAATCTTTCATTCACTTCCACTCTCTCAATCTAAAAAGGATTAAGTCTAACCAAAAAAGAAGATAAAACAGATTACTTTTGTCCAACTCAGAAACATTGCAGCTACATAACAAGTTCCTTGCAGAGAGTAAGCTTAAACTGCCAGACAAATGTTGTTCAAGAAAAAAAAAAGTTCTTCAGAGGCCAGAACTTTGACTCAGATAAGTATCAAGGACAATACAGACATGACACTTCCCTCTAGCTGTGGTAAATGCCTGGAGTTAAAAATAAAAACTTCAACACAGTTCACAATAGCTAGCAAAACACAGAGAAAAATCCGTTTAGCTTATGAAGTTGGAAACCATTTGCAATTCAACCTTCAGACGGTCAAGATGATATTGTTCAAATCAGTACCAATTGTGTCAGCTACCTGTTTTACCTAATATTGGTCAAGCCCTGCCCTTTATTAATAAATACTACATTCTGTACTGTGAGGTTTATCAGCAGTAGTCTTCACACCTTTGCTAACTGCTCTTTCTACACACACGAAACAATACTGAAAAATAACTATGCAGATGTGTCATACTTTGGCTAAAGCTAACTATCCTGTAGCCATTCTCTGTTTGGGTATTTTCTGTTGCAAATAGGTCTTCCCTTACACTTCAGTGAAAAGCCTCTCATTGCATCCTTTCACTTTGCACAAAGTCACCAACATCATTTATCCTGGGAAGTTACGTTAAGTATGCTAAAAAAAATTGTGACATGAAGAGCCATCACTAAAACTGTACTCAGGTACTCAGCTTCTGCATAGGGAGTACTGCACACGCTCTTCCAGCAGAAACATTTAACTGCATCACTTCCACTCAGCTGGGCTCCCAAATGTGCACTGGGTAGATCAGGAACACTATGCTGTCGTCTCATGTCAATAGCAAGTCACAGACTGTCTGCTCATGCAAGTTAAACAGAGGCATATATATGGACATTCATATGCACTTTTCTACTCCAAATTCATGCTGCCCTGCAAGCCAGTAACACACTGATCTTTTATCTAGCAATGGTTAGCATTTCAGCATATGGTATTTCCATATTAGGCATTAAAAATATAAAAAGTTATTTCTTACCCTTTCTTTAGAAGAAAGTAGAGGGTGCAGAAATTTTCTGTAGATTAAACTTGCCCCTCTAGTATATGGGGAAAGAAGCCAAATAACAAAAGCTATCTTCAGTTCATAATACAGCGGAAACCTAAAGGCAAGCCAAAAGTTGCATGAAATCAACACCAGGAATAAGACATGTACTAATTAAATCAACAAGAAATCTCTTAAAAAAAAAAAAAGCATTATATAATAATATAAAGGATTCCTCACATATATTAAGTTATATTAAATAAATTAAATAAATTAGACCTATGGATTTAGTTTATGAAATATACTGTCATCTGCAAAACATGGAAAAATATCTGCTTTGCATAACACAATCATAAACAGAGTAATCTTCGTCTACACTTCTAAGAGTTTCCTTCCCCTCCTAAGCTTCAGCAAAGGTAGAAATTCGGTAGTCACTACTTCAAGCAACAGCACACAGCAAGCTTGGAAACAGGTGTTACTCTTCATACACACTCTGAAATCTTCTACTGAGGAAAAAAAAAAAAGCTATCTGCAAGTATGACTTCTTTATAAAATTGTATCAGTACAAATCAAAGAACATATGAAACAAATATAGTTACATCCAGAGTTCATAAAAAGCAGGCTCTTACCAAGAGACTGTTAAGTCTGTTATTGTCTCAGTAACTGTATAGAGAGCAAACACAATCCAATACATCATCCAGCGAACCTGAAAATTAAAATACTATCATCAGTAGGAGTTATTATTTCACCTTAGAACACACAATGCACTTTACAGTCCATTGGCTCAAAGATATCAAAGCAAGAATTTCAACAGTGTCTTGGTCTGCATCAAATTGGTTTCAAGAGAAATCACAGAAAGGTCCTAAGGGTTTTCTGTTCCTAAGAACTGGTGGCAGCATCAATGAGTTGAGTGAAATGCCTGCATCTCCAGGGTCACAGCCTCACCCAGGACGACTTCACAGATTTGATTCTGCTGCTAGAAAGCTTTAATGATGACAACAAAACATTGTAAATAGTCAATAGATTATCGTAAGCATGAAGTGCAAATCCCAGCATAGCACTAAAGCATATTTCACTCTTCAATATTCATCCATGTGTTTCCAGAACACACACACACACAAAAAACAGTGTCAGTAACTCAGATAGCCCTTGCTTTTAGTGTACCACATCCATTATCCAGCTAATTCAGCTATATTTTGAAATTAGGCTCTACATGTGTGCTTGGCATTATGGTGCTGACACTGGAACAAGGCAAGACAAAAGCATTTTCATGGAACTTTAATTCTATTCACATGCCAAGAACCACAAAATTCTTGTTAACAAAAGAACTTACGTCTAAGCATCTTAATGCTTCAGGGTTTTGTTTTTTTTTTTTTTTTTTTTTTTTTTATTTGTTGGGGGGTGCTTGTTTTTTTCATGAAGACTATACATCACTGTTTGAAAATCAGGCAATGCTCTTAAAAACAGAATTAAAATTTGTATTTTAATAGCCAGTTGATTAAATCTCTTATTTTCTTGAACATTGTTTCAAATCTTGCTTTCTAAACTGACTACGTATTTCAGAACAAATATTATAGTAGTTCCGTGCATTTGTCTTTTCTAAAATATCAGTAACCACAAAAATGTATTTCCAAGATAGACCCGTGCAAAACACCATCATCTATTCAGTTGTTACTAACTGAACACCCACACGTTCTTTAAATTCTAACGTGCTCTATGCTTAAAACAAATGAAAAAGGAACAAGCAAAAAGGAAAAAGAAAGAAAAGCAACTCCTGCATTCAGATGCAGTAACTTTCTTTCTTCTGCTATACACGGATTGCTAACTCTACTGGTATGCCCACAAAGCATTAACCACCACATTTGCGGGATAATAACTCAAGTCTTAAATTCATGTTACCCTCTTTCAAAGGGAGGAATATACATAGATTCCCCACAGAGGATGTGGCTCAGATTTAATCTATACTTCTAAAACTTTTTTGTACGTGTGGTGAACTTAAGTCCAAACCTAACACGACACTCCTGCTTATTTCATAGCTATGCATTAAGCTTTAAAACTACTTCCTTTATCACAAGACCCATTTATCTTCAATAGCTTTCTGCATTTCAATTTGAAAAGAAACTCAGTCATGTGATGACATTCTTCATTTCAATCTCTCAGAGGATTTAGATATTTCAGGCTTGAATAAGCTAAGGCAAAAGTACACAACAGCTGAAGTCATCTCTGACAGGCCATGTGACATTCAGACTGGTGACCCTCCCATGAACCAGAGTCAACACCTGAAATAAAAATAAAATTAACATCCACACTTGCCCCATCATCTTAAACGTGCGAAACTGCATGTTTAAAAAGCCCTGAAATACTGACCTTTTTCAAAGCGTTCTACCCAAGGTATTCAATCTTTAATCTATTTATCCAATGCCAAACAACGTTGGACACGGAGTTCCTCTAGGGATGCTACGAACACTAACAGACACAGCAGAAGGGCAGGTGACATCTGCCAGGAGTCCTGCTGACGTCTGGGCACAGACTCTCAAAAACACAGGGCAAATCATACCCTAGTACAACTAATGCATTAGGTAACCAAAGTATCCCTGACAAGTGAACCCAACTGACTTGCAGTGGTTTTCATACCAGAAAAATTAGGGGGAGGAAAAAAAACAGAAGGCCTATGTAAATATTTTGACACTGCCCAGAAGACCATCAGCTGCTCTACTCTTAAAGACAAAGTTAAAGAAGCTTTTGTCAGATTTTGCTTTTTATGTTAAAAGGGTGATTACAGATTTGTTTTGCTGGGTGTTTTCCTATGAAGTGTTAAGCTCATCTTTGTTGGCTTTGGCTGAAACACAGTCTTTCAAGTCAGGATTTTGAAGCCAAGAATTGAGAAGACTGGATAGTAGACTTCTAAACTATGTTTCATATCCTTATTGCAGGCACTTTGGTGTAATACAGTGAAAAGATTCCTCAAAGATTTTAGTCAACTCCATTAAACCAGAGTAATTAAAAGAACAAATAAATCTCAAAGGAGCAAGTCCGAACTTCTAGAACTAAAAGTACATACATTGATTCTAAATTATCAAAAATGGGAGCAATAAAAGCTCAATTTTTAAGAAATTTCTGTGAACATTTTGCTGTATCATGACCCATACAGCATGTCAAGATTCCTTTTTGTTGTTGTTGTTGTGAACTGGTGGAAGCAGTGGCTAAGTCCAAAATTTCACCCTGTTATAAAGCTCTTGCAGTCCTGCAAACAGAAACAGATGGTCCCGAGCCACACACAGCCCTGGAAAGGAAGTTGGGCTTGGGCCAGCACGTAACTGGCAGCGGAGCTGTGCCATTTGGAAGGCTGCAGTAACCTATACCCTCTCCAGAGAAAATGATCCAGCTGGGAAGACGAGACATTGATCGTTCTAAGATCTATCAGGACACTTAACCTAACCAGCACTGCTGTGGTAATTCACGGAGCAATCACTGTCACTCGCTGCCTATAAAAAAAATCACAGTGTTACACAAAAAAAATAAAGAGGGCTTAGAAACAATGAGATGCTTTTCATTCATCTCAGCCCAATGAACATTTTGTATGCAACTGCAGATGCAGGGACTGGTCAAAGATCACAGGTCACTGGAAGGTATTGTTTTCAAATTGGATGAAAAAACACAGTTGGAAAAATACAGTTCCAGGTCCTACTAGCAGTCTTGTTGAAACAACAGACATCTCAAAAAAAAAAAAAAAAAAAAAAGCTAAGTCACAGCTAACTGTTCTGACTATTTGAGTCAAAATCTCAGCATTCTAGGGACATTTAATTTTTTGAGAACGTGTTGTTAGAGTCAACAGAAACCTCAAAGTGATAGCTTGTATTAGAGTTCAAAACTGGTATCTTCTACTAACCCTGTAAATCCCTTTTGAGGGTTCAGGGAGGAAAACAGGATTTTAAGCTCTTTGCATTTATATACTTTCCTGGCAGGGTAAAGCAAACATGATACAGAGTAAATTCTCTTATTATTTTCAATGATTTTTCCTCTCGGAAGCTTACCTGTGGCAGACAGTAGCCCTACGTGCACAAATAAGGTCTAATCAGCTTGCACACAAAAAAGCAGAAATATGTATGAACAGGACGCTCATTTCAGAGCCTTGATGGAGTGGCCTGGCTTGTATCTCTTGCATTTAGAGGAGGAACAACATCTACTGCATTCTGCTACTGCAACAAGTACAGAGCAGCAACATTATGTCCCCAGACAGCAGCATTAGGTCACAGTTGTAACTGCCAAACTAATATAACCGATGGCATTGCCTCCCTGTCCTAAGTCAAGGAGCCGAGTTAAAAATGAAGGGAAAAAAGAAGGTTCAGGTAAGAATACTTCCTTGCAACAGCATGCCATTCTTGCATTAATCATCACTGTTCACACCCAAAAGTACCCAATTTAACAAATTAATTCTGACTTGCAAAAGTATCTTTCCCCATCTCACTGTTCTGCTTCTTTCCTCTACATCATCGTATCTAAATCTTTGAAGAACGATGGATTAACCAGGGCTATCCTTTTCTCAGATAGATTTTGAACCTCTTGTTGACCCATATGCAATGAGGGTTAAAATGCTGCCACTGTTCACATCATCAACAAGAACCGAACCTATAATCGCTTATGCCATGGGTGTTGGCAGAATTAGGAAGCTTCCCCCTTCGCTGCCCAAAATTGCATTATTTGGGGCATTCCACTAAAATACAGCTAACACTAAGGTTTATGTTTCAAAAACCTCCTCTAAAATCTTTATATAGCATAGTACGTTGGATGCCTTTCCGTATGCGAAGTCTGAGAAACCATTAACCATTCTCATAGGGAATTAGAGTCATCTTCTTTGGCATTCCGAACAGAAATCACAGGACTGCCATCACACGCACACAGGTTTTATATATAATTCTGAGACAGTCGAAGTCACCTTTCATATATTCTATTGCACTGCATAATGAAAATGTCACTGCTATATTTAATTAAACAATTAAAATGAATGCGACTTACGTATTCCTTCACATTTTTTGTCTTCACAGCTTTGTATGAATAATATGCAGGATACAGCATCCCAAACACCAGCCTATTGGAAAATAAAAAGAGTTTTCAGGATTTGTTATACCATATGTAGCAAAGGAGCGGCAATGCATTGTTATTGTAAACTAACCAACTTAAAAAAACCTCACATACTTTGAAATAAAAATCAGTGTTACAGGTTCCTTGGAGGAAGTTTAGCAATACACAGGAATAAAAACAATACCAAAAGATTGCATGACCCCGCAGACAGCAGTTTTCTAGGACTGCCTCTAGCAGACAATGCAGAGCTAGCAGCTCTTCTGGTTTAGCTGTGAGCAAAACCAGTCCTGCAGTCCTGTCCATACCAAAAGATTGCTTCCATTTTAGCAGTGCAACCACACCTGAAAATCCTCTAACCATTATCATAGGGAATTAGAACCATCTTCTTTTATCAGATAACAGGAAAGTCTTCAAAAACAATCATAACACAAGAAGAAGAGTTAAGCAAATTCAGCTTTTTGCTAAAACGCTGCAAAACCAACACATAGAAATGGAGGCATGTGGGAATTAACCCAACTTTGCTCAGACAAACAATTTTTGCTGTAATTTATCAAACATAGGGTGCAGGGAGAAGGGTGAGAGGGAGCCAACCAATCCATAGTGAGAGCAGCATCAGAAAAAAGATCTGCTCTAACAAGCTTTTGTTACAATACAGCATTTTCTAGGAAAAACTATCTTGGTCACAGACCGGTGGCACTGTTCTTTATGATAAATGCCACAGCTGTGGTTTCTGCCTCCTTGCAGGAGGTCTTGACTTTCATTTCACCAGTCTGTCACGCTTTGTAAAGTCAGGCAACTGCCTGCCCTTAGCTCCAACTGGCCTAAAGCAGCAGTCGCTGAGAAGTCTGGCTACATCTCTGCACCAGCACTTACAAACCGCTCAGCACGGTTACGTGGGAGAAACTGGCACATCTCATGATACCCAGAGATCTCCCCAACAGGTTCAGAACTCTGTAGTAATTAACTGCTCAGAGCTAAGCGTAGGAAGATGCATCATGTAGTATTTTAAGGAAGACTCCACCTGGGGAAGATACAGCATGTAAGATTTGAACTCAAATCGTCCAAGTTTACCAAAGTAAATAATCAACTAAAATTTAAGGTTTCATAGTTGTGGCAGGTAGCTTTAAATAAGTGGTTCTACCTATGGAACCACCATAGAACACTGCATGACGCTACAAAGCCCTACTTTGTGTTTCAGCCCTGAAAAAAAAAATAAATAATAAAAAAAACTTTAGCCCAATTTTTGTATTTTTAGAAAACTCCCTGAGCCACCATCGTCTACAAGATGTTAATTGCAAATACTTCCATGCAGTATACAAGACATCGGAGTACATTTGAGAGTTGCACCAGTCTGATACACCCCATCTTCCAATCTCCTCTCTGATGCATCGGCAGAAGTCTTCTGCTTGGTAGGAACCTTATTTTGAATACTAAAATAACCCCCAACAGTTAAAATACAGTACCTTAAATTTTAGTAAATGTAGACCTATTAGCAGCAAAGGTGAGATACTTTCTTCAACATCAAATACACCAGGATAAGAAACACATACCTGTTAACGTATGGAAGGAAATCTGTTGCTGGGGTAGGAGGGCTATTAGTAGAGCTACTAACGTGGTAGTTTGCCATCTGGACCCAGACGCTCAGGATTTCACAGTCTGTGCTAACTAAACGGAGTTAGCAGAGGCAGGATCCTGAAGCTCTTTAACAAGAACAGGCTAAGCTGCTATTCCACTGCAGGTGAGCTTACCTACACATTTCAGATGTTGAAATGTCTCTTGGAAAAAGCCCAGACTATTTGAATTCCAGTTCAGCGTAATCTGTTAAAGTCTACCTAAATACAACTCCACTTTAATCCAAACACTTTTCATCCTATGACCAAGGAAAGCAACCGTCTAATACCCCTGAACGGTTTTATTTCTGCTGACTAGGAGATCGACACCGCCAGTCAAAAACCTCACTTCACCCAAACAACATGAGACCTAGAAACAGAAGTAGCATTATTAGATCCAACAGCCTTAGTTTGGATGAACTTCTGTAGACAAGAGCTCTTCCTCTCTTCTTTGTCCCTGGGCAATGCCCTGTTCAGTAGCCCATCAGCTCCAATGCCTCTCACCTTCCCTTCTTCTGGCTCAAACTATAACCTTTAAGTTTCAGACATTAGGAAAGCTTTATTAAATAATACAACAAAGACTTCAAGTATGGAAATGCCTTTGAGCAGAAAAGGCTGAAGAGGTTCCTGAATGTCATCCTAGGAATATAATATAATTATGCCAGATGCCGTAATTATATGCCAGCAGCTACTGGTCATCTAAGTACAACTCCCAGATTCTCA
This sequence comes from Anas acuta, assembly GCF_963932015.1. Lineage (NCBI taxonomy): Eukaryota > Metazoa > Chordata > Aves > Anseriformes > Anatidae > Anas > Anas acuta. The sequence goes on from NC_088985.1 coordinate 6,732,023, forward strand.
AAACCAGTCCAAAGTTATTTATATAGCTACTAGAAGACTGCACATGTAAATTTCTTCCTATGAAGCATACGAAAGAAACAGTTTGAACCTTTTTCTTAACAGATTTTGGTCTATAGTTTTCAATTCACTCAACCGTCAGGTAATAATGCTTTTTAAATAAAAGCTTAGTTTTATTTTTAAATTTCATCAGCAATTTTCCCAATTTGACATCATATTAAATCTGCTAGAAGCACATACTAGGATAAAGTGAAATTTTTTATTTTTTTTTTTTTGAACACTGCTTTGGAAACGACCCATCTTCAAGAAGAGAGTTTATTACTTACTCAAGGCCTTACTCAAACCTGGTCAAATCAGAAAAATCTGAATTGCTTCCTACTCCTCGTGTGAGTGACTTGTTCATGCCTGGGAACATTATGGACACCACAATGAAGATTTCAAATGGAACAATGTTTATTATTTGGGAACTGTACTTATTTTCGTTATAAAAAAAAAGAGGAAAAGATTAAAAACAGTAAGGCATCATCTAAAATACCATTAAACTTCCAGTAGTCAACATCATTTTGATTCATGGCTCCACTCAGATCCTGTGAGCTAGTAAGTTAATGTGGAAAAGCCAGCAAGGTTATCAGCTTTTAGTATTCACTTAAAAAAAAAAAAATCTTCTGGAATTCATTTTTAAAACCAGAGAACAAAGAGCTATGTAACACAATATGCTGTCACTTACTAGTGCTCAATGCTGCCATAAAATGGAAGTGTCAGAACTTGTCCATTGATGGAGGAAAAACAGAGTTTCCATCTCTCTCCTCCTCTCCCCAATAAGTGGGTGGATAAGACCAATAAAGAAAGGCATCAACATGTTTAGCTGGTAATAACAGGAACCAGTACGGTGAAGGTTTTATCTCTTCCCTAGAGCTGACATAGAGCATGGCATGACTCCTCTGTCAACTCTGGCATCACTACCTCCTTCACACAAAGTCACCCAGTCTTGGTTAAAGCTACCAGGCATGTTAACAGTAAGAAAGCCCTCTCATCACCAGGAAGCACGGCTGAAGGTCAGCAAATTCAGATTTGCCCTCAACCTATAAATCACAGATAGAGTACAGAGGCAAGAGTAGGAGAGCTCACTGCAGCTGGCTGAAGACAGAGGCAAAAACACACAGAGCAGCCGCAGGGAGCCTAGGCACAATCAGCATCAGAGACAAAGCTACAACAGCAGGGCATCTTCTAACACTTCTGCTTGCATTGATACCCCTAAAAATCTCAAAGCTGTTAGCAGCACCTCCTGCTACACATTATAAATGCACTCCTCCTCTGCTGTTTTTGCAGTGACTTGCTGACACACTTTAAGGACGTGCCCAACTATCCCAAGGCTTTTCCAATGTAAAAGCTCAAGTGCTATTTTTAAAACGTACTTTGTATTTCACAGTGTATATTAGCACGCTGCACTAATAGAGCAGATAAGAACAAAGCCAGCTTCCACAGATGGGAACAGATTTCAGCTGAGCGTGATGTCATTTGCTGTATTTCACCAGCAGATATATGGATAATCCTGCTTACCAATGTAATTTCCCTGCCAGTTGTACGCCGAGCTATTTCAGCTTTCCAGCTGTACTCAGCAGCTAGGGGAGTATTCCTTTTTTGGTCCAGCCACCTCCTTTACAGGCATTTTGCTCATTTAAAGAGACACATTTCTCAAACATACCAGGAGATTAAAATCAAAAACAAGGCAAAACCAGTAACAAACCCTTGAAACACGAGAATGATGCATTTACACATCCATGTGGTTGTGTAAGACAGTAGCTTATGTGCACTTTAATACTTTAAATAGCTTTTAAGTGCACAACTATTTAAAACACTGATTTCTGAAGTGAAGCAACTGAGTTTGCATCTGACTGGTAACTGGAAAACAAAACAGTCACCTCTACGCACGGAGCTTTAGCGCAAAACATATTTAGTCTGGCTAGTAAACAACACTAAAGCTAATGTCTAAAATATAGATAGATACGAAATGAAAGCCTCTAAGTCTCTCAAAAGGGCTACTTGCATCGAGACTCCCAAAACGCTAAGCCATTAAGCCAACAGTCCATTTATGACTTCAGTCTGTTCACATTGCCAGAGACTTACCAGAAGCAAGGAAGTGTCTGGAACTTGATTCTTTTATTTATTTCTCTGAAATGCAGAAAGACAAGGGCCCCTACTATTACAAGCTATTCAAGACACTCACTGAGTATAAGATTCTTTGGGGACAGCACCATTTGCTAAGCTCCCTAACAAGTCTGATAACAGATGACACTGATTTGTCCACCCACTGACAGATTGACGATCTTGGCAGAGACTGATACAGAGCCAGACATTTGTTAATGTGTGCATCTACAGTAGAAATATGTACCTACATCCTGAAGATCACTTGACAGCACTTGGCAGGCTGGAGAATGGAAGAAAAAGAAATCCAGTCTGTCTCCATAAAACCATGGAAGTGGATATAAATTCTTGATACGCTTACTTTGCTGGCCCTGTCTGCTTTCCCTTCCCAATACCAGTCTTCACCTGCAATTTGCAACAGGAGCATCTTCCACTCCCTCCACACACAAGCTCTTCCAAGAGATGCTAATACACCATGCTAATACCTGAAGTAATGTAGACAACTCCCAGCTGTGTGTGATATCAAAGCCTTACCTGTACTGCAGAACTGTATCGGTGCAGAAACTAGGCTAATGTCGTTAGTTTTCCTTTGCTTCTGCTACAGCTACTATTCCACGTCATGTTTACAGAGTTTAATTTTAGCAAGAATCCTTCTGAAAGCAAAATTTCCTACTGGAAAGTAAATAGTAGAATGAAACAGTCTGAAGAGCAACACTGGAGTTTTTGGCTGGCTGTTCTTGATCTTAAAAAGGAAGATATGGTCATATTTCTTAAATTGTCTACTGAGGTTTTCAGTCAGCACACACTGGAAAAGCAGTAACTCATTTGCTCAAACTACATGCTGCTATTCATAAAAGAAGAGCAGTTAAGACTTCTCATTTTTTCCTCTTTTTTGAGGGTGGTGAAGTTTAAGTCTAATTAGTTACGAAAGAAGCTACAACTGTTAAACATTTGTGTGGTACACATATTCAAAATAAGGCATGATGAGTATTTCTAAGAATCCTAGTCAGAAAAAAAACACCCTACAATTCAAAGGAAAAAGCAAGCCCCTCCGACACGCCTCCCTGGCACCCCCCGAGGTTTATGACTGGGTAGGCAGCAAGTTCTGGACGAAGCCAGCTCTCGCCTCCGTTTTCACGTGTTCAGGCAAACAAAAGCTCAGCCTGACATTTTTGTCCTGAATGCTTTTGAAAGGCGCTATGCTAAACAAAGACTCATCTCCAACACCAGACAGAATCGAGTTGCATTTTGCTACTGGACAAGGTTCAGATACATGACATTAGCCATAACATGCTACAGTAAAAGAGTATGTACCCAAGTAATTACAAATAATAACTTGGGGTCAAAATGCTGGTCTGTTACAGGGAGGGGGAACATGATGATAAGCTCCTGAACTTCACACCGAGTTGCATCCTATTTTTTCCCTTTTTCACCCTCCTCCTTATGCGAGGGCAGAGATATATGGAGGGGAGAGGGGGGCGGGCACAGGAATTGCATAAATCTGTTGAAAGAATGTGTCTGTTAACAGTAGCAAACCTTAAACTCCTCAACTCCTGTGGGAGACTGCAGTTAACGAAAGGCAGGAATGCAATCAGAAACAGATCTGTTAAAACCTCCACAGAACTCTTACAGAGAGAATATCCCAAGAAGCCACAGGAAAAGAAGTCTCAAGAGTTAAAGAATATACCCAGAAGCACTGACAGGTCTGAATAAAGCACATTCTTGAGCTGAGCAAGCTGGCTTTTGAGCACGCTGGCTTTTAACCTTTCGGCATAGAAAGCTGGAATCCTCCTAAACAACTGCCAGCTTCTTCCGAAGCACAGCATAACCCAAACCAGCGCAATTACTCAAGCAGGCAGAAGTCACCTCGACGTTTTAAGAAGGAAAGCGACTTCCCTACTAATCCCACCAGAAAGTCGGAGATTCCTGTATCAGGAGCATTCGTTAAGTGCTGAGTATAATAACCACAAGCAGTCCGATAGGAGACTATTAAAGCCTTTCTCCCAACACACTAAAGAGAGCCTGGAGCTGTGTATCCTATGCACTCATGCGTATGGAATGCTCTTGGATTGCCTTACACCAAAATAAGCAACCTGTTGCCAGATACTCCTCAAGCTCTTTCAACACGGAAAACAGCCCTGCCTGAACCACGAAAGAAGTCTAAAAACAGCACAAAAACATAACAAAAAAACCTTCTATAAAGGGAGCTCTGTGCTGGAGAACTACTGACCTACTCCCACGGCAGTAAGGCTGGCTGCCTATCTGCATAGGCTCACCACATTTCTCCCAGAGAAAGCAAGACCTAGATGCCAAGAGGACACCGATATCTTTAATTAACCCCTTTGCTCTGCAGAAAAATTTCTTCGAGCCCAGACTGAGGACTTTCCCTTTCCTGCCACTATCACCTATAATTCGCTTCTAAATGCTTTCTGTTAAGAACTCCCATATGCTCAGAGAGTTGAAAGCACTGGCAACTCACACAGCATTTCCGAGGCTGCCTGTTATTCATCCCACTTGCTACTAGAAAACCGTACAATAAAGATCAAAGAGAAGCCTTAACACTTAACTCGATGATCTCTGTACCCGCATTAGGTGTGCTGCCTCCTTCAGAGCGAAGCAGCTCGCAGTTCCCAGCTCAGTGCCTGCCCGTGGCTTGCAGCCCACTAGGCCAGTTCAGCCAGCCAGCAGCACACCCCAGATACGAGCTCCCTGAGTCCCACTCTGCCAGCAATGAACCTCCTGCACGCACGTTACAACAGCTCTTTTAAGGGCCTTAAGGGCTTTTGGCAGCTCAAAACCACTCCCAGAGCAAAATCCAGCCTACGTCCAAGTCCGCCTGGACGCTGCCTTTCACAGGGACATGCTGCATCCCTGCTCTGACAGCACAGCTCTGCCAGTCTCTCTTCTCAAGGCACTACCTGTACATAAACCCTGTGAAACTACTCACCTCTTGTTCCAGGCACCAGCCTGGAGATACCATCACCACGCCATAAAACAACACCTCTCAAATCCTGTTCAGAAGAGCCCCAAAGCCCAAACCCAGCAGTATGGAAACCTTCAAAAAGCTAGTACTGGAAAGCAACAGAAACTGGAGTAGGAATAGAAATGGTTATACAAGTCTGAGTCACTTCTCTGCGTGCCTACCTAATAACTGATCCAACATACGTGTTTGACTACTACCTAATAGCATCCTGAATATCCCCGTACTGTTTCCTGTTTACATGCCTACTAAGATCAGCCATTTATGCCGAATACTCAGCAGGTGATTTCATAACTCCCAAGCAGCCACGCAGAGGAACTAAATTTGTCTGTAACATTTCCACGTGATAAAGAGTCAACACCGAAGGCCTTCAATGCCAAGTCATTGTTACTAGTAGCTTTAAATCTCTCACCTAGCTCTCGGCTCACAAGCAGAATTTCATCCCTGCTGGAGACGCAGGGATTTCCAAAGCTGCTCACACCTACTGGAACTTCAAATAAGCTATCTTTCTTCATATCTACCTTAATACCCCCCAAATTCACCTCCCACTGTTTGCCACCAAAGTGTTTATGGCCTGAGAGCAGCCAGCTGTGGGTTCAGACAGGAGCATGGCTGAGCACCAGGAACTAACCAACAATTATGAGAGGTTGCATCTGCTTTTCACACAGCTCTTATGACAACCTGGCATGACTCTGTTCCAAGTAAGAGACGTGTTCTTGCACTGAACCGTGCTTTTCTTTTAACAACCAACTCGGACTGTCAGCTGGATTAAAGATGTCACTTACAGATCAGTTGATCTTTTTTTGTTGTTGCTGTTTTTTGTTTTGTTTTGTTTTAAATCAAACTAGCTTTCAGCAGATGTTTTCTATATTTAGTACATGCGTGAAAAAGCTTATTCCATGGAGTAGGTAAGAAAACAATTGAGATTAATATTATTTTCAAGTTCAAAGATGAAAGCTGATACCTACACAGATGTAAAAAGAAACAGTCATGTAGCATAAGCTCTATTTTATAAGACTGTGCTCCAAAACACACATTATCATTACAACAATTCTACTTAACATTTAAAGTAGCCTCACTCATTACTGTATCTAAGTCCCAAAGCAAGGTAATTCAGTATTTTGTTGGAGCAATTTCTTTCAGTGCTGGGAAGAAGAAAATTTCGGTCATCTGGATTTATTTATTTTTTTTAACAATAACTTTGGCCTATGTACCTTAAATTATATTATCTTCAAGATCAAGCTGTGGTAGTCATCGCAGTACCCTGTGCGTAATCACACAACACAGATGTTCAAGTCTTAACTGCATGAAATGGGGAGAAATTCTTTGCACTGAAGTGTTCAAGCATGTTTTCTTCTATTATCTCAAGAGCTGCATTAGGCAAAAGCCTGACATCCCACAGAAACTATGAAGTTCTGTTTCCTAGAACTTCTAATGCTGTTGATATTTTAGGAAGCCCGTCAAAATACTCTGAGTCATTTTATCCTTACCATTTGGGTAGTCTAAAGCTTTCTTCTGCTTCGGCATGTGGTTTTAAAGCTAGCCACTCTGCTGGAGTTTCACCATCCTGGCCTCTGCCTGAAGACCACCTGTGGCCTAGACATATTTCCTCCAAGACCACAGAAGAAAATAGAGTTAACAAAAAAATCGATCAACTGGAAACTTGAGAGAATGTCACTAGTTAAAATGCACAATCATGCCACAGCTTTCTGCTGTAAGAATATCTTCCCTTGACATTTCTGAAGAACCATCAACATCAAAATGATTTGCTATAGGGAGCTAAGTTTTAAAATAGAAGTGATCCCAAGTAAGAATTGCTTCTGCTTGTTCCAGGATAAACCACATTTTATTTCTGAGCCATTTGTAAATGAAAGACAAACCACACTGCATGTAGCCATGCTTTTACCATACAGTTGTTGTTTGTTGTTTTTTTTTTGTTTTGTTTTAAATTTAAAGCATTCAACACTGCTGCAAACCTCACAATATGGGGAACACGAATCCATATGTTTGGCTTTAAAGAAGAAAGTTAAGTCCATACCCTGAAGGCCAAAATGCTCCAACTTAATCATTAGACATCTTATAACCTAAAGATGCTGTTGCAGACCAGCCCTGAGGTCCTGTTTCTCCCAGGAAAATGCTGCAAAAAAGACAATGATTTGAGCAAAGAAACAGATGCAACCACACACCACCAGTTACTGAAGTAAAATAAATCTGTCTCATCTCTTCCTCACACAGCTATTTTTTGCCTTTGATCATCAGAAGTGTTGTCGACGGAAGGAAGACAAGAGCACTCAATATGAGTGATCAGCAAGCTTCATTTTATTGCCCGAATAGCCTAACTTTTATAGTGAACTTAACAGGGGCGGACAGTGTTTCACACAAGATTATTGGTCAAAAGCACTCAGACAAACAACTACAAGAAAACAACCCCCTTGTGATTAGCAGTCACACAGACCTTGTCCTTGAAGCCAGCTACTGGTAACAGTATTTTTCTAAATTCCTCAATTGGACGATGTGGGAACACTGTCATGGGAACTTCTCATAGTTGCCCTGGTAGCTTGGTTTGCTCAGCTACAGCAAGCCATGAGATTTTCTAAGGCCTACTCCTGGTTGCTTAAGGCAAGCTCAGATCGAACAATTGTTCCACGGGCACATGTCCAGGCCCTGTATGCCAATTCCCAACACAGAAATTACTTATCCCTATTTTTTCCTTAAGGACCCTGATTTCCAAACAGTTCTGTTATTCTTATCAAGACCCAGAAAAGTATTTCTGAAGCCTCCTCAAGCCTTCAAAAAACAAACTTTGCCATTGTACACAGGAAAAGGCTTCTTCTATGAAATTTGTATTGGCAGATACTGCTGAGATAACATCTGGACTTGTTGTTCCTAAGTATGTGTGTTTCCTCAATTATAACCTGTGCTTAGAGACACTGTGAATACTGCTAGACACCAAGTGAAGAACAGACAACATGCAGGATCTCTAAGAAATGTCTTCATGCAGCTGTATTAGTAACTTCACCTTAAGGTCAGAAATATCATGCTACAAAATAAGTTCATTTCCTTCATCCTGAACCCCACTCATTTATTGACTTATCTTTAGAGACTTGTGCATTAAATTGGTTTGAGAGTAGATTTTGTTCCTAAGAAGAAGTAGTGCATACCATGCTAACCAACAGAGGCTCATTTCTGAGAGGAGAATTCAGTTAATGCTGACTGGTGGTATATCAACAGGCCAGGAATCCAGAAGACAGAGTGAATGTAAGTGTACCTGTTCAAAGTGTCATTTTCCATCAGTGAAGGAAAGGTAATTTGCCCAATTCACATTATCTTCTTTATACAAATACAAATTCCACTTTGTCTGAAGCATTTAAGGTTAATTATTATTCAAGAAGTACCACCACTGGAAGAGGTATATGCTGAATTGTAAAACCAACACTGTTTAAATGGCTTCTCTGGCAACCTAATGACCACTAAAGCCATCCCTAAAACTAGGTATTTCATGTTTCTGTGGACTTACTGGCTTCTAAATGAATTCCAAGCTGGTCACCACTGAACAATATGAACAGGTCAGCTTCTTCTATGGCTTCTAAAACAGTCTGATCGTAAACATGCATAATCTGAGTAACAGGAGACTTGCTTTTAGACATAAGAGAAACCATGTGTTCCAGAACTGAGTCCTAGCGTGGAAAATGTGAGAAACACTCCGTAGCCAATAACTTAGGCTCAGGCGAGGATCTCAGTGAAGTAGTAATTTATTCGCGATTGCAATGGCGGGCGCCCCACAAGCAGGAGAGAGCGCATCTACTAGTTCCAAAACACAGTTTATATACCTTTTGATGGCAGGACCCTCCCCTGTTTCCCCACTGAGTGGGTAATCCAGGTTCACAATCTATCTGATGCTTCACAAACAATGCATGGCCTTCAGTTGCCGGCCTGTTAAATTTCAAATTTCTTTTGACATTTTTACTGTTTGAAGTGGTAATGTTTCTTCACTTATCTGACTTGACTTAACACCGTGATTTTCACCTAATTGTCCTAAGGAGTCTGGTTGTCTGCATTTCACTAGGTCGCCTGCTAAACTTTCTTATCACTGTAAGCATATCTCAGTACCACATTCCCTCCTTCTAAACAATGTAACTCTGCAAAAACAACATTTCTATTCCCACAATTCCCCCCTTTTCTTTTTTTATAAACTGTTGATTTTTGCAAAACCTTTCTCTAAGGTGCAATTTGATAGACTTCTTCTTCTTTGCTTTCTTTGCTTTCCATCTCCTCATTATCTCCTTATCTGAGTAAGGTGGTAGCTCCATGGACATTTGTTTCAATAGTGCGGTTTCAGTTAACCACTGTACTAGTCCTCTTACACAGGGGATAATGCAGCAACCAATGGCTGTCAAAACTCCTACAACTACGATCAAGGATGTAAATATGCCTACTTTTTCTGCCAATTCACTGGCAAGGGTGGTAAGCCCTTGCAATGTTCTTGTTACCGAGCCATCTGGGACACTATTGTTGGGTATAAGAGTGCAACAATGGTTGCTCAGTATTGGACACACAAACACACCTACTTCCTCTGCGAGCATCATATCTAATGCTATCCTGTTTTCCCAAGCCATTTTGCTGATGGCATCTAGTTGTTCATCGATTCCTCTCATCGCATCCTTGGTATAATTGATGAATCTCTGCTGATTATAATAGAAATAATTAATCCAATCCACATTTTTATTGATTGTTACCCACCAGAACAGTGACTCAAACCCTGCAGCAATTTGATTTCTGGCTTTATGTTCATCTGGAACTCCTCTAGGTACCCCAATAGAATCTATGTATACTCTATCATCAAATGATATTCCTAAGCCTCTTTTACTTCTTCTGGGTATTTGTGATGTTTCTCTTTCAAATGCCAGGGTGAAGGGTATAGCTAATTGAACAAGTGCACAAGTGCCTTCCCAATTAGATGGTAGGATGGACCGTAAGATCTTCCCTCCACCGTACCACCAGAGATCTGCCCTGGGGATCTCTAGTCTTGAGCAGTTTCCCATCAAGTCCTTGGTAGCACAAGGCAAATTCTCCCAGATGCCAGGTAGCACTCACACCCTGCCGTGAGAGGCAAGCTGTATGGTTACCTATAGCTGTAGAGAATGCAGGGGGAACCGTGATATTGTTATCATGCAAGAAACAGCAAAGAGAGTCTTACAGGCCTCATTTCCCCAGGCAGTCTTTTCTTGGTACAATGCAATCATATATCGCATCCCTTGGGAGTCTTTGGTCCACCCCCATGGGAAGGGCACTATCTGGGCAATCGGTCATCCCGAGGCACAAGCATAGCAGTAGATATGGTTGAGACTCTGGACGGTATATTTGACCCATTCTATCCAGGCATTCACATCCCCATACCTTGTTTGAACTGACACATTTCAGAGGGCCTCCTGTTTTCTCTCTTGTTTTCTCCTTGAGTTTCTCCCTTTCTCTGATGGCAATAGAGGATTGTTTCCATACAGCTATTCTCAATCTGGCTGTTGGGTCTCTCTCAGTTATTTGTTCTCTCTGCTCAATTGTCGTTGGGCATTTAAATCTCCACAAGCTAACACCTCACAAACATCAAACGTGACAGATTGTGGTACATAACCCTCTGTCACAGTCACCCATATTTTGATGGGGTATCCCATTTTTGCTATTATCTGGTCATGCCTTTTCCAAGTTGCCAATTGACCAAGGCCTTCTCTGAGGCCTAGAATCACTAAAAACAAAATCAATTTTTCCCTGTCATTATTTTTAAACCTTAGGTTTCCAAATAATTATCGATACAAAAAATAAGATGTACACTACTACTATAACAACCCCCCCTTGGGAGCACTGCAATTCACTATAGGCTTGTTCTTTCTCTCAATCACAAGTCACAGTCGTTAGTTACCTGTGAAAATAAAAGGTTACTTTACAATTGTAAGCTCTTATCCTGCTCAGAGTCCACTATGAGATTTTTCTCTTCAATTTCAACTTCCAACAAGTCTTTTGTAGGAACAGCTTCCCAGGTACTAGCGTCGACGGATGCCTTCACTCGAGTATAGTGAGTCCAACCTTTTCCGCAGTTCTTACGGCTGTTTCAGTGGTTAGTAATTGTCCTTCCCATTCAGGCCGGAGTTGACTCTTTCCAGGTCCGAATCAGGACCCGGTTTCCTGGGTGATGGTGGTGAATGGGGAATTCCAAAGGTGGGGTTTGAGCCAACAACTCACAGGTCCTGAGAAATGACAAAGAAGAGGACAACCCCAGAATACAGTTCTTAAGAAAACTCTCTTGTTTTGAATTGTGGTATCTCATCCTTTCTGCCCAGATAGGGCAATCTGAACAGCATCTCATATGGTAAAATTCCTATATCCTTTCTTGGTGCTGTTTAAACCTGTAGGAGTAAGCATTTTACCCAAGGAAGTTGGGTTTCTAACACTAGTTTAGTTAATTGCTTCTTTAATGTCTGATTCATTCGTTCCACCTTCCCAGAAGAGAAGGGGTGCCAGGGGCTGTGAAAATCCCACTCAATCTCTAAGGCCTGCTTTAACCCTTGCAGTAAAGCTTTACACCCATCCAGTCACGTGGTCAATTAGGACAAACAAGTAACTCAGTAAAATTTACCTGTATACTTTGGAAAGGTCAAACCCCTGGCTCCCGTCCTCTTCTAGATGGGTTACAGAAGACCTTTTTATTTACCTTTTGACATATAATACATCCTCTGCATATGTGCTTCGCTAAAGTGTATATTCCTATACAGACATACTTTCGTAGCACAACATCACACATTGCTTGCACCTCCCAATGACTCTTCTGATGTAAAACAATTAATATTTGCCTCATTATCCCTTTATTCAGCATTTCTCTCCCATCAGGGAGTATCCATTTTCCTTCAGACTTCATAGCTCCTGATTCCTTAAAAAATCTTTCTTTTAAAACTTTTTAGTTCTTTCTTAATTTTCAACAATTCCCTGAATCCTCTCTGCATTTATTCTGTTTTCCTTCAGACATTAAATGCCTTAAATACCTGACTTCTCTTTCTCCATATTGTAATTTATTTTTCAATACTCCCAAGCCCTGCTTTCCCAGAAAGTTGAATAGCTTGTTAGTAGCTTTCTTCACAACTCTTTTCTCCTGTCCTGACAATAGAAAATGATCCACATATTTGTTAACATTAATACCTCCTTGGGAGGTTGTAATTGCTCCAAAATCTTTTTTAGAACTTACCCAAATAGATAGGTGGCCCTGTAAACCCCTGAGCTAAAATTGTCCACCTATATTGTTGCTTCCGCCCCCATTTCAGGGCCTTTCCAGTCAGAGGTGAATATACATGTATGTTTGCTCTCAGGGCCTGAGAGCACTCCATTAATAACACTGTTATTCCAGTCTAACAATTTACTGTTTGAATGCTCAATTTAATCATCAAATCCCTTCTCAACAAGTTAGTCCCTGCCTTGGGTACATACAATAATTACCCAGTGATCATTTTATCCCCTGGTCTCAGCTTGGTATCCCCCAAAAGTGGCACTGTTATCCCAGCCCCTTCTGCCCCCATCACTTTTTAGGGTTTCGTTAGTTAATTTAATCCCTGATACTTCACAAGTCAGTAATGACCTAGCTGTTCCCCAGTGTATTGGGTTTGATGGCAAGGTTCGGGGGCTGTGAGTGGGGGGCGTGGGAAACTGCAGTGGCAGCCCCCGTGAGAAAAACCCAGAAGCCTCCCCGTGGCAGGTAAGAGACAATTTCATCCGGCCCCTAAGGGGCTCACTGCCGCCCAGAGCCAAGCCATGAGCAATACAGTCCGTGCCTCTGTGAGAGCACATCCACGAAAACAAACAAACAAAGAAACAAACAAAAACCTGCTGCTCAACAGCAGTTGGGAGAGCGAGAAACCCCCCCGCAGACACCAAAGTCAGTGCAGAAGGAGGGGGAGGAGGCGCTCCAGGCGCTGGAGCCGAAGCCCCCCTGCGGCCGCTGGAGAGGCCCCTGGTGGAGCAGGCTGTTCCCCCCTCCCCGATGCTTGGGAAACTGAACAAACACCACAGCAAATATACAAATATACTAAAACTTCTAGACTGTTACTTAGATAATGCCTACATCACCTTTCCCTGCTCATTCAACTTCAAACAGCTCTGTTAAATATTACATGCCACACCTTTAACCCCTTCAGCAACCCTTTTAACACTTCTTTTATCTTTCTCCAGCCTGTACTTTTCTAATACCAGCACCAAAGGCTCAGTCAGGGTCCAACTTAATTCCATACCTTTTCCCTCCAAGATACCGAAACAACATATCAACATAGCATATTTCATCCCATTTTCCTTCTTTCCTCCTTCTTCCACTCCAGATATTCCTATTCGAAGTGGCCAACCTGGCCACACTTAAAACATCTTATCAAAGCCTGTCCCTGCTAGGACTCAGGCCACAACACAGGCAGCCTTCTTTGCCTGCCATTCCTTCATCTCTCTTCCTCTCCTTTCCATCCTGGCCCTGACTCCCCCTGAAGATTTTCTTCCTCTTTCTCCAACCCTCTGTCTCACTACCCACTGCACTGTCAATACCATTAGTTTCGCTCTCTCTTTTTTTTTTTTTTTTTTTTTCCTTCTTATCTCCCCTCCGGACACACACCTCCAGGGCCTCCCGCAGGAGGGTCCCCCAGTCAGTTCACTACATCCCCCCACCTTCCGAAGCATTTTCTGCATATTTTGCCAGGCTTTAATCACACAATGACCTTTCAGGAGCCCTTGGGATACTGGGTCCTCAGGTCTCATCCCCAAGTACTTTCTCATTCTGACCCCAAGTCTCTCATATGATTTCTGTGTTGCACACTATTATTATTCCAGCCAGGATTGGCAAGTGGGTATTTCTGCCCTGCCGGTATTACCCCTAGTCCTGGAGGATGAGCTCTTTCCCATTCTTGTATAGCAGCTCTCCTCCTGATCATTCCCATTTCTTTCCCTGTAAACAACATACTTATAGACATAATTCCCTCCCCCAAGAGTATAAATCAGGTCGTAGGAACTGGTCTAATTGTTCAACTAGGCTGTTGGGGTCCTCAAATAAAGACTTCCTCTCCTCTTAAAAGTCCTAACCTCTCTGCTGGTAAGGAGGAGGAGGGGGTAGTTCACCTTAGAGGATACACAGTTAGTGTTAGTACTGTTAGTATCAGGGAAGGCAAAATTCTCAACATATCTTCTACCTTGTTCGAATTCTTGCCGGAGCCTAGGGTACGATACTTTTTTAGGGACAGTGTTAATTACAGTCCCTGTCTCCCTTCCTGGAGTGACTGCTGCTGCCACCAGTTCAATATTAAGATTATAGGGAGCATAACTTGGCTCCTTCTCTGAAAAAGGAATCTTCTTGTTTACACATAAATTTAAAGCCTGAATTTTCATCAGACCCGTATTTTGGCCAAAATACTGCTGTTTCCTTAATTGGTTCTTTTGTCCAGACTGATACACAATATTTAACCTTTTTAAAATTATTTTTCTTTTACAATCCCTCTAATTTTGGGATTATGTTTCCAATTTCTTATCATTCTTCAGGAAGAACTATTAGTAGGCACTCCCCCAGGGATATCTCCCTGTCCCCTGGAACTCATATTTTCCCATTTTTCCTAACCCTCGCCAGTATGTGCTACAGAAATTTCCCTTCTGCAGTGTACCACACACCAACGTACTGAAAAATGGGGGTGTACCGCCGAGCACTTCCCCGTGCCAGCGTTACCGCACACCTATGAGTTTACCAGATTCCCTGGAACTCGTACTTCCCATCTTTCCTAACCCTCGCCAGTATGTGCTACAGAATTTTCCCTTCTGCAGTGTACCACACACCAACGTACTGAAAGATGGGGGTGTACCGCCAAGCACTTCCCCGTGCCAGCGTTACCGCACACCTGAGTTTACCAGATTCCCTGGTGTACTTCCAAGCACTTCCCCGTGCAAGGATTACCGTACACCAGATTCCCCTGGTGTAGTGCCAGCACTTCCCCGTGCAAGGGCTTACCATACACCAGATACCCGACCCCCAAGGCAATACTTAATATTTCTTACCTTGGTCTGTGCACAGAGTTACCGGATCGATTCTTAAAAACCCGGAGTGCCTACCTTCTTCCTTTCCCCACTACTTCACGGATCCTGCCTCTTTAACCAGTCTCGGGCCCTCTGTCAGCTTTCCGCAGAACCGCCACCGTCGATGCACAGGACCGCTGAAATCAGCGGGGCATGCCTTCCTGCTGCTGCGGCGGTGGGGCTCCCCAGTAGGTGACTGGATCCCGGACGAGCCCCCAAATTGTGAGAAACACTCCGTAGCCAATAACTTAGGCTCAGGCGAGGATCTCAGTGAAGTAGTAATTTATTCGCGATTGCAATGGCGGGCGCCCCACAAGCAGGAGAGAGCGCATCTACTAGTTCCAAAACACAGTTTATATACCTTTTGATGGCAGGACCCTCCCCTGTTTCCCCACTGAGTGGGTAATCCAGGTTCACAATCTATCTGATGCTTCACAAACAATGCATGGCCTTCAGTTGCCGGCCTGTTAAATTTCAAATTTCTTTTGACATTTTTACTGTTTGAAGTGGTAATGTTTCTTCACTTATCTGACTTGACTTAACACCGTGATTTTCACCTAATTGTCCTAAGGAGTCTGGTTGTCTGCATTTCACTAGGTCGCCTGCTAAACTTTCTTATCACTGTAAGCATATCTCAGTACCACATTCCCTCCTTCTAAACAATGTAACTCTGCAAAAACAACATTTCTATTCCCACAAAAAAAAAAAAAAAAAAAAAAAGACTGGCAGACAAAAGTGAATAATAAGAGTGCGGTGCCAAAGAATTAGGTTCTCGTTAACGTTACAGCTTAAGGTAATGTTATTATCAAAACTAACCCAGACATCCCTGAGCTAGTGACCATTTTCCTCCTTTACATGGTTTTGATCAATGTGTTAGTAAAGGCGTTGGGGGGAAGAAATAACAAAAACCAGACAGTTGTTGGAAGGCACAAGCACAAACTGTTTTCTGATTTTCCCCTTCCAGCAGTGCAAGTTCCAACAGCTCTCTTTATTAGCAGAAGAAAGCAAAGCATTATGTCAGACTTCTCACTTCAGGAAACTTCTTCTGTGGATCCCTGCATTTTAACGCTGAGTTAAAGGCTTTTTGAAGAAGTTGCGCTGCATTCGTTTTCAACACCAAAGACAAGTTCCAACTGTCTTCAGGATATGCAAGCAGTAGTTCAGAGATGATTAACACGGGGAAAACATCCACCTAGTTAAACCTACTTCCACGTCAATGCTCACAGACTAGCCATAGAGCACAGCAGAAACCAAGTAACACCCTGTTATTTGGTTAGGGATAAACTCAGCTAGGAACTATCAGTGTGGGCTCAGCACACAGTGAGCCACTCGGGGGTGTTTTAACTCCACCGTGCCTGAAAGCATCTCATTGCATCGGCTGTCGTGTCTCATCCAAGCTAGCCATGATTCAAGTCAGGCTGGTCAGCAAATAAAGTGCAATGTATCTTTCCTACCTACATTCTTACATACCTGATCTCATTTATGCACTAGGAAATTGCTACAATCTATTTTGGCAAGCCCGCAAGATCTGAAAGATTCACAACGGATCGTATTATTTTCCACTGTAATATTGTCTTCTTTTTGTTCTCTAAAAACCCCGAAGGGCTAAAAGGTACTTCCACACAATGGTGGAGGCTTTGAAATTTCAGAAACAGAAAAAAAAAAAAAAAGAAAAAAAAAGGATTAATAATGGCAGAGAAAGCTCTGCACATGAAACACCAGAACAGAGGTTTTACCAAACACATTTTAACATATATTTTTGAAGAATTTCTGATCAAGGATTAAAAGCATTAATACAAAGCAGTTTTTATATATATATATATATATATATATACACATACATATACACACACACACATATATATACGTATATATAAGAATATCAGAATTCAGCCTGGGGCCTTCCCCAGAGATGTCCTTATAAGAGCATATCAGGAGTTGGCTCTATGCACAAACTAACCAGCAAAGAGGCAAGCTGTTCCATCTATGCTGCAGAACCGCTTGAGATCCTAAAATACGCTCTGACAGAGCAGACATTGGTTTGCAGAACATACAAGAGCGGAGGTTGTTTGTTTTAATTAGAAATGTCCTTTTGTGCCAGACCATGCAGTTCTTGGTATTCCTTTATCTGCAACGCATAGGACACAGATGTGGATTTCAGCACGTTTTGTAACAGAGTACATGCCAAGATCATTAAGTAAGAATGTCAGACGCCGCAGCACGCCTCTAGTTGTGCTCCATCTGTTTCCAGTGAGCTGCAGTTTGCCATAGGCTGCAAGTGCTGACCACGCATGCTCTGCATCTGCAGAATGCCGTAAGCACAGGCAAGAAAAGAGCAGCTCGACTGCACAGCAAACATTGACACAGGGAAAGGTGTGCCAGGCAGGCAGCGGGGACGCTGATCTCCAACAGATTGCCAGACCTCCTTGTTTGTCACTGCACTCGCCTGCAGAATAGGTATTAAGTCAAGTTTATTGAGCAGACGCTTTTTGCTGTACATTCGGATTACCTAACCGTGAAGCTGAGCTACAGACAGAAACACTCGTATGATTTCATTGCTCAGTTATATAAAGGATTTTAAACTTTCACATAGACAATATATTTAATCCCTGGACTTGGATATACTTACAGATTCCCCACTATAAAATTTAAGGCCCTTTAAAAATTCTGACACCTTGTTTGATTAGAGCAGCTGCACTGTTATTACTGGAACGAGATCCAGCACAGGAACGAATAAGCAGCAATGTGCAAACCAAGAAGGCAGCTCCAGAGTATGTTTTAAGCAGCCTGGCAATACGCTGACACTGAAAACATTGCTATTTTCCTCCTGCAACTTCTCATTCCCAGCATGGCACTTCCATGGCACCTAGCAACTACGTGACAGCAGCACGAGCCGGTTCGGTTCACTGCCACCGATCAAAGATGCTCCTCTTCCATTTCAGTCGACAAACAACCAGAACCATCCTGTGCTGCACAACTTCTGGACCCTGCGGAGAGCAGAGGGTGAGGGGAGGGCAGAGGGAGGCTGGCTCCTCCCAGCAACAAGCCGGTTAGATGTTTCAGCACAGCACTAAGAGTCAAGGATAACCGACACTCGATGACCAAATCATACAGTTCTGTGGACAGACAGCCATTTCAGCACCTCTCTCCAGCTCTGTCACTCACTGTGACAGCAAATCCTTTCCCCCGCCACAAGTGCAGCTGCAGTTTATAGGCCTTTACACTGGAAGGCACTCGGCATCCAACAGCACTCTACATTCTCCAGGCCTCATTCAGCTGGAAGCATCCAACCACAAGAAGTGCAGGCTGCAAGCAGCTGAGGAAACTCTCCCGCAAGTGGCCCTTCTGCCCTGAGGACCGGGCTGTACAGGCCTCTTACTTCCACACACCACATGGCAGTATCGTTACAGAGTTCTGCATAATGAATTATCGTTGCTTCAAGCAACATGTTTGAGAGCAGTTTCATTAGCTAACATGAGTGAACATATTTTTGTACTTGTTTTTAATAAAGCCCTTCCTATTTCAAGAGCAAGATATAATCCAGGTTAACAAAGTGAACACAAGTACATAAAACGTCACTACCACCCTACCCTAAAACAGAGATTCTTGATGACTGTGCCATCAATAGGAGCTGTGGCTTCAGCTGTCCTCTCTCAGATGTCTAGCAACTCCAGGGGCAGCTGCACGTCTGGACATTTCAAACAACAATACAATAGTAAAAGCAGAGTAAGACAACACCTGGAGAACTGTGACGAAATAAACAGTTCTAATCTGTCAAGTAGCAGAAGCTGAAAGGCCAATACCGCTACTTATCTTCAGGTCTCCTCACCCGTGCCCCAGTCTTGGTCCAGCTCCACGTACCTATGGAGTACTCCAGAACCAAGGAACGCTTGCTGAATCATTTATTTGTACATCTCTTGCTCCTTGCAAGGCTCTAAAATGCAGGTGGGGAAAACAAGCAGAGACACAAGACAGGCAGAGAAAGGCAGCTAGTAGTAGCTCTGAAAAACGCATTCTCCTGGGGCCTACTACAGCTCACCCCTTCCAAATATCAAGGCTTCAGAATAACTGGACGGAAAATAAAATTAACTTCAATACAAGGGCAGAGAGTGCTGCAAAGCAACACAGATGGGGAAACTTTAGTTTTTAAGTGAGGAGGGGAAAAAAGTTAACAGATTACAGCAGACAGTCTGCTTCAACAGATTGCAAGAACAAAATGGCCATCTACTTTGTATTTAGGATGCATCACATCTTTGCTTGGCACAAGAGAAGAGTCTGATCTCATCCATACCAGGCTGTGACTGACAAGTACTCAGTGTGTTTACTATTAAATACACTGTCTCAGCAACTGATGTGTACACAATTGCTCAGACCCTACAAACGAGAAGAATGAGCAATCAGAGCAGACTAAGTCAGACGCAGGCTGTATTAGAAGCTCACAAGACAGGCAGCCACGAATTTAAAAAGTTCCCACCACTAAAGACCAAGTACTTGACAAGGTGCCCCATCTTGAGAAGCCTTCTGAGACCCTAAAACAAATTACTAACTTTTTGTTGGTTTTGGAAGTGCAGAAGAGGAAAAACACTGCAATAATTATTCTTAAAACTGTTGCAATAGCCAGTACTTTAGAATTAATAACCTGTACTTACTCTAACAGCGCCCCATAGAAGGAAAACTTTAAAATGAGAAGGTATTGTAATTATGTGCTTCAAGGCTTTGGCTTCTTGACAGAAAACAAGACACAACACTAGTGCAAAGTATTGCACGTTTATATGCCCAAGTACTTAGAGAGCGAAGGGAAAAAAATCTGTTAAAGCAAACTTTTGCCAAAGATAACATGAAGCAATGAATTTTAACCACTCCCCGTTCCCCATGCATGACTCTTCAAGACAATTCACATGCAATTACGAATTCTAATTCTCTACTACCCCTATTCCCTACTTCCTTAAGGTAGTAAGGAAATTATTTCTGTGGAGCTGATCCACCCCAAATTACAGACTCTCAAACTGAACTAGAAGTGAGTTTCCTTGGCAAGTGTGCCTCACAAAAATCCTCCGTGTGAAAAGTCAGTAGAGGGCACTGTGACACACCCACAAATCCACATTTTGCTGCTCTTTTGGCCCAGAAAATAGTAGGTCAGTCAGAAGAGGAGGAATCCTGCAGCAGCTAGAGCAACTGCTGCCCCTTAGTAGCACTCGTGAAGGAAACAGGTATTCCTGATGGCTACACAAACGCGACAACACAGCTTTTTGGACTTGCTATGGACAGCATAGGATCTCCACAGCTCTCATACACAACAAAGTCACCCAGCTAAGATTAAAATGTTACAGTAAGTAGGAGAGAACCTCGTCTTGGTGGCTATATGCTGGTTAAAAGTATTTTCATCTTTTTCTTAGGAGGTTTAAGGAAAAGGTAGTATATTTCTTCCCAACTGATGACACACAAGTCAGGGAAACAAAGCCACTGAAACAGACTGGAAAGATACCAGGAAGAAAAACAGATGGAGGAAGACGGGCATAATGAACACTGAGTAAAGAGGACAAGGAGGGCAGTCTTGAGACCACTTGATTGAAGACCTCTTATGTCTCACAGCCTCTATTTAATTTCACCTTTCCTTTCCACGTGAATTTTGCTTTATTAAGCAAAGTTTATGCAGTCTGGAGACTATTGTTTAAGTCCTCTCCTGGCAAAGTTAAACAACAGACTCCAAGCTGTATGAAGTTCTCTCTTGGGTGCACTGAGCACTCCCCTCTCTTCCTGGGCAGAGGGGCACTGGCAAACTGGTTTAATCCCACAGCTAGGAAACAAGGGCACAAGAAGGAGGAGAGGATTTATAAATAGTATTAAAGACTCCCTTTTTAGCAAAAATAATTAGCACACACAAACCAGGGAGCAACAGCAACCAGCAAACCCAACCGCATAACATGTCGTCCTTTATTATCTCCTGCAATAGCAGGTACTCCAATGCACAAATTGATCTTCAGTCCCTACGATGCTGGTTAGGCCCACAAAGGACCTAAATACAAATGCAATCCTTAGTGGCTTATTTCACATTAAAAACAAGCAACTTGACACGAATCTGGTCACTGTAGTTGAGGCGCTCAGCGCTGCTGATACCGCTTTTACAGCCAGTGCAGTTGACGAGGCAGTTAAACCAAACATTGGCTGGCTGGTGTCTCTGTTCCCAAGCAGGAACAGGTTCAGCAGCTACATCTGACTCCCAGACAGCATGCCTATGCATCTCCCCTCCAGTGCCAGGCACTGCCCGTGGGAACAGCACGCTGACAGGGCGAGCGGGCGGCAGCTCTTCCCGCAGCCCCTTCCCAGCCGGGCTCGTCCCCTGCCAGCCCCAACCACGGGGCTGTCCATGTAGCAGGGCTCAGTGACCCCAGGAGCCTCAGGGAGGGCAGCGGGGAGGCGGCAAGGACGCGTACCTGGCGCTACCAGGAGGCTTCCTGACGGGATAATGCTGCCGTGCGACCTCCACCCGCAGCTCCCTCCCTGCCTACCGAGCCTGCCCGCGCTCCCCCGGCCCCGACCCCCAGCCCCACTCACACGACGGCCCGGGAGATCATCCAGGACACCATGGCGGCGGCGGCCGCGCGTCCCCTCCGCAGCCGGGCCCCAATGGCCGCGGCCCCGCCCGGCCCGGCCCGGCCCCGCCCCGCCCGGCTCGGCTCGGCTCAGCTCGGCGGCCCCGCGCAGGCGCCCCGCGGCCCAGCGGGCCCCTCAGGGCGGCCCCGCCGCAGCGCCCCCCGGGCCGGTGGGGCCCGGCCGTGCCGTGAGGGGCCGCGGTGGCGGGCTGTGACCTGCCTGCGCCACCACTGCGAACATGGAATTTTTCTGGTCAATGTCTAACAAATGTCACGAGGTGACACCAGAAGCGATACATGCCAAAGTGCCAGTGCTCCTGAACGTGCCATTCAGTTCTTGAAGCAGAGACACAGGAGAGCGTAGTTTTCACCAGCGTTCTTGCTGACACGGTAAATAACATTCCAAGGTCAGTATTGCAATCTGTAACAGAAGTTAATTCTTTAAAATGTCTTTAAGTAGAGATAATACACAGTTTGCATACCATACAGTGAGAAGAAATGACCAGCACCTCATAAGCTATTGGCT
Source organism: Anas acuta (assembly GCF_963932015.1). Taxonomy (NCBI): domain Eukaryota; kingdom Metazoa; phylum Chordata; class Aves; order Anseriformes; family Anatidae; genus Anas; species Anas acuta. The sequence continues at coordinate 6,754,338 of NC_088985.1, forward strand.
TTTTCAGGTCAGACGCGCTAGGTCAGTGCAAGATGTTTTTTGTCCCACAGGCAAGTGCCTGAATTCCTCACCTACTCAAAGGAGTAAAATCCAGACAAAGGTACCTTCATTCCTCTGCTGCTGTCAAACACAAATCACACAGTCAAAAGGTTAAAAGTGATTTATCAAAAGAAGAAGCAGGGAAATAAAACACGGAGCGTTTCAACAATTGTAACACTCCAAAATATTTGCTATAGTTGTAAAACGTGAAATTTTAAGCTTGAAATCAGAAAGAGTACACAATAATGTAAAAACAAATGTATCCTTACCATGCAGGTGTTGAGATCTTGGAAGTGATACTGGCCATCTCGGGTGTCTCCCTACACTGTGATCTTTGATAGGGGAACCTGATACAGAAAAAGATAGAAAGGAGTTTGTCTGTGGGCAAATGAGACTACACCACTCATGAATCTTATCATTGAAACAGGCCTAACTTTGCATTCTATGAAAGCAGAAATCTGAACCACAATTTATATTCCCTTTTGATTCAAAGATCGAAGCCGAAATTCCTTTAAGTGGTATATTCTTTATTGCAGCGCTGGATGCACGGGGGATCTCTCCACCTATCGTGCATACCCAAAGCGGAAAGCAGTCTTGAATTTATACAATCAATCTATCAATATTCTACAAGCGCCTATACATATGCATTACCTATCCCCGCCTTCCCTCGCTTCTCATGCTAATTAGCCTTTTGGCACCTTGCGCCTGCGTAGAGCCTCCCAAGAATTGTGGGCAGGGGTCTTTGGGACGTGGGCAGGGGTCTCTGGGAGGAAGACCCCGAGTCTTCCTCACAGTGTACTTTTCACCTTTGGTCAGGAATCTGCTGAATTGGCACGTTTCTTAATTGCGAGAGCTGGTTGTTGCCAATTCTTCCGTTTGTTGTATCTTTATAATGAATTCCAATGTCCAATTTTGAGATTTATAGTCCTTACATTTGTTTCTCTGTCCGTCTGCCGCTTCCTTATCATGAGTTCCAGTGTCTTGTTTCGAGATATACAGTCCATGTCTGGGGATTGTCCTTGCCTCCCCAATGCCTCCCCAATGCCTCCCCAATGCCTCCTTAATCAATCCCCCCTTTTCTTTTCCCATGCAAATTCTTTTGCATCAGATACTTTCATTATTTACAGTAACACAACAAAGCAGGCATCTAAACAACATGCACACAAATATTCCTAACACTACTAATGTTATAGAGCAATGAACACTTGTTTCAAGCATTGGAAATTGGGCAACCAGGAGGTTAACTTATTCCATATTTCACTAAAACTCCATGAAAGATCATCTTTACTGATCTCATGTAGGACCCTTGTCTGCTTCCATATTTCTTCCAGGTTGGTAGAGATCCTTCCACTCTGATCTACATACACACAACAACTTGTGTTTATTACTGTACAGACTCCCCCTTGAGCGGCCAGTAACAAGTCTAGGGCCATCCGATTTTGTAATACTACCTGTGATAAACTAGATATCTCTTCTTGTTGAGCCTTTATAGCATCCAGAGTTTTGTTTTCTAACTTCTCTATAATTGCAGAAATATTAACTATTGCCTTTTCCAATTCACTCACTCCTAAACATGGCATAAACCATCGAACAAAAATATGAAAAGCGGTGTGTCTCTCTATCAATGGATTGTTAATTTTTCGTCTAATTCTCCGGATATGATTTCTCAAATAACCTCGAGGTGCTACATCATGTATGGTCAAACTGGGGACTACTGCTCCAAGAGTGCAAGTTCCCTTCCAATTCTCGGGCAAGACCTTACGGGCTGTATCATTGCATAGCCAATACCACCCTTTTCCTTCTGGAACCGGCCAGCTGGTTGAATTTGCCCAACTGCTAGTTGTACTAATATCAATTGTTTGATTACAAGATGTCTGATTTCCCACATAAGTAGTACCCGTAGTTATACAATCCTGTTTTCCCATACCCTTAGGCAGGTTACACCTTTGTACACATACATAGTAAGATTCTAATGGCACGAAGCTACTAACTTCTAGTTCCAAAACTTCTTCATATTTTTGACCCCAAGATGTGTTTTCCCACAAATTAGTCCAAGATAAGTTTGCAGGCAAGGGAATCCTGATTAACGATACACCCTTATTCCCATGCTGTGGCAGATGGGTGCATACCCAACAGTTTGTCTTATTAATTACTTGAGAAATTGTTTGTATCAGGGACAGGTGTAAGTTCTCATCCCAAACTGCCCACCCCGAATCTGAGAACCACACCCCTGCAATCATTAGGATCTGGAAAACCATAATTCTGTTGGTCCAATTGGAGTGGTGGTCCATATCCTCGCCACGGCCTTCTTCACCCTCGAATCGTGGATCCAAGCTGCTTGCTCCTTAATCTTAATGGCGGTGTGTGTTGTCAGTAATACCTGGTATGGTCCCGTCCACTTTCCTTCTGTTTTTCCTCTAGGGGTTGTCCTGAAAAAGTCTTTATATATATAATCCCTGAGCTTAAAAGGGTGGATTGGTTGATCCAACCGTCTAGCCCAGGTCCTGAGAACAAATTTATGTACTTTATTTAATTATTTCTGAAGTTCAGTTATATATGCATATAAATATTCTAATCCTAACTGCGTTCGATCCTCTCCACTAAATAGAAATGGATACGGCCTTCCATATAAGATTTCAAAGGGACTCAAATTCCCTTTTATTCTAGGTTTAACTCAAATTCTAAGTAATGCTAAAGGGAGGGATTGAGGTCATGACAAATTAGATTCTTGTCCGATTTTAGCTATTTGTTGTTTAATTAAATGTTTCATTTTTTCTACCTGTCCACTTGCCTGCGGTCTATAAAGAGTATGCAGTTGTCTTTAGAATATCTTTAGAATCTTACTTGTCTGTTGTACCACTTGCACACAAAAATGTGAAACTCTATCAGAAGACATTGCTACTAGAATCCCAAAGCATGGTATTATTTCATTTAACAAGACTTTAACCACTTCTTCTTGCTTTGTTTGTTTGACAGGGAAAGGCTTCAGGCCTTCCTGAAATCATGTCAGTCAGAACCAGTAAATAACAATACCCCCCTTTTCTAGGGAGTTCTGAAAAATCAATTTGCCACAGTTGCCCCGAATAATTCCCTTTACTGATTATTCCAAATTTTATTCTATTCTTGGTATTGGGGTTATTGTGTAAGCAAATGCTACATTGTTGAGTTACTTGTTTTATTGTTGTATATAAATTTTGTTCCACTAATGTCTGACTCAGGCTCTTATGCAATGTGTCAGCTCCCCGATGTGTTTTATTGTGTTCTGTAAGAACTATGGGCCATATCAAATTAGAGGGTATTATTACACAGTTATCTTTTAAATATACTCATCTATCTGGTTTCATTTTACCTTTCAAATCTTCAATTAATTTTAAGTCTTCTTTTGTATAATTTGGCTTTTTGGTTCATATATATAGTTTGGATTTTACCGTCTGGTATTAAAGACAATGCCTTCCCCTCAGTTATTTCAGCAGCCTGTTTAGCCTCCTGATCTGCCAATCGATTTCCAATTTCAAAATCAGAGTTTCCCTTTTGGTGTCCTTGACAATGCATCATAGCTACCTTTTCTGATTGTTTTACAGCCTGTAACAATTTTAAAATTTCTTCAGCATGTTTTCTTTTTGTTTTCCCTGAGCAGTTAGCAATCCACGTTCTTTCCATATCGCTCCATGAGCATGTACCACGCCGAATGCATATTTGGAGTCTGTCCAAATACTTATTTTCCTTCCTGCTGCTAGTTCCAGTGCTCGTGTAAGAGCAATTATCTCTGCTTTCTGGGTGGACGTCCCAGGGGGTAATGGTTTGGACTTGATTACCTGTTGAGTGGTTGTAATGGCGTACCCTGCCTTACGTTGTCCTTGTTTCACAAAGCTGCTTCCATCAGTATACCAAGATTCGTCAGCATCTTCTAAAGGTTCTTCCTTAAGATCGGGTCGATTAGAATACACAGTCTCTATTGTTTCTATACAATCATGAGTTATAGGTTCATCCAGAGTTCCGCTAAGGAAAGAAGCTGGATTTACGACGTTAGTGACCACAATTCCCACATCATCTTGTTCTACTAATATTGCTTGATATTTTAAAATCATCAATTCTTGTTTAAGTTGTTTAAAGACTTTTTGTGCTTCTCCAGTCCAGACTAACTTTGACTGGTTAATCTTTATCAATTCACATAGAGGCTTTACCAATCGTCCATAATTATAAATCCAAAGGCGACACCAACCTGTCATTCCTGGAAAGGTTCGTAGCTCCTTTACCGTTTGAGGTTCTGGAGTCCGGCAAATGACTTCCTTATGTTCAGTTCCTAGTTCTCGTTGTCCTCCCGAAATTTCAAATCCCAGATAGGTCACACTTTGTTGAGCCAGCTGGACTTTCTGTCAAGAGACTTGATATCCATTTTAAACCCAGAAAATTAAGAAAACTTATAGTCCATTGAATACAGCTCCCTTTAGTCTCGGTAGCTATTAAGAGATCATCTGCATATTGTAACAAAACACCTTCAGTGTCCGGAGGCATCCATGTTTTGAGTTCCCTTGCTAATTGGTTTCCAAAAATAGTGGGGCTATTCTTGAATCCTTGAGGTAGTAATGTCCACGTCAGCTGCGTCTTTCTGCCTGAATTGGGATTTTCCCATTCAAAGGCAAATAGGTTTTGGCTTTCTGTGGCTAAGCCTAGGCAGAAGAAGGCGTCTTTTAAATCCAGTACGGTAAACCAGACTTGACTATTCTTTAATTTAGTCGGCAAAGTATAAGGGTTTGCCACTACTGGATGTATATCCCCAGTGATTTTACTTATGGCCCTCAAATCCTGAACTAACCTATAGCTTTTTTCATCTGCCTTTTTAATTGGCAATATGGGTGTATTGTATTCTGATTCACATTCAATCAATAATCCATACTGTAAGAATTTATCAATTATCTCTTTAATTCCTTTCCTATCTTCTATCCTCAAAGGATATTACTTAACCTTAACGGGTTTCTCTCCTGGCTTTAATTTAATAATTATTGGGGTCACATTTTTAGCTCTTCCAGAGACTTCAGTGGCCCAAACTCCTGGATATACTTGATTTATGATCTCTAAGGGTATTTCACTTTTAGGGTCGGTTTGTATTAGTGCCAGGCTTAACACATTTATTAGTTGTTCTTCTCCTATCCTTAATTCCATTTTCCTTTTTTTCGAAGATAATTTCTGCTTCTAATTGTTCTAACAGATCTCAACCTAATAGAGATTTTGGAGATCCAGATAGATATAAAAACCTATGTATCCCCATTTGTTTCCTGTTATAAATGAGGTCTGAATTTTGTAATATTTATAAAACAAATATTTCTAAAAGGTATATAAAAGGCAAGTAAACAGCGCTGGGTGTGCAGGGAGTCTACGCTCCACCAACACGCACACACAAACATCAAACGTTCTAAATACATGTATACAGAACATTGCTTTACATAATAACCCGAGTATGCCTATACATACATACAATCAGGATAGGTAACAAACAATCCTTTGAGTTCCATAACTTAACAGTCCCCATTCTGCCAGCCTGTTCCTCTTCACTTCTTTTTTCTGCTTCTGTACCGATGTAACTTCATAGTGTTGCTTTTTTTTTTTTTTTTTTTTTAGCAGGCTCCCCTCTAATACCCTTCTCTCCACAGCAGTTCTTTTCAAAACAACTGTTTAATTAGTCAAACAACTTTGAATGTAACAACAACAGCAAACACACAGAAACATCCATGCCTTAACGGCTGGAGAACAAGAAACCACCTAGAGAACAAGAAACCCCAGACTGCATGGAGTCTCCTGAATCACCCTTCTTTGTTAATATCAACCATTTTCTCGACACGAATTACCACTCCATATATAACATTTCCCCAACTTGTATTTCAAAGGTTCACAAAAATAAGCCTTTTCGGTTACACCCTTTTACGTTAACATAATCATTCCGTAAAGGCATTAATGCTTGATTTAGAACTGAATATGTTGCCCCATATCAATACGAAATTTCACTTCCATTCCTCCCCTATCTTCATTATAATCAGTGGAGGATCCGCTAGGGTAGATTCCCCAGGTCCCCGTTATTCCTGTTGAAATCAGGGACCAATGATTACCCTAGAAAAAGGCTAGTCAATTTGTCCTCCGAAGCCAGGTCCAAACCGTTTTGTTTTATTTATTTATTTTCATTACATTTCAGAGTTGGTCCAAAAATTCCATAGGGGTTTCTTTTAGACCTTGTTGGAAGCATATTCTCAATTCCCAATTCATCCAGATTTTAGTATTTACTTAGCCGTTCATAATTTTAGGAATGATTAGGGTCTCAGTGGGGTCGGTCAGGGGAATGCAGTTGTTCACAGTTCCCTGAGCGGTCCCATCGGTAATCTGAGCTCGCACATGAACTCAGGTTGTTTTAAGAGTTAACTGTTTTTCTGTTTCCATAACAACTCTCTCTCGGACCCATCATGATCCATTTGCCCCAAAGGGCTAACACCCATGATTTTAAGATCTCTGCCTAGAGCAGAGGCAGAACTATTAACATTCCTACATCCTCTTTCCCTGCTCATTCAACTTCAAACACCTTTAACACTTTCAACAACCCTTTTAACACTTCCTTTATCTTTCTCCAGCCTGTCCAACATCAAAGGCTCAGTCAGGGGCCAACTTAATTCCGTACCTTTTCCCACCAAGATGCTGAAACAACATCAGTATACAACATTTCATCCTATTCTCCTTCTCAAAACCAACATTAACTGTAGCAAAACATTAGAGTTTAAAGTTCCATTTAGGGGCCACTTTTCTCCACATTCCAGCTTATAAAGCGGCCACCATTGATTACAATATTTTATCAATGTTTTCCTGTTCACACTTCCACCGGCAGATCCTCCAATATCCTTCCAGTGACTCAAAACACATCCTAACGCACTTTTCTTAGGAATTTCACTGCTTACTCGCCCCCCCATTTTCCAGTTTACACTTTCAGAATACACGTGTTACTTACAAAAGCGTATCACAAAAACGTATCACTCACAAAATTACAGGCACGCAATATCTTTCAGTAGCGATGTCACAAAGCTACTATTACCAGCAATATTGCTAAAATCACAATAACAATAGTCAGAGTCAAATTCCACATGCGATAAGTCAGAAAACCGAACTGTGTAACACCGTAACGATATCTTTCTTATAACAATGCCACGAACCTACTATTACCACCAGAAAAATAGCCAAAATCACAGTAACAATAACCAGAGTTAAATACCATACTCCATGAGTCAGAAAACCGAAATAGACAACACAATTCCAGATGGACCTTAAAGCGAGCTCTTTCCTTAAGGTCCCCAAATATACTTATGGTGCTTACCACAAAGTATATACCAAACGCTGCCTCGCAGAAGATCACCTTCTGACTTACAGACAGTTCCAGATACAGATGGACCCCAAGGTCCCCAAATATACTTGTGGTACTGACCACAAAGTATATACCAAACACTGCCTCGCAGAAGATCACCTTCTGACTTACAGACAGTTCCAGATACAGATGGACCCCAAGGTCCCCAGATATACTTGTGGTACTAACCACAAAGTATATACCCAATACTGTCCTGCAGAAGTCACCTTCCGACTTACTGGACAGTCCCAGACGACCGGTCTACCAGAAAACCAAACCAGAATAAAGAATATACTCACTTACAATGATGGGGTCCTTGTCTGCCTCCGCAGTGATCCGGTGAGTCGAGGAGTCCCTCCGGGAAATCCCGGGGGTACCCTAGGGAGTCCTGTCCCCAGCGGGTCCTGCGGACCGGCAGAGAGGTCGTCCCATCTGGGGTGCCAGATTGATTCAAAGATCGAAGCCGAAATTCCTTTAAGTGGTATATTCTTTATTGCAGCGCTGGATGCACGGGGGATCTCTCCACCTATCGTGCATACCCAAAGCGGAAAGCAGTCTTGAATTTATACAATCAATCTATCAATATTCTACAAGCGCCTATACATATGCATTACCTATCCCCGCCTTCCCTCGCTTCTCATGCTAATTAGCCTTTTGGCACCTTGCGCCTGCGTAGAGCCTCCCAAGAATTGTGGGCAGGGGTCTTTGGGACGTGGGCAGGGGTCTCTGGGAGGAAGACCCCGAGTCTTCCTCACAGTGTACTTTTCACCTTTGGTCAGGAATCTGCTGAATTGGCACGTTTCTTAATTGCGAGAGCTGGTTGTTGCCAATTCTTCCGTTTGTTGTATCTTTATAATGAATTCCAATGTCCAATTTTGAGATTTATAGTCCTTACATTTGTTTCTCTGTCCGTCTGCCGCTTCCTTATCATGAGTTCCAGTGTCTTGTTTCGAGATATACAGTCCATGTCTGGGGATTGTCCTTGCCTCCCCAATGCCTCCCCAATGCCTCCCCAATGCCTCCTTAATCACTTTGAATAAAAAGCCTTTCTGGTATTAGACCGCACAAAATGAACAACAAAGGATTTGAAATATGAATTAGCTCAAAGAGATTACATTTTAGACTCCAGTTCTGTAAACAATTCTGCAGAGGTGGATCCTGCTGCCCGCATAACGTTCTACAGGAGTTTGTAGCATTGCAACCCATCTAGAGCAAATTGCAAGACGCAAGCTTGAGTTTATATCATATTAAATAAGTATATAAGAAAATTCTTTACTCTAGGCAATTATGTTTGATAATATCTCAGAGAACCTTTCTAGGAAGAGAATAATACTCTTTTCTACTGTCCAAGATAAGTGTATACATTAATTCCATAGCTGCATATTTTATTTTGTCTGAAGTATGTTTAAGAGAAAACCACTCTTTTTTTGTATGAAGACATTTACTTTTCTTGTGTTTGTTGCCATGGCAATACCATCTCTGGTGGAAAGCTAAATTTACATTTAAAGAGGCTTTTTTTTTAAAAAAAAAAAAAAAAAAAAGGTAAGGGCAGATGGCTCCTAAGAGTAATTTATTTTGCTAAGAAGATTATGCTTCATTTCATAGAATCTTTTGAGACTTAACTCAGTGCAACAAACTTGGTGATGTTTGCCTGGCCCCCAGCAGACAAGCATGAGGATACCACATGGACTTCCTCGTTTTCCAGTTTGTACAGAATGATAATCCATGCTCCTGCACTGCAGAAACACAGGGAGTGGCAAAGCAAATTAAAACCATGCCATGTACTCATTCAAACCTGGGATGTCTTACCCATATGTCTATTTTTATGTAAGCAAAAGACTTACAGCTATCTCATTATAGGATATTTTTAAGTCCCCCACAAAAGCCACTTAATATAGCTAGAAGTCACTTAAAATAGTTGTAACAGTGTTTGGAAAATCACTGGTAAAGGTCAGCTGCCCTCAATTTTTTGAGCCACTTCTGTGTAATACAATGTATGTATACAAATGGTGTTTAACTTTCACCTCTTTTAGAGGTAAACAAACATTTTTTCTGGCATTGCAGCTGTGAAAACAGGAATTGGGCAACCTTTAGGAAGACACGAACTGGTTTGCAGACCAAGGAGTTCATGGGGTTCAGTCTCTGCGCTGTGAGGATAAGCTCCCTGAAGAGACACCATTTCCTTGCAGCTTCCAAACCACACATATGTTAATTGCAGTGCTTTTTTCTTTTTTATAACCTTGATTGTTTTATATGAACAGGTTCTAAATAAGTCTCAAATACAGAACTATTTGAAATTTTCATTCGAGGCCCAAACAAAAAGATAAACCATGCTTGTCACAGTCATTGAATCATACTAGAGAAATTTGTTATTTTGGAGTCAGAATATGCAACAGATTATACCATTTTATTTGTTAAAACAACGGAATGTAAAATGGGCATACAGATGATTTTTTTTTCTTACAATACTCTAGGCTGATGTGTTTTTCATAACTGATTAATAATGAAAACATGGTTGTGGTTTATACTACCTTAGAATATTTAACTCTCCTTGTATTTTTCCTATATATGAAACAAACAGCTAAGGTTGGCTGTGATCACAGACCAAGCAGTCCTACTGCCTTAACGGGATTTCATCTCCAAGAGCAACTATTGGGCAACAGTGGGGGCATTTCATGAAATCAAAGCATCTGAAGCTTTTGCAAATGATTCTGGATGTGACACTTCTTGCTTACATATGTTACATCCTCACAGCGCAGCAGTGGAACATAGCAAAGCTAGTTGGTATCAAACACAGCTGTCTCTTAAAGGACTTGTGCAATACAGGCATATACAATGTACCAAGAGACTGTAAGTTTACTTGTAGAAATACATTTTAATGGGAAATTTGTTTAATGGGAAATTTATTAATATTCCAAATTATGAAAGAGAAACATCTAAATAGGGAGGGAAAAAAAAGTTGAGATGCGTTTCTGCATATTTTTTTTTTTTGATCTGGTAGGTTTAACCACTGTTGTTGTCTCAGTTTTATCTTTCACTATCTGACATTCCTTTTAAAGCTCTTACCTCAGTATTCATGAGTAAAGTTCTTCCCCGGATATTTGCAGATCCACCTGCAAATGCAAAATCTGAAAGTTCAAACAACAACAGGTACAGGATATTGGTAAATTTGTGGTCTGGTTTTTTTTTCCTCACTTTTCTGAATTTTGGGATGCTGACACTTTTAATTAGTACTGAATTTTAATCAATACAGAAGTTGGAGTTAAAAAAAAGCATCAAACTGAAGTTATGGGATGACCTAACTGCGTACTACTGGGAATTTTTTTCAAGCAGAGGGAAGTTAGTAAATGCAAGAACAGACTCAGAGATTCTCCACTCCTCCTTCCACCCCACAAGAATACGGAGGGATATATCTATCACTCTTCATCCACCAAAACAGCCCTCCTGTCAATAAAAAGCTATATCACTTCCATCATTCCAACATGAGACGGTTTTGAGTGCAGCACAATAGAATATAATCAGGCAATCCAGGTAGAATCTGATCTGAGTATAAAATAACAAATATTAGATGTCCTCTGTGTATTTTTTTTTAACACAACTAATTTACTGTGCTGTTAAAAGGCATATCCTACAACTGTTGATTAATTGTATCAGTTTTCAAAGACCAGTTGCTATGATGGTTGCAATGGGTTAAATACATCCAGTAACTTGTTTCCCAGCGGAAACATAAGAGCACCCCTTAGATTTTTTTTCTTGAGGGAAATGTGATCTAAAAAGGAAGGGGAAAGTTCAGAACAGTTCCATTTGAGACTTGTATTTCTGGCAGCAGTCATATGTCCATCCTACCTTATTGCTTCCATTTGGAGTTTAAAACATGTGAGATGCAGCCCTGCAAGGGCAAGCAGAGGCAACAGGGAGGAGCTCATTTCCAGATTGCCAGGAGCACCTGAGAGACCCTCACAAAGCAAGAGGCTGCTATGCCTATCACTCGCTACTTCAGTATTGATAAGCTATAGAAAGAAAGGATTTTGACATGCATTGCACATAGACCTGCAGACATTACTCATTAGGTAAAGTGTAACCACACACCAGGGTTATATACAAGTACATCTCAATAGGGTAGTCCACAAAACAGATTAGCATAAATTATTTTCCCTCTCTCTCCATATAGAGTGACATTAAAGATGGTAACTTGTTCAGAAGCTGCAGCTCAATGTTATAGTAAATATATGCCTCTCATGAGGGCAAACCCATTTTAAAAAATGGGATACACATACTCTGGTATCTGATGATCCGCCTTCTCTTTGTGTTTTGAAATCTGCGTACTGAGATATAGACCAAAGCCACATTATTCCTTCCTGTCTGGGTAATATCATCTCAGCATCTATATTCCACTGCTACTTGTGATGCATCAAATTTAATAATTATAGCAATATGTTGGAGATTTTTTTTTAAATACACTTTCTGCTTTTGATGTTTCTGATCGCTATGGAAATCTTATGCTATTTTATAGTCTGCTGACTAAGCTCATATGCACACCAGCTGCATTTTATCAAGGAACAATGTTTGCCTTTTGAACTAGCTGATAGATTTTACTTTAAATGAAGATGAGATATACATTCTTTGGCAACATTTAGAACCTTGTTCAGCACAATATCCATTTGCAGAAAGTCATAGCCTCCAGCTAAACGGTGCACCAACCCACAGCCATCAGCCTGAAAGAGGCAGGGGGGAAGTGTCCCAGAACCAGAAAGGATATCTGATGAATAACACAACCAGGATCATTCCATGTCATTTGGGTAGATATCTGTAGAAGCAACAGATTACATACCTAAGGCTGTATTTACTAGTCATTACCCTGCTGGGAAGGTTTAGTATGAAAGTTAAGCTGACTCAAGGAATATTCAGAACTTTTTATCCTGTCTCCCACAAATATAGAACAAAGATTGTTATTTTCCTTTTGCAGCAACTTTAAAACTAGCTAGGAGAGTTACTCACATGGAACACCTCTGTGAGCCTATGTACAACTGAAAGTTACTCTTCAACCAGCTGACATACGTCTGCCCTGTTCTTCCTAACGAGGTCTAATCAAAACTACTGACCACCAAATGCATTTAAGGAAGCCATTTCATTACGCAGTATCCTGATTTTTGATGGAGCAGTGCTTTCTGTCTCCTCATTTCTTAAGTTCCTCTTGTTTCAAGGATTTTGCTCTTTGTATTCTATCCTAAATTGGGTAAAGATCTCTTTCAACAAATCTTAAAACTGGAAGTGAGTATCAAATCATTTCATCTGACTTCAAAGACGCAGAAATCCTTTATTTATGTTTTGAGTCAGATCACCTTTGTTTTCCTGAAGAGTTATTGCAGACAAAGGATATTGATTTGAGGCATCAGAACACAGTGTTTTATCAGTAAATTGTTTTTCCCTTAGAGGAAACTGGGAGCATGCTTTTAAACTTGGAATTTGCTTGTCTTTTCTAGTTATGGGTTCTTGCTATGCCCTAAGTGATAGATTAAAGAGCGCTTTTGCACCCATTATCTCTCCGCAATGATTTATGCATGCTTAAGTCACCTTTCAATTTTCCGATGAGGTAAACTGCAAGCATCTTTAAACAGTTTTGTGTGTTTGTTTTTTTCCTAGTCCCTAAATGCTTTATAGTAGGTTTCTAGCTCTATCCACTTCCCCCCCCCCCCCCACTGCACTTCCATATACTGACACAGTGACTTGATTTCTCTCAACTCTGTATGACTTTGAATGACAGTTCTACCACCTACCCTTTCCCCTCATTAATAGATGTAACAATATGTTATCAACTCCATCACTTTGACATTTGACATTTTGGGTGCTCTGTTTTTTTTGTCCTTTATGATCCAGGCATCTTTCTTGTGTACTGCTTCTCAGTACTTTGCCTGTTCATCTCAAGGCTTCATTGGTCATCTCTTTCCTTAGAGGGCTCACCTCCATGACAGTCTCAATCAAAGCGTTTTGTTTGTTTGTTTGTTTTTGTTTGTTTGTTTGTTTTTTGCATATATACCACAATCACACACAGAGTGCAGGTAGGTTAACAGCAACAGGATCATCAGCCCTTATACTGTGTCCAAATTTCTGTTTACGAAAATTGGAGGGTCAACATTCACTTCTACCTCACAGGGAACAAGTATTTACTTCTTATATGGAGAGTGACTGAGGCTAGCACCAAAGAAAACAGAGGCCATATGGAAAGAAACTTTGTTTGTTTTCTTGTGCAGCATTGCATATTGTGAACACCAAAATATATCTTTCTTTCACAGGTCCCATACTTGATATGGAAATAATTTATTTCTGCTTTACCATCCTCAGCAGCATGGAAGCCACCTTTTAGTTCTTTTCTCTGTTATTTTAATATTACATTACCAGCTAACATGGCAAGTTTTCGTACAATCTTGTGTACTTAGAATACAACTGCAAGCTGTTTAAGACATTAGCAGTAATTGTCCAAGGTTCGAAGCCTGCCTGGGGAACAGAGGGAGGCTCATGCAGGAATTTTATGCATTGCTGGAAATCCATACCAGACTGTATTACTTGCTTCAGAAGGCAGCTAGAATATGTGTCTTGTGCTAGGAACTTTGCCACCTTCTCTTTCCAAATAGCCTTTTAGTTCTTAGGAAAGTTGACTGTAGTTCCTCTGTGAAAAATGGAGCACAGACAGTCTTTCAGCCTGTCTAGACATTCTGGATGCTGAGTGTTTAATGTCCTGGTATAACATAGCTGGACTATAGCAGTGGAAAGTGATGAAGGCAGGAAAAACAATAGGCAGAAATTCTGGTTTAACAGGCATAAATACTCTGCTGCTTTAGCTGCTCAATGCTGGTAGCCTGCAAGAGGCTAGGGAACAATTACCTAGATTATGTCAAGGAAGCTCTGTCTAGACAACACACAACTTCTTACCACAGAGGTTCACCCTTTTTTGTATACCTATTTTCTCACAGAAGTTACTTAAAAGTACTGCCAGTTATTGAAAACTGACACCAAAAGTCACAGTCCCATAAGTCCAAAATGGAAATCAGAAGCTGGTTTCTTATGGTTTCATTTTTACCATATTGCTGTCTGGATACAATTCTTCCTTTTTTTTTTTTTTTCTTTTACTTCAATCCTCACTCCCAGTTTTGTAGAACAATTCACCAAGATACATGAAAACAGAAATAGCACACAGGAAAACAATTACACATCTCAGAGTGCAACCCAAAAATCAGGAATCACATCAGCTGATTTCTGAAGTATTTAGGAGCACTAGCTGCACAAACGATTGATGTCCAACAATCAAGTGTGTTGATGAGCTGAATGAAGAAACATGAAATCACCTCTATGGCTCTGAGTGGCCATTGAATTTGATTAAGTGATTGACCCACTTGGTTCTCAGATAAAAATCAAGTACCAAGCTCCATGAGCCTTGTCACTGAACAAGTTCTGTCTCTTTTTAAAAAAAAATGAAAAAGATGCTAATATTTTACTTTATTTCCCTGCAGATGAGTTGCACTACAACTGTAAACAACACTAAAAATCTCTTATATTAACAACTTCAGTTTTCAGTTGGACTAGGAATTACCAGCATGTGCTTTCAGCCTCATTTTTTATAATGAAGTTAATGTAAACAACATGAAACAGTGTTGAATTGCTGGGATATAACTTATGCACAGGGTTCAAAGCAGAATAAAACATGAGAAAATTGGAAATGGCATGAGGCTTTGAGGCCTACACAAGGTGCTTTGTTATAACCATTTCCTTGAACTTTTATTTTGTCCTTCTGCTGTCAGTAATTTCAGAAGAAAAAAAGGCAGTGGATTTGCATTGCATTAGGGTGTTTGGGAGTCTCAAATTACAGATTTACTAAGAGCTGTTTGAGGCCTCATCCTACAAAGGGATATCACTCCCCAGTCGAGGACATCACTCCCCAATCCAGGACATCAGTGCAGCCACACCAGCTGGCTCACCACCCTTTACCTTTCTGAATCATCTCAAGCCAGGCTCAGTTCAGTCATGTAAGTTCTGGTTCAGGTAAGTAGCTTCACTGGAATTACAATGCCAGCAGAACTGACTTCTAAGCATTTCCTGAAGTCCAAGTTACTTATAGAGCGTTTCTATAGAGGCCAGCTTGTGCCAGGGAAGTGTTCTCTCATTAAAGTTCAGATCACAACTCAGTGTTTCATAATTTGGAGCCCTCTTTAGATGTGGGCATATGGAAGAATGTTCCCATTAGTTACTGCTACAGCTCAATAATACCAGAGCAAAGTTTTGTGGAAATTGTATTGTGATTAAGAGGAAGAAGGAAGGAAAAAAAAATGAGACAAACCAGGACACAAGATTGATTTTTCCACTTGCTATTCTTCCTTTTTCTCCCTCCCTTCAGCTATTTTTAATAGTAGGGCTTACTTGGTTTTGGCCTATTACTGCTGAAGCATGATCAGATTCTAAATATAGAAGTTGTCGAGGTGAATCAGTACTACAGTACTCCAGACCCCAGGCTGGAGTCGGGTTCTGAGATTTAGGGCTTGATACTGGCAGCAAACCCACCTTCAGTTCACTCACTGAAGAGAGGGAGGTCTCCTGCACATGGCTGTGCCCTGCACACAGCCACCTGCACACACCTTGCTAAAGTTTCCTCAGCAGACATTGTATTGAGAAAATTTTTTACTGTAAGAATCTACACATTCTAAAGCAGATTCCTTTGGATTCCTGCTTGGCATTCTGTAAGATATCACAGGACAGAACCAGATAAGTGCTTGTATAGATAGAAATTTGAGAAGACCCATTTCTGAAAGTGAGTAGAAATTTCAGGTCCAGAAGTCACACACAACAGGAAAAAAGACATACAGAGAATGTGATCCCCCTAATAAATAAAACAGCAAGACAGATACCTGCAACTGCTGAGGTCTGAGTACAACCTTTCTCCACTAATCCTTCTATCCAACAAGGTTTTTCCCAATTCAGTCATGTTTACTGTCAGTTGATGCCTCAGCAACATATCAGATGCTTTTATAAATTGTTGACCTTTACAGTTAGGGCTTACCTGGGGGAGAGAAATAACTGCTTGTTTTATTCCTGCACCCACAGAGCTAGTTTGCTGAAGAGATATTTGCTGGCTGAACTTTGACCAACCAGACCATGAAAACAGACTGATTCTAGTCTAGAGAATCACTAGGACTAAGGAAGCATAAGGGACTAGCAGAGTGGCAGCGAGGGTAAGTGTAGCAAGCAGTTAGCATTTCTGGGCTAGAAAGCCATGGAATATAACTCAGGGTGATGATGTGGACAGAGGAGTGGATGTCTCCAACACCACAGCGTCAATGACCGTATAACGTGGACTTGAAGATATTTATATAAATAACAGCAGTTGCTGAAACTGAAATACAGGAAACCCCATCTCAACATAATACACAAGTCCCACTGTGCGAGCAGTTGAACACTGGAACAGGTTGCCCAGAGAGGCTGTGAAGTCTCCAGTCTCGGAGACATTCAAAGCCTGACAGGACAAGTTTCTGAGCAACCTCTGCTGTGGGTGATCCTGCTCTGAGCAGGGGGGGCAGACTAGACAGTCTCCAGAGGTCCTTTCCAGTATCATCTAGTCTGTAACCCCGAGGCAATCTCTTTATTCAATTAAATGACACTGCAACAAACAAACACAATCTTCTGCTCTTTAGTCCAAGACGAGAGGCAAGTCCTTCCTCATCTCTCAGCTCATGTAGGTCTGCACCTTTTCAGGCTGTCATTAGAAGATGTAATGTTTCATTACTGTTCTTGCAGTAAGGACAGCCTTAAATCAATTCCCTTTCCAGGGCTAGTTTTAAGTATAGCCTGAACAAATGTGACAGACAGACCCTGGAACACTCCTAATAAGGACAGCAAATGAATTGAAGAAGTTACTGGCTCTGTAGAAAATTTGTGATGGTTTTAATTTGGATAACAGTACCAGGAAAAAAAATAAGGAAACCCTGTTGCTTAATCAGCATGGAATCAGTAACATCAATTTGCATCCTGTACACTATGAAATATTAAGAATATCCTTGTCAAAGAGGTAAATGTTGTTAAATAATGGCTATTACTGAACTCTAGAACATAGCCGTAATTTGTTGCCTTTTCTGACACAGAAATTGAACAAGACAGGTTGTTGGAATATAAGAAAGAAACCCTTGTATCAATTTGAATGCAATTTAGAGCCAGTTTGCTGGCAGAAAGAAAGAAGAAGCATCATCTCATTAATAAAAAAAAGCGGTCAGAAAGGTTTGTTAAAAGGGTAGTTACCACATGTGATAGTTACTGGTTTGGACAAACCTGATATCAACCAATCCTCTTGTAATGACGCATAGATTACGATATATCAACAGTGCTACAGTTACGTCAAGAAAATGCAAATAGATTTGTATAACAAAGTAGTAAGAGAATGATGCTAAAAACAAACAGAACAAAGAAATTGAAGAGGAGTAATAGTATAGAGCCTAAAAAAAAAAGTGTTAAAGGAACTTTTTTTTTAAATGGTTTTCTATGAACTTCTCTTTCTACCTTGATTTCAGAAAGACCCAGCTACTTTTGTTCCCTCTCTCCCCCCTACCAGAGGGGGTAGCCATAAGTAGTAAGTTCAAGTAATTTTCCCTAGTCAGTACATAATAACTGATAGCTAAACTCAGCTATTTTTCATCTCAGATTTAGACCTTTGCCAGCCCCACAAACTTCTCATTAGCTCTTTGTTGTGTAGTAGTATGCAAAGCCATTTCCTTGCTATAACTATTACCTGCTTTAGTTTTACCAGGGTGATAACAACAGCCAAACTATTTCAACCTAAAGCAGCTGTGAGCAAAAGGGCCTTCTTCCAAGTGTCAACCTCCCAGAAATATACGTATGAACCAGAAGAAAAATCAGTAGACAGGAAGTTACTTGTATGAGAACAACAGTACAAACCTTACTACTGACTTTTTTTTTTAGTGTGTCTGGGAAGTTTTAAGATAAACATTCAGAGATTTACACAGACTGCTAATCAGATTATAAAGCTTTGTCCCCTTAAGTTAGAGTTGTTGAGAGTGCTCTTGAGACCTCACAAATTCAAGCAGTTGAAACAGAAGGTTCTAGTTGCTTATTTTCCTACACTGCCTTTATTAGTTAGGGTCTAACACCATATAGCAGTGATCTCTAGCAAGGATGAGAGACCTGATCCACCTCCTAATTAATTCAAAAAGCACATGCACAGTTATTATAGTGGTAACTATAGTATCTACCGATAAAATGATGTACTTTAACATCTTTCACTCATCACAGAAGTAAGTTCTCCAATAATATTTGAGTGACTGATATATCTTAAAACCAGTATGACAGCTTACCATTTAGAAATAATATTTGTCTTCATACATGTATATCTTTTACAATTGTCCATCTGCTAACGTTAGAAGTCTACTCACTGTAAAAATACAGAGATAACAATGAAAAACAATTCAGTATTATGTAAAAATAATAATAAAAAAAATACATTCTAGATAACAACAAGTTGGTGCTTTAGGAGATTGTAAGAAAGAATAGTATTTCCACATAGCTAGGTATACTGCTACCTAACCATCTGTTAGTAGCAGTGAAACACTTAGTAGTTCTTAAATAGCTCAGGTTTGTGTAGGCAAAAACTCTCTTTATGTTAAAGGTTTCTGAGAAATCAATTTATTCATTTTAAGCGTGATTGGTTTCAGGTTTGGTGTGTGAGCAATCAACAGAAGAAATTAGCATTGTTCCTGGGGGCAGTTGGGTGAAAGGAAGGCCTTTTCAGAAGGAATGTTAGTGCATTGGTATTGCTGAAGCTACTCAGGCTCTGAATACACTGGAACTCTTCTGGACTTCTGTGGGTAGATCCCCTCAGCTAAAAATAATTTGTTCTCAGTTCTTATGCTTCCTTCTGGGTATTATAACATGCATTGTCCCAGGAGAACATTGCAGGAGAGCCCTGTTAGGGGCTGACAGATCTGAATGCCTTCTACACTGTGCCTAAAGCTAAGTCTGTGTCTAAGAACTACCAAAGCCTCAAGCTGGCAGCAGAAGCTTGCTAAAAGGTAGGAAAGAAACTTGCCTGGAAACCTAACATTACTGGGATGGCCCAGAGTAGCCACACAAATTTTATACTGCTGCAGCCTGTTTTTGCTCTGAACGCTTCCATCTCCACTGACATACGTTAAGCCAGCTAGGAAACAGTAGTACCTTGAGATCTGTCTTGAAGCAAATGAGAATATTTCCAACCCCTGAAAATTTCCCTCCAAGCAAATTCAAAAGGTCATTCAAAATTCCAAAGGTTGGATGATCCAGCCTCACTGATTCGGGACAAAGCAGGACCAAAGCAGGAAGTTTCACCTTAGGAATTAAGCCTGTAGGTATTCAGGGAAAAGTGCAGACTGACAACTTTGTTATCTCTCTTCTTCCCGCCCTGTTTTTTGTCTCTATTGGTTGTAAACTCATGGGGAGCAAAAGACTATTTCTTACCAAAGTGTTATGTTGGTCTAATGATGCTGTACCCTCGGGTTGCAATTAAATAATTACTGCAGAAAGTGTTAAAGATACTGCTATTCCCTAGCTGGAGGGAGGATGCCGGCCCCCACGGCAGTGGGTAAAGTGTGAGTAGAGCTCTGCAGCTTTAGGGCAAAAGTCCAAGGAAACAACAGAAACTGCTCCTGTGGCTTTGTTGGGCTGGGTCAATTGTGTATTTAAAATAGATGGGGGATACTCCTGAGATCTGTTTTGTTGGCTCAACTGTAAAACAATAGAACATGTTTGAGGAAGACAAGAAGAAAGGGGTTGCTATGGATGGGTTAATGTTTTAAGATGTCCTCAAATTTTTGAGGAAGGGGTTGTATAAAAGGTAATATTAATTTATTCAGACCTCTTTTGGAGATACTTCCTTAACTTGAATAAAAAGTAATTCTGGAGTCACAGTGTATTGAGTATTAATCTAGACTACAAATTCACTGTAAACCTTCTTATTGTCAGTGTTGATAAAGGGGCACCATGTGAATTGCAGTGTTTTGTAGTACGCTTGTGGTTGGAGTGATTTGCAAAAGCAATAAGCTGACATCTTATTTCTTTGTGTGTTGTGGCAACAGCTAGGGTGATGTTGAGGAAGTCCTGCAGGTAATATCCAGGCATGGCGTGTGTGTGTGTGCTGTAGTTACCTGTCGTGTAAATACTGCAGTAAATTTGCATCAATTTTATGAGTAACAAGGTCAAGAGACAGGAAAAGATTAGGAGTGGTCAACCAGCAGCCCTGAATGCAGCTGTGGACAGTCAGCCAGGTAAGTCATAGTGAATCACCGCATGGAGTGTTAGTGGCAGTGTTGGGGATGTCATCCCCTGGGACTCATGTCTTACGGGAATGCACCTCTGCACTTTCTGCATTATTCTCTGTACATGCATTATATCGGTGCATTTAAGTAATGTTTTTTGTACTGAGCCTTTGTCCCATTAAGTGCTCAAGGATTGTCTCACCACTCTGTTTTGTGTTCAAGGAAGGCATTTTCGGTAGGATGCATTCAGAAAAGCCCTAGGACACTATGCATAACGTAAAAGTAATATAGATATAAGCCAGAAGTTAGGTTTAGTTCTGTAGGGGAAATGACTGGTGTTTGAGGAATACTTTTTTTTTTTTTTTATCTTGACTATGGTTTTACTTAAGCTAGGAAACTTTTTAAAACCAGATAATACAAGTTGCTACTAAGTATAGATTCTTAATTTCCTGGTTTCCTGGTGGTGAACCTTTGGAAACATTAAATGTGACCTTGTAAGTTTCTGATAAATTACAGTTTCAGAGGAACCTGACATTTACTATCTTCCAAGGAAAGGTAAAATAGATCTAAAAGTAGAGAGTGTAGAATTTCAGGTATAGCTGAATTCAGGTATAGCTAACATTTGTTCTGCTTAGGAGTTGTGACTGTGACAAGTCATTTTCCCTTCCTCAATGAACTTTCCTCACTGCAAAGTGGAAATAACCATTTTTAAATGTAGTATTTATCTGCATGCAGAAGGTGCAATTACTGCCAACGCAGGCTGTGCTATGCTTCAACTTCAAAGTTAGAAATAGCTCCTCATAAAGATCTTAATTTTGCAACTGACCTATGTGTATAGTTTCAGGGAAGTGGGACTGAAAATATTTTGGTATAAATAAGTAATTTAGCAATCTGTGCCACTTAAAGGATACTGTTAATAACATTACATGCATGATAGCCTTTTCAGGTGATTAAATGTCCAGCTGAAGTAGGGTAAATAGCTATGGAAGCCATTTGCTGAAGATAGAAACAGCACCATCAATATCTTTCCAATTACAGCAAAAGGTGGAAGATGCTGTGATTTTGAAATCATGGAAATAGCTGTTCTTGTTGCTTGAAGGGATAGAAAACAGTCTTGTTTCCCCCACCTTCCTATTCCTGTCCCTTTGTGTCAGGGTGAAGTTGACTGGCTCAGGTGGTTAATGCTGGGCAGATGTGACTTGAGTGAGAAAGGATTGACCCAGCAAGTCATCCCTAGCATCAGTGTGATTTTTCTTTTGTTGTGATGAACTTTTTTTTTTTTTTTTTTTTTTTTTTTTTTGCTTTGCCTGTAAATCTTGGTACCTAAAGCAATCAGTTGCTGCATTAAAGCTGCCCCAGGACTGTGTGCAAGTACAACAGGAGAGTTTCCCTGTGGTAGGTTCCCTGAGAAGAACCCCCTACCCTGGGGTCCAGCCTCGGACACCTCAATTACAAAGGGCTAGGGTGGGAGGTGAGCTGAGGGGGAGTTGAGGGTGGCCTGAGGTGGGGTGGGGATTGCACAGAAATGGCAAGAGCCTGAGTCAATGTGATCTGGGGTATGCTTAGAGGGGCACAGCTGGGCCTCCTGGGCTCATGGACCTGGTGTGTGGCCCAAGGTCCCCAGCGCTGTGGAGATCTGGGGAAGTAGGAGAGTTTACCAACTAGTTTCTGTTTTGTAGTGAGAAGCCGCAGAAGCAGTAAGGTGTGGTAGTGGGAGAGCTTGTCAGGATTCCTTCTAATTTATGGCTTTAGACATTTTGCTTTGATTTTGCCTGCTATTCTCCAAACCTGAAAATGTCAGCTGTGTTTTGGTATTGCCTGCAAGTGCCTGGCTCTCAGTGCTGCTGCTAAGCTAAAAGGATGATGATTTCTCTGGCCTTTTTAGAGTAATTTGAGAGGAGGCTTCCTTATGCTATTTTCTTCAGAGGATGCATCAATTCAAACTGCCCTTAATCCTTTCAATCCTGCAGATTATGGTGTTTTGGATCTTCAGTTCAAGTATTGCATAACTTGAGGAGGTGTTGCTTTGAAAGGGGGATTGATGTGTTGGTTTGATGCCTGCAAAGCTTCTGAGGAAGGGAGAAATCCCACTGCAGTGTGATGGAGCACTGGCTGTCCAAAAGCTCGTCTCTGTGCATCTTTGGGGCTCAGGCCACAGCACAGCATTGCTGGTTTATGTTTGGTTGCAGCTGGAGACTGAGAGTCAATTGATCTGCATCCTGAACATCTAGTGCTCCTGTGGTTTCCAGCACCTGGCAGAGATGTGAGGAGAGGAGGAAGAAGCTGAGAAGAAATGGGTAAGTGAACAGGAGCTGAGAAAATGTTACTGAAGGTGGAGAACGGGTCCCATGGGTCTCTTGTGCACTGATCCACCTGAACATGGTCACTTTGGCATTCCCGAAGCATGTGCAGGTAACAAAAGTTGTTGAAAGCTGATGACTTAGGAAAAAGAAGGGCTTGAGATGTGGGGTGGCTGGAGATGGAGGCTGCCCTGGCCCTGTGCCGTGACGCCTTCTGTTGAGCCTTTTTCTCCTGGGCTGTGTGACAGGCTGGTCAGAGGCAGCACCGTGCTCGGTGGTGTGCTGGGGAGCTGAGCGAGGGTCCTGCCCATCTCACTTGGCACCTGGGAGCTGGTGATGGGAATTCACACCTAACCATCCACCTAACTTGGTCTTACAGTTCTTATCGCCTGGAAATCCACTGAAATGACAGAGTGGTGAGCAATAGCCTGTGGTGAATTCTGAACTATACTAGGGTGTAATGCTGGTGTCATCACTTTGAGATGAATTCTTGGAATGAATAAAAGACATTTAATAATATAGTTGTATCTGATAAATTCCAATCTTTGTCTATTATATCATGTAACTCAGCTTTTGGGGCATATTTTATGGTTTGTTACACACTAATGTAATCTACTTAAGTGTATAATTCTGTAATAATCTCAAATTACTCTTTGGCTAAACAAGAGGGAATCTAATAAAACTATAAAGAGTTCTGATATGATTAATATTTATTTAGTTGTCCTTGTAACTGCTTTTTTAAACTGCTTATGAGTAGCTGCTCTATAAGGATAATTTTTGCACATTCTGCAAGACTGCATTTTTTTGGTCCCTGGTAGCATTACTTTGAAATGTGGATGAAGATCTCCTTTTGTCTAGCTGTGATGTGGTTTGTCCTGCAGATCCTAAGGAGCACACCTTACACATCTGTACCTGATGTCCTATGTGCATCCCTACCCTGCTGCCGAGGCGATGTTAGGCAGCTATAGGTTCTTACATAAAGGTCCTGTGAGTTATTCCAACGCTGTGAACAAATGTGCTGGATGACAAATTGATTGTTTTTTTGCTTTGTTAATTAACTTCACTTGTACCAGAAGTTATTTGTCCCTCTGCAGTATCTGGGAATGTGCTAAGATGGCACTCCTGACTTATTGCCCTTGCCTCCTAATCTTATTTTTCACAAGTGCGCTGTTCAAATTTACTCCGCGGTGCTGGCTGAGCGATGATTAACTCGCTCTATTGAAAGCAAGCGGCCCAGCAAAGAAAGGCCGAAGTTTGTGAAAGCTCTGCCTGGAGATAAGGCGAAGGAAAATACGTTCACCGTGGGATTACCACAGCCTGATGCCGGGCTGCGCCATCAGAAGGGGGAGGCACAGGGGGGCCGTGACAGGGGCCGGGGGGGCTCTGAGGGGCGGCTCGGGGGGCTGCGGCTGAGGGGCGCGGGCCTGCGGCACCTCAGCAGGGGCTGTGCGGGGAAGATGGAGGGCGGGCTGCACAGCGGGGCCGGGGGCGCCTGAGGCAGCCGCGGGCCGGGCCCGGGGCCGAGGGGGCCGCTCCCGGGGCGGGCCGGGCGCTGAGGGCCCCGTGGGGGGGGAGCCCCGGGCGCGGACTCTTTGCGGCGGCGGCCGCTCGCCCCCCGCCCCGCGCTGCCTGGCGGAGGGAGACGGCGCGTGGTGCCGGTCGCCATGGCAGTGGGCTGCGGGGGCGGAGTGGTCGGGGCCGCAGCGCGGCGCTGAGGGCGGGCGGCGAGGGGAGGCGGAGGAGGAGGAGGCGGAGGAGGGAGCGCGCCCCCGGCCCCGGCCCCGGCCCCGCGGCTGTTTGTGGCAGGCGGCCGGCGGCGGAGCGGCCCCGCGGCGCCGGCCCGGCCGAGGGGCGCGGACCCGAGCCCGCGGCTGAGGCGAACGAGCCCCGCTCCGCTCCGCTCCGCGCCTGCCCCCGCCATGGGCGGCCCGTAGGGGAGCGGGCTCGGCGCGGCGCGGCGGCTGGTGCGGTGCCTGCGCGGCGGCGGCGGCGGCGGCCATGGCGGTGGAGACGCGGCCGGAGCTGGTGGGGAAGCGGTTCCTCTGCCTCGGCGGCGGCGGCGAGGAGCCGGCGGAGAGCGGGCGCTGGCGGGCAGGGGTCATCCGCGCCGTGTCGCAGCGGGACTCGCGCAGCGCCG
Source organism: Anas acuta (assembly GCF_963932015.1). Classification (NCBI taxonomy): domain Eukaryota; kingdom Metazoa; phylum Chordata; class Aves; order Anseriformes; family Anatidae; genus Anas; species Anas acuta. The sequence continues at coordinate 6,779,478 of NC_088985.1, forward strand.
AGCTGGCGGTAAGCGGCCGGGCCTGCGGCAGGAGGGGACGGCTCGGGACGGGCCGGGGCGGCGCGGGGACACGCCCGGGGACGCGGGGCCTGGGGGCCGGCGGGTGGAGCCGGACGGGGCCCGCTCCCGGGGCGGCGGGGCCGGCGGAGAGCGCGGCTCCAAATGGCACGGCCGGGGAGGCTCGGCTCGGCTCGGCTCGGCTCGGCAGTGCTGCCCTGCGGAGCCCCGCGGCTGCAGGGGGCAGTGCCGCGGTGCCCTGCTCGGGGCTTAGCCCTGCCTGGCGCACGGGGTCTGCAGGATGCCCAGGAATCCCCGCATTCCTCCGCCCCGGGCTCCAAGCTTTGTGTTAGAGCGCATGTGACACTTGAAATGCCTCTGCTGTTTTTTTATTTATTATTTTATTTTTACTATATGGTGCTGTTGTTTTTTCCTCTATCCTAGCCGTAACGCAGGCAGCGTGAAATGCCGTGTGTTTTCGCCCCTCGGCTCTCCGTGAGAATAGTCTAGAATACATTATTTTTAGAGCCCGCTTTGGGTGTTATTCTTGCAGGAGAGTATTCCCTACGAGCTTCACGCAGTTATGGAAACACTGAGTAACGTTTGGGGAGATGTGTACTAACATTTACAAGTCAGACCCGTAATTTGTAAACTCCACGAGCAGAGCTGCCATAAAGAGAGAAAGGGCGCTCAAGCCAGGCGCCCAGGGCTTGGCTCCTTTATGTTAATCAGGCAACTTATGCTGCCTGCTGTAAACATGCCCTTGTCTTCCTAACTTTGGTATCCAAGGGTTTTTTTTCCTCAAATTCCCATTCCTTACAACCCCTGGTCGCTGAAGGAAGAGCTGTCACGCTGTGACGGGCTCCGGGGCAGGATGACTCAGGTGTGCCCACGCGTGTGGCAGAGTGCCCTGGGGACAGACCCCAGCTACCTGTGAGCATGGAGCCTGGGTGCAGTGCAGCACTGGTGTGGCCGGGTTCCTTGCCGTGCTATGCGGCGGGGGCTTGCTGGCCACTTGGGGTGCCGGAAGCCTGCAAGGGTTTTGGAGATGCTGCCTGGGTCTAATGAGTCCCAGGCAGTCCTGAGCTGCTGCAGGATCGCTGCTCCCACTGAGAGCAGTGTTTGGTTTTGCTCTCAGCTGTTCTCTGTCCCCAAGGCGCAAACAGGCATAAATCACAAAGGGAGAAGCGATAAGGTTTCTGTGAACAACAGGTAGCTTCTGGTGGTTAGGCTGTCCTGCAGTAGTGCTTACTGTGAACCTCTCATGAGTTGGATACTTGCTGGTAGCCATACCCACTTCCCCTGCCCGCAGTGAAGAACAGTGGTGTTTTTCTGTCAGGCCCAGTTCCACGCGTACCACCAGAGCCTGGTAGCGCCGCTCCTAGCCTTCGTGGCTTTCCTTTCAGGTGGTCGTCCCTAGGAATAGCTCCAGACCCTTCTGTTACTCATCACTGGGCTGAAATCGTAATTCTCCTTGACAGTTCCATTGCTGCCCGCAGGGCGCAGCATAAAGATGTTGGAACTGTTTTTTTTTATATCAATTTTGCATATTCCTGGTCCGTCTGAGCTGGGTGGCCTTTGCAAAAGTACAGACAATGCCCTCCTCTGCAGGAAGGGAGGAGGAGGAGAGTATCAGTGGGCATTTTCAAGATAGCTGCAAAGCAACTAGAGCTGAATTACCTTTTTTATTCCTGGCTTCACAAGGAAGCATCATGTACACCATCTCGGTGTCTTTTCATTCTTAATAAGTGTGAACCCCTCTGTTGGTTTCAACCAATTAAAGAGCATGGAGTGGTCTGATAAAAAGATTACCTTCACCCCAGCCTGTGAAAGCTGACATCTGAGAAGCGAGTGCCCTTTTCCACCAGAAAAAAAAAAAAAAACAGGGAAGGAGGTCACAACATTGCATGCGCTGCTCCTGGAAGCGAAGGTGGTTTCCAGCTGGCCGGCCAGCATGCGCACAACTTCAAACCGCTCCGGCATATGCTGCCCTGTGCTTCGCGCTGTGCCCAGGTAGGTGGGCCATGGGGGACGGAGCTGCTGCTAGGTGGAGGTGGGCCGAAGGGCACAAGAAAGAGCTGAGTTAACAAAGCCGTGAGGGTAAGCGTGAGTACTTGGAAAGGAATTTATGGGCAAACGGAGAGTTTGTTCAAGTGGAGGATTTAGGAACGCGTTGGAAAACATGGAGGCAACTGACGTAATTAATGTGAAGTGGCCACTGGGCTTTGTAGGAGCAAACCCATCAGAAACCAAGCTTTGTTAGGTGGGCTGTAAACAGAACAACCCCTTACATCACGAGCTGCACCCCTGAGTGCTGGGCTGTCCCTTCGGCTGGTGAGCAGGCAAATGGAGACTCCAGTTATGGTACTTAGTTTCATGGTTGTAGTTTTATGAATAAATTCCTGAATGTTTTCCTAGTTGAAATTGCTGTCCTGGTAGTAAAATGAAGGAGAATTGTCCATTACTCAGTATCTTCTTCTGACGAGGCATCTCCAACTCCCTGAAAGTATGCTAAATAACTGCTTCCTTATGCTGTTTGTGATTGCAGCATAGTTGGTACGTACTCTTTAGTATTAAAAAAAAAAAGGGGGGGGGGAGGAGGGGGGAAGAAAATACCAAAGCATCTCTTCTCTCGTTATTTTCTTGAAATTTGCATTTATCACTTTTCCTATTGAGGTATCACTTGTGGGGAATACAGTGAGAACCAGTAGCGCTGGTTGGGAGTACTGTTGGTCTTTGGAAGATGACTGCTCTTGTTCTTGAATGCTTAGACCCTTTGTGCCAGGGTCTGGGACCCATGCCTCTTCGTTAGTCATTCTGTAGTGTTTACAGATGTTTAAAAACACCTGCTGTACATGTGCAATGGATGCAAGTTAATCCAGGAGTTTTCTTGATAATTTTCATGGTCTGAATCACAACTTGATCCTGATCAAGTTGTAGACCCCCTGATCTTTCATTCCTGGACATTCCTGTTGCATGGAGAGCATTTATTAAAACTAAAGAGAGGTGGTGGTGGTGGTGGGGGAAGTCTCATATTTATGTGTACCTATCTATCTGTATTCCACTATTATTATTGAGAAAATTCATATCTACTTTGCTGTTTTTAAGTAGCAGTGGGTGTTATTAGATGTAGCTGGGAACTCTTTATTTCTCCTTACTGCTAACTGCCTGGAAAAGTCTGTACACGGCTATGATGGCAGTGATCAATCTGCGCAAATAAAGAAATAGCCAGGAGGAAAGAGGTGGAGTTGATGCCATTTGATCTCCCTGCTCTTTGCTATCCTGTAAGAATGGCTTTCTGGGGCACAGGTTGCAAAATGCCTATTTAATCACTACTGCTGGGGTTTGACATGGCCATGGCACATATGCTTTCCTATGTTGTGCTTAAAATGTGTTTATATATATATTTTTAAATTTAATTAAGTTTAATTGTTGTGCTTACTGGAACTAGTTCAGAGTTTAAGTTTTCAAGGTTTGCAGTTGTATATGGAATCTAGTCATATATCCATCTCTATGGCTTCTCTGTATGAGAGAATGGGAATAGGTTTTCAAACACAGCGTGTAACCCTTAACAAGAAATAGATATGTTGTTGTGATTTGTAATTGCCTTTGCTTCTATTAATGGGGGAGTTTTGCTGCCATGACATCTACACAGTGGAAGATAAAAGAAAGAATTAAATACTTTGGGAGTCTTGTGATAGGCTGAGGTAACATTTAGCGATGCATTGTGGCAAGAAGTCATCACCCCCATTGTGTTAGACATCTTGTACGTACGTCCTTCATAAAGCCCTAATATTTAGGGCTTGAAGCCATTGCTTCACTTTTATTTACATTAAAACTGATAAGCTACAGTGGGGGAAAATACATTAACCATTTGGGTAAGCCATGTTTTCTTGGTATCTAGAAACAAGGAATCGTTAAAAATCCAGTTGCCTACTAAAGCCATTGGAAGGGAATAGTGGTGGGCCGTGCAACTGGCTTGCCCTCACATCATCACGACACAAGCTCACAACCCATAATGGAAACTTATCAGTACTGAATTAAAGTAAGTTATTTTTGAGAAGTATTCTATATGCTGAGAGTCTCTCATGAAAAGATGAAGTTAAATTTGTTTTCCCTGTGCATGGAGATGTTCTTCTCCATTTTTTTTTTTTTTTACGGCCTGGAATTCAATCTGAAACTTTATGACAAAGCCATGCTGCATTCATAGGCACAGATTTGCACTTGTGTGTTACATTTTCTGCTATTTTTAGTGTGGTGTTTGTATGTTCTCCTGTTATCCTTTCACTAAGCTAGTATTTAGAGTGAAACAGTATATTTTTTTAATGCATTTAAGTTATTCTGTTTAAAATTGAACATTTTCTTCATTTCTTATTTTAGTATTACATGCTTAGCAGCTTTTACTTGTTAACCTTGTAATAATCTGAAGGATGCAGAAAAATCTTCAATAAAACTATTGTATAAAGTAAAATAAGCAATGTGCTTTCAAGTAGTTGTGTATAGCTTGTTGGTGGTTAGTGGAATTTAAAAACATGACATAGTTCTGTACTAGCATCTGGGTTAAAGATGAAGAGCACATTGTGGGTGAGAAGCCTGTCACGTTATTTATTCCAGCTCTGGGAGATGATGTTAAAAACCTGCCACGGTTCATCACATAGCTGCCACCTCTGCATCCAGACCGGGGATATTGTTGCAGGATGCATTTTGTGTGAGTTCTGAATTCGGTTTGAAATGAGTGGGAGAAAAAGCAATGTGGATTTAGACGACTACCAGTTGTTTCTACTGTTCTGAATCAGTGCTGAAGCCAAGCAGAGTCTTGTAAGTTACGGTGCATATCAGCTGGGCAATCTCTTCTTGGCTCAGCAGTAAAGAAAACTTCCTTTTTCCTTTCTGTTTCTAATGAGATTGAGTTTGTCATCCTGTGTCTGTGAATGTCACCTCATCTGTCTTCCAGAGTTAGTCCAGTTGGTGTTCAGTTTCCTCGTAATTTCACACAAAGATCAAACGTGGGAGTTACCGACTGCAAGGATTCAGAGCTTTGTGCCCTGCTTCTCTTCCTCTTTGCTTTTGTGCTAATTGAAGTTTGAGCCTGTAGATCAACAAATAAATAAGCTGATGGATTTTGAGGAAGGTTTTTGTAAATATGAAGATTGCAAACAGAATTTAGGTGTCCCAGTCTAGGGGGCAGGTTAATTAATCAGCTTGATTATTAATTTGCTACATAATTTCCAAGTAATCAGTAGATCAGCAGAGAGTGAGATATGGAAAGGGGAAGGTTTGATCCTCTACTTAAATCTTTCAGAAGACGTTCATAAAGGTTTATTGGGTAGTTGTCCATCTAGAAAGCATTCACTCTTGCTGTGGATGTGCCATGCGTACAGATAATTTGTTATTCCATATTCACGATCCATCATTTTTTCTCATTCCAGCAGTTCATGTGAAGCTTTGGAGGTGTCTTGACAAGGCTGGTGCACAGTCATGTTAGGCCTCTCAGAGATGATCAGCCACTTCATAAAAAGCCGTTCATTCTGGGCAGATGCCGAGATCTCAAAACCTGCTTGAGAACATCAGAGCTTTTATGGCAATGAAAGTAATGGGAGGGGAAAGTGGTGCTTCTGAAACGTGTCCAGAAATAAGCTCAGCTCTTTCTTCTTTACTCTTGGCGAGCTGCAGAGATGTTTACTTACCCAGTGGTCTTGAAGCTCTTCTGGGATCAGGCTTGACCTTCCTTCTCAGTAGGACTGAAGAAGCTGCTTCTGCTTTCTCTGGAGGGAAGTGAGTGGTGATCATCTTCAGAAATTGACCTGCAGCTGGCAACAAGGTGGCTGTCGCAGAGTGGCGTAGTGCTGTAACGTGACTTCCTTGCTGGGCTTCATGCTCTGGATGCTGGCGTTCAGTGCTGCTGCAGGAATGGTTTCCGTCCCAGCTTTTTGAGGCTCTGCATGGGTGTGCGTAGTCCTTCTAGAGATACTTTCATTCGTGGCTAAAGTAATGCCGTGTTCCTTCATCGTGTTGACCTACTCAGAAGTTGCTGCCATTAGTTGACGTGTGTCGTTCGCATATACCATTAACTCTCACTTCATAAGATACAATGAGAGTGGAGGAACCAGAAGAATCTCAGAGATTTTGCTGTGTTTTGTTTTCGAGACTTTTTTTTTTGAACGTTTTCATTGATGGAGGTTTTCCTTTTTTAACTTTTGCTATTTAAGCAGCTGTTACTGCTTGTCAGAATTGAGTGGAATGGAGGAATTTAACCTAGTGGTTAGGGAGTTGCCTCTGTGCAGAGAGAAAGTGGTTTTGTGCTAATTCACAGGCTCCGTAAGGAGCTTCGTGGGCACAGCAGATGTAGGGTAAACATTAAGGCCTCTAGCTTGGCTCTCCCATGGCAACCTTTTTAGAAGTTTTGGAGACTGTGGTTCCACAGACATTTCTCTTGGTGGCACTGCTGGCTTAATTTTTTAACCCTGAACAGTTTCCTTTCAGCTCACCATCTGGCCCTCCAAGCTGTGGTACCGAGGCTGGGGAGGTGGTGTGGGATCAGCCGGCGGCAAGTGGCTGAGGGCAGGAGCAGCTTGAGCTGGTGCCATTTCCTGGAGAAAAGGCTCTGGACCTGTGGCCTAACGAAGGGGTTGAAAGCTGGCTTAGATACCTCTGAGAGTTGTGGTTGCTGGAGCCAGTCCTTGTGTCCCAACCTGCTCAGCTGTCATGCAGGGAGTTGGTACTGCAGATGAACTGGTATTTGTTCGCTCAGGAAGAATAAATTATTCTTTCACTCGATTAAGGAAATGTATCTCCAAACAACGTGTAACGTGATCGTTCCGTGTCTGTTGCTGCTATACTTGCTTGCGAAGGCAAGTTTTGGAAAAACAGATGTGAAGTCAAACCCTTTGAGGGAAACTTAAGCATCTCTACGTTAAAATGCACATGCCTCTGATGCCTCAGTGGAGTGCTGCATGCAATATTTGTACATGAATGTGATGTTTGCACGTTCCCATCAGTGCTGTGACCACCCCAGACGTTGCAGTGCCTGCAGTTCGCAGCGCTACTTGCAGCAGCGCCTAGGTGTGATGGGTGCTGCTGACCTACGGTGAGGTTGGCTCACCAGGTTTTACTTCCTTGTGAAGGGCACAGGGCTCTTCAGTAAATCATCACCTAAAATCTGGCGTGTGGTTGCTCTGTGAAAGACAGACCACATGCTGGTGGCCCAAGCCACATCTTCGTAGTCCCATGTGGCTGGTGAGGAAAGAACAGAAAGCTGGATTTTGGAGGAACGCTGGCAAAGGGGGCTCATTTTGAAACAGTCCTCCAGCATGTTTCCTTGCTTCTTCCTCTTCTTGGCTTCCCTTCCTTCCTGAAACGCAGCATGTAAACTTACCACTTTTCAAAATAAACAGAAAGCCCCCAAACTGTTAGCAACCAGACAAATTTATTGGCACAATCATAGGAAATGGATGATTTAAATGAGTTGCTATTGATAATCTTGTGAACGGGAGTTCCTTTGTCTGGAGTTTGCTGGTAATTTGTAGCTTTTCTTGTCTCATATTTCTTTGTGAAGCAGAACGAGATGACTACAGTTCTGCAGCCCTGGTCACCCCTGGCAGCTTGATCATTGTAGGCAGATAGGTGGGCACACAAGCGAAGGTGTGGGGAGAGCAGTTTCTGGGCGAAGAGCTCTGACTTCTGGGCTGTAGACCCATGGTGATGTGCAAAGAAGCAGAAGCTGGCAGTGGTCTGTGTACTAGTATTTCCATCAAAAGTACAGAAGCTGATGTAAGGGGAGACAATATGCACCACGTAGCAGGGCTGTATGAACTGGCAGGGTGACACTGATCACACCTCTAAAGCTCTGGCACATAGCTGTATGTCCTCAGCGCTTTTGTTCTGCTGATTTACAGCTTGGGGCCTTCATCCAGCAGAGCTCGCTGAGCTTTATAGCCCTTGCTGGATTTTTCCTAAATGAATTTGTAGGAATCCTTTTTGAATCTGGGTGACTTGATCAATGTCCTGCGGCAAAAACGGGTCCGGCTGTAGCTGTGCTCTGCGTGCGGGATCGCTTGCAGCTCTATCAGACGCGATCTGGTTCCTGTGTCGGGAGGTGCACGTGAGCAGTCATCCCTCGTTTGCCATCTGCATGCCACCGATGAGTTCATTAGTTGTGCTGTGCTTTTCTCTGCCCCTCTCGGCACATGTAAACAGGGAGCTTTCCTTTGCTATTGCTTACCCGAGAGACTTGGAGATGGCCATTACGGTACCGAATTGCCTGTGGTGGGCTCATTTGTACTTCTGTGTGCCAGGTGTTGGTCAAACCTCGACGGTGGTCTGTTTAATAACTGCTAAGCAGTTTGTAAAGCTTAAAAAAAAAGGGGGGGGGGGAAAGGATAATGAAATGCTTCTGGCTTGCTAACTATTAATCTGGGTGGTCTGTCCTAAATATACCTGATCCTTCTGTATACTGTCATATTTTAACATTTGTATATAGGTCAGGATGTGACATGTGAGTATTTTTAGACAATGTCAGGGCTATTTCTTAATTTGATAGGTAACTTCTCTGTGTAATGGGGTACTTAACTTCTGCATGAGCTTTTTAAAAAGATAATCGATTTTGGCTCATTGCAAGAAGCTTCAATATCTTTGTATAAATAGAAAATGGTTCAAGTACTTTGCTGCTTTGTACTGTATTTTTCCTTTAGAAAATTTTTGCCTATATTAATCTGTTCCTTTTGTTGCCTGTAGATTTTTACAAAATTTCAACTTAGTGACAGTCAGGCCCCAAACTCGATAAAATATAACATGGAAAATCTGGCTCCACGTTGAATTATTCATTGAGTAACTTACTTTCTAATTCCATCAGATGGCTTCTTTTTAAACTGAATGTAGTACTTTCATCAAACACGGTAAAGATTTTTGTGTTTTAACGTGGAAAGACTTGGCTTTCAGTTGGCAGTTGGAAAAACTGCTTACTGATGCTTCTTAATTTCTGTGAGCTCTTTAATAATGTCTTGTCCGGGTTAAGTGAGGGGTGTGTGTGTGTGTACCTTTTGCCTTGTATTTTTCCATTGTCAAATGCTTTTGGCATTGGATTTTCTGTTATCTATGTTGTGTTTTTTTAAATGTTTTACCCTTCAGATGCATTTGAGTGTGGCTCGCATTTGGATAACATGACAGTGTCGATCACAGCTCACCAACTGGTTCCCAATGTGGTATACAGAATATAAGTTAAGCCTGAAGTTTGCCCATATGTTACTTTTCTGATGAAATACTGAGCGATTAAAAGCCAAGTAACAGCAGTTTGTATGGGAACACGACGGAGCTCTGCAGTCAGTGCCTTTCGTTTGAATGTCATCAGTATCTCCAGAGAGCCCTTAGGTTTGTTGGCTGAGGGAAAAGGACGGCGTCTCGTGGCTGTTTCCTGAGGTGTGTTTTGTGTTATGGCAGCCTACCGATTTCCAGGCACCTTGAACTCACGAGTTCAGGAGCGTTCACGGATGCATGTGTAAAAGTTCAGTACTTCAGTGGAAATAAGCAGTTGGTCCTCCTTCTGTGTTTTTCCTTCCCTTACAGAAGAGAAGTCCGCTTTTGGCCTGGAGCCTACTCCTGAAGAAGCGTGCCTTCAGCTGAGCAGAGGGCAATGTAAGGGGACGCAGCGTGGCCCTTAAGGGTTTGAAGACAGAGTTGGCCAGCATTTGGAGGGAGAGAGCGTGGGGAAAAAACATCGTGCATTTTTTTTTGCATTTGCTTTTTTTTTTTTTTTCTTTTTCTGAAAGCCTTTTGGTCAGTTCTTGAGCTGTCTTTGATCAGCGCTTCTTAGAGAAAGACTGGCCAAGCGCATACAGCAACTGGTGCTTAGGGGTTGTTTGTGTACGTGCTCACCAGAGGAAGGAAGAAGAAAGGATCATGGTAGTTCAGATGTAGAAATCCATACGTAGTTTGATGTATATTGACAAAAGGAAGGCTCCTCCTTTGACCTGTAGTCTGCACAAGAGCCAGCATCTCGCCCTGTGAGGCTTATGGCTTTCTAAGCAATGGATCTGTTTTCTAGCACAAGGAAACACTGAGAAATTTGCGAAGAAAAGTCTTAATTGTGAAGTTCAATACCTGCTTTCGGTCTTACTCAAAGGTAATGGCTCCTTAAAAACTCTGAAAAACCAAGTCTCAGAAAGCATTGATTATTTCAAGTCAGGAATCGATTACTAAGAGCCAGAGCAGCAACAAAGCCGGTATTTGCTGTTTCATTAATCATAGCGAGGGCCATGTGCACTCCTTGGTGCTAAGGCTGTTGTGTTGGCATTTCTCAAGGCAGTTGTACAACTGAGCTATTTCTGCAGCTCTTCTTAATTGCTGTGTTTCATTTTTCTTCCCAGGACTTGCTAGTATCTGCTTGCTGCTTGGCAGGTTTTCCCTGAGAGGGGGATTCACTGGCAGTACGGCAGGCGTGCCCTTCTCTTCCTCGGGCTGTGTCTGCAGGGCAGAGCCCGCAGCTCCCTTCACAGCAGCGTAGCTGGGATGGTTGACTGCTGACTGGCAATCAAGTGCTGCGGAGGATAGCACAGCAGCTTCAATCTGGGACTTGTGAAGTAAGGTCTCATAAATTGGATGGTGCTTCTCAAATAAATGCTGTTGGGGGGCAGGTGGGGCTGCCGCTGGGGTATGTCTGCACTGCCCACAGGACACGGAGAGGTGGTTCAGAGCATGCCCATGCTACGCAGTCAGGCTGTCTCTGAGTCTGTGCTTCTTGCTGGGTCTCCCTTTTAGCTGATTTTTAACTAGGGCTGCAATTGAGTTGTGTTGGTTACAAGAGCTCAAACAGGCAGGTAGCCTTGATGAGGATTAGTTTATCAGATGGCTGGTAAAGTGCAAACTGGCTTCAGCTTTATCTGCCCTCGGGCTATTCAGAATCTCTCTGGAGTGTGAGCTTAGTGTCTGAACTGATGGACCAGCAGAATTAACCTTTTCCTTAGTGTGGAGGTTTGTTTTTTTTCTTCTCAGAGCTCAGAAGACAATAGTGTCTAACTTAAACATGCAACTGTGCTACTGAAAGCCACTTTTAATGAACACCAAGAGCTTCTTTCTCTGCATTGCTGTTAGCATCGCCCACATCCCACACTGTTCTTTGCTTGGCCTCAGTTGGGCCCCGGGCAGCACGAGGTAGGACCTGCAGGGGCTACCTGGGGGCAGCAGCCAGTTTGCCCTCAGCTGAGCCGACCGAGTTGCAAGTCGGGTGTTTTGCACACCTCTCATAAGAAGTGCAGCTGTGGACAGAAACTTCCAGATTGTAGGAATCTTGAAGGCATTTGGTTCAATAGCTTGCATTTTTTAGGGAAGTCTTGAGTGGAAGATGTGCTTGAAAAAAGTCTACATCTAGCAACTGTAGTAAAAGGTAGTAAAAAAAAAAAAAAAAAAAGTCTGGGAATAGGGTATTGTCTCTTGGAATTGGCACTTACAGCATTAAAAATTGGAGGCATTTCAAACAAAAATGGATGTATCCACCGTGCTAGGGAACTTGAAAAATGCTGCTGCTGTACTGCTGATGCTATAGAGCATGCAGGACTTCGCCGCCGCTGTGTTTTGTTGGTGTTGGTGGTTGGGAGAAGAGAATAGGGCTGTGGCTTCTGTGGTGGATAGCATTTGTGGTGGTAAAGGCTGAGGCTCTCACGGTGAGCAGTAATGATGGACTAAGGGCAGTATTTGCTGTGAAGTCATGCTTGAAAATATTTTTCTGTTTCTCCACTGGCTGTTTCCGTATAAACCTTTCAAGTTTGTTCTAACACTTTATTAACGTTATTTAGCATGGAAAATACTCGGTTAAGTACTCTGATGAGCAATTTTTCTAACAATCTGAAAGGAAATGAAGTCCTGCTTTTGCAGAGTCATGCCAAGTGGCTGAACAGTTTGGAGGGTAGCTATCCTGTGTGTCTGGGTTAAACCTGCAGTGGTTTCTAACTTAAATTATGTGTGCATTATGGGAAATGCATACCTGGGGAAAAAAGATAGAGCAAAAATTGTTCTGCAGGTTATCTGTAAAAATAAATTACAAAGAAATGTTTAAACTTTTTCATAGAGCAGTTAATATAATTGCGCTTGCAGCTAGAAAGCATCATGAAGATGCTTTGAAACGCGTGCTGTGAAATGTCATTCCCGCACACCTTGCTGTGTTTTTACTTCCCTTCTAAATAGCAAACCACCAAGGTAGGTAGCATAAAACTGTTGGCAATGACAAGTGTTGTGTGGGGAAAAAGATGTGTCATGTAAGCGTAAATGGGAGAAGCTTAGGCTGCATTCCTTCTGCGTGCATGAGTCAAAATTATTGACCCTGCTTTGGATCTTTTGTCATCCTGTGCAAAACACTCCGTCTGATGTCGTCCTAGGCCTGTCCAGCATTTTCTTAGTATCTCCCTGCCCCCCTGATGAACAACATCTTAATTTCTCTATAGATCTGGTGTGTCTATTGCATCTTTCTATGGTCACGGCATTTCAGGTTTCTCACAAACATCTGATCCTGTCCTTACAGTTGGAAGGCTTCCAGTGTACCTCCCTTCTCTCAGGCAATGTTATTTGCAACTAGGTACTCCATTTTTAATATGAAGCTTAAAATTGCAGCAACTGGTGGCCATTCATCTTAGAAAAGACACCAAGGCTGCTTGTGTTGGCAGCAGGGTGTTGCACAGGTCTGTCGGTTGTTTGGTCCTGCAGGCAATAAATAGAGCAAGGATTTAGTGGAGTGGTGTGATTTCAGTTCTGGAAGATTGGGGGTGGTTAACTTCAAAACCAGATCTGTGTATTTGTGATTTTGTTTGTCTGAAGGTAAGGCTGAGATGTTCCAGGGTAAACAACCTGCGAATCCCATGATAAGCCTCTGCCAAGCCTCGGTGCTGGAACTGCTGAGATGACCATTTCTGTGTGTTTCTGTGTCCATGCAGCTCTGTTTGCTTTGTAGGACTCTCTTTGACCAAGACCTCCCTATGGTAGGTGCTGTGCAAACACAGGACTAAAATCATCTGTGCCTCAGAGTTTACAAAATCCACAAGGAGAGGGAGCTGAAACGAGAATATAATGATGTGTTGTTTGTGTACAGGAGCCTAACCTTGGGAAATCTTGTGACAGAGGAGAGGGAGAAGAGATTTCTGAAGGAGAACAAAGTAGCCCTACTGCTATTTCGTAGTTATCTGTCAAACCTGAAGGATAGCCAGGGATAAAACTCCAAGGTGGCACATGGAAAATTTTTTTTGAAGCTGATGATGATTAAGGGTGAATCAGAAGCATGCGTTGGCATTTTGTAGCTGCGTCTTGAAGGCCTTAACCCAACCCTGGTAGGTTATGTTGATGGAGAAAGGAGTCAGAATGAGGTAGAAGGGACTGATGCTGTCACTGCGGCAGAATACAAGGATTACTTGTGTAGCAGCCTCGTGAAAGGATGTGTGTTGAGCAGAAAGGTCCACGGGGAAAAAAACAAAGATGTAATAAGTGAGGTAAGAACCTAGGTAAGCCTTAAATATAGGTCTGTGTGTAAGGACCTTGGAGAAGTTGATAGAAACAGTGCTGGGATGAACACTGAAAGCTCTGTCTTAGCCACGCTGTGCTTGAGGGTGCCAACTATGCAAGTTGGTGTCAGCGAGTGAGTTTAAGTGCTGCCTGTGACCCTAACCATAGGGTTCTGCTAAGTAGTCTGATTTAGCTCCTATTTTAAGGACAGTCTGGTTATTTTTTTTTCCCTCCCAGCACAGAGAATGTGTTTTTCATCACCACCACACATCTGATGTTTCTGTGGTATGAACCCGGGAAGCCATTTCTGAAATGGATTCCCCTGGTGCTTTTCTCCACTGTCTGCAGCCCATTTGTGGGCTAGGAAGCTGAGTGGTAAGTGGATCCATGGTGCCTTCACAGCGTTTGTAGCCAGAGCTGGAGTGAATGCTAATCTCAGAAAGTTTGAATGCTAACGAGGCTCCGTAGCGCCAAAGGCTTTGGAATTGCTTCATTTGAATGTTTTTCTGATGATTTAGCAGGCCAACAGTCACTGGCATTTTGATGACAAGGGTTGGTGGCAACTTGGGTTGCCAGTAAGCTTTTTTGTATGCCAGTGGTGATATGCCTTGTGTTCTGTTGTAGATGTGGCTGTGACCTTTTGGTTTTCCCCTTGTTGTAGAGATTTGAATAATTGGGAGTGGCAGAAGAGTTGAGTAATAGTCAAATTAACCTGGATTGCCTAAGCATGTAATAGTTGAGATCCTTTTGCTGTGAGGAGCTGACTAATTTGTCAAGATGTCAAATTGGTCACAAGCCAAGCTAATCACTTCTGTGGGTTGCATCAAGAAAGACAGAAGAAATGCTCCATATGTTCTGATTTGTATTCATTCAGTTTTGCCTAACAAAATTTTAGGTGTTAAGTAGGGTTTGTGACACCTTCTTGTTTTAACATCTCCAACCTGTGAAAGCGATAAAACATGGTGAAATCTGGACCGTGCTATCATTAAATACCCTCAGGATTCAGTTCTTATTTGTTCCACCGGAGGACAACCTTGCAGAGCTGCCAGGGGAGGCAGAAACATCAGTGTGCTTGCAATACTCAGAGGCTTTCTGCCTCTTGAATGGAGAGGGAGGAATTATCCTCATCTGATTGATTTGGAACTACTGTGAATATTTTATATTGACCAAGTTATTGGAACGCTTAACTGTGTGAACATATTGGTTTAGTTTAACGGGGAAGAGGAGGTGGAGGTGTCTGGGGAAAATAGGCAGGAACAGAAAGAATTTCATGTCTTGGCAGGGAATTAGAGTGCTGCTAAGCCAGTGACTCTGTCATCCCTTTTTTTTTTTTTTTTATTCCCCTTTGCTTTTTTTTTGTTGTTGTTGTTTTGTTTTTAATTAAGCCTGCAGGACTGGTGTTTTTCAGAAGAACCAAAGCTGGGTATGTAAAAAGAGTTTTTTTTTTTTTTTCCATTTTCAACTCCCACTCACAAGAGTGGGCTGTAACAATTCAAGCATCCAGACTGAGATGTAGGAGTCCTGAAAATGGGTGTGCCTGAAAAATGAAGATAGCCTTAGGTATCATCGTGAGATGGTAAAACGTTCTCTAGACTTGTTTCTCAGTCTTCTCTGTGCTTAAGGAGAAATAGCGATTCAGTTTGTTCACAGGTTCCTTAAAAGCTTATCTGAAGCATCAAACTGGGTAAACAAGCTGAACCCTTAGATGAAGGATACAAATGCAGGGTATCAGAGCGTTTTGTTAAAGGGCAGGATTGGGGGAATTGCATGGTTGTGTAGGTTTGTTGCAGTGTCTATGTCTTTAGAGGCAGGTGTGCTCTCCCGTGATTGGGAGAGAAAGCTAATTCGGTAACTAAACCCAAATTCTATTTTTTTTCAGTTCACTGCTGAGAGAGTCCATAAAGTTTTTCTACCTTGCCCTGCTGTGATGGGAGGCAATGCGCCTGTTAAGGAAACGCCTTTATGAACTGAATTGATCCCAGGTTTTGTATCCTCTGTTTATGGTGCAGGCTGTCAGTTAAAAGGGCAAATGAGAAGTGAGATCATGGAGATTTGGCAGAAGTGTGAGGAGAAAACCCAGGACTCCGTGAAAGACAGACATTATTTCCTAACTTTATTAGAGTGCAGGCAAACCAAGTTTCAAAGGTAGAGAAGCTATTAATAGACAATTTGATGTAGCAGGGCGAAAAAGCTGGACAAGCTTTTCAGCATTCAAGTCCTTCTTTGTATTTGAAAAGGAAGTAATAGAGCTGAGGGAGTGGGAAGAGAGAGTGAAAAAAGTGCTAAAGTAAGTTTATCTTCCAGGGAAAGAAAAATAATGTACTTTGACATTTGGAACATGAAGAGGTGAATGGAGGGGAGTAAAATAACTGGCTTAATGGCACTTCATATCTACAGAGTTCAAGGTTTCTGGTATTCAATGCAGTTAGTCCCTAGGCTCATTTTTGGAATGCATTTTTTAGGTTTCCCCTGTGGATAAAGGCAGAGAGAGCAGAGATGATTATTTTCTGAGCGATGTCCTGCTCAGGCAGCTGGGTATTTCTGTCCTTTAGAAAGTCACTTTAATGAGCTCCACTGTCACAGTGGCTGCCTAGCTTCTGCGTGGCATGCCGTGTGCTGGACGAGGGACGTTACCTTGTGGATGTTGCAGGTACAAGATCCCCGGCTTTTGGTGTCTGTGCTGCAGCACGTGTTTGCTGTGGTGGCATTAGATGTGTTGGCAGGTCATTGTCTGCTGCTAATGGAGCTGCTAAGCGCTGGGACAGGAGCCAGCTTGGTATTTTGTGCAAAAGAGAGCCTTCTAAAACAAAACCAAAAAGGTAAATTGATTTATGGTTTCTTGTGGTTAAGTAGTGATCAGTTTACTCGCCATCAGTCCTGCACGCAACTTAACCAGTTGTGAGGCATCAACTGAGAATTTTGATGAACTAAGTCATGGTAACTTGGAGGTTTGAATGCTCAGCTGCTGCTTTTTTTTTTTTTTTGGCATTATTTTTAGGTGTTTGCAGATCAGTGGCTCCAACTTCATTCAAACATTTCCTTAGCTGCTTGTTTTGCTAATGTGGCACTCTAGACTAATAAATTAATTGCCAGGTAAGATCCCAAAGTCTTGGTTAGGTAAATGAAGCGCTGTGCTGCAGATGCTGCGGATCCAATGTAACTGGTACTTGCTGGTATATTCTGTTCTGGTACATCAATAAAACTAATTGTAAACAGGAAAATCAGCATTTCTTACGTTAAAAGTATCTTTTCACTTGTCAATGCAGCATATAGCAAAGTGAAGTCCTGAATCGTAATTAATGTTCAGCACTGTTGGCAATAAAAGTAATCCATTTAGATGATCTAGTAATAAAGACCTCTTGAATAATTGAGCTATGAAGTTTTATTCTCGCTTGTCTTGCTGGGTTTTCTGAGTATGTTTAACGCAAGCATATTTTCCACATAAGGCATTCAGGCTTGGTTTGAAGGTTCTGAGCAGTGAATCCATCTTCCTTTGTTAGGAATTGATCATTGTACTTAAAATAGCATTGTATTTCCTATTGAGAGGCACAACAGGGTGAATTTCAGGTCCTGTGATTCCTCTCTGCTCTCCTTTATGCTACGAAGGCTCTGCCTAACCTTATTGTGAGTCTGGGTTTTTAGTACGTGAGCTAAAACTTGGTGACTTACAGATGGAAAAATCCATGAGATCTTGGAAACCTCCACTGCTGTCCAGAGGTAGGCTTTCAATGCAAAGAAAATGTAGCTGAGCTTTAAAATGAATAATCTTTTGTTCGAGTTTTTCAAAGAAACAAAGCATCAGTGGTCAACACTAGTTCTTGGCTTGATTTTCAGAGTGAGAACTGCTGGCACGGATTGGCAGCCTGTCAGAAACTCAGTTCCCCACTGCATCTGGTGCCATCTTCCCCAAACTGGAGCTCACACTCTAAACATCTTTATGAACATCAGATGTACGTGTTTGCCGTGAGACTTCCTGTTGCCTGGAGTCTTTGTAATTAATTACTTGAGGATATTAATTTATTAGCTTCCTGCTAATGAAAAGCTGTCTAATGTAGCATTAACTTTTTGTCATATGAAGATGCTTTTTTGAATAAGTCTCTGATCCTGGCAGCTCAGACAGCATTATCACTTTTATTCTCCTCGGATGATTTGTTTGGATCGTGTAAATATACCTTGCCTTCACAAACAGCAGAAGAGATGAATCATACATCAGTTCTCTATGAAACTTGCTTAAATAGGTATGTGTAACTTGGGGACTACTGACTAGGCAGACATTTTCCTGGTAATAAGAAATAAAGCCTGCTCCTGGTTTTGTGCTGAGGATATGGATTGCGTTTAAATATAAAAAAAAATCGAAAAGGACAAGGGTCATGACTGTACAGCTTCATGGTCAGAGGAGCCTATTACTGCCTGGTGTTTTCCCGTGAGGTATTTCCTGCTAATATTTGCAAGTTTCAGTCCAGTTTCTTTCTTGGTTAGTGATCTGGACATATGGACTAAATGGCTTTTCCAGTTTATATTCAGTAACTTTTTCTTATTTTTCTGAATCCATCTCCGCTTCTAGCAAGTTGGTTTTTTTTTTTAATGTGGACGGCATCAGAGATGGCTGCAGTCCTTTAGCTTCAGTCAACAAACATATGTTGGATAAGAAAAAAAAATCTGATGCTGCTTTTCTCCAAAATTTCATCCATTTGGCATTGTGCAGCCCAGGAGAACAGTGCCCTATATAAATAGCTCATGAGCAGTGTTGTTGGTGAGCATAAGCTGTTCGTTGACTTTCAACATGAAGTTCTTCTGTTTTGTCTTTTTTCCATACAAATAATCTCACATTCTAAATAAAGCATTTCTGGTATTCGGCTGTGTGACTGTGCTCCACCGGGTATGTTGGAATTGGGAACATCCCTGACCACGGAGGCCAAACCCTCTAATTTGATCCTACCAGAGGGAATTTGCAGGCTCTGACATGGCAAATCCAGCGTTCCAGCAGATGCTGGCTTGCATGCAGCAGGTCATATCTTTTACTGGAAGCAGCTCACCGGTCCTGATTTGTGCTGAGCTCTCTCAAGATGTCAGTCACCCGCTGTTGGCCAGGCACGACTGCAACACGCTGCCTCCTGGCTTCTGCCCAACGCCAGACCTGCAGGGCTCAGGGGACGATAGGTGCGCACCGTTCCTTGCCAAGGCAAGGCACTATAAATGTTGGGTGGCTTCTGCTGTCTCCTGTCTGTGAAGGGAGGCTCCTGGCTCCTGCCGAGTTCCAAACGCGGTGGGAATCGGGAAGGCGGAAGGAAAAATGTTACCAGCATGCTTAACTTCAAGTGTAAGGGAAAAAATAATACCGTCCCAAACGCTTTGAGAGGTTGCCAGCTTCTGTTCTAGAAAAAGAAATGGAACAGTGAGCTGTGCTGGTTTCTGATGCCTGAGAAGCGTTTTGTTTTTTTAATTTTCCCCCAGTTTATTAACATTTAATATTTTTCCAGGGTTTTTACTTTTACTCCCAGAGGTAGTGAATTGCTACATTCAAATCCCAAAATAAAATAAAACACCAGAAAAAGGCAAGTTAACACTTAAAGCACATGCAGCATTTTTTCTGATGTGGTTATGACTCCAGATTTATCATGGTTCTTGTTTCACTTCTCTTTTAGTACGTGGACCACCCTCCTGCCAGCTGCAGTTGCAGCAATGCCCTGATGGCTTTCTACCCTGACTGTTCTTGATGCACCTCTTGCTGCTTTTATAGTTTTCTGAATGTGTTTTTTTTTAATGTATCTCCAACATAGTTGTTGGATGGATTACTTTGAGACCATGTTAATTTTTTAAAAGTTGCTAACTCTAACTTGTCACTAAAGATCGTTTAATGGCTCTTTATTTTGTATCCCTATACGAAACCCATTTGTGTGGACCGCCTTCTCCACTCTATGAGATACTGACAGGCTAGGCTCAGCTGTGCTGAAATTCGCCATTCTTACAAAATATATTGCAGGCTGCAGGACAGTCACCTCGCTTGAGAAAGGAGAGCAGAGGAGCGGTGACGCGCAGCGCTGGGGCAGGACTCGTGAGCTCCTTTCTGCTCTTTGGGGCCTGGGAGTGTGGTGGCAGCAGGGCAACAGGACTGCACAACCCCAGCTCTGCGAACACCGCTGCAGCAAGGACGTGGTGAGCAAAGCGGGGTTAACCTCGGCACTCCAACAGCTGTAGCTCTCCTTCCTGTAGATGGCACCCCCACTTTGGTTTGGCACTGGCATTGTTGTCCTGATTTGCTCTTATGTGATTTACTCAGAGCTCTGAAGGCCTGCTGCTGCCCGAATTACGTTCTGATGGTAGTGCCAGTGTGATCTGGCCCTTCTCTCCAGTCTGTCTCCCCTGTTTTCCCTTACCCCTTTGTCCTTCTGTCATTCTGGAAAACTTGGTAGGTATTCTGTGTCTCACCAAGGAAGAGCGCACCTGAAAGGCAGATCAATACGCCTTGAAGTGTCTGTCCAGGGAATGGGAAGAAAGTGGGGATCAGCTAAATTGATTCCCTTAGGTGGGAACAGAGGGCTCCGTCTAGACAAGTGTGCTGGGCATTATTTAAAATAAAATAAAATAAAAAAAAAGTAACCATTTGGCAGTAAGCAAAATGCTCTGCCATGCCTTGCTTATTAATGCAGTATTTACTTACTGATTGCCAGTTGTCTAAAGTGAGGTGGGAAGAAATTGGAACTGTGGCTTTGAGAGACAAGCTGGCTTTTAAAAGGGCTCTTTTCAGAAGAAAGCCACTCATCATTTCTTCCTAGTGAAGGAATTGTGTTAGGTAAGCATGGCTATCATTTTTTTTCCCCAAATGTTATTGCAGCCTGAGATCTGCACTTGTGCTTTATTGAATATCGTCTGTAAATTGTTTGGCATAAAACATTCTGTTTCACAAAGACCTGCTTTTAAAATGAATTTTTAACCAGAAGATTTTATTATTATTATTTTTCAAATGTCTTTCTTACAAGTAAGTGCTGTGTGGTCTCCATATAAATGTATGAATTTCTCATTTACAATGAGATTTCAAGGTAAGGGCTGCGATCTGTGGAGCTCTATCAGTATCCTGTAGTACAACGCTCCCATACGCAGTTGTGATTTAGTAAGCTGTACCAGATTTCAAGCTGTCTGCATTGCAGCCTTTTTGTTATTAATAGTTAATGATGCTCTGCTCTGGCTGTAAGCAGATCCTCGCTTTCAGCCCCCCGCTGCCCCTCACCCTCCCAGTCCTTAGGACCTTGCGTTGCAGCCTCCTGCCTCGGAGGGGGAAGAGATGCGAGATGTGATGGCTCAGCTGGGAAAGCTGCTCAGCACGAGTGGGAACAGATCTTGCTGGAGAACAATGCTCGCTGCTGGCTCTCAGGTCTGTTAGTGCTGCCTTGGCTGCACAGCCGGCCTGTAGGCATGCTCAGCATCCCCGTGCTGATCCGCTCGCATGGCAGTGCAGCGCGCTGCCCTTAGCCTGCTGCTGACCCTGGATTATGTTCTTGCTCATGACATGTCTGCAGCGAGTGCAAGGTTCCAATTATATTTGCCTTCAGGCGGTTCTCAAGAGGCGGCGGGGGGAGGAGAAGGAAGGGAAGAAGAGAAATCGTTTGTGTAACTTAGAGAAGTCTATGGAAAGGCTGTAGCAGGGCGGAAATCTAAATTTCTAATGTGGGGTAGCTCAAACCTCTAAACCACAAATACGATTAATACAAAATGTAAAACTGTTAATTGATTTTTTTTTTCCCTTTGCAAAAGGAACACTGCTGTCTTGATTTGCTTTTGTTTTAAAGATAGTTTAAGGAGCGAGGGCATTCCTGAAAAAGACAGCTGTGCTCCCTCGTCCTTCAGGAACAAACCAGACAATAGAACCCCGGACGGGGACAGTGAAAAACATTTCATATTGCCACGGCTTTTTCTTCTTTGCTGGTTGGATAATGCCACCAAAACTGCTTGTCCTATACATTCTTTTTTCTTTACCTCTGTGCTCGCCTCTTATCTCTTCAGTTTCGATTCACTTCAGCTTTGCTACTGCTTTTTACGAGTAAGCAATCTCTTTCAAGGCCTGAGGGCAGAGAAGGCGTGAACTCTTCACAGAGCAGAGAATGGGTGATATTGTCATGCCAAGTGCATGACAACGTAAACTATAATTGAGCCATCAATAAAACTGTGGAAGCGACTATTTGTAGCTTGTCCTGCAAATAGAAATTAAAGAAAAACGGCATTATGTTCTCAGTCACAGTAGCAGTCCTACAAGTTTATTTTGTACTGCCAGATGGAAGATTTTCCTACTAAGAACTGTAAAATGAACATGTGAAGAGAAGGACTTTCAAAACAGCCTTTGGAACCAGTTGGTCATCAGTGTTTTTCTCTAGTTCTCTGACTTCACATTCACACTGGCGTTCAGACTTCGGGTGTAGTTCCTTATTGGCATTTTGAAAATTAATTCAAGCAGAAAGATTTTTGATGCTTTGAACACTTTTTCAAAATACTTTAATTCCCATATGTAGAAGCAATGAAAAAATCATTTTTTTTCACATGTTCGACTACTGTCTTTGCTGTTACTAAAGGAATCGTGCAGTTAGTCTGGAAGTCAAGAGTCACAGGTGGCAGAGACACCCTTCGCATAGGAGGCTTGGATGGGTTCACCGACAGTTCTCCATGAAGGATTGTTCGTGGGCTCTCCCTCCATGTCGGAGTGCTGCTCACAAGGACATGAGGGGCATGGAAAGCTGCCAGGGAGATTTACCTGCTTGGGCAGCGTGGTGGAGTGAGCTTATGTCTCTTGTACCAGAGGGCTTTGGTCCTGTAAGCTGTGTGGCTACTGCGACTGCTGCTGCTTCATGTAGTTTTGTGTAAATAACTAGCAAGAGAGAGCACACTCTACAGTCTGAAAGGTTGTTTTAGGACAGATCTGCATGTCACTGGGGGGCCCCAAAAAAGCAGCAAGGTGCCTGTGGAACTTCATTGCCCCTGTATTTGGATAACAATGTGAATTTGATTAAGGTGCTCTGTGGAAGAAATACTGAATGCTGTCAGTGGTCCAGGATGTTTGGGAGCCACCTAAAACAGGTAATAATAAGGCGTAGCTGGTTCCCTCAGTGAGATTTTGTACACTGTTCCTCTTCCAGGGCAGGAGTCTGTTCCAGGACATGCAGAGTTCAGAGGTGGACTTCTCGTTTCTGAGAACAGGTGCAGAAGGCCAAGAAGTCTTAGGTAGTAAGGTATTTTGGGGGGAGGAAGGGGTAAAAATGGAAGAAATGGGATTCAGAGAGTCAGAAAACCTGTTGAACCCAAGCAAAACCTGTTGAACCAAGTGTTCTCTACCAAGGCTGTTCCAGCTGGGCGGATCAGGGAGGCATTGAGAAGCTTTGGGAGGGTGTGTGCAAAGGGTTCTGTGCCTGCTGGCTTGATGGCTTCAACGGTTCCCATTCACAATTACATTTTTTTGTAATCAGTGATTGTTTGTTTTGAGGAGACAAATTATCTTCTACATCTTGAATTTTGTCCCGAGGACAAAGGAAGAGAAGACCTACGAATTGCAAGCTGTGTCTTGCATTGACAAAGATGATGGAAACCTGATCCTCCCCTGAGCGTTGGCATGTGCTTTGATGTTGCAGACACCAGTGTTACAGTCCCATATATTTGGAATTGCCAGCGAGAGAGCGTTCGCTACCTACTTGTATTGCAATAATTTGTGACATGCCTTAATCTAAAACAACTTTGTTCAGCAGCAAGACGTGCAGCTGCTTTTTTACTTGGAGCAGCTTTAATCAGCACCACAGCTCTGAGTATTTAGAGGTGTGGCAAAAAGTCTTGTCTGATACTGGTTTTCTGGCTTTCACTCTACCTAGAGCAGCGCTTTTGTTAGCTTTTGGGCACAGAGTGTGAGTGAGGCTGGTGGTATTTGCTCACTGAGGGTTTGTGACTTGGGGGAACACGTGGCAGTGGAAAGACTGGGAATGTTCACACAGAGTTTAAGAGGGCTGAGATGAGAAAGAAGCTTTGTGTGTTTACACTGAGATCCTTAGTAAAAGGAAAATGGAGGAAGAAGCTGCTAACTTTCAGGGGTGCAGTGATATGCCTCAGTGCACTGCTCCGGTAAGAACTGTGCAACAGAGTTCAGTGACTCAACTTAGAAATCGTGTGCCTGAAATGTTCCTCTTCCCGGCTCTTTAGGAGTGGAGGATCTTTGCCTGCCTTTCTTACAGGCCTTAGAGCAGATCTCTGGCTGTAGCTGCCAAAGTAGTTTATTTTATGGTTCCCTCAAAGTAGACTGGTAAATCAAGACCTCATTTATTTGTTCTGAGCAGTGATTCCAGTAAGATGAGTGATATCAGTGAAGTAAAATAGATGGAGTGGATCCATTTCCATAAAAGCTTTTCTTACTCCTGTCTCGAGAGAAATCTCGGTATATTGGTGACCCCTGTGCTGGGTAACTTTAAATAGAGGACTTTGAAGAGCTATTGAAAGGAACCAAGAGCCTTGAAATTCTTTTAGAAATGATGCAGGCCTCCCTATGCCAGCTGACACCAACCCATGTTGTTAGCACCTTTGTTATTAGCAACCATGTTATTAGCACCTTTCAGTCAGATGTGCAAAACAGAGTACTTTTACAATGAAAAAGGGTATTTTAAAGCCTGCCAACGATCACCATTATGTTCTGTTTCCACGTACCACACCGTTCTAACCACATAAATGGGATGCCTTCCACTCGATTTCAGTATTTTCACAGTATCTGCAACTCTGACAGTCAAGGCAATTAGAAGTGAAAACAATGCATAAAAGAAGTTTGATCTTGTGGGCAGATGAATAACAATAAGGGTTTTTTCTTTTTTTTTTTTTTCTTCCCCTCCCCCCACATTTTCCAGGCAGAATGGTTTATTATTAAGCTGTGCTATCAAAATTCACTGGGGAAATGATCACTGATGCCTCTGACAAACCCAACGGGGAGCTTGATAGTAAACTTCGCCAGACTGTTGTGGGTACTGGTTAATTTTCAGAGCATCATTTCAGTGTTTTGATGTAGCAGGTACTGGGTATCGTTACAAAGATAAATTCCCAATCAGCAATGTTTTGGTATTCCCAAGGAGATGTTAGGTGGTAATGCAGTAACTCAACTTTGAGTAAACTTGGTGCAGAAATGGGTATAACTTTTGCATGGTTTGGAATTTCAAATGTGTTCATTGCAGCTTTGTGGTTAAGTAGTTCACAAAATTTTGTGGCTTATCTGTTGGTAGCAAAGTCTGCAGGTATAGTTATCCATTGACACGAAGCTGCCTGAGCCGTCTTGTCAGAAAACAGTCATTCCTGACTTGTTTCCCCTGGAGACCGGCAGGTCAGTGCTAAAAGGTCAAATCTGGCTGCTCCAGCCTGTGTCATTTGCTGCAGTGGTCTTGGGATGCCAGAGTGTGAAAGGTGTCCATCAAGACGTGTTTCACATGTGAATCCATTTGTTGTTAAGCTTACAAGCCACCCACAACAAGCAATAAATAGATTTCATTCCATGTGCTAAAATATATGCATATATGATGGTACTTTAGAAGGGTTATATGGGTCAATCAGCCACTTAATTTAAAAAACAAACCAAAACAAAAAAAAACCCTTGCAAGACATTGTGTTTTCAGTGTTGGACGAACTGTGAGAAAATTTGTCTTGGAAATGCATTGGTTCTTTGATTGCCTGCCAGTCATTTGGTCAATGATTATTAAATTTCACATGAGCTTCTTGAAACAGTTGCAAACACAAAGACCTTTCCTTCTGATTCAGTGTGGAAAATGGAGAGGAGGTGAAGAACAGCTGGGTCGGCTGGTGCTACGGGAGCAGGGAAGCAAGTAACTTGTCTGGAGCAGTCCAGGCATGGGAATGATGGGTTGTAAATCAGAAACATTACATAGCTCTGCAGAGATCAACAAATTAGCAGACCTTCTTCGCAGTAAAACCTCTGGCTCATTAAATAGTCTCTCAAGCAGTCTGCTCTGACCAGAGTGCCCCTCAAATGAGTAATGCCTCAAGTAGATCTGTTTCTGCTACAGACAGCAGTGGCCTGGCAGAAAGGGCTTGGTGTTGGCTGTGGGTGCTGTCTCAGCTGATGGATCACCTCCTGCAGGACTGGGAAAGGTCCAGGTAATCTCACCAGCTCTGGAATGGTCTCATTGCTTTTGTTTATCAGATCTTGTACAGCAAGATTTAGTTACCTGGCTCTTCTAGTCAGGGGAATTGAGAGTTTACTTCACTTTTGATGCTAATGGCACTGAATCGGTGAGAGTGCCCGTGAATTGATGCTGTTTGCTCCTGGCCAACAAGGGAGGCGTCTAGTGGCTGGTAGGTTTTTGGAGTTAACCTACTGTCTGCAGTGTTGCAGTAGTTTCATGCAGCACCTGAGGAAGTACGGGGTTGCTCTGGAAATACTGGTGCTTCTTCCCTTCCCGTACCCCTCTGTGTTCTCTCGGGTTGGATTTCCCAACAGCGTGGCCCTGCGATGTGTGTTCGTTCTGCAGGCTGATCCAGGGAAACTTCATTGACGAGTGCCCTAATTTTTACATGGGACCAGCTTACTGATTGTTCTCTTCCATAACCAGTCAGCCTGATGCAAGGAAAGGAAACTGCAGTTACCTCTGGATTAAATGTAACATTAAATTGCCCCCTGAATTGTGTGGCTTTTATTTTTTTCTGACAAGGTAACAATGAAACTTCAGATTTATTTTGCAAATTGTCTGAGAATCTTTTCCATCAGTCCAGCATACCTGTCTCTTGCTCGTATCAGAAGCAAAACCATACAGTCTGGTTGTTTGAAAAGCTGTGCTTCTGTAGAACAAGATCTACTTGCTTAATGCCTAGATTATTTTGTTTCGTTTGACTGTAGGAAGAGCAATTTTTGGCGCACAGCACTAAATGGGATTACGGGCTGAAGCATAACAACAAATGATATTAACAAATGCTCAGCTGTATACTGGAAGTTGTTCAGCAGTGTCTCAGACTTCTTCATAGCTCGTTTCAGCGCGGTCCTGGCAGCAAGGGGTTGGAGAGAGGCTACGTGGCCTTCGTGTGTGCAGTCCCCGAGCAATGTGCTGATGGAAGCACTGAGAACAGATGCAGCGAGAGTTCACTCTCTGATCTTTCAGCTGAGTTTCTAGCTTTCCTCTCCTACACCACCAAGCTGCTAAGTGAGAGTCACATGCATGGATACTTGAGCAAAAAGCTGTTACTTAATATAACTATTGTACTCAGAAATGTTCTGTACTTGTCGATCCGGCAACGTGCCCTCTGCTCGTGCAGCTCGGTTTTGTTTGCGGCGCGGCAGCGTGGGTTGCCTTGACCCCGATGTGCTCCAGAGCAGGAGTGCGAGGGCAGGAGGGAGCGAGTGTGACCCCTGACGGAGGCTGCTGAGTTGAATTTCCTGACCTTGCATCGGGTGCGTGCATTAATCATAGCCGTAAGATAAACCCAATTGTAATTACAACCTTGTAGCTTAGAAGGCATTATGCTGTGGTATAAATGGTTTGGGCAGAAATGAAGCAGATGCAAGCTCTTGTTTCAGTATTTCTGTAGGTTTACTGAAACTGCAGTATCTTTGTTGTTACGCTTCCATGTCTGGTGGGTTTTGTTTTGTTTTTAAATACAGTCCTGGCACATGAATTAAATACAAGTGCACTGGAAGAAGCCCCTTGCAGTTGCTATTCTTTACTCCAGTTAAAGAATTATGTTGCTTTAGGTTATGTTATTTAAAAGGTTCAAGCTCACATTGACAAGGAAATATGGCCTGATCCCTGGAGGTTGTCTAGTAGATGTGGTAGGCCATTTGGTTTACAAGTTAGGGTAGCAGACACTCACAAATTTCTACTGGCAGGGAACTAAAAAAAAAAAAAACAAAAGCAAATTGACTTTAAACTGTAGTTGTTTTGCATTGCTAGCCACTTCCACTTTTCCACCACCTACTTAATGTTCACAAACATTTTCAAAAGACAGTAGTTTTGCTATATGAACCCTTTTTCTGATGAAGTCTGCATTATCCAGTTGCATTTGAATATCCAGCTTTATTAAAGAAAGCCATCTTTCTAGTATTGGGAGTTTCATATTTCACCGGTTTCAGATGATTCTTGACTTACACGCAAAACCTGTGCACGTTTACTGAATGCTTACTGTCTTCTTGCATGGTCGTTCCAGAACATGCTTAATTCTTTCCACCTAAAGGGAGAATTCCTAGATGTTTTCTTAGTCATGCAGGCATATGTTTTCTTCCTGTTGACTGCAGTCGCATGCCTGTGTTGATTTCTGCCTGCAGGAAAATCAGGCTATCAAGGGATTGCTTTGTAAACCTTTGCTTTGAGCTCTCAAATTAAGGTAGTTTGCAGACTAAAGCAGCGATGTATCTAACTTTAAAATGTTGAGCTTTTACTCAATAATAAATTGCATTTCTTGGTCATAAACCTACTGCTCTTACTGATTTTTTTGTTCTCTGGAAGAAAGTTGATCGGTAGTTTCTGTCTGACCCATTTGATTGTTGGAAGAAATCTGATGCCTGGCTCTTGCTGTTTTGGCAGTCTCACAAAGGGGGTAAATCATCCTGCAAGTCCTGACTTGCCAGATGTACGGCATTATCTCTCTGCACAGATAAATCAGCGAGCTACTGCAGTCTTTTGGGTCTGGTACTCCTGGGCAGGTACAGTATTCCTAGGTAAGGAACCCATGGTCATTTCAGAAAGAAATTTGTTAGGCTCTTACAAGACTTGTTGCCTTTTCTTATCTGGCAAGTTTCTGGCTTTCTCAGACCATGCCCTTGTCTGTTTCAGGCTGGTTTAGGCTGCTGTGTTTAGGGGTAAAAAAGGTTTAGGGCATGCCTGCCTGTGTGTGTGAGGTGACTGGTAGCAACCAAATGCCTGGCGGTTAAACAAAAGGGAATGCTTTAGATGTTGCAAGATACCCTCTTTTCTAAAAGGCTATAAAAGCTCTTTAGTTGCAGAAATTTTACTGTTTATTGTTAGTTTGTTTACTCTTTTTTCTTTTTTCCTTTTTTTTTTTTCTCTTGGAGAAAGTGTTTGACTCAATACTTTCATTGTGCCTCGTATTTTTTTTTCACAGTATGTCAGAACAACTGCCTGTGGTCTCAGAAATACCCAGATCACTCTGTAGGGTCAGTGCTGGTGCAACACACAGAAGCTGTTGATTCCAGCTGGCCCCCCAAGCTGCTGTAAATTGAACTTGCTGTCCTAGCACTGATGTATGGAGCTCATTTTTCTGTGGGATCACCATTGCTGTTGTTGGGCAGGCCTTTCACCTATTTGGAAGGTCACACTTGAATTTTTGGTTGGGAAAGAAGCTCCAAGTAGTGGCTCTTATATGTATGTCTTCATATAGCAAATAGTTTTGATGTTTTAACAGTGGTTTGAGTATGCCTCAAAGAAGAGTAACTAAAATGAGTTTGTGCATCTTCTGCCAAGTATGATCACCCACGATTGTATTTTTTTTTCTGCTTTATTTTCCTGTGTTGTTGCGGTTCATCTTACTAATTATTTTAAGGGGATGTCCAAGCAGCATCTACATTCTTCACAAGAAGAAAAGGTGCCCTCCCCACCTCTCAGCTGGCAGAAATATAATTTTAAAGGTCTGCTCTCTGAAAGTATTTGGGTGTCAGGCCAAGAATTTGTCAAGAAGGCAGAGAAACGCTGTTCTTTCCTGTTCTATAAATGTTAACGCAGGTGGGAGTCAGTCGCTAGGTAGTAGATGCACTGTCCTGGAAAATGGTTATGCAGTGAAAGAAGGGCTTCAGACCTTTTGTGCTAAGTTTGTCCCCTTTTCCCTTTTCTCCATTTTTACAGGCATTTCAGTCTGATAATGTGGCTTGAAACAAAGATTGTGTAGCCTTACATGTACCTTTTGGCTACAAGTGCCTAGCCTGTCACTGCCTGAAGTCTGTTCCAACTGTGCAATAACAACAACCCTTCCACCTCGTCGTAATTAACCTAGAAACAAGAAGTTTCTAAATGTCATTGGAAAGAAAAAATACAGAGGGATTAAAAAAAACCCTCGCTTTTCACGTTTGTTTTCACCTTTTTAGGTTATCATGTGATAGTGAGTAAGTTACGAGAAGTGAACCATAGCATTTAGGTTCACTTTTCTCTGGCCCTTTTCTTCCAGCCGTACTAGCTGCTCTTACTGGCAGTTCTGGAGGACTGTACTGGTGGTCTTGTCTCCCGTCTCCTTTGATGGCAAAGATCTCCAGGAATTTGTCTCCTTACGTTTACAAGGGTGAGAGGGGAAGAAACACTGGGATGTGCTAAGAGATTGGAGGGCATTATGAGAGGGAACTCAAGGTACTGGAATAAAATGTTGCAGCTCTGAAGGGGGGGATTCTAGAGTAATATGATGAGGGTGTATTTTGGAACATAAGAAACCACATTTCTGCTCCTGGAAAAAGTTAATTCTAAAAAACAAGTCATAAAGCAAGGAACAATAAGAAAAGTTTGTCCTATATAAGCCGCTGTTAATCAGTATAAACAATGAAGCAAGATCTGATCTCTAAAGCAGTTTATGTACGTGATGTGGGGAACGTTATTGAGGGCTTTTTTTTTTTTTTTTTTAAATACCTACTTCCAGGTACCGTGATTCGAAGTCAGACTACCACAAGTTCTCTCTATACAGGCATGAAAACATCACAGAAAATCAGGTTTTACTGTTGAAATGTCATAGGAGAGCTAAGGGTATGTAGTAAGAAATCTGAATTGTGGACTTAGGGAGATCTGTTCGTTCTTTGTGAAAATTGCCTTTCACGTTATAGCACCATAAAATGAAAGTGGAGACTAAACAGCCGAAATGAGCACGGAGTCAACTATATGGAGTGTGGGGTTTGTGAAGGCTTTGATGCTTTCCGTTTCAGGTAGAATGAGAACTTCAAGTATCGCTGGATTTCTGAGGAAATTAATGACTTCACAGTATGTTTGTGCTGCTGCTTGGGCTTGAGCTATGCACAAACGCAAGCCAGGCAAATTTGCCAAGGTGGCCAGTGTTCACTGTGTGTGGTATACCTTGTCATTTGTGTTCCTGCATTTGTTACTGGGAACTGCTGAGGGCCAAAAATTGGGGAAGGTAGATTTTGAAATGCCACAGTAGAACTCTCTAAAAATGGGTTGAAATACTGATTTTTGGGGACTGTTTCCTTTAGACAGATGAATTAAGTTGATGACTGCACTTCATAGGTTGTTTCTGCAATGCTGCTCTGAAATCATTGAATACCACCTGGGCATTCTGTGTTTGTTGTAAGATTAGGATATTCTTTGTACTACGTGGATCATTCAAAGTGATAATTTGCTGGTCTGCATAAGCAGAAGATGCTGCATCAAAGCCATTGTATCTGCAGGGAAATCAGAGGCACCGCGTGCATGGTGGCAGCTGGGGCAGTACCTGTTGGTATGC
The DNA here is from genome assembly GCF_963932015.1 of Anas acuta. Classification (NCBI taxonomy): domain Eukaryota; kingdom Metazoa; phylum Chordata; class Aves; order Anseriformes; family Anatidae; genus Anas; species Anas acuta. The sequence continues at coordinate 6,810,360 of NC_088985.1, forward strand.
ACAGTGCCGAAGCATGTTCTGCTTTCTGGCTCTGCCCTGCTGGTGGACGTGCGATACTGACTTTCTCCTAGTTCAGGGGTAGTGCAGGGAGTTTGGTGTTTTTCCTTCTTTCCAGTTCTGCTTTTTGTAGTCTTCTGGAGAAATATATTGGACTAATTGTTATGTAACGCTTGATTAACTTTACAGACTGCCTTTTTTGCTGACAGTTTAACTAGAAATCTAACTACTTGTATGCTCAAGGGTTACTCTGTAATTATGCTTTCTAAGTTGATTTGTTTCTCTGATACTTCAATTAAACTTTCTTCTATCTGACTGTTCACATTCTTGCAAGCGGGGGGAGAGTATCACAAGTGGTACATGCAAGAATATACAACCAGAATATTTAATGAAAAAAACACCATTGAATTAGCTGGCTGTCTCGCATGCTTTTCAAAATGTTGAAAAAACAATGAAACTAAAGTGCAAAAAACCTGCAGGCATCTCCGAGATAAAAGCATCTTGGCAGCTCTAGTTAGGAGTATCGTTTATGTCATTTCATATTGTCTTGTATTCTTTGTTATTCCAGGGCGAAACGTAATTAAAGATAAAGGTTGCAAAATGAAGCACTAAAATGTCAGGAAATAGTAATGCTATCAGCCCAGCTGAATAATCCCACCTGCCACACTGGGTAGCTTTAATGCATTGCAGTGAAATAGTAAGAACTACTAAGTTAAGGTGGAGAATGTGATCAGTAATTTAGGGTGGGGGAGGATGTAATCATCACCCAAACAACTGCGAGAGTAAACCCATAGACTTCAGAATAGTACTTCAAACAAAGACTGTGGTATAGCTTTTTTTTTTTTTTTTTTTTTTTTTTTTTTTTTTTAACAGAAAAATTGAAGGAAAAGGAAAGAGCTGTCTCTCTGTTTAAAGCCTGTGTTTACCTGACTGCAGGTAATTACAGTGCACATAATTAATAACATCTCTTAAACTTTTAAAGGATGTTTTGTAAGTCGTATCATTCCCTCTTCCCCTCCTTCCCCCTCGCCTCCCCCCAGTCTGCCCTAGTAAAATGCTTCCTTTGATTCGAAATTAGTGATTAGACTCAGTCTTTCTGTAGCGCTCTCTGGCAGTTTCTTTGCCTTGACCCATCTTTCACACTCCATGTAGGCAGTGTTCTTACCCAGCTCATACAAAAGAAAATCCCTGAAGAGTGAATCCACGTTAAATAAAGTGGACTTTTAACAATTCCGAGGGGCAGATTGACTGGCGTGTGATGGCTGCTTTATGCATTCTGCAGCCACAGAGCAACTGGACAATGCAGAGCCAGTCGAGACAGATTTACAGCTGTTTTGCCTCACTGACTCGGGGCAGCGGGACCTGTAGTTTATTTTTGTTCCTGATGTTTTCTGAAGTCCAGCTTTTTTTTTTCCTTTCTTTTCATGCTTCCAATAGATGCGCTTTCTCCTTCCATTTATCCATCTTGCTGGCTAATGCAGATGCAGCGGGATTTATGACGTTTAGGACAGAGATGAATTTTTAGGGCAGGGGTCCGAGAAGTGTGCTTCCCTCCTTTGTGCCTGCCACTTCTCATTTCTCAGTGGGGCTGAAGCCACGACTGCATGAACAAGGATGGCCACCACTTGCCTTCTGTTTGCACCACTGGGAATGAAGCCAATTGCCCTCAGGGGAGAAAGTGGCTTCCTCTCTGTAGGGATACAGATGATGACTTTGAGAAAGGATGAAAGCGAGGTGACAGTTATTCTTTGCTGAGAGGCAGCCTATGGCTTCAGTCCTCATGAGAATGTAAGTAAATGGCAGCTGTTGTGGAAAAAGGGCAATTGTTTTGAGAGTTTCTCTGGAGAACAGTATTCTTCCTCTCAAGTGCCATGGGAGAAGATTGCTGCTAAATCTAAACTTCTTTTTGTGGCCTCTCCATGGCATTGCATAAACTGGAAGATATTAATCTTAAACGTACACGCAGATACTGTGTGCATGGAAAAGATTTGGGGAAAAATTATGGTAGCTACATTTTCAAAGAACATTTTATATGCTTTGAACTAGTGAACTCATAAGAATGCTTAAAAAAAAATCACTACACAACGAACATAATGCTGTAATTCTTCAGGGGTTAACTTCAGTACTGTGTGACTAGAAGCTTTAAATCGTAAGCCTAAGTGATGAACTTCTTCCCAACTATTTGAGTTTGGGATAATGTCTGCCTAATGGTAGCAATTTGTGCTGGTCTTGGATCGGTCCTTCGCTGTGCAGCTTTTTGGAGGGAGCATTTAGACAGCTTTCTTTCTCTGTTTCCTCTGCTTAATTACTAAATTTCTGGCCCCTTCAGCACAGCTCATCCAGCAGCATAAGGTGACATTGCAGCTCGGGTACATTAGCAAGGGGTTTTGGTGAATTCAGTAACTGCCTTCTCGGTGTGTTCCCTGAAAGCAGCCAGAGTGACCCAAGTCAGAGCAAACCAGAGCGAGCTGACGAGTCTCAGGGTGTGCACTGCAGCACAGAGCAGATGCACTTGAGCTGGGTTTAAGCTGTTGCAGCCACGGTAACGTGGAGTTCAAAGTAATGCCTTGGCAGTTGGCCTGTGCTCATAAAACTGGTCGTTGCAGATCCTCGAACTCGCTTTTAACATCTCTTCCTCACTCGTTGGCCAAGCTCCAAGCTGCGTGCTAGATCAGCGAAGGTAGTCGAGGTGCGCCAGGCAGCAGAGCCGCTGGCTGCCCGAACTTACTGCTTTGTGGGGGTAGTATGATTTCATCAACCCCCCCCCCGAAAGCTGGCTTGAAGGTTGTAAAACCTCTGTCAGGTAGGTGTGGTTCTATGAGAACTGAAAAGCTGGAGAGATTAACCCGTTTGGTATGGTTTCCAAATGTGCTTTCAGCTGACATTTCACTAGACAGTGCCATTCCTGTACTGGGAGGTGGTGACCTGTGCCTTCGTCCTCCCTTCTGCCCAGGGCTTTGCGATGGGGATGGCAGAGCGGTGCTCTCCTGCACTTGTACGTGAGGAGATGTGAGCAATGTGCTTTAGACTCTTACAGTCTATATTCCCATCTGGCCAGGCTGCTTCTTAGGCATGAGATTTGTTGAAAAGGAAAATACATTCAAATATGTGAATGTGGTCGTTCATGTTTGAGTAGAGCTACCCCAGTCCTGCAAGCCGTCATGGTTACAGCATGTTATTGGGCCGTGATCCTTACACGGAATTGCTGCTGGAGCGTGTGCTGCTACGCTTCTTCCCCTGTGGGTGATGTGCTGCTGCTGAACAGACTTCAAAGGAAGCCCTTTGTGAGGGCAAGTTATACAGACCTGCTGGGAGAAACAGCAGCAGTGATGGAAACTGTTACCGGCCATTGCAGTCTTCCCTGAAGCATCTCGTACAGATGTTTGTTCATTTTCTTGACTTCCCTTGAACGGAGGAGAAGGTCGAAGGAGCGATGGCTTGGAGGCAGCTGGCTGCTGACGGGCCTTTCTGGTGGCTGCCTCCTGTTCTGTAAGTGTGGCAGTCCGTGCTCCTGAGTACCCCACAAACTGGGACCAGCCCAAACTCTGGCAGCTAGATCAGGTAAGAAACAATCACAAAAAAAAAAGCTCTTCAAAGGACATGAAGGCATTTTTCAAACATGAACTGAAACTAGTGCAGAGAAATAACTGTCGCTTAAAGTATCTCATCGTCCTCTTCAGCTTTAATAAAATACAATTGAAGAGGCGTGGTTTTTTTTTTTTTTTTTTAGACATTTAAATTCATTTTTAATGACTTCATTTTTATATCTCAGATAACATCAAGTTTGATTGTGCTGTTAGAGCTTTGGGGTAGGTATTAGCAGAAGCAGCCTGCGCGTTTGTTGCCTCACCATGGCTGTTGTGAAATGCTGCTTTGCAGTGGGCCTGGGCCGGCTGGGGAGCGCAATGGCCTCACCTTCCTCACAGCCTTCAGCATCCGTCAGACAGCACTGGCTTATGGCATGGTGCTCCTGCTCTGACCCACACCTCGGAGCTGCCTTCCTCCTGGCAGGGTTCCCGCGGGGTGCCCCATCCTGGCTGTGGCAGGCAGCACCAGGCTCAGGAGCAAAGCTGGGAGGCAGCAGAGGTAGGGCTGCAGAGCTGGATGGCTGGGGATGGGCACAAGGCTCTCACTGCGTGGAGATGTCCTCACTGGTTGTTTTTTTAATAGATATATATTCTAAATTGCGTATTTCCTTCATTTGAGATTGCAGCATCACTGCACTATTACTGTAATAGCTGTTGCATTAGAAGGAATGCAAGAGAATATCTGTTGAATTTATTGGAGTGAGTAGGGACTTCTGCCTCCCTTCTTTTATCTGTTTCCTCTGAAGGTAAAGTGAATTAAAAAAAAAAAAAAAGTAAAATTGTAGTTTGAAGATCACTTAGCAACACACACAGGAGTTGGAAAAAAAATAAATAAGAAATCCCCGAATTCCATCAGAGTGTTTTGTTATTGGTCCTTCTATCTAGTGTGTGGAAGGCTTTTCTTGTAAATCGATGCCAGATTATCCATATATAAAATTGTTTTATCTGTAAAAATAGAACAAGCTCAGCTTTTCAGCAGCATCGGAATCGATCATTTATTTCTTATGTGTATGCTCTTGCTAAAACACCAGTCTTATGGCATGTGATAAGCTGTTGAAATATAGAGCATGCTGTTTTTAGCAGGAGCCAACAATTCCCTAATCTGGTAGGATGCTGGGATTATATTTCTGAGGTTGCTTAGTAAGGATTTTAGGACAGAGTTTTATGAGCTCAGCCTGATTTTTAACTCCAAGATCTGTTTTTAGAATTGAGCAGGGGTGGGTTTTGTTTGAAGTTGCTGAGCTGAAACAAAGGCACCAATTTTGTGAATATTCAATTTTCTGAAACTGCTCGTTTATGTGGTGATTAGTATTTAAATTAAAAACAAAACCAAACAAATCCTTTACATTTAAATCAGATGATGTTCACTTTTCCTTCCCTAACGTTCCTGTGTACGTGTTAGGAGCTGTACATGAATAAACAATGCAGAAAGAGACGGGTTAGCAGCGACTTGTTTTTGAGATAAAAAAAACAAAACTGAACTAATGCTACGAGTCCTTGCCAGGTAGACGAGCACTGTGTGGTGAGAGAAGAGAAGACTTTGCTAGCAGTGTTTTGGAAGATTTCAGGCTGAGTTTCTTTGCTTATGTAAAACAGTGGTCTTTGTTTGGCACTTCCAATGGCGCTGGGAGTGTTGTGTAGCTTCATTGATTGGTTCCATGCAGTGGAAATCTGACCTTTAGCAGATGTTTGAGAAATTGCCAGCATTCAGAGTGATCAGCAGACTAGACAGTTTTTTCCTTGTTATGTCGATGAGAACTTCCATTAGATTAGTAACGTGCGTGACAATGTTAGGCTTTTAAATGATTAGCAAACTTTCTGAAGTAAGGCAGATTTTCCTGAGCTGCATCGAGTAATTTATTTCTTATACATGTGGTTTTGATAACTGATTAGCTGATGCAAATATTTTGATAATATAAATGTCCTCTTTTTTTAAAAAAAAAAAAAAATTGTAGCACGAACATTTAGATTATAAGCAGGTTGTGATACGCCTGTATTTTTCTTCAAAGGTCAGTTTTAGCATGCTGTTAGAGCATCAGTTGGGGATAAATGCTTTCAAAGAAAAAAGAACAAGCTTAAACGGGCTGGGGAGGGGGAGGCAGCAGTGAAACATATCCCATCTGGAGCATTTGGCTTGGAACAGGATGTTGCATGACTCCATGTGAAGTCTGCTCTCACGAACAGTATTCTAAGTAACGTAGGAGATTCAGCTGCTTAGTGGTGGGAGTTGAGCATGAAACGAGGTCTGTTTTCTCAAACTCCAACAGTTAGAGCTACAGGAAAGAGGTGGGACTTAATAAGAGATTTATGTGACGAATAACTCAACAACACCAGCAGTTGCCAGATTAAGCCCTTTCCTGCAGGTGCTGGCTTTCCTCAGAGCTTTACAATTGTTTTTCAGTGTGTTGCATGTGGGAAGAAAAATTATTTCAAGGATTAGAGCTTCAATAGGAAAAAAAAAAAAAAAGACCAATTTGCCTGTTTTCTGGGTTAAGTCTTAAAATCAAGTAATTGCAAAAGGATTGGTCTTGTCTTGGCTTTAGATAACTTGCATACTTTTTTGTGTGCTTTTTTGGGGGTGGGGAGACTTCTTTTTTCCTAACATCTTGGATACAGAAAGCATGTTAGGAAAGCAGCCAGTACTGAAAGCTAGTGGTAGCCGTAACCAGACAGCCAGTTCTGCCATTGTGGACTCCTCTGGACAAAGTGTGTCCTGTTAATATACGTTTGTTTGTTTGTTTTAATCTGAGGTAGAAAGGAGGGGATGTGATGGTAAGAAAAGCCACACGTGTTAGAAAGCTTGGGAATCTCTGCCCTTTGCTCTCAGTGCTCAAGCACACTTCATTTTTGCAGTGTTACGGGACTCGCCGGGTATGTTTCTTTGATTCCCATGAAATTGTGCCAAAGTTCTTTGGCAGCTTGTTTTGATATCTAATAATCTCATGTTCCAAACCACAGTAAGGGTTTTTGGCTCTATGCTGTGCTCTGGTCACTTCTTATGGGCAAAACTAGAAAAGCTCTCCTTGCCTGTGTTCGGTGCATTTAGTGTTACTTCTGAATCTTGTTTGTTCAACTTTTGTCTCCTGATCTGATTGTGATTTAGCGATGGTATCGCCTGTGAGGGATTCCCTGAGTGGGTTACGTGCTGCTTTCTGTTGTCTGACTGCTTTGTCAGTGACCTCTGCCTTCCCATCCGAAGGGCATTTAGGAACGGGTTGTAGCTGTGGCATTCCCTCCTCCCCTCCTTTTTCCAGCCCAGTGACTGGGGGTAACGCATTGTGGCCTTACTGGTTTTGTGGGTAGTGAAGGGCACAGAAAGAAAACATCTTTTTTTTTTTTTTTTTTTAAATCCATTACTTCTCATACATACACTGAATAAAAATACTGCAGTACATATCTGTCTGTGATAGTGAGAGCTATTATCTAGTCAAAGCATGTTACAGTTGAATGACTGTGGGCCTTGGCTGTGCTTTTAATCCTCTAACAGGCTATGATAGAAGAGGTCGCAGTGAAACAAGTGTATCCAAAGCCATGGGAAAGCCAGTAATGAACATAACCTTCAAAAATGTTTATCACATTCTTTTAATTTAATACAGTATTAATATATTTGTTGAAAGTAGAGGAAAGCCATCTGTCCTATATTTTTGCCTTGGATGCTTAGGTGAAATTTCATGAATTCCTTTCATTCACAGTAGGTCTTCTGGAGCACATGGTCTATTGTATGTACAGTTTGAAGGAAGTGACACTGATTGCTAGAAATAACATTCAGGTTTTAAGTTGGTACAGTGAAGCAGAAGGTATTTGGTAAAGCAAAGTAGAAACCATGGGTGTGTTTCTCTGATCTGTTTTGAAAACAGATTCACATCTTTATTGTTATCAATAAATACTTCTGTTATCTTACACCACTAACAATTCTGCAGCTGGAGACTCCTGCAGTCAAAAATATCTCCGTGTAGTGTGCTCCTTTTTCTGGAGGGAACATTATTTAATCATTCAGAAAACTTGGAGGAGCTGAGGTATGTTATTTGTCATAGAGGAACTTGCTAATGATGAAACTTAAAGATTCTGTTTAAAATCTAAGCTTAAATGGTGAAGTGATTATCAGAATTACAAGGAAGCATCCCGGGGAAAGAAAAAAAAGGTCTCGCAGATCCATGCGGAGCGCTAAAAATCTGGGGGAGGTTGTTCAGCATTTTCTGCATGTAGCAAAGGTTGAATCAAAGGATACATAAAACTAAATCTTGATTTTAAACCACCGAGGTGTTACTGGGGAAGCAGGAAAAAGGGGAAAGATGAAAAGTACCAGTACTGATATGCATACTTCAGGCCTCACATTTTAATTGTTCAGTTCTAATGGACTTAAGAAGCTTCCATAAGTATCAGAGTCAATGCCGTAAGTAATCTATCGTGTATCATTTCTAGCATTTAGAAGTTGCCTTGGACATAAAGAAAAGCTATTTTCTTCCAGAAACTTGCACAGATGGTGAGCAAATCATGTACAGTTCTGAATTAATGCTTCTTTATTCTCTAGCATGCATTTTGAATTTCAGGGAGGATTTTTTTGTTGTTTTAAAACACAGGCACGGCTCTTACAGTCTATAAAACCATTGTGCATAAACAAGCTTTCTTTTGATTTAACATTGCAATCTTTAAAACACCAGTTGCTTGAAAACATTTTCCCTACTGTTGTTATAGGGGAATGCCTATTTGAGGTTTTCATGAGTGAATTAGCCAGAGGTAGCTAATGCAATAATTAAGGCTATTTGTTGGATTCATTAAACAGCTTTTGATGTATACTCATTGTGAGTGTTTTGTTCTTACATCTTTACTTCTGAGCTCAAGTGTTAACAGTTTGGTGGTGTAATCTGTTGGATCTATTGTACTGTTGATGGTATCAATGGATCTATTGTTCTGCCTTAAAAATCTGCAAAAAATTTTACCAGGACTGCAGAAAACCTGTAATATGTTTCCTTTCCTTTTCTTGAACTGTAATACACTGGAGGTTTGGACAATTCTTAATTCTAAAATAAAAGGTACGTTGTGAGTTCTTTATTTTTTTTAATGCAATTAATGCAAAAATTTTAAACACTTCAGAGAATTTTGGTACTGAGACTGGTTAATACCTAGCTAAAGATTAGGTAGGCTCTGAATGTTGAACTGCCTTGTTCACACGAAAAATTTGCAGGATTAAAAAAAAAATAGATGAGTGCAAAAGTGCATCTTCTGAAAAACCCTATCAGGCAATCCTGTGGGGAGAGAGAGGGTCTTCAGGTCTGTCTCATGAATGTTTTTTGTAACCTTAAGTACTTTCCACCCCTTCCTTGCTACAGCTGATATGCATTAAGAGCTCCATTTAGTTGGAGTAGTCCTTCCTTAGCAGCTCTGACCTTAGCAGCAGCAGCAGCGAAGTGACCAGCTGTTCAGAGGAGCCAGTACTTGTATTTTTGTGATCCAAAGGGATTTGTATTGGGACACCTCAGCAGCACCTGGAAGCCTGCTGACATTAGTTCTCCATTACATTTGGTGTCGCAGAAACATATAATGTCAGTTCCCAAAGAATTTGTGGTCAAAGCAGGTAAAACTGGGTTGAAATGATTGTTTACAGTATGGGTACTGAAGCAGAGACTGTGACTTGCTTGGTGGCATGAAATCAGTGCCAAAAATCCAAATTCTAAAATGCATCTCTAAAGTTTGTTGTTTAAAGGAAATCCATTACAAGTGTTCTGTAATATGTTGATAAAAGATAAGTATTCGATTAACTGTAGTTAACTTACTTGGACCAAGCAGCCTGTATGCATTACTAGTGGGTCTTCATTCTGATATAAAACATCTCAATAGGACAGTGAGATGGAAAAGGTGATTAAAGGTGCCTAATTGCCTGATAGTACTGCTGCATTTCCTTATAGCATATATACTATTTATAGAGTTATATTTTTTTGGTTAGATAGCTAATCAAATGCCAGATACCTGTAACTGAGCAGTGGCTGTTATGGCAAGGAGGCTCAAGAGGTAGATTAAAACACTGTAGGAAAAAGGAGAAGCTGTACTGGTGCTCCTCATTCTGATCCCGAAATAATGCTTAATTTTGGCAGGATGTTTCCTGATGTCATCTACTCGTGTGCCCCAGTCTTCATCTCCAGTTTGGTAATACTGCAGATACCTCAGTTCAGAGCTAGAATGAGCCTTGATCCCAGTTTGTGGACCTTTAGGCACTGGTGTAATAGGAACTGTAATGACCTAGTTCTTCTCTGTGTGAAGTTTAGCCTTGGGATTCAATTTCAAACAGAAAAGTAAAGGAAAAACAAACTCACCTGAAAAATCTTGGTCCTTTAAAACTTCAGCCTTTCAGTATAGATTTTGTTCTTCTCCAATGCTGCAGTTAATCCATAGGAAAGAAGTCTACTTCTGTAAGTTTTGGTTACGGTCCTTTGTTAGCAGGTGTCTTGGAGCTTCTAGATACATCAGGAAGATTATATCAGTGTTTACTTTTGAATGCGGGATGGCTCGCCACTACAAAGGGGTAGACAAAGATGAATAATGTAAAAGAAACAGAGATGCAGTTCTGAAAGTTGAGTTACAGAGGAGATGGAAACCCAAATTCCTTGCTGGAATGGTATCAAGGAGTCTGCCCAAAATGAGGAGGGAGGATCTGTGTGTGAGATGGTACTGAGTGCAGGCACGGGACTGGAGGGGAAGACTTCAAGCAGGCTGTGATTCAGATTTCCAGAGTAAAAAAGAAGTAAAATATGACTGGGTCCTAGCTAAGTAGTATTTAGAAACTACTTGTTGTCTTTATTAGATGGCTTAGACCTGATTTAGACAGGACTGGGAGAAACAGATTGCGGACTTGGGTTATAAATAGCACTTCACATAGAAGAAAGGAGACAAAAAATTATTGTCAAGATGGTGGGTAGAAATTTCATCTCTGATGTAAAATTAGGCTTTAAATTAATCAATATAGTACATTAGTTTCCCTACTCATATATTTCTATTTCTTTTATGAAGGAAGGAACTTATGGGAAATATCTTCCAGCATCTTAATGGATAATCAGTGAGGGAGATAAGCATTTAACCATATTTCTTTTACGTTTAAGGATTCTTGACTTGGTACTTCTGGAGAATTTTATTAAAACAAAAACAAAACAAAACACTACTTGAGAATCATTTGGTTGGCTTATTACTTAAGGTTATTGGCCTTGGTTATAGGAGCAAGTATTGCATTGTCATCAGACTGGAGAAGAACCACAATTTTGTAGTTGGAAATCATTTATCTAGAATATAATGTACTGTCTGTGTGAGATGATTTTTTCCTCTTTGTTTCTTGACTACTCTTGTGATATTTCCACATACTCCTCGTAACTCCTGTAAGTTGCATGAAGAAGTACAGTGAATCCTCTGCACTATCTGATCCCATTCCTGCTGGGATCAGGAGCAGGCCCTGACAACACGTTGCTGGTATGAACAGGACCTGCTCACCGTCTGTCTCTGGTGTTGTCTTTCACTGGAATGAAGCTTTAAAGCTTTGCTGGTGTCCTTCTGGTATTCCTGGCTGTGCCTCACAAAAGGGGAGTTGCTTGTGAGCCCACTTCTGGTTTCTTTGGCCTGCTCTTCTAAGACCACAGAAAGCTGAGGCACTTGTTCTTTCTTCTTTTCATTTTCTAGCCTGGATTTCAAGTCATGGGTACCAAAATTCAACCCAAACCCCTGCTTTTCTTTTACAGTCTCTGTTTGGTTTGACCTCAAACAAAGCTTTGTTGTTGGAAATCGGTGTGTGTTAGGTGGTTTTGGGAGGACATCGCTTTCCATGCAATGGTGAAAAAGTGATGGAACCTCTGCCTGGATAGATGCTGATAAATACTTCTAGGTCTGGGTCTAATCCAGGAGATGGTCTTTTACATCCGGGAAGGATGACTGCTTTGGCTCTTCATCTATTGAATTTAGCCAATTTGTTCTTGGTAGAAATGCAAAAATCTTGCGCTTTTAGCACTTCTATTGATTCCCCACAGCAATTGTTCAGTTCTGGACTACTCAGCTGGAGCAACCCACCTGAGAACCTCACAAAATCATTGTGGCAGTCCACTTAGGTGCGAGGCATCTCCTGAAGGTCTATCTGTGCGTGGTCAGGCTGTCTGGGGGACTGAAGTTGCAGTGCTTCCTGTGTCTGGCTTTCCAGCCATACATTGCCATCCGGCGATTCAGTGAACTGTCCTGCATCGACAGAGGTATGCTGCTGTCCATAGCTTGGATTTTGTGGTTCAGGAACACTGGCAAATCATGAAATCTAAGTGGAGAGTAACCAGTTGCTTTCACTGTGCACGCACTTCAGTCCAGCCTCCTGTTGTGCTCTGCATCCCCTGACGACTTGCTACACAAACTTGAACCATACCTTCATTAGCCAGCTATTGCACTGTCACAATGGGCTGAAAGTCATGAATATTTAGTAATTAATTACCAGTGCCTTAAATGGTTCAAACCCCACTCAGTTGGCTCAGTCAGATCTACAAATGTGAAATGTATATATAGCTTGAAAACAGTGTCATATATTTAAAAAGTCACTGCTGCAAAATTACAATCTGTAATTACATGACAGGAATTAAACTGTAGTATGACTTTCAAAATAGGCCTCTAAGCACATGTTGCTTTTAACCAGCCATCTAAATAATAATTACAGAAACATGTAACAGTTCTTACCTTATCCAAATTCACAATTGTCTGATTCAAACACAAAAATTCACATTGTTTTTAAACTGGACATGCAGGCTTTCTATAGTGTTTGTTTCCTAATAGTTGTTTTTAAAAATTCAGTTTTTTAGATAATAGAAAAGTTTCCCTATGTTGTGTGATGACAAAGAATTCGTAAGACTTTTTTTGAACCTGAAGGACCAGGAAGTTTTTAAGTAATGGATATATTTTAACTAGGTGCTGCTATGATTTAATAGTTAATGCATTCTTAAAAATTTAATGTCACTTTTATTTCTCATTTCAGATGAGTAATTCAGTGTATGTTTTGGCATCTAAAACGTTTTGAAAGTAGTACTACTTGGCTTAGGCTTGCTTGTAAGCCCAGTACAGTCATGATTTAATTTTTGGTTTGCACATCACTTCACTTTGCCACATGAAATTGGAGAAAAGGTTTGTGAAATAAATGTGTCAAATATTTTAAGTACATAAGTGATTCAAACAACTTTTTAAATAAAATTTTGCACTCCTGCAGACTGTCTTAGAGAGAAAAGTCTTTCTGAGAAACGCATTGAGGACTCTAAACAGCATTTAATATATATATATATATATATATATTTTTTTTTTTTTTTTCAGTTCAGTGTAGTTCATATTTTCTCTCCAGCTTTCTGTTCGGAATACATATTTTAAATTTATGCATGAAAGACACATCCATGTCTTAAATGTTTTTTGTTATTTTTCAAAGATGGCATTGAGGCGTCCAAGTAGGAGGCTTTTTTTGTACTCTTATCTTCCCTGCAATCCTACTTTACACTCTACATGATGTGCTGGTTGCTTAGCAATCCAGGCTACAGACTGCAGCAGGTTGTTGCAATACTGCTGGTATTTTTCTTCACTTTTGCAACGATTTTTATTTGCATTTCTGCAAAAGCTACTTTATGGTCAACGTTCAGGCATGCATTTCAGGGAATGGAAAAACAGGATTTCAAAATTAACCATAAATTGTATATGCTGATTGTTTCTATGCTTATTATTCCCCAATAGTATATCTCGAGACTACCATTTGCTTGAAATAAAAGATTTTATTTAAATGCTTCTCTGTATTTGTAGGGTTTGATTTTTAAAGCTTGATATAAGGAAGCTACCTTGAAAATTCATGTTTATTGAAGCACGTATTCTTTAGCTACATCTGCTCCTGTTTCCTCCTGTGCATGGCATATATTTGACATGTCTTCCAGCAACTGTGCATGTCCATTTTTTTAATAGATCTTAGTTTTAAGCAGATGCTCCCAGGCTGGGTGTTTGTGCCCTCTACTCTCCTTCCTTCTTGCAGGTGGCAAAAGGCAGGGGGCAGCCTCTCATTGTGGGGTGCTGGGCTCCATTCCTGCTGCACAGACCCAGAACTGTTGCCTTGCTAAAAAGGAGATTTCCAGGGAGTTCTGACACAACAAAGACTTAATGCTATAACATGCGTTAAGTGATGTAATAGCATAAGACTGTAAATATTTTGTCCCATCTTCAAAAAAAACTTTCCATGTTCTTCGCTGTAAAGTGTGTCTTACTCTACAGCTTTTTCCTAGTAATTGGGTTAAAGCAGAGGTCTTATATTTTTGAGACGAACTATAATGTTCCTTAAATAGTGGAAAAATTCCAGAAGTCTGATTAATAGATGTATGCCAACTTTATCAAGATTTTTTTCACATCTTCTAAAGGCTTACTGTGGCACTGTGGGTGTCTGCTCACCCCTGCTAAAAATACTCAGTACATCCAGTATTGCTTTGTTCCTTGAAAGTAAATGCTTTCTGGTATACAAATACAAGTGAAATATTTGTGCTTAAAAAATTTGTTCCAGATTTGTGGTGAAAATGAAAATGCTGCCTCTTCTTAAGAATAAATAAAGGCAATAAAACTCATCCTTTAATCCTGAAGAATGTGGTAGCTTAAGACCAATCCATTGCTACTATTCCAACATTTGCTTAGGGTGTTGTTAGGCTGTGTGGACTGATGCCAACCTGTTTTCAAATACACTTTTTTTTTCCCCTATATTGTTTTGCTTGTAGGATTTGTAAAATACAAATATATAGCATCTCAATATATAAAGCAAAGGAGTATGATGACACTTCTAAGAGTTTTTTTTAGTGTAGAGTGACTACAAAAATTGAAATGCTAGTGAGAAAGATTGGGGGAATTTTGGTAGTATGTAACTACATCACAAGCTCTTCATTAAACCAAAACCCTTCTGCTGTCTTTGGTTGCAATTTCATCGCTTTTCCATGCGGAAATGGGTAGCACTTGTATAACAGAGCAATAATTTTACTGTGTTAAGCTGTTTTGCTTTATAGTAAATTGTGCTTTGATTGCATTTGATTAGTTAAAGATATATTTAGAAAGTCTTGGCTGCTGGGTAATGCTATTTCCATCAAAGAAACAATCTGTAAAAACCTGAGAAGGCAAGGATATTGGGAACAGGATGGGAAGATTAAGTTTTATAAAAACACTCTTACTGGCTCTGTTCCCTGTGTACTTATGAGTAGCTTTAGTTTATACCAGTTAGATATTTGGCAATCGCATCCATTTCAATATGTAGACAGGGAAATTTCTCAGAGCCTAGTGTACTTGGTTTTAATTTTCGACTACATAAAACACTAAGGAAGACCAGGGGAGCTGAGCAAAACGTCAGAGCTGTGTGGAGTTGGTACCTTGGGAGCCATCACTGCCCATTTCAAGCCCGAATGGCTGCATGTGACAAAAAAAAAAAAAAAAAAAAAAAAAAAAAAAAGCTTGAGATTTTATCGCCACTGAAAACATGTCTATTTTATATTTAACACGTTTTCAGGCAAGCCTTTACTAAATTACATGGAAGGTTTACGTTTTTCTTTTTACATCACCGTGCATCACAGGGTTGGGAACAGGCTATCTGGCAACTAGTTTTTGATGCTTAATTGCGTGCTAGGATGTAGTTACACAACTTAAAAGATAGACCTAGAAGACTTTTTTGATTATCACAAATAATTTTTAGCGCCTGAATTCTGAGTTCTCACCCCTTACGTTTACGTAATATAGCTGTACGTAGTCTCTCTTAATTAAAAAATATGAAGAATATAACTCAATGGGATATGCCTTGGGACTCACCTTGAAACCAGTAGTCAAATCTGTGTAGATGAAAGACTATTCAGTGTGGTACAAGAGGATAAGTGTTTTATTTGCCCTATTAAATGCATCTTAAAAAAAAAAAAAAAAAAAAAAAAGATCGTGCTAGACATAAATATTTTGGTGGCAGTCCTTTGGTGAGAAGCAGGGAAGTGTGCGTCACCTTTCACCAGGCAGACCTCAGCGCGGCACAGGAAGCGCGGTGCCTTGGGCAGCTGTCCTCGCTTAGGGAGAAAACATAACCTGTGCTCTGTTATACAAACCCACTAAAATGAGTCACTTTGACACATCGGCTTAGAACCTTAGTAAATAACTGTTATGCGGCACTCTCTTTGCTTGTCAATAGAGAATGCTTTGTCTTAAAATGATGCAACTTTTTTAGCGATTTCTGTAGCTGTGCTGCCTGGAGCTATTGCTAGGGCTGAGTAAACTTGCAGTCAGCCTTTGGGTCATTAGCAGTGGCCTCTTCAAAACAAAGCCACCCATGGGCAGAGGTACAGGCTGCTATTGCGTGCAGGAGGTGCGAGCAGCAGCCGCTGACTCAGGTGGTTTCAAGAAAGTGGACGGTGCGTGGACTGCTTCCCAGCGATACACATGGACCTCGCTGGAAGGCAGCGATGGTTTCATGCCACTTGAAAAGGTTTCAGGATTTGTTTGGTCAGGCATATTTATTTGGAGCAGAAGCGACTGGAAAAGTCTGGATCACGGCGCTGTATGTTGAAAATTTCACCCTGATTGTTGTGTTCTGGCTTTGAAACAGCAATAGTTTGTTGCAATTGTTTGGCTGACTCCGTTGGAAATTAATTTGTTGTCTTGCTTTACTTGGAAAAACATGCTAAAGGCTTATGCTGCTTCCTGTTGGAAAATAGTGAGTTACAAAATTAGCACATTAATGCCAATTATAAATATAATATCGTCCCAGTGGGAATTTCTCCTTTTTGTGCAAGTCAGTGCATACGTGGTGAGAAAGCTTGAGCCACTCTGGCAAAACAAACTTCTATATAGCTGACAAGGCAAGGAAGCAAAATTTGGCTGAAAAATCTGAAAACCAACATCTATTCTTAAGGAGGCAGATGTTGGAGACTTTTTTTTGCTGTACAGAGTTTAATCAGTGAAGCAAGAGAGATCAAATATTTCCAGCCTTCACACTCCTTAGTGGGTGTTAGTTTGGCTCCACGTTTTGCTTTGTTGGCACAGGTTGCTGGATTGCTTTTTTTATTCTCTCCCCTTTGTATTCCCTTTACTCCCTTTCATAAATTCATACAGCTCTTCTCTGTGTGGTAGATCAGTGTCCAAAGAAAGAGGAAGCCTGTTCTCTTCAGAGACTTTACTCTTGCATCAGAAAAATTGGTAATGCATTTTCCCGTTTTAAGCCCATTATTTGCTAGCGAAAAATAAATAAATAAATAAAAATGAACGGGTGAAGGGTTGGGCTCCGTGTTTTGTCTGTGCTGTTTCTGCCTTTCAGAAATGAACTTTGAAAAGCCAGAAGATATAGTTAATAGTCTTGGCATCAAAACCTGACTGTGGTGAAAGCTGGCAGAAGCAATTCCCAAGTAAGGTTGTGTGTGTGCCTTGCTAGAGGAGGAATATGGTGCCCTGGGCAATGGCAGACTGGCTCCGTGCCATGCTCCATTCTCCACTTTTCTTGGAACTGCTCCTTTGAAGATCTAATTATACGGTGCCAGGAGACTCGGCAGATAGCTCAGCAATAACTCCCACTGCCGTTGCACCGGATTTCAGTTTATTTGGGGTGCAAAACTTGCACACAAACACTAGATTGTGTCACAGTTATCCACAAGCCTTGGCTAGTGTCCAGAAGACGCAGTATGTTTTAGCGTGGCGGTTTCTAAACTGCTAACTCGAGTTTAGGCTTATCTGTGTTTTTCAGAAACATTTACTGACTTGATTCCCCTTGCCTCCTATTTTTAAGCTCTCTACTGTGTGAAGTCTTGTGCTCAACCTACTGTTACAGGCTATCCAAGCCACGTGCCTTCCCAGATACTAAAATGCAGTGGTTTGACCAGCCTGGAATAGTTGGGTGGAATCTGTGGGAAGAGGGGTCAAGAGGAAGATGATTATAGGGAATGATTTGGACTGTACTCTCACGGAAGGATGTCTTCAAATCTTGTCATTTGTTCAATTGCAAAAGTTTCCCTTTAGAAGGGTTCGAAGCAGCTGCAAACTCAAGATAGTGTTTCTGAGATGATTTGAGATACCATGTTTTTCTGCTGATGCTTTAAAGCATGAATATGTTTATTGTTAAATCCGTTTTGATTGTGAAATTACTATTCTGTAACTTCATTATACATTTTATAACTTCTGTTAGTTAAGTTTTGAAAATTGTGCCTTCTAATGAGAGGTATCAATTTACAATTCTTACTTCTGAGGTTTTGTTGTTACTTTCTACTTGGTAGCTGGAATAACAGGTGATGGTTTCATAATGAACAAGCTGAAGCAGGAGGATCACTTTCTGTATGACCTATCCCAGTAGGTCTGATACGAAGGTCACTGCAAGGGCTAGTAGTAGTTTCCTACTACTCTTCTCTCTATAGGAGAGTTGCAGTGAGTGAAACGGGCAAAGGAGAAGGTCAAAGGGTAGGGCGTTGATGGACAAGGTGATGCAAAGCTTTGGGGTGACTGTGGCTGAACAGGGGGGTTGAGATGTCAGAGCAGTGGCAGCAGGCAAGCAGCAGAAACGCCAGACAAGGATCTAGGGAATCTGGAGGGGAAACTGCGCTTGGGAAAGGCGGAAGGAAGAACACTTGATGCAAGGCTGCTGCCCTGTTCATGCTGCCATGACTCAGAGTTCAGGCGAGGAGGCAAAGGAGAGAGAAGTAAGATGAAATGAGAGGTGAAAAGAGCAGTTGGCCACAGGTCTGAGAGTGGTGACCAAGAGCCTTCAGGATGATGGGGTGTCCAGCTGTCAGCGTTTGGCAGAGGGCTGGAGGAGCAGGGGGCAACAGCTGTCTTCCCACCGCCCAGGTCATGGACAGCCTGAGTGAGGGGAGCTTGGCAGGAGGAGAAGAAACTAGTTCTGTTTTCCCTTATAGTTGGGCAAATTTTAAGTGGAGATGTGATGGGGGGCTGTTACGAAGCAAATAACTGCAGTAAGTTGTCATTGTAATCCAAGCACTGCCTTCAGAGAGAAAGGAAGGAAGCGTGTAGGAATAGAATGGAAGTGGAGTGGGTTAACAAAGAAGGGCTGAGAGCGGGGAGGACTGGGGTGATGAATCCTGATACAGGAGTGCGAGGAGGCTTGGCATAACCTGAAGTTGTGCACACAGAAGGGAGAAGGACAAGATGAGAAGGAGCGCTACATAGCACACATTTTGGAAGTGTGAGACAGAAAGTCTAGACAAGGAAGTATGTTGCAGGCCTAAAATTAACCAAAGTTAAAAAGACGATTTTTTTGGTGACAGTGATGTAAGTTCTCAGAAGGAGATAACGGAAGAAACTCCAATTTCAGAATTTGCCCTGGGTGTGACTAAGACTAAATTGAGGAGCGTAGCAGACCATCTTCCCTTTCTGACAAGCAGTGACGTTTGTTACGGTGCCGGATGTTTATTCTTCCTGGCTTTGTAAAATACACTGATGTCTCTTAATCATTTTCTTTCCCAAATTATGTGTGTGTTTTTTCTAATTCTCTAATTTTGAAATGCAATGCATTTATAAAAGTTTGCATTCTAGTGCGGGTAACCTTTGGATAGCTTTTTGCCTGCAAGTACCCTTCTTCTTTTACTAGAGGAGACAAAAGGCTTGGCATGTTCAGCTTAGTAAATGCAGCCGACGGACGGTATGGTGGTTCTCCAAGTACGTGTCGGGGAGAAGTGTATAATGTATAGGGCAGGGGTGACAAAAGATCAAACGGATGCAAATTGGCTCCGTGTTAATTTAGCTGGAAACAAAAAGTATATATATATATTTTTCTTTTCTTTTCCTTTTGTTTTAATCCAAAAGGAGGGTTTTGTTTTAACCCGAAAGGATTCTGTGAGTGGGATCCCAGAAGGATGGAAATGTCAAGATACTGAGCTGCTTCTGCTGGTGGAGCTTGGAGTTGGGTACTGTGTGTTGGAGTTGCACATAGCTGCAGGATTATGGTGGCCTTTCTGGTGCTGTTCCAGCTGGCGGGTTTTTTCTTTGAAACTGTGCTTTTTGTTTGGTTGATTAGTTTGCATTAATTACTTTGAGGTATGAGAAATATTTGAATGTATAACAGGAAATATTCTCTGAATGTACTTATATAAATAGTTGTATGCATTGAATTATTCTAGTAAGTATTTAGTGGTACACTTTTCTTTCATGGTATAAGACACCCAATATTCACAGTAGTGTTTTGGCAAACGTACCCTTTCTCTCTTTAGCACACATGCTCTGCTAAGAAAAAATTCTATGCAGGAACTGAATTAATTATGGTATTATTTCAATACCATAACAGTAAAAAGGATAATATTAAGCTCTTACATTACGTTTTACAACACATGCTTTCAAAAGTGCATGTAGATGTGCACGTGCAGTGTACATGCAATAATGTACGTCTTCCTGTTTTTATATCTTTCCAGGTATATGTGGAATTTGATGACCTTGAATGGGAAAAGCGAGAATGGGTTAAAGTTTATGAAGATTTTGCAACCTTCTTGGTGGAGTACCAGCTGGTCTGGGCGAAAAGAAAGGACCCAAGCCAGACTCAGGGATCAAAGATCAAACAAATTCAATGGCCTGCATTGGTAAGACACTTGCGCAATCCTGTTTACTAAATGATTTTAATCTCTGTAATGCTATCCTCCTTGGGAAACTGTCTAGTTTACTTTGGTTACGATGGTGGTGGAAAGAGGTGAGCATGGAGGGGGAAGAGAGTTTAAAAAAAAAAAAAAAAGGATAAGAAGATATTAATAAATCATGCTTGGGTTGAAAGGGGTGGGTGTGATATGTGATAAGTCATTCATTTTTGGATTGACTTAGAGCATGGCAAAACTAGACTGAGTGACATAGTAGAACTATTGTCGCTTTGAGTAGTCAAAGCATTTTATAAATATTAACTTAGTAGCTGGCAACGTATGATCTGTTCTGTGGAAGATTGAAACTGAGGTGCAGAATAAAACCTTAAACAAAACCCACCTTTTTTGTGGGAGCTGAATTTGGGTCCAAGTTCAGAAAGGTGAGAAAAGTGAAAAAAGATCGATAAAGTGACAACTGCTTTCCTGGCTTATGAGGTGATACTTGTGACTCTTCCTCTCCCTGGATCAATGCCCAAATATAAAGCTGCTGAGAGAATTGCTAGGAGGTTGTTTGTTTTTGACACACCTTTAGGTAGACCTGATGAATATCAAGAATCTGATGAGATAATCTGTTGAGGAATGACTGTGTATTCCTTTTTTTTTGCTCCAAAAAAAATTGTAGTGCTGTCAAAGTCTTTATAAGATCAGTAGATACGAGACTTCAGGAACCTGTTGGTATTTTTCCACTGTAGAGGTTTGGGAAAGATTACTGAAATTGTCAGATAAAAAGGAAGCTTCCCCAGGTTTGTCAAAATGGTGAGGAGAACGGGAGAAGTGTTAGCTGTATTTGACATGAAGTTCAGTATCTGTAACTTCAGTCCTGGGTTTTTCTAAATTTGTTGTTGTAATGGATTTAGATATTTTTTTCTCTGGATCTTAGCTGTGTCTCTGTGCTTCATTTAAGTATTCCCTTCATGCTCTTGTCTATGAGGACTTTCTAAAAGATACGTATATTTCTCTGGAGCTGTGGCTTAGAACCACCATTCTGCATGTCATGAGGCAAGATGTTCAGGGAAGGTTGGTGGTAGCAGAGATGCATAAATAGTTCAGGGTGGGACTTTTTTCTCCTAATATTCCTGCTTGACTCATTTATTATGTTTGTGTTAATGTGTGAAATGATAATGTTTTGTATGTACAGGCTCTTTCACGTACTTGCTTGCACAGGCAAATACTCTGTTTTAAGTTATTAAATGCTCAAGCAAGAATTTTTAGTTTTAGAGTCGTGTCACTTGCTCTTTGAAACTACCCATGTCTCCTTGATTGAGATCAGTATTTTAAAATCTGCTAGCAAGCTAGAATTTGTTATCTATGTACTTTGTTACTTTACATCCACGTCTTGTTTTTACATTTCAAAAAGAGATTGAAATCATACAGTCCAAAGTGGGGCTCAAGCAGCTTGTTAGGTCGCAGTTTCCAGATGCTAAAGAAGACAGGGTCTCAGCATTTGTGCCTGGCCTGTTTGCAATTGTTCTAACAATTGTTTTCTGAGTCAAACCCTCTGGTCATCCATCCCCATTCCAGAAAACCCATGTTTGAGGGAAAGTGCAGATACAGAATATTAACTCATATTGGAGCAGATGCCTTCCATAGAGACCTCCTGGAGCTCTGCTCCCTGTCAAGAGCATGCCAGGCCTCTGGGAGGCCTGAAATCTGGGAGGGTGCCCAGATTGCCATCCTAATTCTGTTGCTTCCAGATTATCTGAACACTCTGTTGTAGCGAAGTGGGTGACTTCTATAAAGGGGCATTTTTTTATTAAGTCAGAAGAAAGCTTAAAAAAAAAAAAAAAAAGAGAAGTAATGGAAAAAGTACTAAAAATGTTGATTGCTAACAGCACTTCCATGTGAAGTCCTCAGTGTGGATGTGACAGTGCATGTTTTCTGGAAGTTGAGTCCCGGCATAGTTACTTGTTGGGAATTGGCATACAGGGCCTGGACATGTGCCCGTGGAACAATTGTTTGATCTGAGCTTGCCGTAAGCAACCAGGAGTAGGCCTTAGAAAATCTCATGGCCTGCTGTAGCTGAGCAAACCAAGCTACCAGGGTAACTATGAGAAGCTCCCACAGCAATGACTCCCGCATCGCCCAATTAAGGAATTCAGAAAAATATTGTTACCAGCAGCTGGCCTCAAGGACAAGGTCTATGTGACCGCTAATCACAAGGGGGTTGTTTTCTTGCAGGTGGGGTTGTTTTCTTGTAGTTGTTTGTCTGAGTGCTTTTGACCAATAATCTTGTGTGAAACACTGTCTGCCCCTGTTAAGTTCACTATAAAAGTTAGGCTATTCAGGCAATAAAATGGAGCATGATCTGACTCTACTGGTGTCTGTCGTGCTTTCGGCCATGCTTCCTGCAACAGTTACTGAATGAGAAGTCTCAACCTTGCTCACGCATGCAACCATACTGGAAAGTCATTCATGTATTTGATAATCCTGTAATCTTATACTTTATTTTGGATGCAGTATATGTGCGGCAAAGTAATATCTGTGTGTATCTTACGTAGTATTTTCTACATCATCTTTGCCTTATTAATGAATGGAAAGTGCTTGTTTATTTAGATGCTAATCACCTTTTGTTTTGCTCTTCTTTGATCAACATATTTTGTACTTACTGCGTGGTGTTCAAACCTGATCAGAAGACAAGGTCTGTAATTTCCTGTGGGTTTTTCTGGGGGCAATCATCACCTTTCAATTACTGATTTCTTTTAGTATTCATTGCGTGATGCAATATAAAGAGCACTTCATAGATGAAATTGCTAGAATGCAGCTTAGTCACAACACGTCCTAGTTGGGATGCCTGAGGTGCATCTGTTAGTGAGAGCACAGCTTCTGCTGACCTTGTCTGGCTGTGCTCTTAAGATTATATTCCTTTCTGCCAGGTACTGAGAAAGAAAGGAAATGAGAAGTATCACCTCTTCTGCCTTGTTTAGAAACTGTAACATAGGCAGGGATAGATTCTCCGGAGTTCAGTTTCTTTCACTATGAGTTTATCCTTTCTCTTGGTTGGGTTCCTGCCTCGTTCACTCTAGAGGTGGCGAATTGACAGCAAATGAGCCTAGAGTCCCACTGGCATCAACGTGCTTCGTCGTGTTGGGGTCACTGACAACGTTGACTAGATACCTGTGAAAACCTGTGTGCAAAGGAAAGGAGGTGTAAGGCCTCGGCCTGTTCATGCCTTAATCAAATGCTTTTCCTTGTGAAGATAAATCTTCTGGACAGATTGGAGAAGAACTTCTTGGCTGCCTAGCTGACTGCTGTCACTGCAAGCCACCCTGCAGGGTGGCTTCTGGAGCTAGTGACAGAGGTGAGTGCTCACAGCACAGTGTGTGAATGCTCACACAAATGAAGTTTTAATGGCAGTGGCTCATAAATAGCTTTACAGGAATGTAGGCAGCATTAGCCACAGCGTTTCTGAGTTCAACCCATGCTCAGCTTGCTGGGTGCCATACAACCACAGAAGAAAGGATTATCCCTATCTTAGGGAGCTTACAGGCAATATAACAAACAAAAGTCAGTGCAGGTAAAGAGAGAAGCATAAAGACACAGTGATGACAAATGATTTCAGCCTAGAAATTAGGGAGAAGTATTGCAAGTAACTACTGGAGATGCTCTACAGATGTCAGTGCAGAAGAAAACTTCTCTGCCAACAGGGTAGCATGGGGAAGAAAGTACAGATTTTGAAAATTTAGCAAGTGAGTAGTAGAAGTGTGTCTTTCCACATTAAAGGATTAAGAAAAGTAGCCTGTATAACGTGTTGAAATTGAAGGCATCAGCTTAGCTTGGTAAACAAGGGTGCTACAAATAAATGATACAAAAAAAAATGACAGGCTCAAAGTGATGGGCTAGGAGAATTGCTAATACTTTATAAATGAGGCAAAATTGCTTTTGAATTCTTCAGAAGACTACTTTGAAGCAACTGAGATTATATTTTTTTTCATCTGTGGGTGGAAAAGAAGAATTGTATTTTAGGGTGATTAATTTCTTCTCCCTGGTTTAGAAATAGTCTGGGTATTAGGATGTTACAGATGCATGATGAAGTCACGCCTATGATACAGTTCAGTCTGAAGGCTTGAGTGCGATGGTGTCTCCTTAGCAGCCAACGAGGGAGACAGAAGTCAGTGTGTGGGCAGGGTGACAACGTGGAACCAAGGTATTAATATGGACCAAACAGGATGCTTTTGTGAGCTGTCAATTTTAATTTAATTATTCACTCTTCACCTGAACATAAAAATATCTAGAAATAAAGTGTAGAGGGAAAAAAGTGGGAATTAAGGACAGAAGCCACAAGAGATTTTTAGAGAATGGTAAAATAACGTGGAAGACCGGTTTAAGGTGATAGGCTACCTGGGGGAGCACACCAAGGTGGAAAACTAAGCTGTAGGTTCTTTTTAACAGCATCAACTTTGTATTCAAGGAATAGGAAGGACTGGACTGATTTTTTTTTTTTTTCAAATGATTTTATTTAGGAAGAGTATTGGAAACTTAATAACGTGCAGAAATTAAAGTTTATCTTTGAAGGTCTACAGATAGAAACGAAAGACATTTTAGGCATCCATCTTAAAGGACGTGTTCTATCATCTTAGAAAGAAAATAAGGGAAGAAGGGTAATTGAAAAAGTAATTAAGATTAAATGAGTTTAAGATGGATAGATTATGGTAGTTTTTTTGAGAAAAAGGAGCCAGGAGAGTGCAAGAAGCTGCAAAGAAAAGGATTGGAATTGGAGGCAAGGGAAAGTGAATGCACTGAATGGCAGAACATGGGAGAAACTGCTGCACTTGCAGCAAGAAAGGAAGAGACTTCTGTAGAAAAGGAGAAGAAAAAGTATTTTTCTTTTGGCCATTTCCTTTTGGAAGAAACTGGCAGTCTTCTGTGGGGTAGAAGCCAGAAGAAGGAGGGAATGATTTGTCAGAGTCAAATTCAGTGAGAAGTGGGATGGGGGAATGGTTCATTTAGCTGGAGGGACAGAGCTGGGTACCTGGGGCGGTTACGTACAGGCACAGGTGGTCGTCGGTGTCTTTGCGTGTTTTGCTGAGTACGGCTTGTTTTGTGAAGTGCATGGTGCCTGTTATAGCTATAAATAAAACAGTGCTGTCTCCAGAGTTTACTTGTGGATTCAGTATAAGCTCATGTATAATAAATCAGAAGAATCCACACTAATTCTCTAATGGTTTGAATGTGGAGACTGAGCTTCGCCAGCTTTACAGCCCTCACCTTGTCAAACCGAGAGGTTTGCACTATGGTCTCAGCTAGTACGAAGTCCTGCAGTAACTCCATCACTTCCAGTTCCAGGGCTGGCATACAGCAAGAACCAGTTCTCCTCCAGTGGTGTATTTCTGAAGAACATATATATATTTTAAAACTAAAATGTGTTTAATGAGGAGACCCTGAATATGCTCATTGCCTAAGGAAGGATGGCTTTAGGAGCAACTCAATTCTCCAGCCTACCAGAAAGTGTATGTGTGCTTGCCTGACTTTTTCTTGGAACAAGTGAAGTCATTGCTAAACCAGTGGCTTGGGAACAGCCTTTCCTGGGACTCTGCCCAGGGCTCTGTGAGAATACAGAGCTTTAGCCAGGCTTGGGACAAAACCAGGGACAAAGAGTGGTTCTTCACTGGTGCTCAGTAACTCTTGCAGGGTGGGAACCCACAGCTGATTTACAGTGAACAGTGCCAGTGGCACCTGTGGGACCATGGGCCTTGGGTCTGACCATCATGCAAATGAGGAGGTCGTCCTGCAGAAGGAGATTTGTTCTGGGTGCTAGAGGATGCATTTGTTCTGATTAGATGTGAACAAATCCACGTGTTCACGTGCTGACTAACTGCTACAGTACTTGGTGGCAAAATGTAAGTTAGGTTTGTGGACGTGTTGAGGATAAACTCGTCCTCTGACTTTATATAGCCTTTTCCACCTCCCTCTTCTCCCTTCATCCTAGCTGTCACTTGCAGAACCCTTTTGCTCGAGAAAAAGTTGTGCTTGAGAAAAAACTTTGCACAACTTTTTCAGTCCCTCAAAAAATTGTTTTATTTAATGCCTTGATGGCCTAATTTTAATGTTTTTAGCAAACTTCTTTTACATGTTGGTCCCATGAATCAGACTGAAGCCTTTCAAAGTAAGGAGTTGATTTAGATACTGCTAACTTGCCCCCCTGCATGCTCACTCATTTCACTGTGGCCTCTTCTCTTCCCTCTGCACAATGAAAAATACAGTATACGTGGGTAGATACTGCAATTAAATCAGTAGACGTTCAAAATATGCTAGCAGTAAGAGAGAATAAATTCACAAAAGGGATTACTATGTATGTGGAAGGTAAGGAAGAGAGAAAACTCTGTCTCCAGAGTTGTGTGAATTTTTTAAATAAATATCAAAAAACCGTAAGGATTTCTCAAATTTGAGGGCAGGAAATACTTCCAGGGGAGCCAGGGAAAAACTGCAAGTGGATTTTTTCAGCTTCCCTATTCCCTGTGTCTGAATTTCATTGCTTGTAGCCCTTGCAAATCTGGGATTATGACGACACATATACAGGAGAGGAGAAAATGCTTGGAAACTGTCAGCTTCTTAGGAGAGATTTAGGACAGTTAGAGTTTGGGGAAGAGAAAATTTAAGTAACTGACTCAGCAGAGCATAAGTGACCTGATTTTTGCTGCATTGTGAAAGACAGTAACATGCAGAAACAGCACTTGGAGATGGTTCAAAGATTATTTTGCTGGAGTGTGCGTTGCTGTAATGTTCCCACACAACATCAGCGTCTCAAGCAGTACCACAGCCCGCCTGTGTACTTTGGCACTTGTTCTTTTAAACTACTGCTTACTGAGAGCCAGTGCTCTCCACACAGGCTTCTAAGCAGAGGCCATTACCTTCCCAGGACATGCCCCAAACGAGCAGCAATAAGCTGAGATCTGTCTCCCCAGATGCTCCGTTGTGAAATACGGGTGTTGTCCTACGGCTTCCCACTCGGGAGAAGAGCGCCGGAGCAGAAAGCCACGCTGGAGGGAGGGGTTGTACATGGTGGCCCTCCTGCTTCTTGCTCACTTTACGCTGCTGCAAACAATTGTTTGTTCCCAAGTTCTGTCTGAAGGTGTTGCCTAACAGCAAGCTTGTGCTTTTTGGTAGTGGTGGTGTTTTACTGGATCGCTAAATTTGAACTCTTAAGTAATGAAGACTGCTTTTGGACAGGATTTAGTTTTCTGAAAGCATGCTTCCATGCATAAAATATGTAGGCTGTGTTTTGTAATGAAATTCTATGCAGTGAATTGTTTTTTAATGTCAAATTCATTCCAGAAGAGTGCTGGAATTCCAAATAAAACAGCGTGTGTGGTGGTCTTTTAGTTTGTTTTGTTTGCGTGTTTTTAAAAAAATGTTAGCCTTAAGGTAACGGCACCCCAAGTCACTTTGATCACAGGGGCCTGGGAGTTGCCATTTTGGCAATTCCTCTAGAGAAAGCTTCTTTAGTATGTCACAGCATCCTGGAGATCTCTATCGTTCGGATTGCTTCCTGCAGGTAAAGCATTTCATTTTGTTCTCCAAGGATTACACAGAATAACTCGATATTGTTTATCACCCTTCAACTGTAACATTAAGCAGTGCTCCCAGTTGACTGCGCTGCTGTCACTTGCACCTGTTCAAAAGACGGCAATGAAATAGTGCTGGTACTTCACGTATATTCCAATAAAAAGTACAAATGGAGTCTTATGAGGTTCCATCTTCAAACTGGGCAGTGCAGGTTGCAGTAGCAGAGCAGCCACGGTTGCAGGAAGCTC
This sequence comes from Anas acuta, assembly GCF_963932015.1. Lineage (NCBI taxonomy): Eukaryota > Metazoa > Chordata > Aves > Anseriformes > Anatidae > Anas > Anas acuta. The sequence goes on from NC_088985.1 coordinate 6,838,302, forward strand.
AGTGCAGGATACCTGCATGCATATTGATTTTGTATCTGGTGCTAAAACCTATATTGCGGTGGTTATACTGCTGGTGAAATCCCAGTTAGCTGGCTCAAAGTTAGCTTCATCAGATCTGAAACCCAGAAGCTATGCTGGAGCCTCTGGGATGGGCTGGGAAGTCAGTCTTTGATTTTTCATAGCATTTATGAGAACGGATTTTCCATTTGTGCTGAAGGAAACAAGTGACTTTTTAGCTCTGTCGATCATCTGAACTCCTTGGAACTAGAAGCATCAGCTCAACTTTGGAGATGCAGTAGTGAGAGAATACAGGGCACATGGGCACTGCTGGCTGTTCCAGCACAGTGTTTTGGAAATCCAACTTTACTTTTTTGGAGGAATAATTGAATGCTTGCAGTGCCTTTTGTGCATCTCCATCGATCTGGTCACTCAGTCTGTTTGTTGCTGCTTATATAAATGGTAACTTACAGATATTATAAAAGTATAAGTTATGTATTATATGTCATATATGTATATGTTTTTATATATGTGTATATAGAAACACACACGTATATAAATAATAATAAAGTCTCTGCCCCATACCTGTTGAGAAGGCTGTACAGCGAGGGAAGGATGTCAGCATGGTACTTGTCCTTCGTCCAAATGGTGGCTGCCCAGGATGAGCAAAGCTGTGCCAGAAGACTTCCATCGACAAGCAACTGCTTGGTGTTTTTCTTGTGATAGCGGGGAGGAGCAGCTGGGTTTTACACCTGTCAAATCCACTTGGCAGCTAATTTTGAAAGCCACCCACTGTTAAAATCTCCACTGCTGCTTCTGTGCATTAATGACTTGTCAGCTGTGCAGTACTGAAGCACTGCTCTCTTCATGCTGACTTGAGTAAGATGACTTATGGAAGGCATAATTAGAGTTTTATGAGTTTCTTTTTCTCCTTTCCCAGAATTTCAGCAGCTTCTGCTGGGTTTTGTTGTGAATCCCATGATGTGCTGTCTCAATATCTGCATTCACTGTATAGCAGCATGGAAAACCCACCCAAAATGCAAAGTGCATTTTCTGAAAAATTACTGCTGTAGTTTGTCCATCACTATTTGGATACATATGGCCATGTGCAAATAGTCTGTTCTATTGTAGCTGAGATGTGTGAGCTGCCGGGTAAAATCAGTGTCTGGATGAAGTCAAAATGTTACAGTCAGGGCCATTTCACTAGGCTAGGTTAAAAGTTCTTCATTGTGCAAAGTGCCAAGAATCTGAAGGAAGCTTTTTGACCACCTGATTATTGGTTATTAGCACAGAAACAAGGCAACCATTTCCTCTGAGGCTATCTTTTCTGCAGACTCCATATGGCATTTTTGTCATGTTATAATTGTATCACCGTATTTCAGCTTCTCGGTCCACCCTAGAACCAGTACTCACGAAACAATATTCTCTTGATTTCTGGGAATTTCCATAGCACTTTTTTTTTTTTTTTAAACTTTATGTTTTTTACAGAAGTAGCAACAGGAGTTCTTGCTGTGTAAGATACTTCATGATTTTGAAGAACCAAGTTAAGTGCTGGTGGAGGATTTTGTATTGCTTGGTTGAAGAGAATTGACAACGTGGGTTGTGGAAGACTTTGGCGCTTTGAGACCTTCTGGTGTTGAAAAAGGATGTTATTTGGGGAAAACAAGAAAATTGAATTGAAAGGATAGTTACATCACTTCATGGAGTTAATATGTTTCTTGGGTTGCTGGTATGTTGTTGGAAGGAAAGGTTTGACCTCTGTGATTTTGACAGAGCCTGGAAAAATCTCACCCTGCTGCCCAGAACTGAAGCTCACTAATGCAATGGTAGTCATTTTTAAGTGATGCTGCTCCATAAACAGGTTAAAAACATCATCATCAATGAACTAACTTTCAGTTCAATCTGCTACAGGTGTGGTTTTGCAATGAATTTAGCCTATCTCTCACTGCTGAAAGAGGGACGGTGCTACTACTGCCGCTTTTCTGTACTTCTGCTAAAAAAGACAAAACAAAAACACCAAGTGCTTGTGAGGTAGGCAGGGATGTATGTGAAAATGAGGTCCTGTTGTTTATTACTGTTACATGTTGTCTGTATTTGAATCATATTGATCATTTTTACTTTATTATATTTTGATTTTATTGTGCCATTCTGTGCTCTTAGGGCTCTGCAGCTGAAAAAAGCTTTTACAACAAGAGATCTCAGCTAGCTGCCATTAACAGGAACTTCTCTGCTGGCAGATGTTGCAGGCTTTCAGTTACATTAAAACAGATTACATCCAGTGCTTGCAGCAAAAGGCAGTCTTAATTTCTTCTTTGTCATAGACGCTAAAACATTGTAAATGGCTTCTCTGTGATGAATTTATCATGAACGATCTGTGTTTTCTTCATCGTATGTGACAGGTTCTTTTGAACCACAAAAAGACAAATTCTCCACAGTAACCTCAAATACTGTGTAAGTTGTTCCGGCAATAACTTGATGATGTACATCTGCTATTATTTTTAATTTATACTAGCTCGTGGAAAAGGCTGAACACAGGAAAGTAGTTCAGGAAGGGCCTGCCAGCTAGCATGAGGATGCTAGCTGGGATAGGATTGGTGATTTACAACTTTCGCGCCTACAGTTTCAGGTAACTTCATTTTTTGACGAGGTGACTCGTTCTTATCTTGTGAAAGCCAAGCTGTAAGTAGTAAAACCAGAATGTTCTCTGTGCCTGGTTTCATTGTCGTAACAGCAGTCTCCAGAGGTGCTTGCCTGTTCCCTACAGGTGTGTGTCTATAGGGAAATATGTGACTGCCTGAACTCTGTGTTGCAGTTGATAGGGATTTCATCAGTGCTTGGGAAGCCCTTTTTGGGTTTGGTGGGTTTGCACGTGTCCCAGTTGGACTGGAGGAGCAGAAGCTGTAGTTGTGCACAGGTCAGTCCACTTGTGCTGAGGAGGAGTTAGCAGTTGATTAGGCCATCGCCACCGGCTAATTGGAGTTATGAGGGAGTATTAATGGGGAGAGGAGGGTGGAGGAGGAAGCTGCTGAAGGCAGACTTGTTTCTTCTGAGCAGATTTTTTTTTTTCTTTCTTTCAATAGAAGAAGAAAAAGGTTTTTACTTTGTGCCCTATCCAGTCACCTGTAATGGGTTCAAGGTCCGTTTTCTCTGTGAGCACACTAGAGGCTGGGGCCAGGAGCGTATTGTTTTACCACTTCCTTTCTCGTGCCCTCAGATTAACAGCCTTCCAGCCCTGGGCCAAATCAGGAAGTTGAGTCAAGGGCTACACATGGTAAATACACTTTCTATGACTCCTTAAAAGAAAACACACAGAGTTAAACTGAAGGTGTTTGCATTTTTCTTCAGAATGTGTCCCCTACAAGGGTATAGTGTCTGTCCTAAGCAAATGAAGAACAATGCTGAAACCATTTAATTTCTCTAAGACCCATTAGGTATTGTGAAACAGCCACTCTGTCATATCTGTGGTTTTATAACACTTCTGCCTTTCTACCTTCTTCGACAAGGAATGTCCATGTAAACTAGGACAGAACATAAAATCAAATGTTGTATATCTTTCTGTCATATCCGCTCTTAGTTGCAATAAAGCATAGGGGTTGCTTTTACAATAGTTATTGGTAACTATATAAGTTACTTTATCTTAAATTTTTAGCATGCATTGCAGGTTTAAAGAGCCATTACATAAAGCAACATCTTTAATACCTGCAAGGAAATCAATGTAATGCTAAGAACTGTCAGTGTAGAGCTATATAAAGCCTTTAGGAACCAAAACAATTCCAGAAAAATATTCATTAGAATGACTTTATAAGCAATCAAAATAGTCCATTAGTCTCAGGTTCAGATTCTTTTATTCCATTGATTAGGGAATGGGCCTTTGTTTGAAAATAATATCCTTTAGCAGTAATTAATATTTTACTAGAGAAACATGGCTGACCTCAACTCACCCTGAGTGAGCCTGACTTCTTGTTTACAAATAGGTGAATTATTAATGTGAATAAAGATATAGTGTTTATTTTTTGTCTACTGACTGTCATAGGGTCTACACCAGTCATGGGCAGAAAAAAGTATTTTATTAATCTTTTTGGTCTTTTATTAGCTGCTTTTGTCCTCCATTTTGATTTCTTTATGAAAGAGATTTGGTCTATTAGTTAAACAATTGTCAGAAACTTACATGAAACCTCTCAATATTCAATTTTTGAACAGAATTATTTAAGAAAAGAAACGAACCATTCTTATGTATAATGCAAGATTTTTCATCATTCTGAAAAACTCTTGAACAAGTATTTTAATTTGAAATTTCTCATTGGTTCTGAGACTAAGTCATTGGGTAAGTACCTTGTTTCTCTTTTAAAAAAAAAGATGCACAATTATATTTCTTTTTGTGGCTTCAGTATTAGATGGCTTTGAAAAATTCTTACGTATTTCAGTGAAGGGCTTTGCTGGGTTTTTAAATGCATATATTGAATTGGTACAAACTGTATTAGTGCCATCACAATAGGAATACAATACTGTTTTGTAGAGCTGACTGAATAGATGCCTTTTGGAATCACTGAAACACTTGGCTGAATCCTGAAATGAGCCCAATAGTACTTATTATAGTTGGTTGATGAATTTAGCTATTTTGAAAGTATAATAATAAAGCTATGTATTTACATGAATACAACCAAAATCCATTAATGTGCTTTATAGAGTTTTTTTTTCACATTAATTTTGCATTTATGAGTGTAAGAATCTTTTCAGAGAACAACATTTGAGTGCAGTTTGGTATATTTGGCTGGAGTAGGCTGTATTTTTCTCTAACCAGCTACCTAGTGACTCTGTTACCAAGCTAGTGTGTTGGTTTTTCTATTCATCCAGGTATGGTTTACTTACAGTACCTTTACTATTTTAAACTACAATAGTTTTATTACCCATCATGCTTAAATACTCCAAATGATTCATAAAACACTTAAAAAAAAATTTGCTTTTAAATTTACAGCAGGCTTTCTTTTCACGTCATTATCAGAACTACTGCTAAAATGCCAGGATAAATCTTTGTAGCTTACAGAAAGGACAGTTTGAAGATGTATCAAAATACATTCATTCCCTTTAAGAAACCTTTTTAATAATGGATTGTGTACATGAAGATGTCTCAGTACCTCTGTAAACAGCGGCTACAGATTTGGTAGCATCAGATCCTTACTAAATTTTGAGGCATAATACTAATAGCTTTAGTCCTGAAGACTTGGGCAGCACCTTCAGCTTTCAGAGTGTATCCTTCAGATGTAGATTTCTTAGGACAGGCCTAATCAATACTCTTTTAATTTTGGGACAATAAACATTTTTTTTTTAATTTCAGAACTGGTAAAGAATTCTCTTTTTATCTCTTATTGGTAAGTGAAGCAGCAGGTATTTGAGTGTGGTCATCTGTTAAGATTCACGGTGCAATTAATTCCTATGTGGAAATTGAGTAATATTTGTGGCCATTTACCGAAGATTGTGGAGGAATTGCATTGTCAGGGTAATCTTATGGAATGTTGTTGTGCTGGAAATAATATAAAAATAAAATGGAATCATTGTGCATTTATTTTATCAAGTACTTAAATCCGTGTAGATGTGTTTCTACTTTCTAGTAAGATAATAGCTCCTGTCCTGTGGCAAAAACATTATGGAGTTGAGATTGCATCAGCATTTGTTTGTAGCAAACAATAACGTTCCAGACATCACCTAGAAAGACTTGTATGAACCTCAGCTAAGTGCCGTTGAGTTTGCTGGTGAAGCTGGCAGCAGACAGCAGTAATATCTGAGTAGGCAGGGCTGGTGTGGTCCTAGCAGAATGTGTTTGGCTTGATTTGCAGGTGAAGGGATTGTAGATGATTAAGTCTGACCAGTATGTGCAGCTTGTAAAGAACCTGCTGTGAATTTTTCTTCGCTTCTTTTCATCCTCTTCCAAAAGGTAGAAATGCAGATCTGTTGTCTTTCTGAATGTGCAGCGATTCAGGCTTCTTTTGGACATGCTTAGTCTCAGACGAGCTTTTCATAGAGAAGAAAACAAATTTTCATAGAGAAGAAAACAATATTTACATATTTTCAAATGCTTCCTTACTAACAGTTTTGATTTTCTTCCTGTTTTATATATATCCTCTATATTGGCAGTTGATCTGTGTATATAAGCGCTGTGGTATTCATATTACTTGAAGATGAAGCTTACAGTTGTGCTTGATGGCATTCTTAATTGATCATATGTTTTTTCTACAATGAGCTATTTTCCTTTGTTACTATCAAAATACCCAGTGAACTGTGATTAATCATATTTTGGCACAGGGCTCTGAAATGACTGCCACTGCCGTAGAATGTCGATTTCGACATCTTTGGCTGCTGCAATTGCACAATATTTTAACGATAGACGTACTTGGAGTTCCTTCAATACAAATGACATTATTGGCACATACAACGTTGTATACTAGATTATTTATTAGAATAACCACTGTACCTTTTATTGGGCTTTTAAAAGTCTCCTCCGAATATCTAAAACAAGCTTGTTTTTGAAGAGGCAAAGTGACCGATGTCATCTCTTTAAACTTGACAAATGCAAAATGAACGCACGAAGTATAACTGAAAGCAGAAAGGACAACTGTTCCAAGTGTCCAGACAGGGAAGGTTAGCTCTGTTGGCTGTCATTTCACTGCCATATCTGTCTGCCTTTTTGTAATGTGGTGTAGGACACCCTTAGCTACCAAGAGAATTAGTAGAACTTGAAGTGATTACAGGTTCTGCCAGCTTATTTTTTTTTTTTTTTTTTGTCACCCCTGTTATGCAGAGGTTTCTGTTTGTGTTGTTTTAAGCAAATTTTGGATAGCACAGGAGACAGTGACCTTTTTCCTCCTGCTGCAAATAGGATTCAAGACATTTCCCTTGATATATTCATGGCATTTTAACATATGCTTTAGCTAATGTATTCGCAATGTGGCACTGATTTCTTGTTTTGTTTGCTTTTTGGTTTTGTTGTTTAAAAAAAGTACAGGTCTGTTAATCAGCTGTGGATGTTTTTGGCACAGTGAGGCTATGAAAGGTAGTCAATACTTCCCATTGGGAAATGTTTTCCTTTAGCATATATTGATGTTTTTTCACTGGTTTTGACCACGGTCTTAGCATATACTTCACGCATTTAAAGCGTCAACTATAGCCTGCTTTTCTAGTACAGTTTCAGTATAGTTCCTTAATGTAATGTAATCCAGATTTTTGCTAGTTGCCTTTAGAGATTCTCTGAAATGAACTGAAAGGTCTGTTTATTTTCATAAGTGAGAGATGAAGATGGGAGATAACAGGAAAGTCATTGCAAGATTTATAAAACACAATAAATTTTGAATACTGTTACGTTGGCCAGCAATAATATTTTGACTATAAAAAGTAAATGAAGAAAAACCAGTAACTGTTTGTATCAAATTTCTTATGGAAAATAACTTGTTAGGCCAAAGCAGATACTTGCTGCTCACTTGAAATCTTATTTTCAGCCATGGTACAAAACTGCGAAGAGCCAAAGAGTACTGCTAACCAAGTATGTAGGTAAAAACAGCAATTGTAATTTATCAGAAACTGAGGCTTACTTTCGCAGTTTTTATGCTAGGTATGAGAACATGGGTATAAACCACCCACAGATTAACTGTAATAAGTAAGGCTAATCAGTCTTCCATTTTTTGTTAAAGCGGGTGTGTCTTCACCCATCAGAGTAGCTGAGATAGGAAATAGTAATAAAAACGTGAACCATATGCAACACAATTTTCAGTCCTGTGTGTTTTCATCAGTTGTACTTCTTGGCCAGTGGCATTATCATCACGCTCTTCCAAGTCATTTATTCTGCACTGATTTTATGTTCTACAGTGCCTTGGGTGTCCTGTGTCATTGACTGTAGCTTGGATCTCCCGTCACTGAATCTTTCCCCACTCCCCCCTTCCTTGTTGGCTTTGATAGGCTCACCAGCCCGTGTTTCTGCCTCTCCTGCCTTGCAGACAAAATGTGTGCTCTCTGTTCTTTACGTCTTACTGCTCATTGACCTGTCTTGCAGGTTGGTCACCGTCTGAGGGACAAACTTGCAGGTGGGAGCTGTTGTGGAGCAGGGGAAATAAGATTGTTCCAGACTGCAGCGAGGCGATCAAACTCCTTAGCAAAATTTTCATCTTTATGCTCTACGTGGAGAAAGGCCAGACTTCTCGCCACATGAACGGGGACTCAGTAGTGCTCTGCCCTGAGATTAATGGGGAAGTTTGAGATCTGAGTCATTTCTCTACACTCATGCAAGCAATGATTTGCAGCCTGTCAGGAGTGTCAGGCTCAGCTTGCAACACGAAGGCTGGAAATGTAATTTTATTACTGAGCAGTCATTTTCTTGAGTAGTGTTGTGGCAAGACATGAGGTGGGCTGTCATTTCTTAGGATCCCTGGGTATGGGAATAGGGAAGGCTTTTTTGTCTTTTATCTTGGCTGATTTCCAGTTTTGATAAGATTTTAGCAATCATCAAAAAATTTGACTATGTTAATCTGTATCTTTTGTTTAGTGGGCTGGCTGCTCAGCTGGGAAAGAAGGATTCAGTCACTTCTCCTTTTGCCCCCAGGATGTGCTGCTTGTTTTGACCTAAGAGGCTCTGTCTCGCTGTTGGAAAGGAGATACCATCAGTAACGAGATAGGTGTGAAAGTGGTAGGATTGTCTGCTTGAACTGCTCGTATTTGATTCCAAGTTCTGACTGGTGCCTGCTTTAATTCTCTGCAGCTGTTTGATAAAACTGCAGGCAATATCAGGGCTTCTAGAGCTGCCAGAGGGGCTTGTGTTGGGATAGAGGTTGCTGGCAGGAAAGAGGGAATTGGGAATTCAGCAAAGGAATAAAAAGAAAAAAAAAGTGGGTGTGAAGGATATTGGGGAAGGAATGCAAACATGGCAGCGTAGTTGTGCTGTTTACCATTTTTTCTGGTTGCTTTGTTTTTTTCTCCTGTTGTTTCAGCATCAGCTTTTGTTCTTCTAGATTGAATCTATCTCATCAGACTCAGTCTCTAGGAATTGCCAGTAAACTTTCTTTTGCTACCTGCAGCCAGAATGAGGTATATGCTAACACACAGATTTTTCAGGCAAGTGACTGCCAGAATATAAGGTCATCATCTTCCAAATTCAGAGGACTGATGCAGAAGCTTACTGGTGTCAAAAGAGGGAGTCTTTGTGCTCACATCAAGGAGAGACTGAAGGTGGTTCAGTTGTGCTCCTTCACTGCAGCACGTAGATCCTACCTGCTGGATGAAGTACAGCTGGTGGTAGCTGTTGCCTCCATCTTACCTGTGAAAGGAGGATTATTGCTGCCACAGAAGATGGCTGATCAGAAGAGAATAGGGTCCAGAGGGTTTTTCCTTTCTCTCCACTGTGGCAGTATTGTCCTGCTGTCTATTTTGCTGTTCTCAGAGGAAAGGATGGGGGAGAGTCCCTCGCATTGATCCCAGGCGGGGTGCTGAATCAAGGAGTGGCTGCCGAGAGGAGCGTGCGTGTTTGTTTGCTGAGAGTCCCGGGTTAGCGGTGAGATGCCTGTACAGCCTCTGGCAGAGCTCTTGGAGGGCACACTGAGATCAGGTTGCTGCCCCTACTCTACCTCTGCCAAACAAAGACTGAGGAGCTGGGGTGGGCGCGGACAGAGCAGGGTTGTTCCACAAGTTCTTAACAACATCATCTAGGTTGGAGGGATCGCCGATCCCTTCTTTATGTATCTTTCACCTCCGACAAATGTGATGCTGTGGGGATACACTGTTCTGTTCCGTTCTCTTCTTCATCCTCAGCTGTCTTCCTCATTTTGGCAGGTCTTGTGCAAGGATTTGTTTCAGAAGACTGATGGCTGTAGGGAGCTCACATCAGCCGGATAGATTTTCCTCGCATAAGACAGAGAAGGCTTTTCATTCCTGGTAGTTCCTAGCCCTGTAGGGCCTGAAGAGTGGCTGCTCAACGTCTTAAGTTGTTTTAGAAGAGGCTAACATCTCTAAGGAAATGTAGAGGTGTGTAGTCTTGCAATGAATTTCTTCCTGTGGCCATAACAGATCACCAGTCCTGCGGACATTGCTTCTGAATCCATTGTATGCAATGTGGTTTGTGGGTAGAATGTGCTCTTTGAGGTCGGGTACAGAGACCTTGCACTCTGCCCCCTCAGGTTTGCTGGAGTTTTGTCTTAAAGCCGGGACTTCTTAACGCCTTTTCTCTAGTACCTTACAGGTTCCTCTTTAGCTTCAGGTCTTCCTGCTGAGTGCTCCCCTTGTGGGAGCTCTGGTTCCACAGTCTACTAAGAATTCAGGAGCCATAATAATAGTCTAGACAAAGCCAGAAAAAAAAAAAAAAAAAGCAGACATGACACGTAGACGCAACATGCCTGTGTGCCATTTGTTCCTTCTCTCTCGTTCCCGTTACAAATCCCCGGAGCCATTTGGTATTTACTCGGTGTCCCGGGTCCTCCATCCCCTCCTTCAGCTGGCTTCTCGTGGCTCCTTGTAGCTGCCCCTCGACTCTGGGGCTCCTTTGTTGATCAGCCTAGGGGCGGTGGAAGTAAAGCTTTGCATTTTCTGGGGAGTACAGACATGCTAGCACTGCATAGCCCTTCGGAGTAGTCTTCGCTACCTTCTGAGCACAGATTTTTTCAGTCATTCAGTTCAGTTCCTCTCCGTGGTTTCCTTTTCCCAGTTGAATAGCATGCTCGTGGGTTAGCAAGCCGCTCCACGGGGCGCAGGGTGCAGCTGCTCAGAAAGCCTTTTCTGAAATGACCGCATTTACATGAGGCAGCGTGCGTGCTCAGCTGCCTGACGGCTGCGGTCTCCCGGGCTGAGGCGCGGGCTGTTCCCAGGTCTGTGTGTGTGCCTCTGCTGCCGTTCTGCCGCCTGCCTGGTAAGAAAGCTGCCGCAGGGCCTCCGGCGGAGGGAAGTGGGTTGGGGCTGTGTGAGCAGTTCACCTTGCTGCACCTTGCTGCACCCAGGGCCCCGTGTGGCTGGGGTGCTGGCGGAGCCGCTCGCCCGCGGTGAGACAGGGCGTGATGGCGCTGGGTGCTCGGGTACCCCGCAGCGGGAGCTGACTCCTCGCAGCAGCCCACCCGGGCTTGTTGCTGCAATCCCCGGAGGGCTGTGCTCTGACGTGGAACAGGAACGAATTACGGCTCAGGGAGGAGGATTCGCTGCAGTTTCTGTGCGTTCAAGTATGACCACAGAGCCCGTCACAGTCCTGTGATGCTGAACGTGATGTTCAAGCCTCCTGGTCATGTTCAGTTCAAAGGAGGGAGGAGCAGTATTTGGTTGGCAGGGAATAAGTTACTCCACGAGTACAGAAGGCTGAGAAATACATCAGAAAAGTTAACAGGTTATTGTTTTTGAAGATATTTTTCCTCTATATTGACAGTTTCTCTACATGTTTTTGATTTCAAAAGCATGGTAAATGGATATTACAATATGCAGGCTGTCTTTATTTTACTGGGCTCTTACTCACTGTAAAAGTAGGAGGAGGCAGGAAAAAGCTCAGTAAGCTGCATACCAAAGTAGCATGATGACTTAACACGCTTTGAATTTATGGGGGAAATTTGTAGGGGAAGGGCTAAACAGATACTGATAGGTATACAGATATCTATGCAAATGTATGTATATTTTTCTTTTTTATCAAGCCGTGAAGATGCTGAAGACCTGTATGTATTACTCATGTGGTTCACACCATCCTTTTAATTAACTTTTTTTGGGGAAAAAATGAGTTATGTATTTATATTTACAGGTTATGGTACAGATTTCAAATTGTAGCCACATAAAATATATACACATCTTAATTATCTGGTTGCCATATTAATTATTCACCAGCCTCAAATTATTTTTCCTGACCCAGTTACTTAGTGCTGTACTTGGGGGTGTGGGTACTGGGGAGAAGACAGTTTTACATCAGTAAAAACTAAAAATGAAGCTTGTTGCTAATGAAGCCCTTAAATTCCAGGCAGCAGCTCTGATTCTTCTAGTTTGGCTCTTTGCTTTCTGCCATATGAAGGGACTAACTTCTCAGGTATATAAATATCGGAAGGATAAAAGGACTTGATTTAACTTGCACATTTGCTCTTCAAGAAAGAAAACATTGGGTAGAACTTGCTGCTCTCTCTGGACAAGAGTTCTCTTGGAAAAAAAAATGCAAACAGTATGTATGTAAGCATGCAGCAGCTATTTTGGGGGTTGTAATGAGCACTGGAAATTAATACATTTTTCATGACTTGTTTCCAGCGCTGTTGGTTAATGGCGTCGATATTGGCTCTATTGTGGAACCACATCCTGTCTCGCTGAAAAGGCTGGGATTACTCGCCAAGCCTGTCTCTCTCTGGCTTGCTTGTCAAGACTGGAACCACTTCGTGCCACGCTCTCTGACAGCATTGCTCAAAAGCTCTTCTGTGGCATGTCTTCCTTTCTCCCTTTCTAACAAATGTATTGGCTCGTTTGGTGAGGGGGCCAAGTGAAAGCTAGATTCTGTGAAATGAGGTCTGCTTTGGAGGGACGCAGCTTTATCTTTCAGTGTCAGTACATCACCACCATCTGCTAGGAAGGACCAGCTGATGCAAAACGCTGACATCTATTTACCTTACTTCAGTGTCAGGCATCTCTGGTGTTTCTTTGGGTGCTTGCATGGTCAAAACAGACGTGTGCTTGTACAAACTGAAGGTGGTAAATTTGTAACGTGCTTCCTGAGGTTGAAAGGCAAGTTGCTATATGCGGAATTGTGCTGGAGGTGATTTGCATGCAGTATTCAAAGAGGAGCAGACTTGGAATTTACTGTCTGCTAATGTTGATCTGTTCTTTTGATTCTGGCACTGCGCTGCGGATGAATCATAGCTAATGGCACAGAGCAGGCACTGCGCTCTGCGAGGGAATGGGGCTGTGCGTCTTGCATCTGTTTGAGTCAGCAGCCAGCGCGTTTGCTGCAGCGCCCGTCTTGTCGGAACAGCCGGGAGGTTATGTGAGGGGACGGGGACCCTGAGTCACCCGCTGCTGCCTCTGGGCTGCCAGCCTGCGGGGCCACATGCGGCTGCAGCGCCGGCTCCGGGGCATAAGAAAATCATTTAACAGACGAGTCAAGTGCTGTGATTGCTTCAAAAGAAAAAGATTAATGGCTGTAAGGGGGGAATATCTCTGTTATGTCGTATTTCTAGGTAGTGAGGGACTCGTTTGCAGGTGGAAAGATTTCTTTCATGTGTCCACGGTCTAGCCATTCCATTTCTCTGAGACTTAGCTGTTCGTTATGTTAAATCTGGCTATTAAAAGTCCCGTACCATGTGCAGTCTTGTCAGCTGAGCTGAGCAGATAATTCTTTAAATGTAAATCCAGTAGTTTGTAGGAAGCACAAGTATAAAATTAATTATGCATTAATTCTGGTTGCAGCACCTCTCTCATATATAATCGTGTGAATAACAACGTGAGTATGAAGTCATCCCAGTTTCATGTAACCAGGATGGGAAAACCTTTGAGAAGTATTGTAATTTCCCTTGCTAAAGTGGTAAGAGCTATGAAAGTAGAAAAAGGCTGACTGGGATTGACCAGGCAAAGGGTTATATATCTAAAAAAAACATACTTCCTATCAGAACTAAAAATAAAACCTGTAAGTCCTGAGTACCAAAACTTGTCTACCAAATAATTATGAAACTCGTTTACATAGTCTTTCATCTCCTTCTAGGGACTGGTCTGAACAGTCTTCTGCTTAAATACCGTGCCAGCTTCTGTGGTTGCCTTGCAGCACAGGTTTTTAGGCTCCTTAGCAAAAAAGGCAGCTGACCAGGTAGGTTGGTTTTGAGCAAGGTCTTCTGGCTTTGTGTTCCTTGGCAGCCTGCCAGGGTCTTTGGCTCCTCAGTTGCTTGGAGGAGCATAGCTGCTTAGCTTCTGAGCAGTAATACACTTGGTATTTGGTCGTGGAAGAGTAAGGAGGTCCTAATCGCTGACTCTCTTTGTGTTTTAGGAGAGAGTTTTTTGGAGTAAGAGAACATAGGTAGTTCTAGTTAGGGGCCCCGATGTCTGCCGCACTTTGCATTTACTTCACTTGGTAGGTAAGTGGAATATTAAAGCTCAAATTAGACTAGTGATCTCTGTGAGGTCAGTTGACTTCCCCATGGTTGAGTTTCAGTATTATTGGTTTCTATTTTCAGTTTGCGATCAGAGGCAAAACAACTCTCACTTTTGAAGCCATTGTTCAAGTTGCAAAGACAGCCACTGAAAAATTAACACAAATAGTATTATTGCTGAACTTGGGGAAAAAAAAAAAAGAAAAAGCTGAGCAGATAGTATTTTGATACGTGTTCTATTCATCGGGACTTGAGTTGTTCACTTCCAACACTGATGCTGTAAAAGGAGAAATGATCTGGTATCTTTTTAATGCTTACTTTAGGTCAACAGCTATGTAAGGCTTATCCATAGCATTCTTCGGATGTAATTTCTGCTCTACTTTCTAATGCATGGAGTAGTTTTTTGGTCAAAAAGCATTAATAATGAGACAGCTATAGTTTTGTTTTCCCCCTTTATAAAAATTTGTAGCAATAACGCTTTGTGTTCAAATGAAATTGAAATCAGATCAAGTGATTGTTTTAAGCTAGCATAGCACAGGATCGAGTACATTTTTCAATTCTCCAAAAGAAAAATACTTTTATTTATATAAAACTCATTGGTGGAGAATAAGCTACAATACATACATTGCCTTTTGTTTCCAAAAGGCTCTGTCAATAGATGCTTGACAGGGTGTTGCTGCCATTAGGAATGCACTCTTACAATCTAGAATTTTATAAATGCTGTCTTTAAACTTTCAAGAAACATAAAGGATTTTTTCTCTTCCTCAGCTGAAGTGTAAAGGGGTCTTTTGTATGATCTTGAAAATAATATCAATACGTCTCTTCTGTTCTGTGTGCATTTTTACAAACTGCTTTGTTGGCAAACTTCTTTTTGAACAGCCCACCCTAGGAAGTATTCTCATGTGAAGTTCACCCAAGAAAATTAATCAAAACGTTGTTTGGTGTTTGTGCAGGACATGAAGGCAAGATTATCAGCACAAAAATGTGTTTGTAAAATAAAGTAATGAAATGGGAAAAAATATTGTTTTGTCCTCTGAAGAGAGATCTGGGCTTGTGATGGTCTGAAGATAGTGTGTGTATGCTTGCAGATTTCCTCGTGTAACTCATCAACTGGTTTGCTGCCATTTTATAGCAGATACCATCTCTCCCTATCAGCTCTGTCTTGCTAATGTTTTCTGCTAATATCTAATCTGTAAGATTAGGAAGATTATACAGTAAATTTAATTATTAAGCTTTTCTATGGGAAAAGCTTTTATTGGAGATTTCTTACCATGCATATAATAAATGCATTAAAAATATTCATGTAAGCAATCTTTTTAAGTATTGACGTTCACAAGAGAGGTAAAACTGTTACTATAGACTTCTGTCTCAAGTAATGTAGATCTTTACAAAGGCAAACTTATTTCAGGAGCATAGAGTAATAGCATCATCTTAAAATGTTATGTTATTTTGGCTTGCTAGCTGTCTCCTAAATGAGCCATTGATTTCATGCAAGTGTTGGCTGTGTGAAGTACTTTTTTAGTCTGAAGTGGGCTGATTACATTAAAATATATATATATTTTGGTAGTGGAATACCACTAGCCCTCTAAAATCATTAAGTCTATATGTACATCTGATTGTTTTACCAAGTATTTTACCATCATTCTAGAAAACAGAGAGTGGTTGCGTGTCCTTAATTGACCTTTATTATGGCCTGCTGTTTTGGTCTTGGTTTTAGCTTTAGTAATCAGTTGAATAGAGCAAGGGATAGAATAAGAATAAGGAACGAAGCCAAAATAATAATTATGCTACTGCAGAAACTAACAGTGCATGTCTGCCCAGCACAGTGAATGCAGTCTGCTTGCCTCAAGGATTGTATAGTAGAACTGTAAAAGCGAAGAGGATGAAAAGAAAATAATGAGGAGGTAATAACTTCGCATCAGGAGCCTTAAATGGATTTGCAGTCTTGAGCTTGGAAGAGAGCTGATGGCAGGGGGGTGGCGGACTTTTGTCCTGCAATGAATTGCTGTGGAGTACCAGTGGATGCCCAGCCAGCCAGTGGAGCAGCAGGTTCACAAGGAGCAGAAGGAAGTGCTTTATCCAGAGAGGGAGCAATAAAGTTACTGTCACGTCGCCCTTGCCGCAGACTGCTGTGCTACTGTGGTTGAAAAAAAAAAAAAAAGGTAGGTGGATACAGAAAGCGGTTGTGCTGACTCATGGAGGAGACGATGAAATAGGATGCGGGTCTGGCTCAGGAAGTCGGTCCGTAAACCGCTGTGCGCCAGTAGCTGCTAGGTCATCGTGCATCCCCCTTGTGCTTCTAACGGGGGGGTCGTGTGTGTGGGGAGGGCTGGAGCCTGGCAGGGACCTGCTTGACCCACGGCTTGTCCTGCTCTGAAGGAAGAGGGGAATAAAAGTAGCTAGCAGGTCCTGCTGCTGCTACATGCCACTTCAACAAGATTTATCAGGTAGCTCCTTTAGGAAAGCTTTCCTTTCTATTTCCTTTCAGGTTTCTGGTACTTTTTGCTCTTAACATTCTGTCATGTGGTTTATTGGAGCTGTACGTGTGGTCAGAGAGGGAACTGGGCTGTTCCACTTTGACAATGCCTTTTTCAGATCTTTCTCTGCCCTCCTAGAGGTTTCTCTTTGTGCCCCTGTATTAAAGTGAAGAACTTTCTGTAGTGATTTCATCCTCCTCCATGAAGACAGGATAGACAACGTCAACAAAACCAAGAAACAAAGCAGTAAAGTCAAATTTCCGTGCCTTGCCGATATTCCTTCCTTCCCCTTACTACAAGCAGAAGTTTATTAGCACTGCCTCAGCAGCCGGATGGGTTGTTAAGCCCATTACTCCCCCGGCCCCCTCATGACCATCACAGCTTGAATTCCCTAGCATTAGCTGCTGTTCATGGCCCTGGGTATTTGTCAGCCTGAAGAATTTCCTACCTAAGACCTCAAAGCGTGACACACATCCGAGCCTGGCTTTCTGGCAAATAAGTCTCATTCAGATCTTCTGCAACTGGTTAGAAGAAGTAGTCTGAAAAATTAATGCGTACAGCAAGACAAAATATTCTGTTGTTTTTGGCTTGTGGTTGCTGTGATTTTGGTGGGAAATCCACATAATTGCCAAGTTTGGATATGGTTTTGTTTTGAATGTTGGAGATGCAAAATAGCTTTTCTTTTCCAGACCAAATTAGTTTGGGGGGCAGAGGAGGGGAGTGGAAAGAAAGAACAAGCCATTACACAGGCTGAGCTTCAAAGCCATCTATCCAGTCTATGTTGAGGGCTACGGGTACCTGTAGGTGTTGATGGGGCAGGGATAAAAGCCAGCGTTTCATCCCTGAGGCCAGGGCGCACAGAGGCTCCAGCTGGAGCCTCGGGCACTTTGTGAGGGCGGCTGGTCTGAACAGGAAGAATGGAGCTACTGGAAGACAGCTTCCTGCCATCCGGCCCTGTTAACAGACTTGTGCAATCAGCTGCTTTGAAACCATCAGAAAGGCAAAAGAATTGGAGGGGATGCCAGCTGAAGGCACCAGCTAAGGTGACTGCTGCATTAGCAGCAGCAAAGCCTTGCCAAAAGACAGCTTGAAATCTCAGGTACTGATCCTCTCCAGCCTTCACCTACCTGCCTGAACACTCTCAAAAAGTAGGGAGATGGATCAAACTTCTGAAGTTGTAGGCCAGTATTTTGAATCCGTATCTGTACGATCTGAAGAGAGACATGACATACTGTCCTCAGTCACACTTCTGTTCTACAAAAATACCCCCACAGCTTTGAGTGTCTGTGTGGAGGGGGCACAGCACAAGTCCGACTCCGCACCTGAATCCTGCCTCTCAGTTAAATACAGATGTCCTCTCAACCACAACATGCTTCCACTGGTCAGGTTTTTACGTATATTGTGGGTGAATAAACATGTTTTGGTCAGCGCAGGTGGGCACAGTGTACAAATCCAGAGCCTTTTTGATAGGGCTTCTCAGCTGAGCCCTGAGCTGTGTCCACAGCCAGAAGCTGGGCAGTGGAGCCGCCGGGAGGAGCCGGGGGCTATGGCAGCATCGAGCTCCCCACCGCTGGAGGAACGATCCCGGGCAGTTCGCATTTCTCATGTACAGTGAGTAACCGTGCCAGCTGGCATGGTTTGTGTTTTCTGATAGCGGCGTGGATGTTTTGATAGCAGCTCTGCATGTTGAGACCTGTGATTAAAAGCTGCTTTTTTTACAGCCCCGCCCCGGGTTACCTTTGTCAGTCAGAGCGTTTCTCATGTTTGAGGTTTCTCAGCCAGGGTGATTATCTTTGTGGGGCTGGAGAAGGTTTCTCTGAACTGCAAGGGGTTGGTGCAGGTAGTGCTTTGGTCTGCTACCTCACACCTGCAGTTTTGAGGAAGGCAGGGTCTTTATTTTTTTTTTATTTCTGGAAAAAAAAAAAAAAGCTTGTGTTTGGAAATGAAATCCCACGGTGTGGTGTGAAGGTAATGGATACAGGGGCATCTGCTTGGTTCTTCAGAGAAGCAGAAGCAGTAGACCGAGAAGTTATAAGAGGAACCATATACTGCAATACAAAAGTGCCAAAACACGTGGCTTCTCAGGGAGCCCTGCCAGCCCCAGCCCAACAGAAGGCTTCTTGTAGGAGCAAGAAGTGTGCAGTTACCAGCCTAGCCCAGGACTTCCTGGCCTTTGTGCTAAGGTTAAGATTTCCTCACATCAAAAGTGTGCCACTGAAAAGGATGTGAATTTTTGCTATTTGCAGACAGGGGAGGGCTGCTGATGCGTTTAACACAGAGGCAGCGTGGGGCCGTGCCTGCTGCTGGAGGAGAGGAGCATTTACCATGCAGTTTCGGGGCTAGGAGCAGCTTGTGACCCTGCGGTGATGATAAGAGCAGAGCCTGGCTGCAGCGCAGCCTGTGCCCGAGGGAGCAGATGATGTGTCACGGTAGCACGGCAGGTGGGGAGGCTGTCATGTCCTCACCATGTGCTTGCTGGGTGCTTTCTCGGGGCTGCTGCTGTCTCATCTTCTGGGCCTGGGCTCCCAGCAGTGGCAGGCGCTGGTTGGGAGCACGTCTGGCACGGCTCTCTGCAGGCAGGCGTTTGGGGCCTGGCCTGGGGGTTTGTCCCTGAGGTCCCCTCTGTGCCAAGCCAGCAGCCCCGTCAGCCTGGCGCTGAGCAGAGGTAAAAGCAGTGGCTGCATCTGTCTGCTTCCACTACCTGTATGTTAAGAGATGGATTTCATGGACAGGCTTGTACCGATGAGCCACAAGTCTGTTATATCACTTGCAGTTCAGGAAAATAATCTGAGACAGAAGTTAGTTGCTTTCTAATTTATATCACACGTATATTTACAAGAGCCTTAAGCTTAAAGAGTGACTGCAAAAAAATTTAACTTGGTCACCCTTTGCCAGACGTGTTCTAGTTGGGTTCTTAGTATAGGAACAGATCTTCTCTCAGGCATGCTTTTCTGAGAAGCAGCTGATCTTATTTAATGCTTTTTTGTGATCTATTAGGGGAAAAAAAGTCATTTACATACATGAATTTTTAGCTAGCTAAATTGACGCTATAGCACAATAAGTCTTTTCTATTCATGCAACAGGCCCAGGGATATTCTGCACAGTATCGAACTAATGCTTTCAGAAGTTCACTAAGTTTTGATGGGTTCCATTTCAACCCCCTTTCTTTGTCAGTATGAACATATGAGTATTTAATTAACAAACATTAATATTTCAGAAATTGATGGTCATCTAGGCTCTGCTTTCAGTGTGGGAAAGACTGTAGTAATTTCAGATGTCCCAGTGTGGTAACTGTTGTCAAAACAGACAACCCATGGGAAATCGGTTTGTACAAGTTGGTCTAAAATCTCTCTTCTCTGGATTAAATGCCAGCCTTCACTGAAGTCTGTACATAATTCAGATTTGATGGTTGACACCATCTAAAATCAGTACTTTCTGCTATGGAGAAAAATATTCATTGTTCTTATTTATTTTTTTGGCTTTTCTCCCTCAGTTAGCTGTAATAATGTGGTAGAGGTAGAAAGACCTTCAGTTTCTAACAGAGAAGTCCAGTTAAGCTAGTAAACCAGTCTGGATTAGACCATCAACCAGTGTTAGATGGTCGACGTAGCCACAGAAATAGACTTTTTGGAAAACAAACTGTTTTTAAACCCCAGAGAAGTCTCATGCAAACCTTCACCCAGAGGCTGCTTGGTCCAGCAGTCCATTTCCTGGAGGAGAGAGAAGTTCAGGTTCCTAGTGCGGGGTCAGGAGGAGTGAAACATCTCTGAAGCAGACGTAAGAGGATCTCGAAACCGGGCTTCCCTTTTCAGACGTCTGTATTCCACTGCTCCCCTGCCCCTTGTGCAATGGGCAGAACAGCCAACAAGCAGTTTGGTCCACGTCAGAGCCTCAGAGGTTGGCGTGGAGTTCCGTTCGGTGTGTTAGCAGGTATGCTTTGCTAATAGATAAAACCTGAAGGAATCCCAACTCTGTAAATGTGCAAGAATACAGAGTTGATCACCTTTTTCTATTAAGCTACTCTTCTTAAGCTAAAGGAGGAATGACCTATATTGTAGGAGGTGTTGCACATTACTCAGTCTCAAGGGAGAAGCTTATCCTCTCTAGTAGCTGCTAAAATGAGCAAAGGAGATGTTACCAGTACCAGGAAAGATAAGCGTGCTGTCTCTGTGTAATCTCATTTGTTCGCTTGCTTTTTTTTTCCTCTCTCTGAATTCTTTCAACAAATTTCACTAAAAGGAAGAAATGGGTGGCATTTTGCTCTGTTAATTCAACCATCATCCCCCCCAGCCATCCCAGGGGGCTGGAAAGGAGGCTCTCGGGTCAATGCTTAAATGGCTGTTTTGCAAATAATGCAGGATCTTGTTGGAGTGCTCCTAGTAACCTGTGTTGAATTCATCCATCAGCAAGCTGAAATTCAAATTTTTGTCCTTGCTTTATAATTCTTAAAATGATGTGCAATTAAAATGTATTAAAGCACGTTTCTCTGAGCTGCATCTCTTAGGAAGCATTTATAGACGTCAGCCTTTCGTATGGAATGCCCTCCTCTTGAATGAGAGTTGTGTTTCAGAAATACTGGGGGAAGAACAACAATAAAAAGCCAAGTGAATTCCTTGCACTTCCAGAGCTGCACTGCTGATAAATGCCTGTAAATGGCCATCTTGCCCTCTGGGAGGGTGCAGTGGAGAAAGGGGTCGTGTGGGCCTCCTGCTTACCAGCCTCCTGGCTATGGAGCGGTGTGTGGAAAAGCGCAGCCATGCCTCTGCCCCCAGCTTCCCGCTGTGCTCTTGCTGAATGCCAGGTTGCAGTCTTCC
The DNA here is from genome assembly GCF_963932015.1 of Anas acuta. Lineage (NCBI taxonomy): Eukaryota > Metazoa > Chordata > Aves > Anseriformes > Anatidae > Anas > Anas acuta. The sequence goes on from NC_088985.1 coordinate 6,859,650, forward strand.
TTCTGGGGCACGAGGCCTCCTCAGTGAAGTTTCCAAGATTGCTTTTTTTTCCTTTGCTCTTTCCTGTCCTCATTGAGCTACCTTGGCTCTTAAAGCATAGATCTCAGCTTCGTGTTAGAGTTTTCTGTTTGGAAAAGCGAGCTCGTGCTGCAGAATGCCAACACCAATGAAGTATTTTGTATTATTAAAGCAATTATAATCCACAGTTCGGTGAGATGTGCCTGTGCATCATAGAGAAAGCCTTTTTGTCCCTTAGAAAGAGACAAAGCTGTAGGTGTTTACATGTACGAAGTAGAGCTGCAAGGTATTACCAGACTGGAGGACAAAAAGAATGGATTTCATTTTTTCTCTAAATAATGATGGCTGAAAGAACATACGCTGAAATTAGAGTTGGCAGGGAGGCTTAGAGAGAAGCCAGAAAAGTATTTCAGTAACTTGCCAATGTGCTGCTAAATGTTTAAACACCTAGGTAACGGCTCAGTTCCTCTTCATGGTCAAGTGTTAAGATTACATACATGTTGGATACTATTGGGAATTACTTTTTTTTACCTAATTAATAGTCATATACCAGTCTTGTGGCGACTTCAATATCTTTTATATTACTTCTTACCTTCCTTCTGCATATGAAGGTATGAGTTGAAGTTTCAAATATTAAGTCCATCCCAGTTGATATAGTGCAATCTTTTTGGATACTGCAGCTTTGCTCAACAAGTTGCATTTTTTTCTATTTATCTGGCCTAGAGTATGTGATACCTGGTTAAAATTGAAATGAAAATGTATTGGATATATTTGGAACAGAACATCTGGAGTTGCTGGATGTTGTAGATACTAAATAAATGAGTTAGGGTCACCTTGACTATTTTTAATAACTGCAGACTAGGAGCATTTATGTGACAAAGAGAACAAGACCAAATGAAAGACAAAAATGAAGTAGGAATAATTTTCATTCCAAGGGTTTACTTTAAAATACCGTGTTTTGCTTACAGACAATCAGTTTTGTAAAGTCTCTGTCAACGACCAAAAGCAAAGGAGTAACTGAGGGTTAGGAAAAACATAAATATGCAATGGAAGAAGAATCCGCAACATTTCTGTAAAATAATAGGCAGAATAAGGCTTGCGGAAGAGTTAATATATTTTACTGCATTGACAGATGTAGAAGGAATTAAACCACTAAGCTTTAATAATGCAAATTCTTCTTCTGTTCTGAAATAGATGTGTCAATCTTCATCTGTAGATCTTAATAACTACGACACTACTACTATAACAGGTATCTTGTGTCATTATCATGTTTTAATTTATTTCTGTTTGACAGGTCATAAATAAAAAGTTCATAATGGAATGAATAGCTTTGGCCTTTTAATTTCTTTAAAGATCTAGAATTTAACTAGTTAAACGTCACTTTCAAATTTCATATGCCTCCCATCTTCTACAAGATTAGTTTTAATTTTGGTGTTATAATTACATTTGACAATTCTAGTCATTACATATAAATTTCTTTCACTTTACTGTCTTTTGCCACCTGTACTCGTGTTCAGGAGCTCCTCCACCAACTTTGGTCAAATTCTCTTGCCCTTCAACTGCAGTATATTACTGTCCTCAAAAGAAAGGTGGTGCTCTAAATATAGAAACCTAATTTAGATTCTTGCTATGACAAGTAGTCGCCCATTTCTTCTTCATTATGTTGATGAGATATTTATTTCCGAAGTCCATTGGTATGTTAAGTCAGCTTTTAGCTTGAAGTCAAAGAACTTGCAGATGGGGGTGAAGATGCAGTTTGCATAAGGATGTTTGAGTTCGAGATATTTTCCACAGCCAGAATAATTCTATTCCACCTCACTAAACCAGACAAATATGTAAGCTTTCATTAAAACCACTGTTGTAGCTACTTAATACAAAGCGTGGTCTGCTGAAATAAACTCATATTTGTGGATGTATTTTTCTTAACCCCCTTTTCTTTTTGGGATTAGCAGATCTTGGTATATTTATAGGGAAACTTATTGGTTCAGAAACTGAATAGTGCCTGGGAGAGAGAAATGAAACACTCCAGTGCAGGTAAACTGGAGAGGTTTTTTTATATAAGGTAAAAAAAAATTAAGCCCTAAAAGTAGTTTTACTTCTTTCTCAAATTTCTTATCTTTTATATTCATTGGAAAATAGCTGCATTTTTTTTTTTGTACCAGAACAGGTTTTTTTTGGGGGGAAAAACCTTATGATTTTTGCTTTTTATAGGCTAAATGGCTGTGTGATTCGCAGCTGGGATTTTGGACCAGAAATGGGTCATTCATTTTATAGATTCTCCTCAAGTAATTTACTGTGCAGTGTTACAGAGCTATGAAATAGAGAGAAAAAAGTGTCCTGGAGATTTAGTACTTGTCCTGTTGTCTAGCTCCATTTGTGGGTCTTGCTCTGAAAGAAGTCTCTTTTACAGAAAAAATAAAAACCTGCCGGGGAGAGTTACTCTTTTGTTCCCTCAGTACCTAACTAATGTGAAGCTTTCTCTTCTGGCTATGGGGGAGGGCATAAAGTTCTTAAAATCATTTTGCAGAAATGATAATATAAAAGGATGTTTCGTTTTTAATTTTCCACCCATTGCTTGCTTTATATGTTGAATAAGTGGAACTTGAAGATAGCTTAAGTGGATGGGAGAAAAGAAACAACAAAACTTGTGAATAGTCCTAACTTTGCTGCTGCTGTCTGATTTATTCATTGTTTTGGATCAGCTTTGTGTGGTTTGGTAGGGCAAACCAGAAGAGTTTAATTTCAGAAGTGAATTGAAATACTGGTACAAAAAGTTGAACATGATTGGGAGAATAATAATAAAATGTACAGTAGCTATACTAAGTTGAAAGGCAGAAAAAAAGCTGCTCCTCGCCTACAATGCGCTGCATCTTGCAAATGGTGAAAGTATCGATGTGCCGTGCAGGCCAGAGAAGGGTGGAAGGTGTGAAACAACAGTGTGTGGGGAGGGTGGGAGGGTGCAGAGGGGGATGTCTGGTTTTGTGGTTTCCCCGTTGCTCTTACACAGCACAGGCAGTAGTTTTGGGAAGTCAAGCACCGCTCCTTTGCTCTGCTTGGGGAGGGGTGTTCCCTACCAGGACTATTTGGGGTGATGGAGAGGAGGTGAGGAGAGAGCAGCTTGGTCCCTGCGCTCATCAGTTACTGTGTTTTACAGAGCTAAGCTTTCTTTTTTTTTTTTTTTTTTTTTTTTTTTCCACATCAGTTGGCTGGTTGGTTTTGTGGCCCAGGTACAAAGAAAGCATGAAAGTCATCTCGGTAGAAAACAGAGGGATGCCACGTGGGATTTCTCGGTGCGGTTCCAAGTTCCAGGAGGCGCCGTGGTGGCAGCACACGGAGCTTTCTGTTCTCATTAATGCAGTACCAGCTCTTGTCCCCATTTACTCCCCCTCGTCCTTCTCGCGGTTCTTTTCCTGTCCCTTGTGCCTTCTCCTCAGCTTACTCCTTTCGTGCTGGCTGAGGGCAGCGTGTGACACTCGGTGCTCTGATCTCCGAGACAAGGCTCGCTGCTCAGGAGCAGTGACTGCAAGGAGAGGAGGCAGCCCCTCACTAGCATTTCTCAGGTAAACATCTGTGAACTCAAATTTTTTTCTATTTTTTTTCCAGAGGCCTCTAACTCTGCCAAATTTGGATAGACTTCCCCAGGCATAGGCAAAACATCTTTGACGCGTGTAGTTTGTTATCAAGCGTTGAGGTTTTAGTAAAGGTCAACAGAGCCAGCACAGAACCCCTTTCCGGGGGTAGAGGAAAAAAAAAAGGCACATCTGTTTCCTGAGGACCGGTGCATGAGTGCATCTTCTGACGGTGTTTGGTTGGGATGTAATTTACAGACAGCATTTGAACTTGAATATGAAATTGATTCCTGCTGCTAATCCCAGCTAAAGTAATTGAAGGGTTCAAACCGCTTCAGACAAAAGGTTTCAAAAGTCAAGCAGCTGATAAAGCAGTTGCTGTGTAACTGGTGAATATATCAAGGGAGTTCAGTGTGTGTCCTTCTTGAAAGCAAGGACATGAAAGGGGTGACAGTTATAATCAAGGGAGCAGTGGAGGAAACCTGAAGAATGGCAGATTTAATAAAGATGACTAAATATAGTACGCATGAAATCACTAATAGAGCTGAAAAGTGGAAGGAAAAAAATCAGAAAGTAGGGGGAGGCTCAAGATGCAACCAGAGATGATGCTGGCACTTAAACCAGATCCAGGCATTAAGAGGATGCTCATGTGGCTGGGGAGTAGCAGGCGGCTTGGTGGGACTTTTGATGTTGCTGAATGAGGAGATAAGGAAGAATGAGAAAGCTGAGAAAGATCCTGAAGGGATTTGAGTGGGAGTGGGAAGGAAAGACTCCCTCATTAGCATTCATGATAGGATAAATGACAGCAAATTTTCTGCCATGGTGGATTACAGATGTGCAAACCATACTGGAAGCCAGAAAGTAGCTCTTGTGGTGATCTTAAGTGGGATTCTGGTCCTTGGGAGGGAGGAGGGCCCTGAGGAGACCACTCTCACAGCCAGGCTCTACCCAAACTACACCATAAAGTTGCCTTTAGAGAAGATGGCGAGTGTGATGGCTGGGAACCTCCCTGTCAGGAAAAAAGCTTTGCTTAACCCATGTGACTTGCATGCAGTCTTTAGCTCCCAGCAGGGAGCTGTCAGGTAAACCCTTCTTTCTGTCTCAGCGTATGGAAAGGTGCCAGTGGGTAGAAGGCATGGAGAACTCATGGAGAAGGGAAAGAGCTCCAAGGTTAAGGAAAATGACAGTCAGGCATTGCAGCTAGGGAAAGATTTTGGCTGGATGTGGTTACTAAGAAACAACTGAAACATTTGGTATACATATAGAGACCCTGGACAACAAAACAGAGGCGTTTAAGCTTCTCATAGAGTTTGTGATAAAATGCTGAGTGTCAGAAGTATGGTGAAATGCTATTAGGAATTGGACTACGTGTATCAAGGTGCTTTGTGCTGTTCAGAAATAGCTGATCAAAAGCAAAAGTTGTGCAGTAGTAATTATATGGTAGACAAGAAAAAATGTCTTGGTGTAAGAAGGACAGACCAAAATCAGTTTGGCTCAAAATCACTTTGGAGAAAGATGACAGAGGGAGTAAAGAATCTGTTATTAGCCCCAGGGTTAGACTTGAATAGGGATAGCGATCTCTGTAGTGTTGTTAGATAAATACTGCTTGTTAGGAGGTGGTTTACTTTCCCAGGTACAGATTAGAGAAGAAATGATAGGGCCAAGGCATTCCTGGATGTGATTGCTGGCAGGTTTCTTAAACTCGTCCCTGAACCAGCAGGAAATCATTGCTGCTTCAGACTTCATTTTGAAAAGCAGTAAAGTTACTCTGGAAAATCATTTTGGATTGAGAATTCAGTTTCACTTTATGCTTAATCAGCTGCCAAAAGGGCTGGCTTCACTGCTCCTGCCCCTGCCTAGCTGATCCCAGCAGTCGTGCAGCCAATACGCGAGTTACGCCAGCAAGGTGACCGAGAGCCACGAGTCTGCCGGGGAGCTCTGCAGGGCCAGCCCCTGGGGCCCCCATCCAGTGGCCATCAACAGCAGCCAGGCTGGGTGCAAGCTAAAATTGCACACTGAGTAGTTGTGAGTCGGCTCAGAATAAAAAGCATGGAGGAAATAAATGAAAGTTGGTTGGAATTCGGGTTTTGAATTCTAGTGGCAAAGGTAAACAAGGAAAAAATGACCAGCAATGTAAGGAGCCCAAGGACTCAGTATTTTCAAGTCAGAGATACTTACAGCTTGTCTGGAAACTGAATGTGATGTGCAGGCCAAAATGGATGAATAGCCAGCCTGAAGATGGCCAGTAAGACTAACGTGGGAAGCCTCTGATAAACAGGGGAGAAAAAACAAAACAAAAACAAACAAAAAAAACCCATAGACTTATTTTTTATGTCTTTGTTTCTAAAAGCCAAACTTGGCATTACAAATGATGCGAAAACAAAAAGAATAAGCTTTTGTATGGTGAGAAGAGTAGTGAATAATGATAAAGCACAACTAAAATATAAAACATTTAATATTTTTGGCTCAATTTTCAGTAAGGATGATGACAGTTAAGGAGGAAAAGGCAAGACATAATGAGAAGAAGAGAATGGAAATTAGTACCACAGAAGGAGGAACTTAAGGATCATAAAATACTCAAACACAGAAGTTTCCATCTCAGAATTAGGAAAGATTTAGTCCTGATTGTAACTATTTTAGCTAATCTTTCCCCTAGGGTGGTACCAGTGATTGGAGAAAGCATTCCCTGCATAAGGAGGGGGAAGGGAAGACTTCTGCAGGCAGCTGAACGACTGTCAGTCTGCCCTCTGTGTAAACATGTAAAGCTTTGAAAAGCGTGTTTGAAAGAAAGAATAATCAAGGGCTTGGGAGATTAAAGAAAATGGAGTAAAATACAGCATGACTCTTTCAAGGAGAGATTGTTAGCGGCCCAGTACCTTCCATTCAGAAGAACAAATTCTCTAGATAAGGAAAGCCAGCCTGTGGCCTTCGTGCCACGCATGATCTGCCAAAACCTTTCCCAAGCTCTGCAGGTAGGTCTTCTCATTCAGCTCCATCGGTGGGAGTCCAAAGATGGGATTAGAGCAGGAAGACGCTGGTACCTCAAAACACTTGGAAAGTGCTGGAGTATTTCTGCCAGGGAATAGGGTCCTTCTGCATGGCAGCCCCCAAAGGAAGGCAGCGTGTGGCTGTTGAGAGAAGCCGCAAAGGAGGCGGTGGTGATCGGAGAAGCTGACCCAAGAGGGAGGCGGCTTAATAAAAGCGGCCTTAAATACTGCATTAATTTGGGCATGTGTTTCTAATGCTGGTTTATGATTGCAGAGTATCTGCAGGGTCACTCACAAATAAGACTGAAAAAGACCTTGAGATCATCTAATCTAAATTAAGGCTGTTGGAGCTTGTTGTGTCTGCTGTAGAGATTAAGAAATTATTCCTTGTAGCATCCTGTTTTCATACATGAAGACACACCCTGTGCTTTTTCCCCGCCCAGTCTCTTCAGTTTGTATTCATCAGTTTTATTGCTCCCTTTGGATATAGGCCATACCTGGCCTGAAGGACGATGTCCAAAACTCATTTCTTAGCGCTAAACTGAGGCTTTATGAATGCTGAAGACAGGTTGTACTAACATTCGTGTGTTCCAGTACTGGGTTTGCACTTCAACAGTATTGTACCGCTAACTTGGAGGAGTTTGTGAGTTGAACACAACCTGTCTCTGTTCATATGAAATTCCTCCTTAGCCAGTCATTCGCTGCTCTGTTGTTCTCCAGCTGGCTGCTCCTGCTTATGTGCAATGCTTTGCCTTTCATTTTTTTGCTCAGACCCTTTTCCAGTTTGTCTTTTTGTCCTTCAGTATAATTTGCAGTCCCACCAAGCTGGTTGTTTGTCAATTTAATAAATGTAGTCTGTGTTCTATCATCTGGGTCACTAATGAAAATAGCAAATAAGAGCAGCCCCAGTGTAGGTGACTTTGGAAGCTCCGTTCTAGATACATATTTCGACACTGAGCTAGTGATGTTTTCTGAATGTTTTTTATTCTTGACGTGCACCCACATTACTGTGGTTTCGTTTTGGTCTAATCTCCTTTAGTTTGCATACGTGAGCATCACAGGAGATGGTGTGAAAAGATCTGCCTCTCAGCTCTGCTCTCCTCTTCAGAAAGGATATTTGCTTTGAGATTATTTTATTCATTTTGAATTCTTGATGGTTTTTACTCTTCACTTTGTTTTTTTTTCAAGTGCTTACTAATAGACTGATTATATCTGCTGTGTATTTCCTCCCCTTCCCCCTAATCATGGGCTGTTCTTGTCATCAGCAACTTGAAAAGCTGTATCATGGACCCACTTGAACGAAAAAGCTGGTTGCCTTTGTTCTGAGGCAAGAAAATGCGATTAATATCATTCATCATGACTTCTGTAATGCATTCCACAATATGGCAAGTGATGAACAATCAGAGGAAGACGGGGATTAGTAGTGTGAACAGTAACTGAGATAGGAATTAGCTTACAAGACATTAGCTATGTAGTGTTGAAATAGGTGGAGCTGTGTAGTGGTGAAATAGGTCTGGCTACCAATTGCTGTTCACACATTTTGGGAATGACTTGCTTAGTGTTTTCACTAAAATGTTTGGGCTAATTGATTACATTTGATTCAATCTGCAGATGGTATGAAATAGGAGGATCCATTCACGCAGAGGCTGAGGGCTTTTTTATGCAACTAAAATAGAATGTCCTTGAGAAATGAAGTAATAGAAGGGGAACAAAATGTTGCTGTATAGAACCAAGTCGTGCATTTAGGAGCAGATGGCAAGCATAGATGAGAGCTTATGCACTGGAAGCCCTGGCTCGGTGGAGGTCTGGCCCTTCTGCTCAGGCAGAGGAGGGCTGTGAGCCTGCTGCGTGACGCCCAGATCGCAGGTGTGATGCTGGGTGCACGAGATGTGTTCCTGGAGTAGAGGTGTGCCAGTGCCCCCGTACAACTGCCCCCAGACTGGTTTTTAAAGTAACATGTATAATTCTGTCAGCCGTGCTGGAAGAGAAATTCAGACCTGAAAGGATACATGGGAGGACTGACGACCAGGTGTGGGACTGCAATCGACCTAGGTGGGAATACTCAGTGTGGGATAGTAACAGTGCCATGTGTGCTGCTATAGGAGGAACGAGGGAATGTAATTAGTACTATAAATAGGTGTTGGAGGTAAGTACTGACTGATACCCTACACAAATGGCTCCTGAAGATCCTGAATTTACAATGCGGGCCTGAGACACAATTTAGGAAAAAACCTGACCCCCAAAAAACAAACACCCAAAGGGTTGTATAACTTCTTTCTGCTAACCGGTACGTTTGGGCTCGCAAAAGAAATACATTTCTCATTTAGTGGGAAACTGAAGTGAGACACACTCGTGTGACCTTTCGGAGACCCTAGAGAAAGGAGATGAACAAGATCTGGATCATTTTGATTTTATCTTTAAGCTCACAGCTGTCACAGTTTGAAGATGAGTGAATTTATAAAAAATGGAAAACTTGTTATCTCAGGGAGAAATAGTTTCAACACCATCTGTCCTGTGTTTTCCTGAAAGAAAAGAGAGTGTTTGTCCATCAAGGTTGTTGCTGGATAAGCGTGTACAAGGGCAGATGTGAGAATCTAAAAATAACACGGAGAGGGGGTAGTCCAATATGATATCTAGGTTATTTATTTATTTATTTATTTATTACTAGATAATGCTGGTGTTTATTTCAACATATTTCAGCATTATTCTGATGCAGGCATTTATTGACTGAAACATTGTCTATTCTGTTAGACTGTTTATTAGCAAGCGTAAACTTTTAACCTTGACATCTTGGTGGTTTATGCTTATAATTTGTCCTGAAAGAAGTAAATTCCCTCTTTGAGAGGTTCTCCCAAGCCTTCTATACGGCATAGTCAGGCATCAAAGCAGTGAATTGACAGCTGCGTGGCAGTGGAGGAATTCTGACACAGTCACAATATTATTATAGAACAGACATAGCAGGGAAAATACTGCTCAAAAAGGTTAAAAGATGTTTCTGATTATAATCCGAAACTAGATTGTATCTCTCCATGGTTCCATGGCACGTGAAGGTGAGATGAATTGTCCGGTATTTTTATTGAGGAGTACGGACTGGAGTGTTGTCTCAGCAAGGGGGAACACTTTACAAAGATGACTGAAACATGCTGTGTCTGTGTGGCTAAAAATTTAAATCTCAGTGTTTAGAAATAGGAAAATGTTACTGTCAAGATACTGTTGTACTTTGTGTCCATGCTTAGGATATAAAAAAGGAAAAAAGTGTTGGAAAACAGAGAAATGTCCAAGTGCGAGCTTGCTCCCAGAAAGCTGGAACTCCAAGCTCGCAGAGGCCAAAGCCAGAGCAATCCCTGCCCACCTGCAGTGGCCGTTCCCTGTTACGGGAACCCCAGATGGCCAGATAGACAGTACAGAACTGGAGAATGCGATTTGTGATCCTTTGGGGACAGGGGAGGTAGGGAAGGAGGAGGGAGTAGAAGTTGTAGCCTTCTCAGCAGTACTCCCCCCAAAAAACCCCAACACCCTTCTGAATGTATTGCGAATGCAGTGCACCGATTCCACGGCTCTTATTCTCCTAATAGCGAAACACACGGCTGGCAGTAAAGGAGTGAGGGGGAAGGGGTGGCCTTGGTAGGGAGGCTTTGGCTTCTTAGCAACTGAATCTGAATTTCTGTGTGACAGCTTGTTTCACGTGATAACCCGAAGCAGGTCTTTCCCTCTCGCAGCTTCTGAAGGACGTGTTCTTCTGAAATCCTGCTCTCTGTCCTTAAGCTTTGTTTGGAGATTCTTACATTCATGTTTTGTGTGCTTCTGAGGCTTTTGTTATCCCAGACAGCTCCAAACAGGAGCTCCCATTGAAAATACCTTTTTTCCTCATCCCGGTTATGTTTCAGGATCCAATTCCTCTCCCTGCGGAGATTTTCTGCCTACCAGAGCTGCTGGGGCTGGCTCAAGTGACCATTTTATAGCATGATGTCAAAATATGTTGCGTGTCCTGGGTGTGGCGTCAGGCTCATGGGGAGCATTTGCTATTACAAGAGTTGCTTGGATACTGCTGTAAGACTGTGGGAATGGAAAATATCAGCACGGGTGTGCTCTCACTGCTGCAGTACCAGCAGAAGGGATGTCTGGAGTGAGGCGTTGCCTTGGGGAGCACCAGGGCTGGAGCCCGCAGCCCGTTCCCAAACGAGGGCCCTGGGCCAGAGGGGCTGCTGGCAGCCTGAGCGGTCAGGGAGCCGGCACCGCAGTGGGAAGCTGGCTTTTACGTCACAAGGATGCCCCCCAGGTTGTTTTGGAGAAGAGCAAAAAAGAAAAATGCAAGCTGGAATACAGCCCGCTTCAGGGGGAGGCAGCTGGCCAAGCTGGTCAGTGGTGTGCCTTGGGCTTTGGAAGGGAAGGACAGAGGGAGCGGCAGGGCAGCACAACCGGGGGAAAAAGTACTGCTCTGGAAGCTGACGTTAATGAGGATGTAGGGGGTAAAAGGTGAGGCGGGTAGGTGGCTCCAGGGAGAAAAACAGAGGGAGCCTCTGCCTGGTCGCTTGTGTGACTCTCAGGAAGCGCGGTGCACTTCAAAGGAGCGCTGGGGAATGAAGTCTGAGAGGAGGCAGGAAGCAGTGGGAGGGTGAAAGGTGGAGTCCGGCCCTGTAATGGACTTCAGCTAGTGGGAAGTATGAGAGGCAGTGCCGGATGCTGAATCAGACGAGCAGCAATCCAGCGCGTGTCAGAAGCCCAGTGCTGGTGTTCTAGGTCGGGTTGTTTTGCTGGAGGTGAGGCTGGAAGGAGGCCCTGTAAGTGCACGTTACAGCCAGTAAGTTCAGGGGAAGGGATGCAAGAATGTTGTGAATGTTGGTGATGGGCTTGGAAGAAGAGAATAAAGCCAAGAAATGAGCTGGAGGGAGTTTGGCATTATTGTGAGGGAAGCAAGAAGGCTGAAGAAGTGTGAATACTGAAAAACATGGATGGCACCCAAGTTAAAAAGGGTTTGATGAATATTGCAGAAGGAGTGTGGGTAAGAACATTATGATCCTGAAACTGTCGTGCTTGCTTTGTGGAAGACAGAATCCAGTCCCAAGGTTAATTACTGTTGTGGCACGTTACCATGGCACTTGGAAACCCGTATGAAAGCCCAGGATTTCATTGTGCAATGAATTGTAGAATGAATGTGGTATGAAAAGGGCGCTTTTCTCAAAAGAGTTAAAATGCCTGAGTAAGTCAGGAGAAGAAAACATATGTAGACAGGCAGGTGGGAAACAGGCATTGCTTATGAGGGAAGATGAGGCTTCTGTAAAGCAGTGGCCAAGGCATCGTCAAGGTTTTAGAGGTCATTACAGCAGGAAAGACTTTTAAGGAGAAAACTGAAAGATGTTAATGAATCAGCTCTGCAAGTGCTGCCAGTAAGCTGTTCTCAAAATTGATAAATGAGCATGGGTAGGATCGGGAGACACTGCTTCCAAAGGCACGGTTTGATGCGATGGGACCGCTGGGGAGGGAGAGCAAATAGTGGGGTTGGTGGGCTGGAGGGGGCTGTGGCAGCAGTTTGGGCGGGTCTGAGCTGGGCACGTGGCGTTAAGTAAGGCCAGAGGAGCAGGGTCTTGAGTAATCAGAATATATGGGTTGGTGCTTTTACCTGTGGGAATGGGTAAAAATCTGCTGTGTTTTATAAGCTCTGCAAGAGTTTCACATAATCTGGACCCAGCACTGAGGGAGAGGAGGTCACACGCTTAAAGATGATGCTGATGTTATTGGACTTGAGTGAGTGGCAAGGTCATGGCACTTTTGTTCAGCTAACGAAGAGAGAGGGAATAGGAAAACACGAGCCTGCTACAGCAGCACTGGGCTTGAGATGACAGACATCCACAAAGGGAAGTGCGAGAAACTGCTCAATATTTTGTCTCTGGATGTAAATCATAAATCTGGCATTAGAGCACAGTTCTGTAGGTTTCCTACAGAAAGGGTTTGTGTCTGTAAATGGCATAATGCAGAGGCGAGATAGAGAAAAATGTTAGCAACAGCCTGCAAATGGAAACTGAGCCAGTGGAAGGTACGAATGGGCTAGGAAGAAACGAAACTACAGCAATTGTAGAAACAAACAAAAACCTGCTTAAGACCTGAAAGAGCAAGTTGAATTTGTTTAAAGGATTGTGACTTGTCATGGAAGAAATGAAAGCAACCATCTCTGAAATTATTTGTGAATATTAAAAATGTGGAGTTTCTGAAGCTTGCTAATCATTCAAACCTTGGTAGCAAGCTCCGGCAAATCAGAAAGCTCAGGCAATACCATTGCCTTGAATGGCTTTTATTATTTTCTTCTTTAATGCCATGCTTCTGGTTTTTCTTTTTACCAAGATTATTGGTCTCTTGCAGCAGGGACACTGATTCAACCACAAAAATAGCAAAGTTTACAAACAGAGCTGCGATTACAGCACTGGTGTCAGATGAAGTAATGGGGAAAGTTGCACAGTCACGTTGATGCATGCAGCACCGCAAGCCATGATGGTTGCCTGTGGAAGGACAAAAGTGATTTCAGAAGTTGGCTGAAAATTTTGCAAAGGTTAGAAACCAAATCTGAAATCGGATCAATTTGAAATAAGCATAAAAACAGCACTCATATGTAGTGTAGGGTATTGTGTTATTGCTTGTGTTCCTCCATGTGCATGTTGCTGCTTCACAATTGTGAAAAATTACTGAAGAATGCCTGGTGAAGTTCTTGCATTTGTAGCTGTCTCCAAATAGTCTTTGTCCTCCTTCGTAACCAAAAAGGCGAGTTTGCCAATGGAAATGGCACCTAAATGTCGGTTACTCTATTTTCCGTGCTGCAGCCTGAGTAGTAATGATTGTTTCATGCACCCTAATTCCTCCTTTGGACTTTGCTTTCTGCACGGAAGCACACCATTTGCACTCAGCTGGTTTGCACTTGTGGGTAGGTAATCCAAAAGTTGGTGAGACTGCCAACTGTGTAGCTCTGCTCGCACACGGCACTCTTTCTGCAGGAGCAGCGCTGCGGCGCAGCCAGCCCCGCTAGGGAAATGTGGGACAGCGTGCACAGCGAGAAGATAAGTAGAGAAACGCTAATTTAAATCATGAGGGCCGATTTAAATAACTTTCATTTGTTTGTTTTAAAGTTTAAATATTTATTCATTCATGACATTCACATGTGTTCTTTCCTTGCCAGCAGCAGCCCACGCATGCGTTTCTCGGGTTACACGTGGGGAAGGACCGTGTTTTACGGGTAAATCCCTCTGCTGCGCCCTGCGTTCGAGTAACGAAAACAGGCTGGAGCCAGACCCCCCTCGGCCTGCGTGCGTGCTGTCGTTTCCCTGCGCCCTTGTTGTGTCTCTGGCTGCGCCGTGCCGGTGGCCTAGCAGAAGGCCGGTGGCTTGGGGCTGGGTGCTGGCAGGCGGCCAGCCTGCGGGTGCAGGGGCTGCAGCTGGCCCCATGCCCAGCTCTGCTCCCCAGCCTGCCTCCGCCGCACGGCCATGTGCTCGGCAGAGGAGCTGCATGGCTTTTAAAGGCTTCTGGGAGGGGGGGAAGCCAAAAAATCCAAACAAAAACAGAGAAGAGAGGGGGTGAAGGGAGAGGGGGAGGCAGCTCTTGCGAGGCTGTGCCAATGCAAGCCAGCGTGCATTCCACCTCTAAACAAACAAAACAAACCAAAAACCTCCTGAAGAGGAAGGCGAAGCGATACGTCACCTGGAATTTTTCGTGTGGTCTCTAAAAATACAAAACCTGCAGTATTGCCCTTCCCGCACACGTGGCTTCGTGCTCAGCCCCGGGGTGCTGCTGCAGCTGCCCAGGGCTGTGCCGTAGCTGAACTTGCAACTACAATTTGAAGAAGGGAGTGTTTGCCTTTCTCCATCAATTTCAATGATTATCTGTGGTTCTAGCGACTATCTGCAAAATAGGGCAGGCTGTGTTACCAGCAATACATGTATCCTGTGGCAGTGAGCCAGGACAGTAATTGAAGGTCATGGATTGTTTGCTGAGTGCAGTGCTGTGCGCTGCCTGTTCCATAGGGGACTGGCAGTGCCCAAGAACAAAGGCAGCTCTGTTTTGCAAGCTTATAGTATGGCTTGTTTGGCAGAGTTCAGGCCCGATTGTGAGATGAAGCAAACAGTAGTTGGAAACACCACTAAAATAATGTGACTATCAAATAAGCTGCTCTAAAGTGTGCTATTTTGTAAATGTTATAACCAAACCTGATACAAGTATTTTCCAGGGGCTTCAGGACAATTAACTAAAGACACTCATTTTTAAAATTGCTGTTTAAAGGTGGGGATTAGTGCTTTTACGTGGCAAATCTGTGTTGTTGTTCTTTTTTTAAGAACATACATAGTGCCAAAAATTCAATAGGCCGTAAATATGTAAATGTAATATTATGTTGCATACATGTACCCAGTGTTAGCAGTAGCACTGGTAGCAACTTCACCATTTTTTATCCCCTCCCAAGGTGCTTTCCCCTTTAGTGGCTTTTGGCTGAGGTCGCCTTTAAGCGGAGCACTTGAACATGCAGTTGCCGGGTTAGTATTCCAGGCAGAGCTGGTGCCACTTGAGAATTTTTAGCAAAATCCCTCCGTGGTAATGAATAGGTGCTGCTGCACTGGGTATTAATACTCTTTGTTACTAAGTTGCAGTCTATTAATAAAGCTTTGTCCAAACGGGCAAACTTGCCTGTCCTCCAGACAGTCTTGTGATTTGTATTTTAACAGTGTCTGTCTCAGATATTATTAAGGATTGCTTGCTTTGACAGCCCTACTATGAACCACACCACTACCACAACCTGATCAGTTGGTGATAGTAGAAAGAATGTGCTGTGCTCTGTAATAGGCATAACTCATTTGTTTGCACTTCTGCTGGCATACAAACTAGTGGTAGCACTCATACTGCAGAAAAATGGTAAAACCCTGAAGCCGTGTGAAAGTTAGGAATTTGGTTAAAGTAGGAGTAGTAGTCTTTGGGATGCTCAGTTCTTCTTGGAGGTAAACAGAATGCGTTTTAAAAGCTAAACTGAAGCTCATGTGACTATAGAATTAAGTAAGTTTGGGGAAGATTTAAAACAAAACAAAACAAAAACATGCTATTTCCAGACTACTTGGCAAAATCTGACTTCAGGGTATTTCCTCTCATCAGCTGCTGTTGGTGGGCCAGGCTTTATTTTGGGAGGGGTGAGCCCTGTGAGCAGCCCAGGCAGCTGGGCAGCAGGGGACGGGCACGCGGGGTCACTGTTTTATTCCTTGCTCCTTGAAGGGCCTGTCTTGGTACTGCTGGAGAAGACAGAGTTGGAAAGAAACAGGGTCAAAACAGCATGGCTGAGGGTTTAGTCATTTTCCCTGTGCCTGCGGCCTGCTGCTGACCAGCCCAGCACGGTGTGGGGGGCGAGCTCAGCACCCGCCTGCTCTGCGGGCAGCGGTGGGAGCCGGGCAGGCTGCTCAGCCGAGGTGGGAGACAACTTAAACGGGAAAATCAATACGAGAAAGCGCCTCTGATGGTGTCTCTTCCCAGCAGGAGCCGGCTCTGCAGTTGTGTTAGCGTGGGCTGGAGAGCGGCCAAGGCCCGAGCAGGGGAGCGCGGGTCCCTGCCCTGCGCCCTGTCAGGGGCTGGCGGGGCCGGAGCTGGGCGCTGGGCTGGCAGCATCCCCTCGCCTGCAGCCCTCGGCTGTCCCCAGGGCGTTATCGGGGAGCCCAGCACGCCGTGGCATTCCCGCACCCCTCCAGGCTTTTACAGCACTTGCAGCACCTCCCGCTGCGCACGGAGCGGGGGTCCCGCAGTGGTTCCCATTATTCTGCCCCTTCCTGGGCAGGCGCCGCGCTGTGTGTTTGTGCCATGCAATACAAAACGTGCAGCTGCGCGTGTGGCGGGGGGGCGGCCCGGCAGTGCCACCCTCACGGCCTCCTCCCCGCTTCTTTTCCCCGCGCTCTGGGCGAGCGCAGCCCCGGCCGGCTCCGCAGGCCCCATTTGCTGGGGGGGGGGGGGGGGGGCGCCTCCCGCGAGGTGAGGTGAGGCAGCCCCGGCCCCTTCTCCCGGCGGCGGCCCCCCAGAGGCGGCGGCCGGCCTTCCTCCTCCTCCTCCCCCTGCGCCGTCCCCGCCCCCGGCGCGGCCCGGCCCGACCCGGAAGCGGCGCGGCTCCATTTTCCCTGCCCTTTCAAAGGCGGAGGCGGGCGCGGAGCTCCCGCGGGCCGGGCCGGGCCGCGCCGCGGGGCGCGGAGCCAGGTGCGTACGGGCGGGGGGTGTGGGGGGGCGGCTCGGCGGGACCCCCTTCCCCTGCTCCCCTTCCCCGGCCCCTCCCCGGGGCCCCCCGGCCGCGCTCCTTTGTTCGCCCCGCGGCCGGGCCCGGCCATGCGGGAGCTGGGGGGGGGGAGCGCGGCCGTTGGCGGCCGGTGCGGGACAACGGCTGAGGCGGCCGCCGGGCCCCGCTGCCGGCTGTGCCCCGTCACGGGGGGCTCCGCGCTCGCAGCCCGAGGGTTTGGGCTTTTTTGGAGCTTTATTTCCCTCCCCTGCCGTGACTCGTGCCCCTGAGCGCACGGCAGCCCGGGGAGGAGAAGTGGGGCTGTCGGGGAGTTTAATGATTAAGTGTCATGACGAAAAGGTGCCAGGGCTTGCGCTATTGCAGGCTGAGCAGCCGGGCTAAAAAACAATACGTGGAAAAGTTTGCTTAATAGCGCGCATAAATTACGTTTAGAGCAGCTTTTCGGTTTTTGGGGTGCTTTAAGGAGGCTCCAGTGCTGGTGAATATCGCCGCTGCAGGTAGTACCCTGGGGGAGGCTCGCTGCGATAATTTTTATTTTTTGGGGTGTTCTCTCGGTGGTACAAATCCCTCCGGAGGGAATTTTTTCTTAAGCAACGGAAAAAAAAAGCGAGCACCCTCTCCGTACGAAGGCAGACGGGCTCTGAAGCTCGTTTCGTGCTGGGTGCCAGCCAGGGCTCGGCCGGGCGCTGCCCTCGCCAGGCCCCCGGCCCCGGCCGCTTCCCCGGGCTGGGCAGGGCAAAAATCCTGCTCCGTGCCCCCGCCGGGCCGCTGCCTCGGGTTGCCATGGGGTGTCTGGGAGGAGAAATAAATAGACGGCTCGGAGAAGCAGGCCGTGAGTAATCGGCGGCACGGGGGAACGGTTGATGAACGCCAGCAAAATGTGCTGCGGTGGCTTGCTGCGAAGTGACGGTGCTTAGGATTTTCTAAAAACGCGTTTGGGTTTCAGGAAAGTCCCAAACCGACTCTTCCTCGCTGTCTGAGAGCCGGGCCGGGTGCCTCCTGCAGGCAGGTTATTTCTCGTGTGAGCTGGGGTAAAAGCACTGGGGGTGGGGGGGAGGGGAGGCGCAAAGAAAGAAATAAGCTCTCGGCAGCGTGAGGGGGCTTGCTAGCCAAGCAGCCCGAGTATTTGTGTTCACAGAGAGCCATTTGGCCAAGTGGAAGTTGTAATTTGGTGAAAAAAGTATTATTATTTTTTTGAAGTAGCAGCTTAGGAGAGTGCTGGAATCCGATGTCACTTAAAATTGAGTGTGTGCTCGAGCCCTTTGCTTAATTGTGGTCTAGAGGGAGCTGGGTTAACGTGGATGGTAAAAGGAAGCTTTATGCAAGCTTGAAAGGGAGGTTTGAGTTTGAAGATGTTTGGTTTTTACTGGTTTCAGCCAGTATGCCTGATTCTCCCTAGACTTGTCCTCCGCTTTGGGAATGGAAAGAGGGAGCGCCTTCCCCTGAAAGCTTGCAGGGAGCTCGTTGGACCTTCTTAATTCGGGTTTCATGTCGTTACATGCCTTGCATGCTTGCCTCCGGTAGCTGACTCTTGCCTGCCGTGCTCTTAGTCGTTTTTTCTTTGTGCATATGTGATGCGTGCTGTGAAGTTTGGTCACGTCTTTTGTACGAAGGCTGTTCCAGTCCCCAGCCTGTCCCTCTTTGGGTACCTCGGGTGGCCTGCGTATCGCTCTGAGCTGATGGAGTCTGGACTTTGCTTTCCCCAGAAGGTCAGCTTTTTTTAAAGGGTGGGGTTTTGTTGGTCTTTGATAGGGGGAAGGTTTTCTAATAGTGCCTGAAAAATGGCAAGTTGCAGGCAGCTGAGCAGCCGTCCCCATAGGAGGAGGTGTGTGACATGGCATAGTTTTGCTTTATTTATTTACATATTTTTCCTCTGTGCTTGTGGGATAGTCTGCATCCTTCACATGTGTATTTTGGGGGCGTTGGCCTGTCTAGAGGCTTAGATCTATGAAAGCAAATGAGAAGGCATTACGTTTCTCTTCTCAGCATAATCACGCTCACAGATCTATATTTGGAACTGGTTCTTTTAATACCAGCAGTAAGATAAACCGGTGGCTCACACATACCTTAATCTGTCGTGTTGTCTAAATCCTGAACGATAACTGCAAGCCGCATTCCACACGGTTTCGTTTCAGCTAATGATGTGGTATGTCCTGTTTGTACTCAGAAACGTGTTTCCTGACCTGAATAATAGGACGGAAAGTTAGAAGGGAATCGGTGTGAAAAAGTAGAGCAGTGTCTGCTGAGGTGCGGGGGCAGACTAAAAACTGAAAGACTACAACGTTGACTTTTTTGAAGAAAAGTTTATCCACTTGTGGGTTTATGCACTCATGCTTTGCGATTTCATGTGAGCTCCACCCTCTCTTAACTCAATCCATTAGCCATACAAGATCCATTCTAGAAAAGTGATGCAAGAGCAAAGGCCCTTTCTTAACTCTTAGAGGTTAAATAATTATTTGCTATTCAGACTGTGTAGTTAGCATATTATCATATTCCTCTGCCCTCCCAGCCCTTTCATCTAGTTACCATGTTACTGAGATGGCTGGCTGCCTGCCTGATAGGTTGTTGGGTGTTTTTTTTTTTTCCCTCTTTCTCACACAAGGAAGGTAACAACTGAAGTGAAACCTTAAATAAAATAGAAATGAGAGTGCGGTGTGTAAACCTGAACGTTTGTGAGTTGGACATATTTATTAGAAAGTATTGTGTAGCTCTGATAAAATGCTCTAATTTGTTTAACGAGGGCCACAGCTTAAGCTCCGCAGAGACTTGGGTTATATTTGGACTAATCGCAAGGCAACACCTTTGCAAAGTAGGTAATGAAGCCTGATAAAATGTTGAGTGCGTCTCTTACGACCTCTGTCTCTGCGGCTGACACGTGGACGGGCTGAAGGCAGGTCACCAGCTCTGCGGCTGCCCTGCTGAGGTGGCTTCTGCCGAGTTACGTAAGCGCTACGTGCCTCAGTTTCCCCGTCTGCGAAGGGCGGAGGCGACCCCGGGCTCCCCTGTCTAGCCCGGCTCTCTTGCTGCGGGCAGGCACGTGAGCCGGCGGTGTCCTGCGGGGACGGCGGCACCGCACAGATGTTGGGCAGCGCTCGTGCAGCACGGCGTCTGGTTTGACCTGCCTTTGTTTCTCCTCTTTGGCTCTTCTTCCTGAATTCTGGCCGCAGAGTTGGGGCTCAGAGGGTACGTTTCTTTTTGCTCTTTCCTCCCATCCCTATTTTCCATCCTGTCGAATAAGGTTCCTGTTTTTTCTGTTCCTCCGTGTTTGTTCTCCTTACATCCTGCTTGTTCTTTCTGCTGTTCATTAGTGCCTTCCTCTTACTGCTCACCGTCTGCCTTCAGAGCTGCATTTTCTCTCCTCCATCCGCTGGGATTTCCTTTTCACCTGACTCATCTCCTTTTGGTACATCCCCACTCAGTCGTGCTCGCATTGCGCTTCTGTTCCAGGAAACCCTGCCAGCGCCAGCGGGACCGCTCGGCCCCTCTTCGGGGAGAGCTTTTTCCGTCATCGCGCTCCCTGCCCACTCGCCTGCGCAAATCTCGCTGCGCCTCGCTGCGGGGGGGCCGCGAGAGGCAGGGCGCTTTGTGCAAATACACGGCCAGATGGCACCGAGGGCCTGCTCCAGAGCCTGCTGCTCGCCTCTCTCCACTCCCCGTGGCTCGCCCTCGCTTGGCAGCACGGATCAGGAGGAGTCCCGCTCCCCAGCGTGGGGCTGGGGGCACAAAGCGAGCTGTCAGGCGAGCAGTCGGAGCAGCCGGGTGCTGCAGGGAGGAGCGGCTGCGGGGGAGGACGGCAGCAGTCAGAATAGATGCAGAGA